>NC_066583.1:22169778-22818810 GCF_024323335.1 Lathyrus oleraceus
ATACATCGAAATTCGGAATTGGTAGAGAAAAGGTCATTATGTTCAATGTAGCCCTCCTCCAATATATATCACCGATTTCAAACTTGTACAGATCTATGGAGTCTTGCCATTTGCAGACTACCATTCCATCAAATCAATTTGAGCTTTTATCCAATTATTTGCACTCTTATTTGTTTCAACTCAACAAATGTTTTGCATGTTTTAATTGATAAAGTATCATTGTTTTCAAAATAAACAAATCTTTCACAAAATTGTTCTTAAACAAAGTGAACATTCACAATGATGGAAGGATACTTAGGAGATTCGCAGTGCTCTCCCAAGGGTGGTATGATTACCAACAGGTAAGACATTTGTTCGTATCTCGAGCATAACTGTATCTTTTTCCTGTAGAACCTCTTATGGTTTCTCCTCAGCGAGGTTGCTCAGTGCAGTGTTGGTAGAAGTTGTTCATCTTCATGTCCCCGGCAGTGCAGCATTCTTCCTCCAAGTCTCTGTTAGCCCCTATTGTGGTGCATCCCCAGTAGAGTGCTGTTTGAGCCCTATTGTGGGGCATCCCCAGCAAGTTTGCTGTTGGAACATTTTTGTGGGCCAGTTCCCAAGCAGAGTGTTTATTGAAGACTTCAACCTTCGTCTCTCCAGCAGAGCAGTCTTCTCCTCCCCCCGACATGGGTGCTTGTCTTTGGAAGATTCGGTATTTGGTGGATTGACATCCCAGTAATCCGGCATTCCCTCGGATAGATTCCTCAGCGGAGTTGTTGGCATGATGAGCTTTATCAATGCCTATCTATCTTCATCAGAGATCTGGTTGCTTCTTGGTATATCTGATCTCCAGCATGAGTTGTTGTTGTGGCGTGTCTGCCTGTATATTGAACTCTTTCATCCGGTTGTGATTGATGATCCATCTGGAAACCTATTGTGGCCTTCCTCCCCCGCAGGATGATATTGTTCCCTGATGTCCCAGTCTCCAGCAGGTTTTCTTTGCTCTATGGTGATTTTGGCTTTCCCTCTGGAAGAGTAGCACCGGATGGTTGATTCCTGGACCTATGTGTGTTGAGCATGTCTGTTTGTCAGCATTCATCATACATTCCTCATGCATAATGCATACATGCATAATCATAACATTCAGATACTCATGTTGCATCTGTTGCCGTGTATCTGTTGATGGTTGTCTCCTGCTAATTGGTGATACAGATCTCCCCAGTAGATCCTCCCCTAGTAGATGTGTGTGTGTGTTTGATCTCTCCATATAGAGTCGACTCCTTAAGCAGAAAGTGTCTGTCATTTCCTTCTGCGCTCCCCACTGAGTTATATCCTCGTGGATGACGGTTGTTTCCGTTCCCTCCCTGCACACATAACGGGATGGGTTTTCCCTATTGAGTTCTTTCCTCATTAGGATGAGTCTTGATTCAGTCTGCTTTTTTGGATCAATCCTAAACTGGCTTCCTTGTGGCTGTCTCTTGTGCTTCCCTGTGGTATAAATGAATAGTTGCTCACTAACCGGCACTCATTCATCTTATCCTCGGCGGAATTTGTTGGCTGCTACCTACGAACCGGTAGTTGTAAGTCCTATCTTTGTGGTTTTCTACCTACTAACCGGTAGTTATAAATCCCACTTTTCATCCCCTAGCAGAGGTAACCTTTGTGGTTCGTTCTGGTTGTTGGCGGAATTTGTGGCTTCTACCTACGAACCGGTAGTTGTAAGTCCTCTCTTTGTGGTCTTCTACTTACCAACCGGTAGATGTAAACTCCATGTTCTCCCTTTTGTGGAGTTAAGCCTTTGTGCTCATCCTAATTGATGACGGTTACTGTTCCGTGGTTTTCTACCTACTAACCGGTAGATGTAATCCCCTCTTTGTGGTTATCATTATCCAATTTTCGGTATTGATATTCCTTTCCCCTTTCGGATATTTGCTTTGATTAAGCAACTTTATCCCCAACGGGTCTTCCCCTTCCTCGTGGGTAATTGCTCCGAGTAAGCAATTTTATCCTCAGCGGGTCCTCTTTCATTCACCGTTTGCCGGTAATGTTTGTTGTTTCCCCTTGTGATTGGTCATCTTTACATACCTAGTCTCGGTATCCCGATGCCTTTTTTTTCGGTTGATTTATCCTTTACCAACCTACAACCCGGTTATGGATAATCTTCCATGCGAGTATATTATCTACGTTTTGACGGCTATAGATAATATATCTCATGCGCTCTTTGGTCGAAGTCTTGTCCTTCCCAGTCGAGTAAGATTCGTATTCCTTGTGGAATCGAATATCCATCCTTTAACAAGTTTGCTTTCGCTCTCTTCAGGATGATGAGTGTTTTGGAACACACACCAATTCACGTTTTCGGTCGATTTATCCTTTGACAACCTACAACCTGGTTATGGATAATCTTCCATGCGAGTATATTATCTATGTTTTGACGGCTATAGATAATATATCTCATGCGCTCTTTGGTCGAAGTCTTGTCCTTCCCAGTCGAGTAAGATTCGTATTCCTTGTGGAATCGAATATCCATCCTTTAATAAGTTTGCTTTCGCTCTCTTCAGGATGATGAGTGTTTTGGAACACACACCAATTCACGTTTTCGGTCGATTTATCCTTTGACAACCTACAACCCGGTTATGGATAATCTTCCATGCGAGTATATTATCTACGTTTTGACGGCTATAGATAATATATCTCATGCGCTCTTTGGTCGAAGTCTTGTCCTTCCCAGTCGAGTAAGATTCGTATTCCTTGTGGAATCGAATATCCATCCTTTAACAAGTTTGCTTTCGCTCTCTTCAGGATGATGAGTGTTTTGGAACACACACCAATTCACGATTTCGATCGATCTATCCTTTGTCAACCTACAACCCGGTTATGGATAATCTTCCATGCGAGTATATTATCTACGTTTTGACGGCTATAGATAATATATCTCATGCACCTTTTGGTTGAACCCTTTGTTTGTTTCCCCAATTGAGTAAGATTCGTATTCCTGGTGGAACCGAATGTCCATCCTTTAACAAGATTTCTTTTCTAGCTCTCTTCAGGATGATGAGTGTTTTGGATTACAAACCAATTCACGCCTTGGTCGGTCACCTGTTATATGCCTACAACCCGGTATCCTTGGTGTTCCTTCCTTCCTGCTCCCTTTTGCGACCTTGGTCCCCTGTGGAGTCAGATTTTCCTGAGTCGAAATATGCCTCTTCAGGTTTTCCTCAGATGTTTTTGGTTGATTGATATATCTCACCCGTACACCGGTCTTTGATATTCATTCTTCCCGAGCTTGTTACCTACTAACCGGTAACACCTCACCCCTTTCTTCTCCCAGTTCATCCGTTGATGTTTGGTCACCTCTCCGTTGGTGTCGATAAACGTCGAGCTTCTCCCGTTCGTCCGTTGACGTCTGGTCGAGTCTTCCCATTCATCCGTTGATGTCTGGTTGTAGTTTTCTTTTTGACAAAAAAATCAAAATCCCCAGTGGAGTCGTTGGTAGACGTCTTGTCTAGTCCAGTGACAAATATCATATCCCAGTGGAAGTTGCTATTGGTGAACTTTCTTTTCTTGGATCCCCGCAGAGTGCAAATTCCAGGTTCTTTTGGTATTCAATCCCTGATTACCTTGAAAGTCTGACAGTCGTTGCTCTCACCCGTTCAGGTTCTCAGTTGATTGAATAGGGGCAGCTGTAGCACCTCAAATTTGCACCTCCCATTTGTACATTCATTTCATTTTTTAGGTCATTAACATCACATTAACATTGCATTATCATTTGCATGATCCATCATGTCATCAGTCAGACTAGTTAGGAGATTCAACTATGCAAGGCAAGCAAGTGCATTTTCTATGGAATCAAAGCCCTAGGGTTGGTACAATGGGTTCATGTGACCTAAGGATCATTTTGGAGTGATTTGGCCAAGTATTGAAGGCTCAGAGCTCATCAGTCAATGTACAATTCATCTGAAACCCTAAAAAGTCAACAAAAGTCAACTGTCAGTTCAATTGTGGATTTGGAGGTGGGAGATGGTTAGAGATGCCTCATTCATGTGGGAACAAGTCTTATTTGAAATTTCAAACATCAACATTGAAGAATTTAAAGTCAGATCAAAACTTTCCCAAGATAGCAGGTGACCTGTAATTTGAACTTTCCAAAAATGGAAAGGTTTTGGACCAACTTCAACTTCAGATTAAATCATCAAGAAAGCTTCAAATGAAATTTTGTCCAACAGGAAAGTTGAAGATCTTTCTCTCCCATTTCCAAAAAGTCCAAGATCATGGATTTATAACGTGTGGTTGAGGATATATGATCAAATCATTGCCAAATATGCATGGGACTTCAAATGGCCATATCTTTTTATTCAAAGCTCCAAAATGAGTGGTTCTTTTTGCAATATTCTCCTTTTGACTTCTAATTTCCAAATCATGCATCACATTACATAAAATCTCATCACATAATCACTTGCATATCCATGCCTTTTTTGGAGGGAAATTGCAAAATTCAAAAATGGTGCATTGTATGGATTTTCTACCATTGCCATTGTGTTTAAAAGATCATTTTAAGTGACTTTGATGAAGGGTGTGGTACTGTTCACGTGTAATTACTACATGCACCATGCAAATTTTGATTTTTGCAAAACACCTTATTTTCATTAACCAAATTAAACATGGATTAGCAAGGTGATTAGTAAAGCATATATATACTCTAACCCTAATAGAATTGGAGGAGGTTAATCATTTTTCACATTTTCTAGATCCAAATTTCTCTCTCACTTCAAATTTTTCTCTCATTCATAACTCAATTTTTTTCAAAGAACCTTGCAATTTTACTTCATATACTTTTTGCCTAGCTTTGATTCTGTGCAGATCAAGTGTTGAATTGGTGAATTCGTGCAAGAATCAAGTGGTGGAAGTTCATGAAGATGACAATGGAGTTTCTGTTTTGAGCTAGATCTACACGTGTGCAAGCTTCCTTTTCTTCACCAAACATCATTTCAAGCATTGTAGAGTGGATTTGGATACTTACAAGCTGTGGATTGTGCAAAATCAAGAACTGCTCTTCAAGAGGTTCAGTTTTCGAATTTCTTAATTCTTAAATTCATGTATATATTCTGGTAGATCTTGTTCTTCTGGTGATTCTGATCTAAATTTCATGTGGCTTGATGCATTATTAAGAGAGATATGCTTAATTGAAGTCTTGAATGTTAATTTGATTTTGCTTCGTTTTGCATGAATCATAATGAATTAACATGAAATATTGCTTGATTTATAACCTACATGTCATGAGGATTTGTTTGATGTATTTGTTTTTAAGTTCTGGAAAAAATTCTGGAAAAATGTTGAAGCTCGCGCACTGTTCATCTTCTTCTTCATGAAGAAGATGAAGATCTTCAGCTATGCGTCGACCATACAGCAAGGTTGCGTCGACCATACAACAGTTTTGCGTCGACCGTAGCTGGTCTTGCGCTGACCCGAAGCTCTGGCTGTGTTTCTTTGAGTCGACCATAGCTGGCCATGCGTCGACCCTTCTCTGGTTAGGGTTTTGTGCTGGCGCGCTCAATTTGAATTTGTACAGGGTACGATCCCTGCTGAGCGCTGGTTTTCAAAAATTCATTTCCTATTTTCATCCTTTCCCTCCATTATTTCCATGCTATGCTTCATCATTTTTATTATTTTCTCCAACTTCATAAAATCATAATAAATTGAAAAATGCATCAATTCACCTCCAATTTTTTGCTACTTGCTCCTCTGTTTGTCTATTATTTTATGATCATAATTTCCAAATTTGTGCACGGCTGGATTTTATTTGGTTCTAGGTTATGTGATCATGTATCCATTTTGTGTCTTGCCTTGCTTATTCATTTGTGAAATGCTGGTTTTTGATCCAATGAATCTGAAAATTTGCATGATGAAACTAGACACTTTGCTTGACATTTTGGTGTTGATTTGGTATTTTTATCAATTATCATTTCTGTTTTATGATCATGTGAAGTTGGTATGAAAATTTGTGTCACACCTTTGATTGCCCAACTTATGTGATGAATTTGCCATGCCTAATGAATTCCAATTGTCCTGATTTTTTGTGTGATGCATATTATGAATGTTGTGAATGAACAGGAATTTTCTTGGAATTATTTGGATCATTTCTGATTTAATTGAGATTTTTCATTCTGGTTGGTCACATTTGAGCTTTAAAATTGCCTTGAACTTCAATTGATCATGAAATGCTTTTGATATATGATATTGATGTGAGACCTTTTGGATTGTTTCAAGATTTGTTTGAAGTTGATTCATGTTAATTTTCAGCTTCTGTTTTGAATTTTTTCTCCATCTTTGACCCTAGGCTTTGACCTAGTGGTTTGCCTCTCATATTTGAGCTTTGATTTCAGGTTGATCATCCAAGTCACATGGTTGTTGATGCTCCATCATTTGAGCATTGATGTTTGCCTTTGATTACTAATCTTTGTGTGTCGTGTAGGTTGATGTTGACTCATTTGAGTTTGACTTTTGGCTTGCCCATTGTGAACCTTGTTTATTTGTCTGATATTAACTGTTGGTTGTTTGTCTGTATAGTTGTACTGATTTGTTTGATGTTTCCACAGGTACATTAGTTGCCTTAAGTTCACTTTGAACTTGCTTTTGCTTGGTTGCTTAACCACTTAGGTATAACCTCTCTTCTTCATGTAGTCTGGAAGACCTGTCCTGTTATGTGGGCAGGCACCTGTCTGAAGTCCTCCTTAAGAGGCAATGCTTGTGATTGTTTATCTTTTATGCCAAGCAGGAAAAGTCCTCTTATGAGGCAATTGGCAGATAAAAGAGATGTGTAATCCATCTCCTACTATTCAGTGTGTCATCCACTTTGCTCACACCATGTGTTGATGCATTGTGGATATTAACCCAAGATCTTTGTTGTGTCAGTCATATGTGGAGAAGAGTTCCTACTTTCTGAACTCCCACACCTTCTATTTGAGTCAAGCTCTCCCAGGCCAGGGATAAGAGCTGTGAGGTCTTACCCTCACTTCCCATTTCATCTGCTTCACCCTAACTCTCAATGTTAGGGTTAAGAGCTAACTACACCCGATTTCAGTTGGCTTGTGTTTCACAGCCTAACCTTGTATGAGCCCAATTGATTGCATATAGTGTGTGTGATTGTTTATTGTGCTTGTGTATTTGCCTGTGCTATTTAGGATAGCTTGCTCCCTATGCAAGTTAGATAGAAACCTCAACCTAGGACCATGGTGAATTTACATGATAACTATTAGGCTCGAGTCAGTCTCCCTTCTAGTTTGTCATTTCCCAGTCTCTGGTTAGGTTAGAAGTTCTTTCCCTGCGTAGGGGAACTACGTCGCCCTGATCCTCATACCAGATGAGGTACGTAGGCAGGAGATGAGCTGATCTCTCCGGGCGCCCTTTTGTTTTCAACCCTTTGTGTGTGTTTGGAGTCTGACGTAAGTCCAGCGATTGGCAGTCGGTTTCCTGTGTCTTGTTTGCTTGTTGGAGTCTGACGTAAGTCCAGCGATTGGCAGTTGGTTTCCTGTGTGTGTGTTTGTTGGTTCGGAGTCTGATGTAAGTCCAGCGATTGGCATTCGGTTTCCATGTTTGCCTATTTGTGTGGAGTCTGACGTAAGTCCAGCGATTGGCAGTCGGTTTCCTGTTTGTGTTTGTGTTTTGTTTGGCGTGCGTTAGCCGAGCTACGAGTGCTCTGATTCTTCTCCGGTCAGAGAAGATACGTATGCATAGGACGCGACATCCTAGCGAGCACGTTTTCCCCTGTCCCGAACTACGTCGACTCTGATGTCTGTGCCTGACAGATTACGTAGGCCCAGGATGCGATATCCTGCCGAGTCCTGTTTCTCTTGTCTTTCTGTGTGTTCTTTCCAGCCTTTATGTGCAGTTTGTGAGCAGTTTCTAGCAACCTTTATCCTTTCTTTTGAGCGTGGATCCCGTCTAGTACGACGGATGCGTAGGGGTGCTAATACCTTCCCTTTGCATAACCGACTCCCGATCCCATCTCTCTCTGGTCGCGAGACCATGTTCTTTCCAGGTTTACTTCGAGCATTTCCTTTCCCTCTTTGGGATAAATAACGCACGGTGGCGGCTCTGTTGTTTTCTTTTCCCGTCGGTTTTTCGCGTAATGCGACACTTATGCTTTGTGCTTGCTTATTCCAAAGGATGGGCGCCACTTGGATCATCTATATGATCTCAAGAGAGGAACTCCTAGTCTGGTTTCATTTCTTAACCCTCACCTTTTGTTTTCCTTAGGACTTACCCCTTCTTCTTCATCTCTCCACTCTAACCCAAGCCAAAACCCTTTTTGTGCAAACATTTGACTTTGTTTTCAACATTAGAAACCTAAGCCTTAGGCTTTTGATTTTTAAACTTTCTTTTCATAACACTCATTTTGAATTGAATCTTTAAGTCAACTTTGACCATTTTTGTATATACTTCTAATTGGTAAATATAACCCATTCAAATGTGCTTTTGTGGTTTCAATGATCACTTCTTAATCAAATTTTCCATAACCTTTAGCTATTAGGTTTGAGTTATCTTTGTGGTAGATGTAATACTCACCTATATCCTTAGTGATGGACAATGAGTTTTCCATGCTTATTATAGGGTTAACCCCTCACTAGCATGTTGAAGTTATCCTCACATGGTGGATTTGTGGTTTTAGGTTGAGTTTTCTCCCTTTGATAACAAAATACCTTAAGGCTTTTGGACCAATCAATCCACTCATTTGTTTTGAGATTTTTACCCCGAACTACGAGGTTTTGATCCTAATCTTTTTATAAGAGGGTACGTAGGCAATGGGTTTATCCATCCAAACACAAAATGTAAATAAACTTGTATATTCTTTTCTCATCTCTTCAATCATGTTTGCACAAATAAAATTTTCACAAAACAAACAACCTTCACAAGTGTGAAAAGGGCTCCCTAGGAGTACCTAGGATGTTTTGGGTGCCTAACACCTTCCCATTGCATAACCAACCCCCTTACCCAGATCTCTGTTTCTTTTACTAGTTTTTGTTAAAACTTTTAGGTTTTTGTTCGCTTTCTAACCATTCCTTTGGATAAATAGAAGTGTGGTGGCGACTCGAATTTGTATGATTTACCTTGGATTTAGTCAATATCTCCAATGGTAACGAATACCCCGCTACATTATTTACTACCTCAGTAAGAAGTTCACCGATTATGAGACTCGGTATTCTATGCTAGAGAAGACTTGTTGGGCATTGGCTTGGGCTGCTAAGCGTCTACGTCAATATATGTTGAACCATACTACTTAGTTGATATCCAAAATGGATCCAATCAAGTATATTTTTTAGAATCCTGCTTTAACTGGAAGGATTGTCCATTGGCAGATGTTGTTATCAGAGTATGATATTGAATACCAATCTCAGAAAGCGATCAAAGGTAGTGTCTTGGCTGACCATTTGGCTCATCAACCGATTGAAGATTACTAGTCAATGCAGTATGATTTTCCTGACGAAGAGATCTTATACTTGAAAATGAAAGATTGTGATGAACCATTGCTTGAAGAAGGGCCAAAACCTGGTTCCCGTTGGGGCATGGAATTTGAAGAAGCTGTTGATCAATATGGTAATGGCGTTGGGGCAGTGATTATTACTCCTCAAGGCATGCATTTTCCGTTTACAACCAAATTAACTTTCAGGTGTACAAATAATATGGCTGAGTATGAAGCTTGCATTATGGGGCTCGAAGAGGCCATTGATCTCAGGATCAAGTATCTAGACGTCTATGGAGATTCAGGTTTGGTTATGAATCAAATCAAAGGTGAATGGGAGATGAATCAACCCGATTTGATACCATATAGAGATTATACGATGAGGACTTCAAATTTCTTTACAAAGGTTGAATTTCATCATATCCCTCGAGATGAAAATCGGTGGAAGATGCTCTTGCAACGTTGGCTTCAATGATTATGGTGAAGTTTTGGACTGAAGTTCCCAATTTGACTCTAATGCGTCTTGATAGGCCAGGTCTTGTGTTTGTTGTTGAAGAGGTCAAAGATCAAAAGCCATGGTATTTTGATATCAAGTGTTTCCTCCAAATTCATATTTACCCGCCTGGGGCATCTTTGAAAGATAAGAAGACTTTGAGAAGATTGACCGACAATTTTACACCTGAATGGTGATGTATTATACAAGAGAAACTTCGATATGGTTCTGCTCAGATGCATGGATAGACACGAAGCAGACTTATTGATGAATAAAGTTCATGAAGGTTCCTTTGGTACTCATTTCAATGGACATGATATGGCAAAGAAGATGTTACGAGCATGTTACTATTGGCTAACAATGGAATCTGAATGTTGCAAGTTTGTGAAGAAATGCCACAAGTGTCAAATTTATGTAGATAAGATTCATGTTCATCTGACACTTTTGAACGTCATTTTCTCCCCATGGCCCTTCTCCATGTGGGGAATTGATACGATCAGCATGATTGAGCCTAAAGCTTCGAACGTACATCATTTCAGTTTGGTGGCTATTGACTACTTTACAAAGTGGGTTGAACCGACATCGTATGCAAATGTAACCAAGCAAGTTGTTGTAAGATATATCAAGAATCAGATTATATGTCATTATGGTGTGTCAAGTAAGATCATTACTGATAATGGATCAAACTTGAATAATAATATGGTGGAAGCTCTTTGTAAAGACTTCAAAATTGCACACCATAACTCTTCTCCCTACAGGCCCAGGATGAATGGGGTTGTCGAAGATGCAAACAAGAACATTAAGAAGATTATTCAGATGGTTGTAACGTATAAGGATTGGCATGAGATGCTCCCATGGGTACCGTACATCCATCCACACTTCAACCGGGGAAACCCCTTTCTCACTTGTTTATGGCATGGAAGTTGTGCTCCTGGTAGAGGTTGAGATCCCATCATCACGTGTCTTGATGGAAGCCAAGTTGATCGAGGCTGAATGGTGTCAAACCAGATTTGACCAGCTGAATTTGATTGAAGAAAAGAGTTTTATTCAACCAAAATAGATTTAAATTTTATAATGATCATTTTTGAAATTAAAAATTAAAATTAAAATCATGTTTTCTTAAATAAAAGCAGTTATTTTTAAGTAATCGATATCACATAAAGGAATGTCAACAGTGGTTTGAAAAGCGGTAAGCCCTAAATGTGGAGTAGTATTGGTTCTCCCCAAGCAGTGGGTGTGATCTCTATTTTCATCCCCGACAGCATTTCAATAACCGAGTTTTGTTGGATTCCCCAATCAAGTTTGTTGGCCTCCCTTGAGTTATAGGCGTGTTATTTCGGCAGTTTGTACGGTTCCGGCATGATTTTTGCTTCTCCACAAGTCATCAGGGTTACTCTTAATTTTGAGCAGCTATTGTGTTATCCCCTCCAGGGTTGTCTCCCATTTGATATGGTGTTGACCTAAAATTCCCCACAGAGATAGCAGTTTCCTCAGTGGGTCTTTTCCTTGTGCTTTCCCCAGCCAGGATTGAGCCTTCGAGATGTTTGATCTCTCTCCAGCAGTTGTTTCCCTGCTGCGAGGATTGGTTAGGAGAATTGTATTGATGATTCAAATTAGTGACATTTGTATCCTTTACGATCATTTTGTCAGCATAATCATCATATATACATATACATATACATATACACTCATATAATTTCATTATTGCATTATTGCACCTAGTGATTCATTGTTAATTTTTTATCCTCTACTATGGTGGTGTCTATTCCTCCCACGCAGATTTATTGTGTCGGTCCTCTTTCAAATGTAGAGTGTCAGCCCATTAAGCAGAAAGAATTTAACCTTTCTTTTTTCCCCACTAAGTTATCTCCTCGTGGATGATCATTATTTCAGTTTCCTCCCCAGTTGATTCTCTGGATGGAACCACTCCCCTTGAGTTATATCCTCATTGGGTTGAGTCTTGATTGACCGTTTCTATTTAGATCTTACCTAGATAGATGCTTTTAGTCCCCTGAGAACCTATTACCCAGTGACTGGTAATATTCTTCTCATGACTTTCACTTTTTCCCAATACCCGACAAGAGAAACTTTTTCTCCCTAACGGATTTGTTTTCACGTCTCCCAAGAAGTATATCCTTGATATGTTCATCCTAACCGATGACGGATATTTCCTTCCCTTGCTCTGAGTTTATCCTTGATATGTTCACTTTAACCAGTGACGGATATTCTCTTTTTGGTATTCTGCCCAGTAAAAAGGTAGTTGTAATCCTTATTTTCTTCCCCAGAGAATTATTCCTTGATATGTTCATCCTAACTGATGACAGATTTCCTTCTCTTTGCGGTCTTCTGCCCAATAACCGGTAGTTGTAAATCCTGCTTTTTCCCCTTTGCAGAGTTTATCCTTGATATGTTCATCTTAACTGATGACGGGTATTCTCTTTGTGGTATTCTATCTAGTAATCGATAGATGTAATTCCTATTTCTCCCCTCTGAGTTTATCCTTGATATGTTCATCCTAATCGATGACGGATATTCTCTTGTTGGTATTCTATCCAGTATCCGAGAGATGTAATTCCTACTTTTTCAGGCAGTTTATCCTTGATATGTTCATCATATCCGGTGACATATATCCTTCATAATTTCCCCAGGAAAGTTTATCCTTGATATGATCATATTAACCGATGACAGATTTTCTTTCCTTTAAGTCTATCCTTGATATGTTCACTTTAACTAGTGACAGATATTCTCTCTCTTTGGTCTTCTGCCCAGTAACTGGTAGTTGTAAATCCTATTTTGGCATTTTCCCCAGCAGTTTATTCTTACGGGGTAGAGTGAATTTCAGGGTATGACATGGCCCATTTTGGATATCTGGCCCACTAGGGTCTTAGGATAATTTAAATATAATTCTCTATCTTAGTGTGATAAAAAGACATTAGTAAGATGTGGTAATCCTAGTTAGAGAGGCGAGATAGAAATTCCATGGAGTTCTTGGAGTTTGGAAAAGTTCTGGACGTATCTACGGAGGTTGTGAAATAATTTTAAACACCTTGAGTTTGTGTAGATCTTATATAAATATTAGGGGAGATTGAGAAATACTTGAGTAGAAAATTGAATCAGTTCTTGGAAACTTGGGGAAATATTTTCATGTAACTCATTTTTAGTCTCTTGTAACAACTTTTAAAAGTATAATGAATCAAATAGATGTTCGCTTCCTCATAGTAGATCATGTGGTTCTATGTTTTCTATATGTAATATAATCTAAAGATTTTGATTATGACAACTAAATAACAAATAATAAATTGTAACACATCATCAATAGAGAAACAATCTCCAAACCAAGTTTCAAGTTAAAGATAAAACTATTGAATTGTACTTCATTGTGTCGAAGTAGGTTGCTCGACAGAGGCAAGAAAGTGTCGAAACGCTAAATATCGAAATGTCGAAGCATGTTGCTCGACAGAGATTTTGACTTATGCCTTTTCTTTTAATTTTAGTTGAATTAGGTTAGTTAGAGTTTTGCTTAGGGAGCAAGCAAACTCAACCTATAAATAGGGAGTAACCCCTATTATTGATTGCAATACAAGAGAGAAGTGCAATTGCATAGTTGAATATAAAATCTTAGTTTGAGAGCAAATAGAAACTCTATAGAAACTATTTCTTCTTCTTTTTTTCGTCAAAATCCTAATTCTATTTCTTCTCCCAATTTTCATCTTTTTATTCTTCCTTCAATTATCAATTGTGCAGTGAAGTTCTCCATAAGTTTTGATCAATTTCCAACACCTGGTATCTAGAACACTGACTGAGTGATTCTTGAAAGTATAACATGATGAATCATATGAATGAGAATTTTTCGGCAAGTCTCCCAATTCTGAAGAACCATAATTACGAGAATTGGTGCTAGCAGATAACGATCATTTTTTTGCTATAAAGATCTTTGGGATCTCGTGAAGGAGGGAGTGATGTCGCTTGCAGCAAACATGACGTATGAAGAAAATGTTGCACACAAAGAATTGAAGAAATATTATAAAGCTCTCTTTATAATTCATCAATGCGTTGATGCAGATGATTTCGAAAAGGTCAGTGATGTTGAATAAGCAAAAGAAGCATGAAAAATTCTTGAGAAATAATTTGGAGGTGTTGAGAAGGTGAAAGAAGTGAGGTTACAAACTCACAAAAGAACATATGAATTGCTTCAAATAGAAGACAATGAAAGCATAACTGACCTTTTCACAAGAGTATTTTTGTAAATTTACCAAGGATTATTTTCTCTTGGCTGAATATTTTATCCATAAGAGATTATGTATTTGGATTAACAGCTAAACTCGTTAAAAGCTTTGGTAATCTAAGTCCCTATTTTGGTCTGTAAACTCAAGCCGATCAAAAACTTAATTTGGTTTGAGATCAACCTTATTCAAAATCTCAAGTTGATTTGTGGTTATCCTAATAAAAACCTCGATTCGGTTCTTAAGCTCAGTCTAATCACTACGAGAATAATTGAAGTTTGTGACACATGGTTCACGATAGTTATTCCAAAACTGCCCTCATTTGCAGGTAGGGCGCGGGTCTTGTGACATTTTCCTTCAACGATCACACTTAAATTCCTAATTTCGTATACAAAAGTGATTACAACCCTCGCTGGAATTAACAACTAGGCTTTCACATGTCTGTGACAGTTTCATGAAGTAAGCTCAACCGCTGCCATGTTGTGCATCAAATCTTAAAACTAGCGTTAACCTCGCAATTCTTCACTCTCAATTTTTCCCTCAAACGCGAAAACCCTCTAATATTTCCCTCATTCGATTCAAACCCTTCAATTTCTCAAATAAAAAATCCTAAATTATCTCTCAAATTTATCTTAATTCAACTCATATAGTTCTTTCGCAGTCTGATTCACATCAAATATTCCCCTATTTCATTATCGAGCATTCTTATCCATTCTTCTTGTGATGATGTTGGCGTTATTCACATGTAGTATAAAGGTATCATTAGTTTCATTTTCTTCCTATGCATTTTGAAATTTCTTGTATGTTTTCTAGAGATTTGCGTTATGTTTTCTAGTAAAGTTATAATTCTATATTTGGTTTGATAAATTGATGTTATTTGATAGATTCACAACTTTAATTCTCTTTTTAAATTGGGGTTTTTCTACATTTTGTATGTCTATGGTTGTTATTCTATTCTTACTATATGATTAATCATAATATATCAGGGTTTTAAAAAATGATCGCGGTCTCATAAATACTTTTTCGATTTTGGTCTGTAAAGATTTCACGATACTAATTGCGGTCGTTGCGGTATGAATTAACCAAAAATTGTTCTATAACATAAAAACGGTGATAACAGTATTGGATACCATTGTCATGGTCTTTTATACGGTTGTGGGTTGTTTTATACTATGATGGTTTTGTTTAAATAATTGAGAAACTCTAGGTATTTAGTTATTATCCGATCACGTAACTCTTTGAGGACTGGTCTCCTATAGAGTGCAATTTAGTTTATCCATCGTTTTTGCTTACTTGTTGATATAATCCTGGAACTTAAAGATGCTTTGGTTTTTGTCATTTGTTTAGTCTATTAACCGGTAAGAATTCATAGTAGCACATGGTAGGGATAAGGGTATAAGACACATGACAATATTTACAAAGAGGGTTGTAATCTTATTGTGGTGACATTAAGGAATCTTACAATCCTCTGTTGATGATTTTCACAAATTTAAGCTTATTTTCTTGTTCTTGTTGACATTATGGATGATTCACATACTCATCATGGTCAACCATGTTGGTTTAGAGTACCAAAGGTTTGAAGAAAAAGTAAACCAATACTATCTTGTTATCTTTTTGTTTCTGTTTTGATAAGATAATAACCTTTAATTAATTTATGATGAAGGTTTGAATGACTAGAACAAATGATGGAATTCAACTAACATATCAAATTTGATGTATCGATTCTTTCTCATCCTTACAGAACCCTCGTTGCTTAAGAAGAAAAAATCACATGGTGATTACTAAAACTACATAATCAGGTTCAAAGAGGTTAATTTCATGGTTTTCTTTCTTCTTTTCAAGTATTTTATGGTATCAGGTGATAATGCAAAAACGTATCGTATTTTTGGCTCTATAACGCGAAAACATGTGTATTTTTGGCTCGCCACTCATCATGGAAATAGGGTTGTGGCAACCGCCAAAACCTAGTCTTCCTACCTTTCCTACTTTTCCTCCACTCTTTTAGCCATAGTTTCCACTAACTTTTGCTACAAATGAGGAATATGGAATGGATATAAAAAGGGGACCATTCAGACTCGCACGGGAGCTCTCTCTTCTTCCAGTTTTCAGTCTACGATTAATTTTTATTTTGCTTTATTTTTCTTTTAGTTTATAGGAAGTTTTCTTATCATTGTAAAAGTGACAGTTTCTCCACATCGGGGACTATTACGGTTTATTATTTTTACGCATTTGGGATTCAATTGTAAGAGGTATTCATTGCCAAAGCCTGCCGGAATTATTTAATCAAAGATTCAAGATTCAATTCCAGTTCTTAAATTGCAATCCAGGTTTATTATTGTTTACTGCTTTATTTATTTATGTCTTATTGTATGTTTAATTCCCCAATTGCCATGTCTGTCACCAAATCTATGTCCGGTTAAACCCTTAGGGATCGGTATGTAAAGACCGTCGAAACGACGGGATTCAATAAATAATTGGTGTTAGTTTATATAAAACTTATTTTTCCGGTTTTAGTTTCTTATTTTAATCAAACTGTTTTTTGTTCGAGAGTATAAAACAAACTAAGGTTACGGTCAATAAAAACTAGAGTTTGAGATTTTAACCAGATAGATGGAACTAGGCATTGATCCTAAACACAACGAGAGCGCTTTAGGATTAATTAGACTTTATCTATATTCAAAAAATACTTTTAAATTAAAAATGAGACCGCGAGAGACAAGCATTCTGGTTTAGGAGTATAGTCAGAGTCAATAAAACGAGAGTGTGAGACTAAGTCCTTTCTATGAATAATTTCTACTGAAGAATATTTTAACCAATGAGATTACACCAACTATCTATCGAATCCCCGAGTTTTTATGTATTACATACCAATATCCCCTATATCTTATATCTTATCTTTATTCTATTTTATAGTTATTTCTCTTCATCCCTCCAATCTTAGAACAATCATTCGCCTTAGATTTACATAGTAACATTTGACCATAACATGTTTGATTATTAGTCCTTGTGGGTTCGATAATCTTTAAAACTACACGATAGGACTGTGCACTTGCAGTCACGATTCACATAGACTTACCAAAGTCACGATCAATTTTTTGGCGCGTTGTCGTGGATTAATTTAGTCGATATCGTAACTCTAGTGTTATCCAGTATAGACTAAGGCAAACAATTCTTTTTCCCTTTCTACATCTGTCGAGTGTATGCCAAGTACTCGCTCTCAAGGCAAGAAATTAAAGCTACAATTCGACAAACCCAGGCGTTATCTTAGATTAGAACGCCGGATATGAGACTTGATACGAGAACATTGTATCAAGCTAAATCTTCCTGACCTTAACATTCCTACTTATGAATCAGTTATTCAACCAGAGATGGTCGAACAAGTGAAAAATCATCCTCTTAAGTATTATGCAATCCCTTCACAGGATGAACCTCATAACAGCATCGCTGCCCCTATGATCGAAGCCAACAATTTTGAGTTAAAACCTTCACTGTTGTCAGCCGTACAGCAAAACCAGTTTTCAGGTAGTCCCACGGAGGACCCGAACCTACACTTGTCAGTATTTTTGCAATACACAGACACGGTGAAAGTAAATGGTGTCATCCCAAAAGCTATAAGACTCCGTATTTTCCCATTTTCATTAAGAGATAGAGTTAGAGCTTGGCTCCAGTCTCTACCATCCAACTCTGTCACTACGTGGAACGAGTTGAAGAAAGTCTTCTTAGGCCGATATTTTCCACCTAGCAAGACGACTATGCTAAGAGCCCAAATAAAAGGGTTTAAACAAAAGGATAATGAATCACTTTTTGAAGCTTGGGAGAGATACAAAGACATGATGAGGCTATGTCCACATCACGGTCTAGAAGAATGGCTGATAATCCACACCTTTTACAATGGTCTCTTGTACAATACAAGATTGACAAAAGACGTCGCTACAGGTGGCGCATTGATAGATAAACCATACAAAGAGGTCTATCAACTCATTGAAAGTATGGCCCAAAATCATTACCAATGGGGAAGCGAAAGAACCTCTGTAGAGAAACCTCAACTTAAGGGCGACATGTACGAATTGAGCAGTCTTGACCATGTCAACGCCAAGGTAGACGCCCTGACTCAAAAGATAGACAACTTGACCATAACACCAGTAGCCACCGTGGCTTCCTTAGCACCAAACTGCGAGATATGCAGAGTTCAAGGGCATATTGCCCCAGAATGTCAACTCTTGACAAGAACTTCCACAGACTAGGTGAACTATGCTCAAGGAAACCCTTACTCAAACACCTATAACTCAGGTTGGAAGAACCATCCTAACTTTTCGTACAAAAACAATAATGCATTGTATGCACCTAACCAAGCACCTGTTGTACCACCATGATATCATAAAGTTGCTACAAATACTCAAAATTCTCCTAGGAAATCAAACTTAGAAATAATGATGGAAAACTTCATAGCTACCCAAACCCAAACAAATAAGGATTTCCTAAATCAAAACATACACACTAGTGAACAAATCAAGCAGTTAGCAAAAAAGGTAGACGCATTAGCCACCCATAACAAAATGTTGGAAACACAAATCTCGCAAGTGGCTCAACAAACAAGCACCTACTGCTGCTCTTGCAGGCACATTTCCTAGACAGCCGCAACCAAACACGAAAGGTCATGCAAATGCTATTATACTACGAAGTGGGACAGAACTAGACGGACCAATCGACCCTAGAAGTCAAAACCCATCCATGCATCAAGACCTCGGTAAGGTAACTGAGATGGAAGACGAACAAGAGGAAGATAAAAACGAAGAGGTCGTAGAGAAAGAAGAACCTTATGTGCCTCCACCACCGTATAAACCCCTTATCCCATATCCTCAAAGACTTGTTAAATCTAAAAGTGTAGGACAATTTAAAAAAATTGTAGAGCTTCTAAAAAAAATTAATATCACAATACCCTTTACAGAAGCTATAACTCAAATGCCCTCATATGCTAAGTTTCTCAAAGAAATCTTATCTAACAAGAAAAAGATAGAGGATAACGAAACTGTTACACTTACTGCTGAGTGTAGCGCCATAATACAAAACAATATGCCTTCTAAGCTGAAAGACCCAGGTAGTTTCTCCATACCCTTTGTAATCGGAAAATTTGTCATCGACAAAGCACTATGCGACTTAGGAGCCAGTATCAGTTTAATGCCCTTGTCCATATGCGAAAGGCTAAAAATGGGAGAACTAGGACCTACAAGGATGTCTGTACAACTTGCAGATCATTCCGTTAAATCTCCCGTAGGTATGCTATAAAATGTTTCGGTGCGTATATGACAATTCTATATTCCTACTGAATTTATAATCATGGATATAAAAGAGGATTCCAACATCCCTATCATATTAGGAAGACCATTCCTAGCCACGGCTGGAGCTATTATAGATGTTAAGAAAGGCAGGCTAACATTCGAAGTTGGTGAGGAAAAAGTCGAGTTCATTGTGACACAATTCCTAAAGGCACCAGCTATATACGACACCTGTTGTCTACTAGATGTCATCGACGAATGCTAAGAGAGATGGAGAATGAACAAGCATCATACTCGGAAATACTTAAAATTCCAAGGCCTCCTATTTTTGAAGATGAAAATTTAAGCAAGGAATACCGAGATGACAGCCTAAGTGAATGCCTAGCAGTAACGCCCGATCATATGCCTTGCCCAAAGAAACCAACCCTAGAATTTAAGACGTTGCCCAAAAATCTAAGGTACGAATTCCTAGACACTAAACTTGAGCGACCTGTAATCGTAAATGCAGACTTAGGCCAGATAGAGACCGAAAAGCTTCTACACGTTTTAAGAAAATACCCAACTGCTTTAGGCTACAATATCTCAGGCCTAAAAGGAATAAGCCCTTCCATATGCATGCATCGCATAATGCTAGAGGAAGACAGTAAGACCTCTAGAGAACATCAAAGAAGGATAAACCCCATTCTGAGTGATGTAGTAAAGAAAGAAGTACAAAAGTTGTTTGAAGGAGGTATTATCTACTGTTGAGATGTATATTTCGTGTCGGGTTTTTGTTATCGTATCCACAGGGATTGTAAGATATCACTGTCGTTCGATGGTTGTATTAATCTTAGCTCAATGTAACAATAGGGTTTTGGTTTTAATCAAGTTATCTTGCATAAAAAGTAATAAATTGCGGTAAAAGTTATGGTTTGATTAAATGAGAAATATTGTCAAAGTTAGGTTTCAATGATCACTTTGCATGTATTTGCTCGGTCAACAATCTTATAAACTCCTTTAGATGATAAATCATTTCACAAAGTCCTCTCAATATGTTTCTCTCAAACACATATTATGAGTTTTGCCATTTTGATCCATTGTTTCTCTCGAACACAATCTATCAAAATGACAACTTTTTGGTTCAACCTTATGGTGAACAAAATCATTCGTTACTATCTCTAGCTAACAAACAAGTTTGGATGAAAACCTAGGTCAAGAGTCGGTAAACATCTCTCGATCATAAACCAACACAAAGAGTTTTAAATAGAAACAAAGTTTTCATCATATATTTACCGTTAAAGAGTTTACATATGAGGATCCTTACATTTACACACAAAGCTAGTAATCACCTACATCTAACCTTGACAAATGGATGACTTAGCTACTCATTTTCATGGTAGCTTGGTCGGCAAGTAAGGAAAGAAGGTTAATCAACATCCAAGTCGGATAATCGAAGTTGGATGGGAATCCACCTTCTTTTTGTAGAAGATGGTTCTAAGATGAAGAGAAATGAAAACTAGGGCATAAAAATCCCAAGAACAATGCTGCAAAAATATCTAGAAGAAAGTACAAAAGTGGAAAAAGTTGGTAAAAATGAGGTATGGTGCTCAAAAGTGGCACCTGCTACTTATAGACCACTGCTGGGCTGTCATGTTCGCTAGGCGAGCAGAATGGCTCGCCTAGCGAGGGTCTAAAATGGGCACAAAAGGCCCCTGCGCCCAGAGAAAACAGGGCCTGCTGAACTGTCATGTTCGCCTAGCGAACATACCTTCGCCTAGCGAAGGACACGCTTCAACCTTCGCCCCAGCGAGGTTGAGAGGTTTTGCTACTGGAATGCTCGCTGGGGACTCGCTAGAGCTTCGCCTAGCGAGTGAGTGCTGGCTGCGTTTTTCACCAAAACAGAATGAACTCGCTACCACCTTCGCCTAGCGAGCAGGCTGATGAAATGCTTGTATTCTTTGGTTCCTTTGCCAATTTTCTTGTGTCTTTATTTTCAATTAGTTCATGTCTTTCCTGCACATTAACACACAAATCAAAGGCACCAAGCTTGTTTATCAATGTAATGCATTCCATGTAAAACAAATATGGTTTTGACAGTTTTAGCAAGGAAAAAGAGTGAAAGATGCCCACATATGATAGCTCAAATAAGCACTTTTGGGCATCTAACAACTCTCCCCAACTAGATTCTTGCTTGTCCTCAAGCAAAGTATGCCTCTTGAAGGACAAAAGGATTTGCTTAAGAAACTGGTTTCTCCGAAGTTGGATAAACGGCTCAAACACAAGCGAAATCAGCAAATACAAGTTCCCAACGGTTCGAATAAAATAATACATAAGAACTAAAACTTAAATAGTAATGCAAAATATTTATCTATCTACAACAATACTATTCTGAATGAATCATCCTATCTCTCCTCTTCGAATAAGGAATGAAGATTTTGCGCGTTTGCAACCGCAGGACTAATCTCACTCTCTAACAAATAATGAAGAAATCAAATAGATTCATACAATGTCTAACAATTAAAAATGGTACTGTGGAAGCATAAAGATCACTAAGGGCTTTTCGGTTGAAGCTTGGTTAGGTTAACAAACAAGGGTCATTTCTAAGGCCATTGAAACGAAAGTGCCGATGCAAAAGAGACATTCACAGTATTATTCACACTACTCAACTTTGTTTCATTTGTTTCTTATTTGAAACCTTCACAACACAAATTCCACAACTCAATTTTTATTTTTCACTATTTTTCTTCCAAGCAAGCACTCCTTTTCATTTTTTTTCTATTTTTTGTTCTTTTCTTTCACATCAAATATACAAAACAGATGTTTCTTTTCTATATTTTCTATACATATATTTTTCTATGCTTGCTCGGTTTTTCTTTTCTTTTTCAAGAGTTGTGGTACTTACCAATTCTTTTTCGTTCTCCCCAACTTATTTCTTCCACACCCTAAGTGAATGCTCTTAACTTTTTACGGCAAAAGAACAATAAACAAGATTTTCCGGGTTGTAAAAAAAAGATTTTTGAGATCTCGCTTTATTTCAAGCCGAGATTCAACTGTTTAGGCTCAAAGGGTTAACAAATACTCTCTCTGCTCACAGGTAAGTTGTTTTTGGATGTAGTTGTGCTCGAAAGAAAACAAGTGCCTTGATCATTTCTAATTGCTTCCACAATTTCACAATAATAAAAGACAAATAATGAATCACATGAATCAACAAAACTTATTAGAATCCAGCATTTAAGTGAACAATGGAGGTTTCCTCACAATTTGTGGTTTTAAGTTCTAGATGAAGCATTCATTCAATTATGTTGCAAAAAGACAATATTCATTTTACCAAAAAGAGTAAAGTTCCTAATGCATTCTAAAATTCTAGCCGACGGTAACCATGTACCTTAGCTTCATTCACTTGTTTATTCTTATCATTGCCATCCAAGCTCGGATGCACCTTCATTGGGTACTTCTTGAGGAGCAACCAATCTAGAAGGGTTTGCCACTCAATCAACCAAAAATTTATTAAACACACAAAATTAAAAACATAAATAAATAACATTAACTGAAAATATAAATTTGTTCATGGGGGACAAAACACCCCAATAGTACAACACCATGGTCAAAATACAAAATCCGAAGATACAAATAGAAATAACATAAAAAACTGAAAACACACAAAAACTTAACCCACTAAGGGCTCAGGACTCCTCTTCGCTACCGGCCTCAGAACCGGTAGCCTCATCATCATCATCAGCATCATCAGCCACCCCCTCACCATAGACTGGCCTGTCCACAGGCCAATTAGCGTTAAGCATAAACTGCTCACGCGCCAACAATGCTCGAGCACCGGAGGGGTCATTACCTTGCAGTTCCAACCTCTGCATACTGTTGTGCATATCAATCATAGCTCTCTGGGATGCCGCCATCCACTCAAAACTGTAGTCACACACCGCTCGTAGGTAGGGATCAAGCCCGGGAGTAGAAGCACTAGGACCATCAGAAGCCCGAGTACTTCCTGAGGCTGCATTGCCACCGGTAATCTTTGGTCTACAATATTTAGCCACATACCGATCATCGATAGGTGCCGGGATCCTAACCTGCCCACGAGACGGAAGTCTCACCCTTGCCTGAACGCATAAGCTCATGATCAAACACGGGAAAGTCAGGGGACAATTAACACGAGCCCCCGACTTAAGCCCGCTCTCGACCACCGTCTTCAGCTCATTGGCGATTATCCTCGCCACATCTATTTCAACATTTGTGAGGATGGAATGGACCAAATGTGCCACTGGGATCGGCACAGTAGAGGTGTGTGATTTAGGCTGGATGTTGGTCAAAACCAAGAGCAGTATCAGCTGAGCCATGGGAGTCATGTCCTCCCGGTGATACCTCACTGGAACCCCAGATGGGTTCGGCTCAACCGATTTCCCAGGTAAAAGCAGGTCGGCGGTAATGGCAGGGACATCTCGGTGAAGCCTAAGGTCGGTGTGGTATTGGTCTCTCTGGTCAGCTCCCAGCTGGAGCGGTTCCCCAAGGATTCGGTTGATAGCATCCCGGTCAAATGGAATTGCACGCCCGGCAACTCTAGAAACCCAAGTAAAGGGCTCGTCGTCGTCGGGCAGTGCGTTAGCATAAAACTCCCGCACTGTCGCAATGTTGTAATGCTCTATGGGACTTATCAACCTATCCCACTTCTTTGCGTCTATCAACCCAACGAAAGTTCTGTAAGTGCCCTGTGGGTTGATCAGAAATCGCTTCTCTGGAAGTATCTTTCGCTTCTCCAGAGCGATGTACCGTGCAGCCTGTTTTGGACCGACAAACTTGTCGGTATCGAATTGAATAGGCACGGTCCGGGAAGTAGCTGCTCCCTTTCTTTTCTTACCAGCTCCAGACCCTGACTCCATCTGCAAAATATACAAAGAAACAACACACACCAAACAACAGATTAGCCAACAAAGCATAATTTAAAATACTGCCTTGCTCGCTGCTGCTTCGCCTAGCGAAGTGGCAGCGAACGCTCCCCCCAGGTTCGCCTAGCGAGTGCTAGCGAACCTTACGGGTTTTGGGGTTTTCTGCATTTTCAAAGTTTTTTTCCCCCAATACCCATACTCTAATGGTTCCCACATCAGAACCTAATGATTTCTCATGAAAATTAATCGTTTTATGCTATTGGGGATTGCCTAATTGCATGCAAAACCTAAAGTAACACTAAATCCCCAATTTGAAAACCTAAATCTCCAAAAATTGCAAACTCCAAAATACCACATGCAACCTAAATGTTCCCATACCACACTCATCTTATTTGCCATTCACATTTGGAAATTAAGAGTTCAAACAAAAAGAAAAATGTAGTAGGGCAAACCTTAGGTACACGGATTCGGAAATGTGAAGTGAGAAGAGTTCGCAATCGACCGAAACGAACAAGTGTTGGTGATAAAGATGCAAATGAAAGAGTTTGAGAAGCCTAGCACAAATTCCTCAGCAGAGCCGTTCAGAAAATTTTTTGAAGGTTTGGGGCAAAATGGCCCTGCTGAGATTTAAATAGTAAACAGTACTGCAGTGCTCGCTGCTGCCTCGCCTAGCGAGCTGCCAGCGAGCATGCTCGCTACTGTCTCGCCTAGCGAGCTGCAAGCGAGCATGACAGCAAGTGCTGGCAAATGCAGCACTTGCAAGTCATCCAGCATGGGTTTAGCACAGTGTACTCAATGCAACATAAAACATAAAGCAGTAAATACTTACAATGTTGGGGTGCCTCCCAACCAGCGCTTGTTTAACGTCGGCTAAGCTCGACGGTGCGATGCTCACAGAGGAGCATCGAGCGGCTGAGCACAACTCTCGCGATCCACATGACCGCCGAGATACACTTTCAATCGTTGACCATTCACGGTCCAACTATCTTTCTCGTCCATGTCTTCAATGACAATGGCCCCGTACTCTTTTACTTCTTTCACCCGAAATGGCCCGGACCATTTTGATTTCAACTTCCCGGGAAACAACTTCAACCGGGAGTTGAACAATAGGACCAATTGTCCGGGCACAAATTCTTTGTTACGGATCTTCTTGTCGTGATACTTCTTTGCTTTTTCCTTGTACAACCAACTTGAGTGGTATGCGGCATTGCGCATCTCCTCCAACTCAAGTAGTTGTACTTTCCTTTTGTTACCGGCCAACTCATGTTCAAAATTTAAAAACTTTAGGGCCCACAAGGCCTTGTGTTCAAATTCAACCGGCAAATGGCAAGTTTTACCAAATACCAATTGAAAGGGAGTTAGGCCAATTGGAGCTTTAAAGGCCGTACGGTAGGCCCATAATGCTTCGTCCAATTTTTGGGACCACTCTTTTTTAGAATTAGACACGGTTTTTTCTAGGATTCTCTTAATCTCTCGATTAGAGACCTCCGCTTGCCCGTTAGCCTGAGGGTGGTACGGAGTTGTCACCCTATGCGATACACCATAATGTTTTAGAATTGTTTCCAAAGGTGCATTGCAAAAGTGTGACCCTCCGTCACTTATCAACACTCGGGGGGTTCCAAAACGTGAAAATATGTTTTTCTTTAAAAAATTTATCACCGTTTTGGCATCCGCCCGAGGTGAGGCAATCGCCTCAACCCACTTAGAGACATAATCAACAGCAACAAGCATGTACTCATTCCCATAAGAGGGTGGGAAAGGTCCTACGAAATCTATGCCCCAACAATCAAACACTTCCACTTCTTGGATATTTTGGAGAGGCATCTCATCTTTCTTACCTATCCCACCGCTTCTTTGGCAGCTGTCACAACTTTGCGCATGGATATGTGCGTCTTTGAAAATAGTTGGCCAATAAAATCCCGATTGAAGAATTTTAGTGGCCGTTCTAACCCCATTATAATGTCCGCCATAAGGCGAGTTGTGACAATGCCAAAGGATGCTCTGGGCTTCATCACCAGTTACGCATCTCCTTAACAGGTTATCGCTACCCAACTTAAACAAGTATGGGTCATCCCAAACATAATACTTCGCATCCGAAAGGAACTTCCTCTTTTGGTTCGAAGTTAGGTCGGCAGGCACAAAACCACTAGCCTTGTGGTTCGCAAAGTCTGCAAACCACGGCCTAACTTGAACCTTAAACAGTTTTTCATCAGGAAATTCTTCCCGGATTTCCTTTTCAGATGCGGTAACCTCGACATTCACTAAGCGGGATAAATGATCCGCTACCAAGTTTTCCGACCCCTTCTTGTCTTTGATTTCGACATCGAATTCTTGTAACAAGAGGATCCAACGGATGAGCCTTTGCTTCGAATCCGGCTTGGTTAGCAGATACTTAATCGCCGTGTGGTCGGTATACACAACGACTTTAGACCCTATAAGATAAGACCTAAACTTTTCTAGCGCATACACTATTGCGAGTAGTTCTTTTTCCGTTGTGGCATAATTTATTTGAGCCTCGTTAAGAACCTTACTCGCATAATGTATCGCATGAAAAGTTTTGTCTTTTCTTTGGCCAAGTACCGCTTCAACAGCATAGTCACTCGCGTCACACATTAGTTCAAAATTTTCATTCCAATCGGGAGCGACTATTATTGGAGCGGTAACCAATTTTTCTTTTAAAACCTCAAAAGCTTGCAAACAATCTTTTGTGAAGAGAAATACCTGGTCTTTGGCGAGCAAATTGCTCAAAGGTTTAGCCACCTTTGAGAAGTCCTTGATGAAGCGCCGGTAGAACCCCGCGTGCCCCAAAAAGCTACGGATGCCCTTCACATTCACCGGAGGGGGTAATTTTTCAATTACTTCAACCTTAGCTCTATCCACTTCAAGCCCCCTTTTAGAGACTTTGTGGCCTAGCACGATCCCCTCGGTCACCATGAAGTGACACTTTTCCCAATTTAGCACCAAATTGGTCTTCACACACCTTTCCAACACCGTCTTCAAATTTGCCAAGCATAGACTAAACGTCCCACCAAATACCGAGAAATCATCCATGAAGACTTCCATTGTTTTCTCTATCAGATCGGCAAAAATGGCTTGGACACATCGTTGGAAGGTCGCTGGTGCATTGCACAGCCCAAAGGGCATTTTTCTGTATGCGAACACTCCAAACGGACACGTGAAAGCCGTCTTCTCATGATCAACCGGGTCAACCGCAATTTGGTTGTACCCGGAGTAGCCGTCCAAAAAACAATAGTATTGTTGGCCCGATAGTCTTTCAAGCATTTGATCCATAAATGGGAGTGGGAAATGGTCCTTACGAGTCGCGGTATTCAACCGTCTATAATCTATACACATTCTCCACCCCATGGCAACTTTAGTCGGGATCAATTCGTCTTTGTCATTTCGGATTACGGTCATTCCACCCTTCTTCGGAACCACGTGCACAGGACTAACCCACGGACTATCCGAGATCGGGTAAATCATTCCCGCATCCAATAGCTTCACCACTTCCTTTCTTACAACCTCCTTCATCGTAGGATTTAAGCGGCGTTGTGGTTGAGCCACCGGCTTAAAATCTTCCTCCATCAAAATCTTGTGCATACAATAGGATGGACTAATTCCTTTTAGATCGGAAAGAGTCCAACCCATAGCTTCTTGATTGGTTTTTAGCACAATGATTAGACGGGCTTCTTCTTCTTTTGTCAAGAGGTTGCTTATGATGACCGACTTTGCCTCGGTCTCATCTAGAAACACATATTTCAAAGTCGAAGGTAACTCTTTTAATTCAATTGGCGCTTTCTCGTCAATGACCTCCTTCTTCAAGTTTTCTTCCTCTACTTCCCACGGTTGTAGGTCTTCCAAACTATCAAGTTCCTTTAAGCATTCCTCAAGAGCTAGCTCCTCTTCAACAGTGAAAACCTCCAATGAGTCGTCAAGAGCTAACTCCATAGGAGATATCTCATGAATATGCTTTGAAACCTCTATAATAGCGTCTTCGATCACATCGATGCGAAAGCTATCATTTCTATCCTTGGAATGCTTCATCGCCTCGAATAGATCAAATGTGACTTCCTCATTTTGAACACGCACCTTCATTAAACCGTCATCAACATCTATCATCATTCTTGCGGTCTTCATGAATGGTCGGCCCAATATGAGCGGAGCATCATCATCTTCCTCCATATCAATTACAATAAAATCCACCGGGAAAAAGAATTTGTCGACCTTCACCAACACATCTTGGGCTACGCCATGAGGATGGGTCGTCGACTTATCCGCCAATTGCAATGTCATTCGGATGGACTTAATCTCGATGTTGCCAAGCCTCTTGATAATTGACAAAGGTATAAGATTAATGCTCGACCCCAAGTCAATAAGTCCCTTTCCGACATAAACGTCACCAATTTTAACCGGCAATGTAACTCTTCCCGGATCAACCTCTTTCTTAGGAAGCGTCCTTTGAATAATGGCACTACAGCTCGCATCAAGGACGATGGTCTCCGGTTCCGTATACCTCCGCTTTTTGGTTAGTATGTCCTTCATGAATTTGGCATACTTTGGCATTTGTTCCAAGGCTTCAGCAAACGGAATGTTGATTTGCAACTGTTTAAAAATATCCATGAACCGGACGTAATGCCGTTCATTCTCCCTTTAGGAAGGAGCATGAGGATAAGGAAGATTTTGGACCGGAGTAGCGCTCACTACCTCCTTTCCCTTTGCAATTCTAGCACTTTTCCATCTAGGCTTCTTCACTACCTCCCTTATTACCTCATCACTTTTATTTTCCTCAATCTCTACACCTTTTTCTTTTTCAACTTCACCATTATTTTTATTCTTTTCAACTACTTCCTCATCACTCCACACTCCTATTTCACCATCAACATTTTCCTCCACTATTTCCTCCTCAATTTCTTTCTCTTTCTCTCTTTGTTCACTCTCAACTCTTTTTTCATTCTCACTACTCAACTCCCTCCCACTTCTCGTCATAATCGCCTTACAATGCTCCTTAGGATTTGTTTGCGTATTAGCCGAAAAAGAAGGACCGGTTTGTTGTTCAGCGAGTTGCTTGGCAAGTTGCCCAACTTGAGTTTCAAGATTTTTTATGGCCGCGTCATTACTCTTTTGATTGGCCATTGACATTTGCATGAATTGCGTCAATGTCTCTTCCAATTTAGAATTGACGACCGGCGGTTGTTGAGATTGATACGGATTTTGGGGAGGGTTTTGACGGCTAGAAGAACCACCTCCATAACCTTGGTTATGATAATAGTTGCTTCTAGGTTGGAACCCTTGGTTCCCTTGGAATTGTTGTTGTTGTTGTTGTTGATGGTGCGGTTGATAAGGTTGTTATTGTCTCGGTTGATAGTCCCGTTGATTGGCCATGTAGTTTACTTCGTCAAAACCGGGAGGTGGACAAAATCCGGTGTCATGTTCACCTTTACAAAGTTCACAACAAGCTATTTGTTTAGCTTTTGACGGTTCTCTTAACTCTTTGATTTGTTGCGTTAAGAGTTCCACTTGTTGTGAGATGAGCTTGTTTTGGGCAAGGATGGCATCATTCGTCCCTAACTCAAGCACTCCCGCCTTCTTCAAAGAATTTCCACGACTTTGACTCTGAAGATCATTCAAAGCCATTCGATTGATAATGTTGGTGGCTTCTTCGGCACTTTTTGACATCAACGAGCCACCCGAAGTGGCATCCAACAACGTTTTGCAGTTTGGTTGAAGTCCATTTCTGAAGATATGGATTTGAGTTAATTCATCAAATCCATGCCCTTTACATTTCCTAAGCATGGACTTGAATCTCTCCCACGCTTCATTCAAAGATTCACTGGTTCCTTGAGAAAACACCGAGATGGCCGTCTTTGATTCCATGAATCGGTTATGGGAGAAAAATCTTTCAATGAATTTCTCTTCTAACACGTTCCAGTCTGTCATTACGGCAGGTGTTTGATCGAGATACCAATCCTTTGCTTTACCGAGCAAAGCGTGGGGAAATAATCGTCTGAACAACGGAAGCTCCTGAGCCTGATCCACTCTGGCAGCCAATGCTATCTCATAAAATTTTGTGAGAAAAGCAAATGGGCCTTCATGGTCCATTCCGGTGAATGGACTCCCATATAATAAATTCAGAGTTCCCGTCTTCATCTCAGCTTGCCTTCCTGTGTGGTTGGCAAACTGAGCGGTGTTCCTTGGACTATTTATACATGGAGTAGAAATAGGTGGTGGTGGTTGTGGCTCCATGTTTGGTATGAATGGGTGTGGATTTGTGGTTGAAGAACTTTCTCCTTGCTCTTGGCGTTGTCTAGCCTGTTGCCTCCTACGTCTCGTTTTGCTATTGAGCCTCCTTGCGGTTCTCTCGATCTCAGGATCAAAAAGAAGTTCGTCCACAGGGATTTGCCCTCGCATAAAACGTAAGCTGCACACTAAACCAAACAAATTACAAGCACAAGTCAAAAATTCACAAGCTAAAACTTAAACAACCATTGCGATGCTCGCAATATCAATTTACAATCCCCGGCAACGGCGCCATTTTGTTGAGAAGTATATTTCGTGTCGGGTTTTTGTTATCGTATCCACAGGGATTGTAAGATATCACCGCCGTTCGATGGTTGTATTAATCTTAGCTCAATGTAACAATAGGGTTTTGGTTTTAATCAAGTTATCTTGCATAAAAAGTAATAAATTGCGGTAAAAGTTATGGTTTGATTAAATGAGAAATATTGTCAAAGTTAGGTTTCAATGATCACTTTGCATGTATTTTGCTCGGTCAACAATCTTATAAACTCCTTTAGATGATAAATCATTTCACAAAGTCCTCTCAATATGTTTCTCTCAAACACATATTGTGAGTTTTGCCATTTTGATCCATTGTTTCTCTCGAACACAATCTATCAAAATGACAACTTTTTGGTTCAACCTTATGGTGAACAAAATCATTCGTTACTATCTCTAGCTAACAAACAAGTTTGGATGAAAACCTAGGTCAAGAGTCGGTAAACATCTCTCGATCATAAACCAACACAAAGAGTTTTAAATAGAAACAAAGTTTTCATCATATATTTACCGTTAAAGAGTTTACATATGAGGATCCTTACATTTACACACAAAGCTAGTAATCACCTACATCTAACCTTGACAAATGGATGACTTAGCTACTCATTTTCATGGTAGCTTGGTCGGCAAGTAAGGAAAGAAGGTTGATCAACATCCAAGTCGGATAATCGAAGTTGGATGGGAATCCACCTTCTTTTTGTAGAAGATGGTTCTAAGATGAAGAGAAATGAAAACTAGGGCATAAAAATCCCAAGAACAATGCTGCAAAAATATCTAGAAGAAAGTACAAAAGTGGAAAAAGTTGGTAAAAATGAGGTATGGTGCTCAAAAGTGGCACCTGCTACTTATAGACCACTGTTGGGCTGTCATGTTCGCTAGGCGAGCAGAATGGCTCGCCTAGCGAGGGTCTAAAATGGGCACAAAAGGCCCCTGCGCCCAGAGAAAACAGGGCCTGCTGAACTGTCATGTTCGCCTAGCGAACATACCTTCGCCTAGCGAAGGACACGCTTCAACCTTCGCCCCAGCGAGGTTGAGAGGTTTTGCTACTGGAATGCTCGCTGGGGACTCGCTAGAGCTTCGCCTAGCGAGTGAGTGCTGGCTGCGTTTTTCACCAAAACAGAATGAACTCGCTACCACCTTCGCCTAGCGAGCAGGCTGATGAAATGCTTGTATTCTTTGGTTCCTTTGCCAATTTTCTTGTGTCTTTATTTTCAATTAGTTCATGTCTTTCCTGCACATTAACACACAAATCAAAGGCACCAAGCTTGTTTATCAATGTAATGCATTCCATGTAAAACAAATATGGTTTTGATAGTTTTAGCAAGGAAAAAGAGTGAAAGATGCCCACATATGATAGCTCAAATAAGCACTTTTGGGCATCTAACATCTACCCGATATCTGATAGCCAATGGGTCAGCCCAGTACATGTCGTACCCAAGAAGGGAGGCGTCATAGTCGTTAACAATGAAAAAGGAGAATCTATAGCACAAAGAGTGGTTACTGGAAGTAGAATGTGTATTGATTATAGAAAATTAAACAAATCCACTCTGAAGGATCATTTTCCTTTGTCGTTTATCGATCAAATGCTTGAAAGATTGGCTAAGCATTCTCACTTCTGCTACCTAGACGGTTATTCGGGATTTTTCCAAATTCCTATTCATCCCGAAGACCAAAGAGAAAACGACCTTCACATGCCCCTATGGTACATTCGCCTACCGACGAATGCCATTCGGACTGTGTAACGCTCCTACAACATTCCAATGATGCATGATGGCAATTTTCATAGATTTCATAGATGACATCATGGAAGTCTTCATGGACGATTTCTCCGTATGCGGACAGAGTTTTGAAGGCTGCTTATCGAATCTTGAAATGGTACTAAAAAGATGCGTAAAAGTGAACCTAGTGCTAAACTGGGAAAAATACCATTTCATGGTCCGACAGGGAATTGTGCTCGGACCAATAGTATTCAACAAGGGGATTGAAGTCGACAAGGCCAAAATAGAAGTTATAGAAAATCTCCAGCCTCCGAAAACCGTAAGAGAAATATGAAGCTTCTTAGGACACGTCGGTTTCTAGTGGCGATTCATTAAAGATTTCTCAAAAATCACAAAACCACTAACTGGTTTATTGATGAAAGACGCCGAATTCATCTTTGACGACAAATGCCTAGCGGCGTTTGAACAACTAAAAACAACTCTTATTACCGCACCTATCATGCAACCACCCGATTGGAGATTACCTTTTGAAATCATGTGTGATGCTAGTGAATATGTTGTAGGCGCAGTCTTAGGACAAAGAAGGGACAAGAAACTTCATGCAATATACTATGCAAGTAGAACCCTAGACTCTGCATAGATGAACTATGCCACCACATAAAAGGAACTTTTAGCCGTAGTGTCCTCTCTAGATAAATTATGTTCCTACCTAGTACGAGCAAAGATAATTATCTATACTGATCATGCTGCAATTAGATACCTGTTGAACAAGAAAGACGTCAAACCAAGACTCCTAAGGTGGATCTTACTATTACAAGAGTTTGACCTAGAAATCAAGGATAAAAGAGGCACGGAAAACATCGTGGCCTATCACTTGTCAAGAATGGAAGGTATTGAACCTGAACAAGTGCCTATAAATGATGATTTTCCGTACGAAAGACTCATAGCCCAATTAGAAAGCAATACGAATAAAAATGCATTAACCCATAAGGATACCAAAACAAATGAGGTAGTGAAAGCAATCTACACCCAACCTACATTACCATGGTACGCTGACTTCGTCAACTACTTAGCAGCCAGGGTGCTTCCGTAAGACTTGACCTACCAACAAAAGAAACAATTCTTCCACAATCTTAAACACTATTATTGGGACGAGCCTCTACTTTTCAAGAGAGGCACCGACGACATTTTCCGTCGATGTGTCCCAGATGATGAGGTAGAAAATGTAATTTCCCACTGTCATTCTGCTCCCTATGGAAGACATACAAGCACCTTGAACACTTGCACTAAGATCTTGCAAGTCGACCTCTTTTGGCCCACTCTGTGGAAAGATATCCACATCACGATCACAAATTGTGACCGGTGTCAACGCACTGGCAACATATCTAGACGCGACGAGATGCCTCTTAAAGGAATTTTGGAAGTAGAAGTCTTTGATGTTTGGGGAATCGATTTTATGGGACCTTTCCCATCTTCTTTTGGTAACAAGTATATCCTTGTTGCGGTTGATTACGTATCCAAATGGATTGAGGACATTGCCTCTCCAACTAATGACACACGAGTGGTAATTAGACTCTTTAAGCGAATAATCTTCCCTAGATTCGGAGTACCGAGACTTATCATCAGTGATGGTGGCTCCTATTTTATTTCAAGGATCTTTGAAAAGCTATTACTAAAATATGGAGTCCGGCACCGTGTAGTAACACCCTACCACCCACAGACGAGTGGGCTAGGAGAAGTCTCGAACTGAGAAATTAAACAAATCTTAGAAAAGACAATTGCCACCTCTTGGAAAGATTGGTCCTCAAAATTACCAGAAGCCATGTGGGCATATAGGACAGCTTATAAGACCCCAATAGGAAACACACCTTTTAAGCTAGTTTATGGAAAATCATGTCATCTGCCGGTAGAATTAGAACATAAAGCATATTGGGCCATTAAGACCCTTAATCTCAATTATACTGCCGCAGGAGAAAAAAGAATATTAGATATCCACGAACTAGAAGAACTTATACTAGATGCTTATGACAATACCAAAATCTATAAAGAAAGAACAAAAAGATGGCATGACAATCACATATTAAGGAAAGAGTTTAAGGAAGGCGACAAAGTACTCCTATTTAACTCCCGCCTCAGACTCTTTCCCGGAAAACTTTGTTCTAGATGGTTCGGTCCCTTCGAAATTACCAATATCTTTCTGAATGGAGCAATAGAGATAAAAGGAAAAACGAGCGAACCATTCATAGTAAATGGCCAACGTTTAAAACATTACCACAACAATGATAACAATGATTTCATTGCAAATCTTAAGCTTGCAAAGCCTCAGGCTCATTCGAAAGAATAGCACCTATCATATTTTTGTCGAGCTTACGACAATAAACAAAGCGCTTGGTGGGAGACAACCCACACTCTATCTTTAACTATTTAATTTCATCATAAATTTTATAATTATTACTATTGCTTAATATTCATTTCTTTGTTATTCTATTTTTCATAAAGTTAATCGGTAAATTTCTCTATTATTGACCATTATTAACTTAATGTTATTATTTACTTGATTTTATCTAGCTACTGACTATCACAATGCAACAAGTAGATTACATGGATATAGTCTTCAGAGGCAGAGCTCAAAGGAGACGTTTTGAGACTCTATTTCAGAGAGAAATAACAATAACCTTATAACCAGATGAACCAACCATGACCAAATTAGGTATAATAGATAGTGTTATGTTCCTAATTAACCAACTAGGCTGGGACACCTTTGCTATCAAGAGAAAGTTTAGTTCCATCACTAGGTTGACTCTAGAATTCCTAAGCTCCCTAGTGTACCTGCCAAATCATGGTATGGGATTTAACAAAGGCCTAATCACCTTTAGGTTGTTTGACAAAGACTACCACTACACCCATAGAGAAATGGTTGAACTCCTAGGATGTCCTAATGGCCCTGACACCTTTACCATTACCCAGGAAGACATACTTGTGGACAATCAATTAGACCTATTTTGGGGTAGCATCACTGGAAACAACCATCCCGAGCCAGACCTTGTGCAATAAGAGAACATCCATAACCCTGTCATTCGTTACTTTCATAAGATCCTAGCTCACACCCTGTTTGGAAAGGAAAAGAACAAACATTTGTGTCCAAACACGAACTATTTATAATGTATTGTGCATCACAGGCTCGACCTGTTAATGCTGTTACATTCATGATAGCTAATCTATACCGTATAGCATATGAAGACTATGGACCAATCTCAGTGGGGGGCTTAGTGACCAAGATAGTGCATGCAATGAGACTACATTACCCAGTCGTTAGGGTTATACGACCTATGACATCCGATTTTGTGTCAACACCGGTATCATTAGGAACTTAGGCCCATATGTATTTGAACTCCTCATTAACAGCCAACCAGTACACCTATTTACCCTGCCAGACCCTAGGGTGAATGTACATGATAGGAATAACTGGATCTATGATTTGGATGGACCACCACCCAAAATCCATGACCACTATGACAACTATCTCTCTGATGATGAATCACATGTCCAAGTTATACATGTTGCACCTCTCACCGATCATGTCGTTGTCATCGAAGTTGTTCAGACAGATGTCGCCAATCTGAGAGGCGAGCTGAGCACCCTCCGCGTGGAATTCCACGGATTTATGGATGTAGTGACAGAGAACCTGGATCACATTTACCAGCACTTCTACTCGTTCGCTCCTCCTACCAGCAGTCGCCGTAATGGCTGATTTATTATAGTGTTACCGATTTAATGACTTTTATTTTATTTTATTTTATTTTCTTGTTGGGAATTTTATTGTTATTTACTTTTACACATTGGAATTTATTTAATTACTTTATTACCTTTTATTGCAGTAGACGGATTATTTCATCTTTTCCGGTCTACCCGATTCTTTTATTCGTCAATATTGCAATTAAATTCCATTCCAATGTTTCATGTTTACTATTCTCATACACTTTATTATTGGTAAATTAAAAAATTGCGTGGTCAAATAAAAATAAAAGCACACGCATGGGAAACCACACTGCATGTGGCGCCTGCCAGACACAACTGTGGCGCCCATGTGAGGGTTGTGGCGCCCGCCACAGGGCCCTAGTGGCGCCCGCCACAAACACCAAAAGTGGCGCAGACTATGTACTTTGGTTCATTCAACTCACCTTTATTGTAATGTTCCTTGCATGCAGACAATGCCTTAATGTCATTCAACCAATTTCAAAAATCTTGGACCAAGGCATTGACTATGGTAAATGCTATTTATTTACCAATTAATTTTCCAACCACTTTCACCTCTATATAAACCACCAACATTACCTCAACAATTCACAACTCTCATTCACATATTTCTCTCCTCTCTTGCACTATTCTCACTATATTACACAAGGAGTGTGAAATCCATTATGGCACAGATGAGGGAATACGAAATAGTGTTCATAAACGGTGAGTCGGGCGAATTACAAGAGGAGACGTACACGTCTCTAAGCGCCAGAAAGATCGAATCAATAAGGTATGCCGATGAACACTGTTTATATGCCTTAGGAATTCAAGATAATGTTAACTAAATGCTAGATATTTTAAATTTGAATTATTCTCTATCTCTCAAAGACCCTGTCTATGCTCAACTAACATTAGAATTCCTAAGCTCATTATTCTTTAGTCCCACACCCAACACAAACTGCTCCAGTGGGACTATCCAGTTTCATTTATTTAATGTCAAATACGCCCTTACATTTTCCCAACTAGCGGACCTACTACATTTTCCCCATGGGGATGGCATAGTAAGTGAGGTCCCAGATACTGAGGGTTGGCACACGCCTTCCAACCATTTTGGAGGGCAATAACCGGTACAGTAACCCATAGTTTTGAGGGAAACAAAGCCACTTTAATTCAAAATCCGGCTATTCGATATTTCTGCCAAATATTGGCGTGCACCATTTTCGGTCAAGCAAACTCTAACAAGGTGAATGAAAAAGAACTCTTTTATTTGTTCGCCATATTTTTGCCACAAAAGTTGAACACCGTACCTTTTATGCTATCTCACATACAGGCCATTGTCAATTCGAAGCGAGGCCCGATTATTTTTGGAGGTTTAATAACCTCCATAGCCAGAGTCCTAGGACTCGAAGAAAAATTCTCCAGACTAACCCCGCTCCTGCATCATGCCATTGACATTGACATGGAAAGGAGCATGGAACTCGTAAAACGAAGGAGTGATGGTAGATATAATTTAATAATTGCTAATAATGTTTTACAAAATATTATCCTCCCAAATCCAAATCGCACAGATGTGCGTAACTTTAACAACTATCTTTATCTTGACGGTCGAGTGCCTAACCAAGTCAACGCGCATATTCTTGAGAATGTAGCTGCTGGCGGGGACACCGACGAGGATTACATTCTGGAGCAAACTGCTCCCGCTACTGACCCGCACACCATACACACTTCATTTAAAAATGTTGCAGGTACATCTTCCAGTCAAAGACCAAAAAGAAATGTGGCACCAACCACTCTTGATGAGATCTATGTTGAATTGCTGCGACGTAGAGAATTAGACGCTCAGTGAGACCTACAGATCCAAACCATGGGAGCTCAGCAAACTGAAATGATGTAAATCCTTCGCCAAATGCAGCATGACCATCATAACTATGCCTTCAGGACCGAACAGAACATGTATGGCTTTATCGATGAAATGGAAACACTGACAATGCGTGTGGAAGATCTCCAGAACTATACGCCACCTCACCAGCCAGGAAACGATGGACATCCACGTACACGTGGCAAAAGGCGTCAGTAGCAGAATAAACCAGGTTCTACCTTTCCTTCCTATCTTATATCATTGCATTGGGGACAATGCAAGATTTAAGTATGGGGGAGGAAGCTTTACCACTTTTTATTTACCGCTTTCTAGTTAGATTTAAATTATTGTTATTTCTTTTTGTTATTTTATAATTTTTATGGTTATTTTAATTTTTGTTAAAGTGTCAGTCGAGTTAAATATCAATGTGATGTCGAGTCTTTATGCGTGGTTTTCGTTATTTACTGATTCTCCTGTTTACTTGAGTCATACAAAATTTTTGCAAAAATCTAGACTTAGAGATATAGTGCATTTTTTGAAAATTCTAAACTATAAATCAAACTGAGGTTGAATTGTAGAGATTTGGAAAAGCCTTATAAGATCGGTATCGTTTTAACACCTTAAATCTCCCAAGTATTAGATCGATTTGAGTACGTGTCAAGCCATATCCTTAAATTCTATCCTTTAATATTTCCTTAAGTAGTTTATCTAGCAGTCAGCATAATCCTAAGCACACACTACGCAAGAAGTCGATGCAAATAAGTGTATGATTTCAGGCTTAAAAGAAGAAAAGATTACAAAATGTATGAAAAACGTTGTTACCTCTAAGTTAGGTGATCCTCACCCAGTAATTTAGCCCAACGGTATAACCATCTTCAAATGTTATTTGAGCCAAAGTGCGAAAAAGAAATAAATAAATAATGATGAGATCATAGTCACTAACAGAATATCTTGCTATGAATGTGAAAGGATAACGAGCTTAATGTGATTGCACCAGAATGAAAAAGGATAAAAAGAAGGTTTAGTAAGGTAGGCTTAGGCATGACAACATTATTCAGATTGGTTTGTATAGGAGGGAGACTTATGGTTGCAACATTGCGACTGTGTGTTCTAACGATACCTTTAGTGTGGAAGTGAGTACCTGTTAATACGAATTTGAACCAAAGTAAAGTTTATAGACTAGAATGAGTATTTGAATGCAACTGTGTTTTCTACGAGTCTTGGTAATGTATGTTGCAAGTATTTTACAAAACTTTTTATTCATGTACGCAGCGTTTGCTTAAGGACAAGCAAAGGTTTAAGTATGGGGGAGTTTGATAACGTAAAAACGTATCGTATTTTTTGCTCTATATGCATTGCTTTTTACTCGATCAACACTATTTATTACACGATATTTTATGTTTATTTGCAGGTATTTATCATTTAAAAGGTTTACCACAAGAAAAAGGGAAAATAGAAAAAAGGAAAGAAAAAGGCAAGAAAAGAGAAGAAAATGAGGTTTCCAAAGGGATAATGGGCCACCAAATCAAATGGGCTTGTGGCACCCATTATCCAAAGGATGTGGCGCCCGCCACATTGGGCCAAGAGGGAGGTGGTGCCCGCCACCAACCCCTGAAAAGTGATGAGCGGTTAGTACAAGAGTGGCGCTCGCCACTCATCATGGAAATAGGATTGTGGCAACCGCCACAACCTAGTCTTCCTACCTTTCCTACTTTTCCTCCACTCTTTTAGCCACAGTTTCCAATAACTTTTGCTACAAATGAGGAATATGGAATGGATATAAAAAGGGGACCATTCAGACTCACACAGGAGCTCCCTCTTCTTCCAGTTTTCAGTCTACGATTAATTTTTGTTCTGCTTTATTTTTCTTTTAGTTTCTAGGAAGTTTTCTTGCCATTGTAAAAGTGTTAGTTTCTCCACATCAGGGACTATTACGGTTTATTATTTTTACGCATTTGGGATTCAAGATTCAATTCCAGTTCTTAAATTACAATCCAGGTTTATTATTGTTTACTGTTTTATTTATTTGTGCCTTACTGTATGTTTAATTCCCCAATTGCCATGTCTGTCACCGGATCTATGTTCGGATAAACCCTAATGGATCGGTATGTAAAGACCGTCGAAACGACGGGATTCAATAAATAATTGGTGTTAGTTTTTATAAAACTTATTTTTCCAATTTTAGTTTCTTATTTTAATCAAACTGTTTTTCGTACGAGAGTACAAAACAAACTAAGGTTATGGTCAATAAAAACGAGAGTTTGAGATTTTAACCAGATAACTGAAACTAGGCATTGATCCTAAACACAGCGAGAGCGCTTTAGGATTAATTAGACTTTATCTATATTCAAAATATACTCTTAAATTCAAAATGAGACCGCGAGAGCCAATCATTCTTGTTTAGGTGTATGGTCAGAGTCAATAAAAACGAGAGTGTGAGACTAAGTCCTTTCTATAAATAATTTCTACTGAAGAATATTTTAACCAATGAGATTACACCAACTATCTATCGAATCCCCGAGGTTTAATGTATTACATATCGATATCCCATATATCTTATATCTTATCTTTATTCTATTTGATAGTTATTTCTCTTCATCCATCCAATCTTAGAACAATCGTTCACCTTAGATTTACATAGTAACATTAGACCACGATACGTTCGATTATTAGTCCTTGTGGGTTCGATAACATTTAAAATTACGCGATAGGACTGTGCACTTGCAGTAACGATTCAGATAGACTTACCAAAGTCGCGATCATCAGGCATGGTAGATTCGTTTTGGATTGGCAACCTTGGTGTATAGACTCTAAAATATTGGCATTTGTAAGGACTCTAAACAATGTATTTATGTTGCTAAAGTATAAATGTTTTCTATGTAAATATATGTTGATTGAAAAAGTAATTTTTAGTATTAAATTGGATTGGGTTTTTAATTTTAAAATTTATGAGTACTAGAATGATATTAAGTTGTTCATTCCTATAAGGAACCACTCCAAGCCACTGCAAGTTTACTGATAAGTACAATGCTTTCTCAATTTAAGATATTTTTTTTTATTTTAAAAATATATTGATTGTGGAACTACCTGCAAATTAAACATTTCCTGTCGATTTTACTTTGGAAATACCTGTGGTTTTATCTTTGGATATTGAGTAGTAGCAAAAACAAAGTTATTTAATGGCGGTCGTAACGGCCGCAATTTGAAATTTACGTCAGTTCTCTAACCATCACAACTTAGAACGACAGTTGGAGTGGTGATTTTAGGAACCGTCGTGGTACAACCTGGCGACTGATCGCGACTTAGTAAGTCTATGGGAATCGTGATTGCAAATGCACAGTCGTATCGCGTAGTTTTAAAGATTATCGAACCCACAATGACTAATGATCGAACGTATCGTTATCTAATGTTACTATGTAAATCTAAGGTTGGTGATCATTCTAAGATTGGAGGGATGAAGAGAAATAACTATAACGTAAATAGAAGATTAATAAAGATATTTCGTAAAGGGATATCGGTATGTAACGCATCAAACTTCGGGGATTTGATAGATAGTTGGTGTAATCTTATCGGTCGAAATCTTCTTCAGTAGAAATTATTTATAAAAAGGACTTAGTATCACACTCTCGTTTTATTAAATCTGACCATACTCTTAAACCATAATGCTTGGCTCTCGCGGTCTCATTTTGAATTTAAAATTAATTTTTGAATATGAATAAAGTCTAATTAATCCTGAAACGCTCTCGTCGTATTTAGGATTAATGCATAGTTTCAGCTATTTGGTAAAAATCTCAAACTCTCGTTCTTATTGACCGTAACCTTTGTTTGTTTTGTACTCTCGTACGAAAAACAGTTTTTAACTAAAATAAGAAACTAAAACCGGAAAAATAAGTTTTATAAAAGGCCAACACCAATTATTTACGAATCTCGTCGTTTTGATGGTCTTTACATACCGATACCTAGGGGTTTAACCAGACATGGATCCGGTAACAGACATGGTATTCAGAAAATCTAACATACAATAAGGCATAAATAAGTAAAATGGCAATCAAAATAAAACCTGGATTATGAATTGAGAACTTGAATTGAATCTTGATTCTTCAAATAAAATAATGTCGGAAGGCTTTGGAAATCGAGTAACCGTTACAATTGAATTCAAATGTGTAAACAATAAGTTGCAATAGTCCCCAATGTGGAGAATCTATTGCTTTTCCATGAATGACTCCATCAGGGCAGTCAATCTGGCTACTTCCTCCTTGAGTTCACGGTTCTCTTGCTCCAAATGATCCATTAGTCTTGATGTGTTGGCTCGGGTGTAGTACCGGTGAGTCAGCTTGTCTTCAAAATAAATAAAGAACACAGAGTTAGACCATAGAACAAGAAGCCTGGAGCCAAACCTGCTTATGCATATGATGCATGCAATGCTTGTGTGTATGATTTTCTTTTTATTTATCAGAGGAACTTTAGAGTCCTATTTGCAAATTTTGAAAATATTAATTATTTAGACATATATGGAAATATCACATCAATAGTATCTGGAAAATATTTTTACACCAAAGAAGTACAGTCTTGGTAACCAAATACAATACAAGAAGGAAAATGAACATCCTATGGAACCCTAGAAACAATCATCTAAAGCTCTGGAAACTGGAAGATAAGCTGCACGAAGCCTCTTCACCTCCCTCTCATAGGCTGCCTCCATATTTGCCTTCTCCTTGGCGAGTCGATCATACTTCCTTTTCCAAAATTTGGAAGACTGAGGAAGTAGAGAAGTCAATGTATCATCTATAACCTGGTGCTCAAGGAACTTTATCAAAGCATCCTTCTCTCTGATCTGCTGAAGCAACTCCTCTCGTTCACGGATCCAGGCACGTGAACGGTCTTCGTCTCTCAACTCCTCTACTCCTTGGTCAGGGAGGGTTGAAGGCCCATCCACAACCAAAGGTGTAAGTCTTGGATACTCATAAGGCATGAGGTACTCTGAAGCTCTCTTCCTAACCCAAGAGGTCTAAGGTTCCAAAGCAATACAGTTTTTCGAACCTAGCTCCTTCCTTCCCTTCCTATGGATCTTGCACCAAGCGCGGACCATCCTGCCCCTTAAGCCTTAGGGATCTTTACCCTCTTGAAAGAACACTCCCTCTAATAGAATGTTATTAGGTTTATCCTTTAGGGGGAACCCAAGTTGACGACGTGCCAAAATAGGGTTGTAGTTAATCCCACCACATGTACCAAGAAGAGGCACATTGGAGAATTCACCACAAGAGTCGATAATCTGCACACCATCATACACACGGTTGTACCAAAAGATATCATCATTAGTGAGAGACATAAGTCTCGTGGACCACCGTAGACATCCTTTGTTCTCCTTGAAGGCGACCGTCTGCGGCAAGTGCGAAATAAACCACTTGTACAGCAGAGGCAAACAGCACACAATGGTACCACCACCCTTTGCATTCCTCATATGCAAAGAAAAGTAAGTGTCACCCAATAGAGTTGGAACGGGATTAAGAGTAGAAAAATCCTAATAGCGTTCACATCCACAAACTTGTCGATGTTGGGGAATAACACTAGCCCATAGATGAGAAGTACAAATATGGCCTCAAAGGCGTCCTCACTCATGGCCTTCCCATACATAGTAGCTTGAGCAATGAGGAACTCAGAAGGGAGACCTTGAATTCCACCTTTGGTAGTCATATGAGCACCAACCAGAGATTCATCTATATGCAACGTATCAGCTATCTCTTGAGAAGTAGGAATACTCTCTAAGCCACTGAATGGCAACTGGTCTAGAATAGGTATACCCACAAGGTAGGCATACTCCTCAAGCGTAGGCAAAAGCTGAAAATCCAGAAATGTGAAGCAACGGTACAAGGGATCATAAAACTGCACAAATACACTCATCAATCCTTCGTCCACTTGAGTAGTCAGAATAGATAGAAGCTTCCCAAAACGAGCCTTGAAAACCAAGGGATCTAATACATAGGATGTCAAATTCCTTAACTCTTTCAAGTCGGGTTGTCTGAAACTGTACTTCTTTGTATTCCTTCTTTGTCTTTCCATGTCTGGAAATTTGCAAATAGACCTCTTAAGTTCCTTGAAAATTCTCTCATTATTGATGATATGGATGCAAATGGGTGCATGAATGCAACAAACACACTCAAGGATCAAGCAAAGCACACCAAACAAAGGTCATGGGATGGATCATGTCATCCTTAATATCAATCATCCATTTTGGTGGATTATGGTTTACACCTTATCAACACCCAAGTTCCATTGATATTAAGGATACAAGAATGGATCAACCATGAATCAAGGGTTTGTTGCAAGTCACGAGCATGGAGTCTCAGTTTAAGAACCACCCAAAGGGAGTGTACTAGGGTTTAAACCTGCCAAACATGTTCTACAAGGGGTTCCCATTGTTATCATCCCATCTTTCGGATATTATCAGATAAACGACTACTCGTATTCCAAGAATATTCTCAAGAGAGACTCTTATGAGCGTAGTATCGCGTAACAATCGTATCAAATCTTACACTTGAACGACCTTCGCACTACATCCTAAGAATAGGTCAAGATGGGCTTGGTAAACTAAGGTCTTTGGCTTCTAAGGTCTATATTGGAAAGAGTAATGTCTAACCACAACTACTTGTGTGACATTATTGATCCCAACATGACCTCCACCAAGTGAATGGGCTTGCAAGTCAACTTGCTAAGGAATAACTCCACATAAGTCAACAAGACTATGCCATTCTCCTATCCTAAGTGCACTCGAGTTCGGGTATAGAACTCATCTCACAAAGATCACCAAGCATACAAGAAATTAATATTCAAGCAATTCACTCATTACATACAATACAGTAATCCCAAATTGCACAAAAATATGTCACAAAATAATATACACAACAATACAACAAAACATGAAAAATAGGCAAAACCCACTAGGCAAATGTCCCCAGCAGAGTCGCCATTTTTCTGTAGCGGGGTATTTGTTACCATTAGAGATATTGACTAAATCCAAGGTAAACCATACAAGTCGAGTCGCCACCTCACTTCTATTTATCCAAAGGAATGGTTAGAAAGCGAACAAAAACCTAAAAGTTTTATCGAATCAAAAACTAGTAAAAATGTCAGAGATCGGGGTAAGGGGGTTGGTTATGCAATGGGAAGGTTTTAAGCACCCAAAACATCCTAGGTACTCCTAGGGAGCCCTTCTCACACTTGTTGTAAGGTTGGTATTTTGTGAAAATTTATTTGTGCAAACATGATTGAAGAGATGGGAAGAGAATATACAAGTTATTTACATTTTGTGTTTGGATGGATAAACCCATTGCCTACATACCATCTTAAAAAAGATTAGGATCAAAACCTCGTAGTTCGGGGTAAAAATCTCAAAATGAGTTGGTGAATTGATTGGTCCAAAAGCCTTAAAGTCTTTTATTATCCAAGGGAGAAAACTCAACCTAAAACCACAAATCCACCATGCAAGGATAACTTCAACATGCTAGTGAGGGGTTAACCCTATAATAAGCATGGAAGACTTATTGTCCATCACTAAGGATATAGGTGAGTATTATATCTTCCTCAAGGATAACTCAAACTTAATAGCTAAAGGTTATGAAAAGTTTTGATTAAGAAAGTGGCCATTGAAACCACAAAAAGTATTTGAATGAGTTGTATTTACCAATGAAAAGTATTTACAAAATATGGTCAAAGTTGATTTAAAGATCTAATTCAAAATAAGTGTTATGAAAAAATTTGAAAATGAAAAGCATAAGGCTTAGGTTTCTAATATTTGAAAAGAAGTGTTAAATGTTTGCACAAAAGTTTTTGCTTGGGTTAGAATGGAGGGAAGATGAAGAATGGCTAAAGTCTTAATCATACAAGAGATGAGGGATAAGAAACAAGACCACAAATGGAGTTCCTCTCTTGAGATCATATTGATGATCCAAGTAGCTCCCATCCTTTGGAATATGCAAGCAAAATAAGTGTAAGCTCAAGCAATCAACATAATCAAACAAGCTCTTAGAAGATCCCCAATGTCTCTTATATCTTTCACTTTGGATGAACATGGCAATGGTTCTTCAATTTGGCTCAAATAGAATTCCCTAGCACAAAAGCACACACATCAAAAAGTTCTATGAAGTAAATCAAGAATGGATAAGAGTGGGTTTAGAGATTTGGTTCTTCTAATCCATCTTCAACATTAAGGTCCTTTTACTCTAATTTGCATAGGGAAAGTCCTAGAAACTAAGTCCATTTGTCCATTTCTTTGCATTTGGTCCACAACAATCAAAACAAAACACAAGCACAATAATATATACACAATTATGTGCTCAAGTGAGCAAAAGGCAAATTGCATTAACATAAACATGTGCTCAAATGAGCAAAGGAAAAAAGCAAATGAATAATATGTGCAAGAATAGTAAATTGCATAAATGTAAAGAGCAAAAAGTAAAGGTTAATGGTTAAGGGTTAGTGTTAATAGTTAGTGTGCCATAAGTCAAATTTAGCGCTATGTTAAACAATCGTAATTGGACTTATGTAGAAGTCACAACTATCTGAGGCCGGTCAATAATAATGTAGGCAACAACACAAGTTAGAGGTCATGATTAGTTAATCAAACTCCAACAACTTGCCATGCCAAAAAGAAGATGAGAAATGATCTTGTATTGATTTAGGTTCTTTGCATGATTTAGGAAGCAACCTATCCTTAATGCAAAGTCATTCACTTGATCCATGATCAAAATGAATTAGATTTGAATCAAGGAAGATTAAACCTCCATGTATCAATGCTAACCACCAATCCTTAACTCATTGATCAAAAGGAAAAAGAGAAAAGGAGAAGAAGAAGATGAAGAATTAAAGTGCATTAATGGAAATGGTATGTACTAATCAACAAGCATTGACCAAAGATAGAGAAGATCAAGGTCAAACAATAGAAAACAAAAGCAAAATGAAGACTAGAAGTCACGAAACAAATAAAATATTTTTGGCATTTTTTAATATTAAAATAAAACTTGAATTAAAATAATAAAGAAAGGTCAAACTTCAAACTCACTTCAAATCAACTTTCAAAAGTCCAAGTGAATTATCCCAAGTTCAAAAAGGTCAAACAAAGTTTGACAAAAAATTTCAGCAATTTTAAAAGTCAGAAACTATTTTAAATCAATTAAAAATGCATAAAAATAACCTAAGTGAATTAAAATCTCAAATAAATCTCAAATCAATTAATAAATTGATGAGAATATTTTTCATAGATCTGTCATCATTCAAAGAGGTTAGAAAAATATTTTTGTATTTTTTGAATATCAAAAACTATTTTAAATGAATTAAAAATAACAAGAAAAGAGAAAATTACTAAAAAATATCAAATGATGAAATAAAAAATATTAAAAATCATTTTTAGAAAGTAGAAATTAAAAGGAGAAGAAAGAAATTGGTCCATTAATTTTTGGACCAATAATGAGAGAGATGTGAATTTTTAAAGTGAAATGGAATTAAAATAAAAAAAAATGAAAATAAAATCAAAAAATAGAAATAAGGAAAAAACGTGGAGCGTTGGATGATCTTTCATTAATTGACGTGGATCATCACACGGCCTAGAAGCGCGCGTTCACCATACACCTTGGTCAAAGGCAACACACTCAGCCTTTAAATAAGTCATAACAATGGACGTGTGTGATTGCATCTGGGAAAAGTAATGGACGGATCTGATTGAATCTGGAGACCAGACGGTGGTCAGCGCCACCGTCTTCTCCGGCCAAACTCCGGCCACATCAAAAATTGCAAAAATTAAAATGGCAACCAAAATGCACGATCCAGGCATCAATCGAGAGCTGGGGTGATGTACATCACCCCTGTACCACTCAATTCCATTCTAGATCTCTATATTGAGAGAAATCAGAAGTGGAAATTGTGTGGTGTCCATATGAACTTCATGATTTTCAAAAATTGAAAGCATAGCAATGTTGCCTCTATGCAGAGGACTTCAGATCATACAACAACAATGAAAATAGAGCACTATACAAGCTGGTTTGAAGCAAATAACAGTTGAAGTGAACCTTTGATTTGCAAGGCTTTGAGTCACAATCTTTGGATGCTTTTGCTTACAGTAGACACTATGGATCAAGGAGAGAAGGTTTAGGAACTTTGAGATCTGAAGATTGATCAATGAAATCAAAATTCAGATCTGAAAAATTTGAAGAGAAATGGATTAGTTCCTTTAGTGATGGCTAGGATTTCAATTCAGCAGCAATTGGGGCGCCTTAAGGTTACTCAAATGAGAGGCAATGGCATTGTATTTATAGCTGAGCAAGGCTGAGTTGCATGAACAAATCATGTGCATGGATGGAAAGGGCCTCCATGCATGGGCCTGTATAGGCGCATGGAGGGCCCAATTCCACTTGGATTTGCAAGCTTATGCCAAAGGGAATGAGAATGGACGTGCAGAATGAGTGTGTTGAGCCCATGCAATGTAAATTTAATAGATTTTCAAAAATGCACCAACATGTTCATGCTTTCGAAAATGCCATGTCCATATTTGAAATGCAACCTTATGAGTAATGGTTGGAAAGCTTATTGCATAAGGAAAAAATGTTATGTTGATCAAAACTCCATTTGGGCCTTGGAAATTCATGAAAATTGGACATGAAGTGTAGGGTGCAAAACATGCATATGTGAGATTTTCAAAATTGGCCAAAGTTCAAGCCCTTCTGTCTCAATGATGCAAGCTCCAAATGACAAAATCTTCAACATCAAAGTTGTAGACCTTTTCAAGAAAATAAATTTGGACTCCAATTTTGCATCATTTGGATTTTTTATGAAGAAGTTATGGGCACTTGAAGTTGGACTTTTTCACATTTCAATGCATTTGGTCCAAACTGACCTATAATGTTTTGCATTATCACATGTATTTATTTTGAGATTTTGAAAATTTTCTAAACATAACATTTTAAGTAGACATCCTAATCTTTCCAATTCATTTTGTTTCACTTCAATATCATAAAAAATGAAGGAGTTATGTCCTTGGGAAGTTGACCCAAAATTAGGGTTTCAATCAAAATGACCTATAATGTCTTGGAATGGATGATGACCTTCCAAGCTTCAAATAAATTTTTGATGAACATTAAAGTTGTTCATATGGTTCTTAAGAACATTTTTTCTCTTGGGTTCATATCCATTTGACAAACACATCAAAAGTTAGGTCTCAGTGTATTTCAAAATAGTCAGATGAATTGACTGGTCAACTTCTCAAGTCCAAACCTCATATCTTGATGAATTGATGATTGAGGACACTCAAATAAGTTCAAATATGCATGAAATGATGAATGAAAGAACTTACCTTTATTGTATTTGACCATGGTCTGAGGTTGCTTCATGAGCAAGGCACAGTTGATGAACAGATGAATTAGGGTTTCCTTGGGAAACAAACCTCAAACCTCTTGATTTTATTTGATCAAAATGATGAATTTAGATACTTGGGAGACATATTTGATGGATGAGAGCTTTGGGAACCATTTCCATGCTTGCTTTCATCTTCAATTGGCCCTATCAATGCACATAGGATCTCCTAGAGGCTTTGGACCTTGTGATTGCTCAAGCTACAAACAAGAGATGTTAGTGACATATTTTTTTTGCTTTTAGTTAGTAAATAAAATGAGAAAAGCAATGATATACAATTCAAGCATACTTGGTGACCTCAAACCAACTCACAAGAGATCCCACCCCAAAGGGCAGGAGCCAAGATGCTTATGATCCTTGAGGCTATGCAACTGCAATGTTATGATGCCATGAGGGATCTTAGGGTCAAAATTAGGGTCTTACAGATGCCCCTATTTAAGGTCATTCTAGCCGGAGAAGTGAAGGTTAAAATCTTCGTCTCGACGAGGTAGAATGGGCTTAAATAATAATAAAGAGACGAATTTTGGTCCCTAAGAGACCTCATGATGCAAATGTATGTATGCAAAGGTTAATACTCTGTGAGGATATGTGTCCACAAAGAGAGAAAAAATCAAGAGAAACTGACAATCCATATGAGCAATACACTCGATGGGACAGAGACTCTGGGGACTATAATGGGGATAAGAAAGGGAATAAAATGCGTGAGCAGGTCACGACTTAAGACTTGGTGAGAGACACGAGAAGAATTCCATGAAAATAAATCAATGGAAAGACTCGAGCTGACTCAAAGGCACATGTATTAGGGAATGTGCCAATACATCAAAATTATCTGCAGAGGATACTTCGGACAAAATCAGGACTCAGATGGGGGATATCCATTAAGGGACTCACTGGGGAATGTCCAACCAGAACTCATCTGAGGAACAACAAGATGAGGTATTACCGGTTACTGGGTAATAAGCTCAAGGAGACATGTGATTGAAGCACCGATATAAGGGTGAGAGAACAACACGCTCAAGGAGAATGAATATCTAAGACCGGTATGAGGGTGAGAGATATCAAACATCCAAAACATCTGAGGAAGACCTAAAAGGTATATTTCAACTCAGGGAAATCTGACTCCACAGGGGACGAAAGTCATAATAGGGAGCAGAAGGGAAGGAACACCAGGGATACCGGTTACTGGGCATATAATAGGTGACCGACCAAGCGTGAATTGGGGAATATTTCCAAGACACTCATCATCTGAAAAGAGGGCTGAAAAAGCAAACTCCATTACAGGATGGGCATTCGACTCCGCAAAAAAAGGGAATACGAATCTTACTCGACTGGGGAAGAGAAAAAGACTTCGACCAGAGAGCGCATGAGATATATTATCTATTACCGTCAGAACATAGATAACATACTCACATGGAAGATTATCCACAACCGGTTATTGGGTTAATAAAAGATAAATCGACCGAAAGAAAAGGGCATCGGGATACCAAATACTAGGTATAAAATGATGACTAATCAAAGGGGGGAACGATCATTGCCGACAAAAAAGCAAATGAAAGATGACTCGCTGGGGATACATTGATGAAGGCAATGACCTGGAAGATATATCACTGGTTACCGAGAGATATACTCAAAAGTGAAGGAAAATCGATACCGAATATTAGATAAAGATAACCGTCAAAGAGGGGATTACATCTACCAATATTAGGTAGAAAACCACGGAAGAGCAACTGTCATCGGTTAGGATGAACAAAATAAGGTTAACTCCGAGAGGGGATAGAAAATGGGGTTTACAACTATCGGTATGAGGGTAGGAAACCACAGAAATAGGACTTATAACTACCGGTATGAGGGTAGAAGGCCACAGACTCTATCGGGGAAAAGATGGACAATTACTCGTTACTGAGCAATCATTCATCTAAACTTACAGGGAAGTGCAGGGAAAAACTCAAGAAGCCAAATCTAGGAACAAATTAGAGAGGCGTGACGAAACAAGACTCATCCCTATGAGGATATATCTCAGGGGGAACTCCATTCCAATATATGTGTTGGGAGGAAACAGAAACAACAATCATCCACGAGGGCATAACTCAGTGGGGAATATGGAGGAAAGGATAAACACTTTCTGCTTATGGGGCTGACTCTACATGGGGAGATCAAACACAAACATCTGCTTGGTGAAATATGTATCAGCGAATAGCAAGAAACAACAAACAAAGGTATTTATGGCAAATAATGCGACATGAATATTTGAATGCTAAAATTATGCATATATGCGTGGTTTATGTATGATGAATGCTGACAAAACAGACATATATAACACAAACAGGTCCATAAACCAATGAATAAACATCTGGTACTACGTCTCGAGAGAGAAAGCCATGCCCACTGGAGGACATCCAATCTGATGGGGCAAAAGATACCAGGAACCAAAGATCTCTGCAGGGGGAAGGATCATCAGCCATTCCAGCTAGGGACAGGATCAACACACAGATAAAATCCTCCGTAGAAGCAACTTTACTGGGGAAATTATTAGAGGGGAGGATGGAACTTTGTGGGAAACAACCACCAATCAGAAGTTCCCAGGGTCACCACCATATACTGCACTACCGGAGAAATCACATCTGCTGAGGAGGAAGGATCATTACTCCGCTAAAGGAAAAAAAGATGAATACCTTTACCAACCACTCCGCTCGGGAGGAAAACACAAATAGGCTCTGAAGGAAGAGGATACAAGCATGCTGGGAATATGAACAAATGTCTTACCCTGTTGGGAATCATACCATCTTTGGGAGAGCACTAAAGACGTTCCAAATATCCTTTTGTCATTGTGAATGTCCTTTTTGTTTAAAAACAACTTTATGAAAATTTTATTTATTTAAAACAATGATATTTTTCAATTAGAACAATGCAAAACATTTATTGAACAGAAACAAATAAGAGTGCAAAGAATTGGATAAAGGCTCAAATTTATTTGATGGGATGGTAGTCTGCAAATGGCAAGGCTCCATAGATCTTTACAAATTTGAGATTGGTGATATATATTGGAAAAGGGCTACATTGAACATAATGACCATTTCTCCACCAACTCTGAATCCAATGTATTTGAAGTTTCAGTTGACGATGACTGAGCGAGAATCTTTGACAGATGACAGCTTGTAGAACAAAGTCTTATCAGGATGCAGTTACTTTCCAAATCCCTAATTTTTGCCTAGATTGTCCCAAGGTGAGGTACTCAATCTAGCGGGATACATATTTATTTTTTATGTCTCTAACTTTTGCCCGGATCGCCCCTTCGGGTTTTCAATCCACTGAGACGCTCATTTTTGTCTAAGCCGCCCTCTCGAGTTTTCAACTTAGCGAGCTATTCTGTTTTTATTTTTAGGCGAAGTATTTCTTGACTGCATCTGAATTCACAGGACGAGTGAAATCCTCCCCATCCATAGTTGTAAGTATTAAAGCACCGCCTGAAAAGGCTCTCTTGACAACATATGGACCTTCATAGTTTGGAGTCCACTTGCCCCTGGAATCGGGCGCGAAAGACAAAACTTTCTTGAGCACAAGGTCACCTTCTCGAAACACACGAGGCTTGACCTTCTTATCAAAGGCTTTCTTCATCCTTTGCTGATATAACTGACCATGGCACATGGAAGTCAATCTCTTCTCTTCTATCAAATTCAGTTGGTCATAACGACTCTGAACCCATTCAACATCAATCAACTTGGCTTCCATCAAGACTCTCATTGATGGGATCTCCACCTCTACTGGGAGCACATCCTCCATGCTGTAAACAATGGAAAAAGGGGTTGCCCCTGCGGACAGATGTATGGTATCCATGCAAAGCAAATGGCAGCATCTCATGCCAATCCTTGTACGAAACAACCATCTTCTGGACAATCTTCTTGATATTCTTATTAGCAGCTTCAACAGCCCCATTCATCTTGGGTCTATAAGGAGAAGAATTATGATGTGCAATCTTGAACTCGCTACACAGCTCTTTCATCATTTTGTTGTTCAAGTTAGATCCATTATCAGTAATGATCTTGTCTGGCACACCATAGCGGCATATAAGTTGATTCTTGATAAACTTCACAACTACCTTCCTGGTCACGTTCGCATATGATGCCGCTTCAACCCACTTGGTGAAGTAATCAATTACTACGAGAATAAAACGGTGACCGTTTGACGCCTTTGGCTCTATCATGCCAATCATGTCAATTCCCCACATGGAGAAAGGCCATGGTGATGTAATAACATTCAGAAGTGTCGGGGGAATATGAATCTTATCCTCATAAATCTGAAACTTGTGGCATTTCTTCACATACTTGCAGCAGTTAAACTCCATTGTCAGCCAATAGTAGCCTGCTCTCAACATCTTCTTTGCCATGGCATGTCCATTGGAATGAGTACCAAATGAACCCTCATGGACTTCAGTCATCAACAGGTCTGCTTCGTGTCTATCCACGCATCTGAGCAGAACCATGTCAAAATTTCTCTTATAAAGCACTTCTCCATTGAGGTAGAAACTGCCTGACAATCTCCTCAAAGTATTTCTATCTTTCACAGATGCCCCATGCGGGTAAATCTGACTTTGGAGAAAGCACTTGATATCATAATACCATGGCTTATCATCTTGCACCTCCTCTACTGCAAATACATGAGCTGGTATGTCCAAGCGCATCATAGTGATATTGGGAACTTCATTCCAAAGTCTAACCACAATCATGGAAGCAAGTGTAGCAAGAGCATCTGCCATCCGATTCTCATCTCGAGGAATATGATGGAAATCAACTTCAGTAAAGAACGTTGAAATCCTCCTTGCATAATCTCTATAAGGGATGAGGCCAGGCTGATTCGTCTCCCATTCACCCTTAATCTGATTAACAACAAGGGCCGAATCACCATATACATCAAGATGCTTGATCCTAAGATCAATACATTCTTCCAATCCCATGATACAGGCCTCATATTCAGCCATATTATTCGTGCATTTGAAAGTTAGCCTTGCTGTAAAAGGAAAATGCATGCCCTGAGGAGTAATGATTACTGCCCCAATACCATTTCCATATTGATTTACAGCGCCATCAAACACCATGCTCCATCGGGAACCAGGCTCTGGCCCTTCATCGAGCGTAGGCTCATCACAGTCTTTCATTTTCAAATACAGAATCTCCTCATCTGGGAAGTCATACTGAACAGACTGATAATCTTCAATTGGTTGATGTGCCAAGTGGTCAGCCAAGATACTACCCTTAATAGCTTTCTGAGCTCGATACTCAATATCGTACTCAGACAACAACATCTGCCAACGGGAAATCCTCCCAGTTAAAGCAGGCTTCTCAAAGATATACTTGATCGGATCCATTTTGGATATCAGCCAAGTCGTATGCTTCAACATATACTGGCGTAAGCGCTTAGCAGCCCAAGCCAAAGCACATCATGTTTTCTCAAGCGTCAAGTATCAAGACTCACAATCAGTGAACTTCTTACTCATGTAGTAGATAACATATTCTTTCTTTCCCGATTCATCTTGCTGACCAAGGACACAACCCATTGAGTCTTCAAGAACAGTCAGATACATAATCAATGGTCTCCCTTCCACAGGTGGAGACAGAATCGGCAGCTCAGACAGATACTCTTTAATACTGTCAAAGGCCTTCTGGCAATCCTCGGTCTAATCATGAGACTGATCTTTCCTGAGGAGCTTGAATATTGGTGCACATGTGGCAGTCATGTGGGATATGAATCTGGAAATATAATTCAAGCGGCCAAGAAAACCTCAGACTTGCTTCTTAGTTTTGGGCGCAGGCATCTCTTGTATTGCTTTGACCTTGGCAGGATCAACCTCAATACCTCTCTCGCTGACGATAAAGCCCAATAACTTGCCGGAACGGACTCCAAATGTACACTTGTTCGGATTCAAACGAAGCTTATACTTCCTCAAACGCTGAAAAAGCTTCAATAAGTGTTCTACATGCTCAACTTCCATTCTTGACTTTGCAATCATGTCATAAACATATACCTCAATCTCCTTGTGCATCATATCATGAAACAAGGTAGTCATAGCTCGTTGATACGTGGCTCCGGCGTTCTTCAAACCGAAGGGCATCACTCGATAACAGAATGTTCCCTAAGGTGTGATGAATGTTGTCTTCTCCATATCCTCGGGTGCCATCTTAATCTGATTATATCCGGAAAATCCGTCCATAAACGAGAAGACATTGAATTTAGTTGTATTATCTACCAACATATCAATATGTGGTAAAGGAAAATCATCTTTCGGACTAGCTTTATTCAAGTCTCTATAGTCCATACACATTCAGACTTTTCCATCTTTCTTAGGCACAGGCACAATATTGGCCACCCATTGAGGATATGTAGAAGTCACCAGAAACCCCGCATCAATTTGCTTCTGCACTTCCTCTTTGATCTTCACTGCCATATCAGGATGAGTTCTTCTGAGCTTTTGCTTTACAGGCACGCACTCAGGCTTTAAAGGCAGGAAATGTTGCACGATATCAGTATCCAGACCAGGCATGTCTTCATACGACCAGGCAAAGACGTCGACATATTCTCGTAGCAACTCAATCAACCCCTTCTTGACAGATTCTTCCAGGAGTGCCCCAATCTTCACTTCTCGCACACAATCTTAAGACCCCAAATTGGCTGTTTCCAGATTCTCAAGATGCGGCTGAATGATCTTCTCTTCGTGCTCAAGTAGACGGGTAATCTCGTCAGGAATCTCTTCAACATCATCTTCTTCGGCCTCAAATACAGGGAACTCAAAGTTGGGAGATGGTGTTGGATCATTATGTTTAATGGGTTTGATCAACCTGCATAATGATTTTGGATATAAAAGAGATTTTAGAATTCAAACAAGGCAAATTATTATGCAGCTAAAAAGATTGATTTTATTCTATTTTTTAGGGTTTTATGTGATCACCAATTTCATGCAAAACAGCAAAAGGTGAAAATAATTGGAAAAACAAACATTTAACATGAATTTATTGAATGAAAATATCATTGTATTTATGAGCCAACAATGTCATCACTCCTCCTTTTGGCGTAAGAGAAGGGTTTTTAAACACAATGAACATTACTTTGACTTATGGATAACTGTTGGAACATCAACAGCGACCCAATTATTGTAGACCCCTCCAGGGATGACAAAGTTGCCAGAATCTTCCTCTGCATCCTCTTCCATAATAGCAGCAGCTTCCTCATCTTGACCGGTGTGGATGAATCCTCTACTCTTGAACAACCCTTGCTTGTTGAAAATGCTAGAAGAATATCTTATTCCAGCCCGGGATTTGTTGTCTTCCAGCTTAATCATTTTCCCCAATCCAGTAGTTGTACCATGCTCAATGGCCAACTTAGCATCTTTATAGGATGCAAATGAACAAGTTATGTTCTTAGTAGGCTCAGTAATAGATAAAGCTTGGAACGGAGTTCCAACTTCATCCTCAGCATCTATATAAGAAAAGGAAGACAAATGGCTAACCATGAGAGCCTTTTCTCCCCCTACCACCACCAGCTTCTTGTTTTTGACAAACTTCAATTTTTGGTGTAGGGTGGATGTCACGGCGCCTGCCTCGTGAATCCATGGTCTGCCCAACAAACAGCTATACGATGGGTGAATATCCCTGACCTGGAAGGTGATCTGGAAATCACTCGGTCTGATCTTAACTGGGAGTTCCACCTCTCCAATCACAGTTTTACGAGACCCATCGAAAGCTTTCACTACCATTCCACTCTGCCTCATGGGAGGCCCCTGATATGACAATTTAGCAAGAGTGGACTTTGGCAACACATTCAACGATGATCCAGTATCCACTAGCATATTCGACATGGCATCATCTTTGCAACTCATAGATATGTGTAGTGCCAGATTGTGGTCTCTTCCCTCCTCAGGGAGATCAGCATCACAAAAACTTAAATTGTTACAAGCGGTGATGTTTGCAACAATACTGTCAAATTGTTCTATTGTGACGTCATGATCTACATACTCCACGTCCAACACCTTCTGCAGAGCTTCTCGGTGTGGTTCTGAATTCATCAGCAAGGATAGTACAGAGATCTTTGATGGCGTCTATAGAAGCTGATCTACAACGTTGTACTCACTCCTTTTGATGAGCCTCAACATCTCATCACAGTCTTCTTTCGCATTGCCATTCTGGCCAACAGAGACAGGAGCCCTCACAACAGAGGCAGGTTTAGCGGCAACAAGGGTCGGATTCGGAGCATTCACAATAGTCCCTACCGGGCGTTCAGCGTAATCAGCAATATTGGCTCTTCGGACATCAGCTTGAGGTTTCGGCGGAGCCGAGAAAACACGACCACTACGGGTCAGACCATCGACATCGACAATATTAACTACAAAAGTAGAGGGCAGGGGAACCTCCTTCCCATCCTCCAATGCCACAGCATTATAGCGATAGGGGACCGCCTTCTCAAAAGAGTATGGAATAGGGCCAGCTGGTTTGATGATCAAATAAGAAGAAGCCTTTTGCTTGCTACCATCGTACCTGATGGCAACAGGCTCAGGGATCCGAAATACTAGAGATATTACATTGACTTCATCAGCATCTACATCAACATTTCGGTTCTGAAATATCTCAATGACTCCTTCATCCAGCATTTCTTGAATGTCTTTGCGGACTTGGAGACATCCTCTTTGATTGATAGGGCAAACTCGGCATCTATCGTGGTCGTGCTCGTAATGACTGTACTCACACAGTAGTCTATGCATCTCGACCAGAGAATGTCGAATATGACTGACATATTTGACTTTGTATTTACCAGGGCAGCCCTGGACCATGTTGACGGAGGATTTCCCATGCTCGAGCAATGGGTTCTTCTTCACATTAGGACCTACGTCCTTGAAACACAGAATACCACATCTCACAAGGTCTTGAACCTTGGTCTTCAGTGGGTAGAAGTTTTCCACGTCATGTTCGGGAGCACCAGAATGATAAACACAGTGTAATTCGGGCTTATACCACCACTGAGGGTTGATAGGTATAGCCGATGGTTCTCGTGGAGTAACCAATTTCCTCTCTATCAAAGAGGGATACAATTCGGCATAGGTCATGGGAATAGGATCGAAGGTGACCCTCTTCCTCTCATAGCTTGTACTGGCTTGATTATTATTTCGAGGCTGGTAGGCCTGCTGTTGAGAACGGTGTTGTTGTTGTTGATATTGCGGATGTTGTTATTGCTGATTATTTCTGAAAACAGGTGCTATGTGAGCCACCTGATACTGGTTACCGGCAGGACGCACGGCCTTCCTCCTTACTGAGGGTCTTCTTGGTTTAGCATGGGAGGTCACAGCATGTGCCTCGCCATCTTTCTTCTTTCCAAACGTCCCATACCGTTTGGCAGAAGAGCCTTCTTCTCTGGTCAGGCGCCCTTCCCTGACTCCTTCTTCCAGACACATCCCCATGTTCACCATCTCGGTGAAGTCAGAAGGAGCGCTGGCAATCATCCGCTCATAATAGAATGAGCTCAAGGTCTTTAAGAAGATCTTGGTCATTTCTTTCTCCTCCAGCGGGGGAACAATCTGTGTTGCTAGCTCTCGCCACCTCTGGGCGTATTCTTTAAAAGTTTCCTTGTCCTTCTGGGACATGGCTCTCAACTGATCCCTATCGGGAGCCATATCCATGTTATATTTGTATTGCTTGACGAAGGCCTCGCCAAGTTCATTGAAGGATCGGATGTTCGCGTTGTCCAAGCCCATATACCATCTCAGGGCAGCATCGGACAAATTGTCCTGGAAGTAGTGAATGAGAAGTTGATCATTGTCGGTCTGAGTCGACATCTTCCTGGCATACATGACCAGGTGGCTGAGAGGGCAAGAATTTCCCTTGTACTTTTCAAAGTCAGGTACTTTGAATTTTACAGGGATTTTGACGTTTTGGACCAAGCAGAGTTCAGTAGCAGACTTGCCGAAAAGTTCTTTTCCTCGGAGAGTTTTCAATTCCTTACGGAACTCAAGAAATTGTCATTCATAGCATCCATCTTTTCATAGACATCTGGGCCCTCAGACGACTCAGAATGATAGATGGTGTCGTCTACTCTGGGCATTGTATGCACGATAGGAGGTGGGACAGCGAGGACCGAGCTAGATGCCGGCAGAGAAGCAAAGGTGGGTGCAGGGCCCTCAGGCATGAAGCTGGGAGGCATCCCCCACGAAAACCCGGCTGGCATAGCTGTTGGTGCAAAATGGGCGCTGGCCACAGGCACGGTTGATGAGGCAATCTCAAAGATGACTGTCCTCTGGGGAGGAGTTGAAGGTGTTGGAGAAGACTGGCTCTGGGCAGCCATGAATGACTCCATCAGGGCAGTCAATTTGGCTACTTCCTCCTTGAGTTCACGGTTCTCTTGCTCCAAATGATCCATTAGTCTTGATGCGTTGGCTCGGGTGTAGTACTGGTGAGTCAGCTTGTCTTCAAAATAAATGAAGAACACAGAGTTAGACCATAGAACAAGAAGCCTGGAGCAAAACCTGCTTATGCATATGATGCAATGCTTGTGCATATGATTTGTTTTTTATTTATCAGAGGAACTTTAGAGTCCTATTTGCAAATTTTGAAAATATTAATTATTTAGACATATATGGAAATATCACATCAATAATATCTGGAAAATATTTTTACACCAAAGAAGTACAGTCTTGGTAACCAGATACAATACAAGAAGGAAAATGAACATCCTATGGAACCCTAGAAACAATCATCTAAAGCTCTGGAAACTGGAAGATAAGCTGCACGAAGCCTCTTCACCTCCCTCTCATAGGCTGCCTCCATATCTGCCTTCTCCTTGGCAAGTCGATCATACTTCCTTTTCCAAAATTTGGAAGACTGAGGAAGTAGAGAAATCAATGCATCATCTTTAACCTGGTGCTCAACGAACTCTATCAAAGCATCATTCTCTCTGATCTGCTGAAGCAACTCCTCTCGTTCACGGATCCAGGCACGTGAACGGTCTTCGTCTCTCAACTCCTCTACTCCTTGGTCAGGGAGGGTTGAAGGCCCAGCCACAACCAAAGGCGTAGGTCTTGGATACTCATAAGGCATGAGGTACTCTGAAGCTCTCTTCCTAACCCAAGAGGTCTAAGGTTCCAAAGCAATACAGTTCTTCGAACCTAGCTCTTTCCTTGCCTTCCTATGGATCTTGCTCCAAGCGCGGACCATCCTGCCCCTCAAGCCTTGGGGATCTTTACCCTCCTGAAAGAACACTCCCTCTAACAGAATGTTATTAGGTTTATCCTTTAGGGGGAACCCAAGTTGACGACGTGCCAAAATAGGGTTGTAGTTAATCCCACCACATGTACCAAGAAGAGGCACATTGGAGAATTCACCACAAGAGTCGATAATCTGCACACCATCATACACACGGTTGTACCAAAAGATATCATCATTAGTGAGAGACATAAGTCTCGTGGACCACCGTAGACATCCTTTGTTCTCCTTGAAGGCGACCGTCTGCGGCAAGTGCGAAATAAACCACTTGTACAGCAGAGGCAAACAGCACACAATGGTACCACCACCCTTTGCATTCCTCATATGCAAAGAAAAGTAAGTGTCACCCAATAGAGTTGGAACGGGATTAAGAGTAGAAAAATCCTAATAGCGTTCACATCCACAAACTTGTCGATGTTGGGGAATAACACTAGCCCATAGATGAGAAGTACAAATATGGCCTCAAAGGCGTCCTCACTCATGGCCTTCCCATACATAGTAGCTTGAGCAATGAGGAACTCAGAAGGGAGACCTTGAATTCCACCTTTGGTAGTCATATGAGCACCAACCAGAGATTCATCTATATGCAACGTATCAGCTATCTCTTGAGAAGTAGGAATACTCTCTAAGCCACTGAATGGCAACTGGTCTAGAATAGGTATACCCACAAGGTAGGCATACTCCTCAAGCGTAGGCAAAAGCTGAAAATCCAGAAATGTGAAGCAACGGTACAAGGGATCATAAAACTGCACAAATACACTCATCAATCCTTCGTCCACTTGAGTAGTCAGAATAGATAGAAGCTTCCCAAAACGAGCCTTGAAAACCAAGGGATCTAATACATAGGATGTCAAATTCCTTAACTCTTTCAAGTCGGGTTGTCTGAAACTGTACTTCTTTGTATTCCTTCTTTGTCTTTCCATGTCTGGAAATTTGCAAATAGACCTCTTAAGTTCCTTGAAAATTCTCTCATTATTGATGATATGGATGCAAATGGGTGCATGAATGCAACAAACACACTCAAGGATCAAGCAAAGCACACCAAACAAAGGTCATGGGATGGATCATGTCATCCTTAATATCAATCATCCATTTTGGTGGATTATGGTTTACACCTTATCAACACCCAAGTTCCATTGATATTAAGGATACAAGAACGGATCAACCATGAATCAAGGGTTTGTTGCAATACACGAGCATGGAGTCTCTGTTTAAGAACCACCCAAAGGGAGTGTACTAGGGTTTAAACCTGCCAAACATGTTCTACAAGGGGTTCCCATTGTTATCATCCCATCTTTCGGATATTATCAGATAAACGACTACTCGTATTCCAAGAATATTCTCAAGAGAGACTCTTATGAGCGTAGTATCGCGTAACAATCGTATCAAATCTTACACTTGAACGACCTTCGCACTACATCCTAAGAATAGGTCAAGATGGGCTTGGTAAACTAAGGTCCTTGGCTTCTAAGGTCTATATTGGAAAGAGTAATGTCTAACCACAACTACTTGTGTGACATTATTGATCCCAACATGACCTCCACCAAGTGAATGGGCTTACAAGTCAACTTGCTAAGGAATAACTCCACACAAGTCAACAAGACTATGCCATTCTCCTATCCTAAGTGCACTCGAGTTCGGGTATAGAACTCATCTCACAAAGATCACCAAGCATACAAGAAATTAATATTCAAGTAATTCACTCATTACATACAATACAGTAATCCCAAATTGCACAAAAATATTTCACAAAATAATATACACAACAATACAACAAAACATGAAAAGTAGGCAAAACCCATTAGGCAAATGTCCCCAGCAGAGTCGCCATTTTTCTGTAGCGGGGTATTCGTTACCATTAGAGATATTGACTAAATCCAAGGTAAACCATACAAGTCGAGTCGCCACCTCACTTCTATTTATCCAAAGGAATGGTTAGAAAGCAAACAAAAACTTAAAAGTTTTATCGAATCAAAAACTAGTAAAAATGTCAGAGATCAGGGTAAGGGGGTTGGTTATGCAATGGGAAGGTTTTAAGCACCAAAACATCCTAGGTTCTTCTCACACTTGTTGTAAGGTTGGTATTTTGTGAAAATTTATTTGTGCAAACATGATTGAAGAGATGGGAAGAGAATATACAAGTTATTTACATTTTGTGTTTGGATGGATAAACCCATTGCCTATGTACCATCTTAAAAAAGATTAGGATCAAAACCTCGTAGTTCGGGGTAAAAATCTCAAAATGAGTTGGTGAATTGATTGGTCCAAAAGCCTTAAAGTCTTTTATTATCCAAGGGAGAAAACTCAACCTAAAACCACAAATCCACCATGCGAGGATAGCTTCAACATGCTAGTGAGGGGTTAACCCTATAATAATCATGGAAGACTTATTATCTATCACTAAGGATATAGGTGAGTATTATATCTTCCTCAAGGATAACTCAAACTTAATAGCTAAAGGTTATGAAAAGTTTTGATTAATAAAGTGGCCATTGAAACCACAAAAAGTATTTGAATGAGTTGTATTTACCAATGAAAAGTATTTACAAAATATGGTCAAAGTTGATTTAAAGATCTAATTCAAAATAAGTGTTATGAAAAAATTTGAAAATGAAAAGCATAAGGCTTAGGTTTCTAATATTTGAAAAGAAGTGTTAAATGTTTGCACAAAAGTTTTTGCTTGGGATAGAGTAGAGGGAAGAAGAAGAATGGCTAAAGTCCTAATCATACAAGAGATGAGGGATAAGAAACAAGACCACAAATGGAGTTCCTCTCTTGAGATCATATTTATGATCCAAGTAGCTCCCATCCTTTGGAATATGCAAGCAAAATAAGTGTAAGCTCAAGCAATCAACATAATCAAACAAGCTCTTAGAAGATCCCCAATGTCTCTTGTATCTTTCACTTTGGATGAACATGGCAATGGTTCTTCAATTTAGCTCAAATAGAATTCCCTAGCACAAAAGCACACACATCAAAAAGTTCTATGAAGTAAATCAAGAATGGACAAGAGTGGGTTTAGAGATTTGGTTCTTCTAATCCATCTTCCACATTAAGGTCCTTTTACTCCAATTTGCATAGGGAAAGTCCTAGAAACTAAGTCCATTTGTCCATTTCTTTGCATTTGGTCCACAACAATCAAAACAAAACACAAGCACAATAATATAGACACAATTATGTGCTCAAGTGAGCAAAAGGCAAATTGCATTAACATAAACATGTGCTCAAATGAGCAAAGGAAAAAAGCAAATGAATAATATGTGCAAGAGTAGTAAATTGCATAAATGTAAAGAGCAAAAAGTAAAGGTTAATGGTTAAGGGTTAGTGTTAATAGTTAGTGTGCCATAAGGCAAATTTAGCGCTATGTTAAGCAATCGTAATTGGACTTAAGTCACAACTATCTGAGGCCGGTCAATAATAATGTAGGCAACAACACAAGTTAGAGGTCTTGATTAGTGAATCAAACTCCAACAACTTGCCATGCCAAAAAGAAGATGAGAAATGATCTTGTATTAATTTAGGTTCTTTGCATGATTTAGGAAGCAACCTATCCTTAATGCAAAGTCATTCACTTGATCCATGATCAAAATGAATTAGATTTGAATCAAGGAAGATTAAACCTCCATGTGTCAATGCTAACCACCAATCCTTAACTCATTGATCAAAAGGAAAAAGAGAAAAGGAGAAGAAGAAGATGAAGAATTAAAGTCCATTAATGGAAATGGTATGTACTAATCAACAAGCATTGACCAAAGATAGAGAAGATCAAGGTCAAACAATAGAAAACATAAGCAAAATGAAGACTAGAAGTCACGAAACAAATAAAATATTTTTGGCATTTTTTAATATTAAAATAAAACTTGAATTAAAATAATAAAGAAAGGTCAAACTTCAAACTCACTTCAAATCAACTTTGAAAAGTCCAAGTGAATTATCCCAAGTTTAACAAGGTCAAACAAAGTTTGACAAAAAATTTCAGCATTTTTAAAAGTCAGATTTTTTAAATTTCAGCATAAAATAACATAATTGAATTAAAATCTCAAATAAATCTCAAATCAATTAATAAATTGATGAGAATATTTTTCATAGATCTATCATCATTCAAAGAGGTGAGAAAAATAGTTTTGTATTTTTTGAATATCAAAAACAATTTTAAATAAATTAAAAATAACCAGAAAAGAGAAAATTACTAAAAAGTATCAAATGATGGAATAAAAAATATTAAAAATCATTTTTAGAAAGTAGAAATTAAAAGGAAAAGAAAGAAATTGGTCCCATAATTTTTGGACCAATAATGAGAGAGATATGAATTTTTAAAGTGAAATGGAATTAAAATAAAAAAATGAAAATAAAATCAGAAAATAGAGATAAGGAAAAAACGTGGAGCGTTGGATGATCTTTCATTAATTGATGTGGATCATCACACGGTCTAGAAGCACGCGTTCACCATACACCTTGGTCAAAGGCAACACACTCAGCCTTTAAATAAGTCATAACAATGGACGTGTGTGATTGCATCTGGGAAAAGTAATGGACGGATCTGATTGAATCTGGAGACCAGGCGGTGGCCAGCGCCACCGTCTTCTCCGGCCAAACTCCGGCCACATCAAAAATTGCAGAAATTAAAATGGCAACCAAAATGCACGATCCAGACATCAATCGAGAGCTGGGGTGATGTACATCACCCCTGTACCACTGAATTTCATTCTAGATCTCTATATTGAGAGAAATCAGAAGTGGAAATTCTGTGGTGTTCATATGAACTTCATGATTTTCAAAAATTGAAAGCATGGCAATGTTGCCTCTATGCAGAGGATTTTAGATCACACAACAACAATGAAAATTGAGCATTATACAAGCTGGTTCGAAGCAAATAACAGTTTAAGTGAACCTTTGATTTGCAAGGCTTTGAGTCACAATCTTTGGATGCTTTTGCTTACAGTAGACACTATGGATCAAGGAGAGAAGGTTTAGGAACTTTGAGATCTAAAGATTGATCAATGAAATCAAAATTCGGATCTGAAAAATTTGAAGAGAAATGGATTAGTTCCTTTAGTGATGGCTAGGATTTCAAATCAACAGTAATTGGGGCGCCTTAAGGTTGCTAAAATGAGAGGCAATGGCATTCTATTTATAGCTGAGCAAGGCTGAGTTGCATGAACAGATCATGTGCATGGATGGAAAGGGCCTCCATGCATGGGCCTGTACAGGCGCATGGAGGGCCCAATTCCACTTGGATTTGCAAGCTTATGCTAAAGGGAATGAGAATGGACGTGCAGAATGAGTGTGCTGAGCTCATGCAATGTAAATTTAATAGATTTTCAAAAATGCACCAACATGTTCATGCTTTCGAAAATGCCATGTCCATACTTGAAATGCAACCTTATGAGTAATGGTTGGAAAGCTTATTGCATAAGGAAAAAATGTTATGTTGACCAAAACTCCATTTGGGCCTTGGAAATTCATGAAAATTCGACATGAAGTGTAGGGTGCAAAACATGCATATGTGAGATTTTCAAAATTGGCCAAAGTTCAAGCCCTTCTGTCTCAATGATGCAAGCTCCAAATGACATAATCTTCAACATCAAAGTTGTAGATCTTTTCAAGAAAATAAATTTGGACTCAAATGTTGAATCATTTGGATTTTTTATGAAGAAGTTATGGGCACTTGAAGTTGGACTTTTTCACATTTCAATGCATTTGGTCCAAAGTGACCTATAATGTTTTGCATTATCACATGTATTTCTTTTTAGATTTTGGAATTTTGATTAACATAACATTTGAATTAGGCATTCTAAGATTTCCAATTCATTTGGTTTCACTTCAAGATCATAAAAAATGAAGGAGTTATGTCCTTGGGAAGTTGACCCAAAATTAGGGTGTCAGTCAAAATGACCTATAATGTCTTGGAATGGATGATGACCTTCCAAGATTCAAATAAATTTTTGATGAACATTAAAGTTGTTCATATGGTTCTTAAGAACATTTTTTCTCTTGGGGTCATATCCATTTGACAAACACATCAAAAGTTAGGTCTCAGTGTATTTCAAAATAGTCAAATGAATTGACTGGTCAACTTCTCAAGTCCAAACCTCATATCTTGATGAATTGATGATTAAGGACACTCAAATAAGTTAAAATATGCATAAAATGATGAATGAAAGAACTTCCCTTGATTGTATTTGACCATGGGCTGAGGTTGCTTCATGAGCAAGGCATAGTTGATGAACAGATGAATTAGGGTTTCCTTGGGAAACAAACCTCAAACCTCTTGATTTTCTTTGATCAAAATGATGAATTGAGATACTTGGGAGACATATTTGATGGATGAGAGCTTTTGGAACCATTGTCATGCTTTCTTTCATCTTCAATTGGCCCTATTAATGCACATAGGATCTCCTAGAGGCTTTGGACCTTGTGATTGCTCAAGCTACAAACAAGAGATGTTAGTGACATATTTTTTGTGCTTTTGGTTAGTAAATAAAATGAGAAAAGCAATGATATACAATTCAAGCATACTTGGTGACCTCAAACCAACTCACAAGAGATCCCACCCCAAAGGGAAGGAGCCAAGATGCTTATGATCCTTGAGGCTATGCAACTGCAATGCTATGATGCCATGAGAGATCTTAGGGTCAAAATTAGGGTCTTACATATGGCTTAAGCAAATAGGAGAATTAGTAAATAATGCAAACCACGCATAAAGACTCGACATCATATTGATATTTGACTCGACTGACACTTAACAAAAATAACAAAAGGAAATAATAATAACAATAATTTAAATCTACCTAGAAAGTGATAAATAAAAGCGGTAAAGCTTCCTCCCCCATACTTAAACCTTGCATTATCCCAAATGCAATGACATAAGATATGAGAGAAAGGTAGAACCTGGGTAGTCTGCTACTGGCGCCTTCTGCCACATGTACATGCACGTCCGTTGTTTCTTGGTTGGGGAGGTGACGTATAGTCTTGTAGATCTTCCACACACACTATTAATGTTGTCATTTCATCGATCAAGCCAGACATGTTCTGTTCGGTTCTGAAAGCGTAGTCGTGCTGATCATGCTTCATCTGGCGAAGGATTTGCATCATTTTTGTTTGTTGAGCTTCCATGTTTTGGATTTGTAGGTCGCGATGAGCGTCTAATTCGCTAGGTCGTAGCAGTTCAGCATAGATCTCATCAAGAGTGGCCGGTGCCACATTTCTTCTTCTGGGTCTTTGGTTGGATGATGTACCTGCAATATTTTCATATGACATGTGTGTGGTGTATGGGTGTGTGTCAGTAGCAGGAGCAGCTTGCTCCGGAATATAATCCTCGTCGGTGTCCCCGCTAGCAGCTACATTCTCAAGAATGTGGGCGGGGACTTGGTCAGGTACCAGATATTTAATATAACAATAATTTTCTAGGTTACACACATCTGTGTGAGTTGGATTTGGGAGGATGAAATCTTGTAACCCATTATTTGCAATTATTAGATTAAACTTATCGTTTCTCCTTCATTTTACCAATTTCATACTCCTCGCCATATCAATGTCAATGGCATGATGCGGGAGCGGGGTTAGCTTGCGGAATTTTTCTTCGAGTCCTAGGACTCTGGATATGGAAGTTATTAAACCTCCAAAAATAATCGGCTCTCTCTTCGTATTGACAATGGCCTGCATGTGAGCTAACATAAAAGGGACGGTATTAACCTTTTGTGGCAGAAAAGTGGCGAACAAATAAAAGAGTTCTTTTTTGTTCACCTTGTTAGGGTTTGCTCGGCCGAAAATGGTGGACGCCAATATTTGGCGGAAATTTCTAATAACCGGGTTGTGAATTAGTGTGGCTCTGTTTCTCTCAAAACTATGGGTTACTGTACCCGTTATTATCCTCCAAAATGGTTAAAAGGCGCGTTCCTAACCCTCAGCATCTGGGACCTCACTTACTACACCGTCCCCATGGGGAAATTGTAACAGGTCCGCTAGTTGGGAATATGTAAAGGCATATTCGATGTTAAACAAACGAAACTGGACAGTCCCACTGGAACAGTTTATGTTGGGTGTGGGACTAAAAATTAACGAACTTAGAAACTCTAGTGTTAATTGCGCATAGACAGGGTCCTTAACAGATAGGAAATAATTTAAATTTAAAGTGTCTAGCATATAGTTAAGACTATCTAAAACTCCTAAGGCAAATAAGAAGGGTTCATCGGCATACCTTGTTGATTCGATTTTTCTTGCGCTTAGAGCCGTGTACGTCTCTTCCTACAATTCACCTGGTTCGTCGTTTCTGAACACTATTTTGTATTCCCTCATCTGTGTCATGATGAATTTCACACTTCTTGTGTAATATAGTGAGAATATAGCAAGAGGAGGGAGGGAATTATGCTTATGAGAGGTGTGATTTTGTGAGATTATGTTGGTGGTTTATATAGAGATGGTTGTGGTTGGGAATTGATGAATGAAATAAATTTCATTTACGGTCTTCAATGCCATGGTCAAAGGATGTGAGAGTGGTTGAAGAGCTTTTATGGAGTGTCGAGCATGCAAGGGACATGGCATTGAAAAGGGATCATGTGACATTAGTACAACATAATGCATGTGAACGGTAGTGTAGTGGCTGGCGCCACTTTTTATGCTTGTGGTGGACGCCACTAGGGACTTGTGGCGGGCGCCACAGTCTTCACATGGGCGCCACAGCCTGTGTATGGTAGGCTCCACATGCAGTGTGGTTTGTTCCCATGTATGGACCTCTTTATGGTTTTGACCACCAATTTCCATTTGAATTTTAATTGACCAACATTAAATAAATAATGGTTATATAATTAGGTATAATAAAACCAACATAATATATAAGCAAGAATGAGAAACAAGATATGGTAAAATGACATTAAAACGTAAAATTGAAAAATAAAAGAATGAGGTAGACAGGAAAGGATGATATAATTCGTCTACTGAAATAAAAAGAAATAAAGTATATAAATAAATTCCCGATGTGTAAAAACAACAATAAAATTCCAAACAAGAAAATAAAATAAAATAAATGTCAGTAAATCAGTAATATTCAAATAAATTAGCCATTACGACGGCTGTTGGTAGGAGGAGCAAACGAGTAGAAGTGCTGGTAGATGTGATCCAGGTTCTCTATCACTACATCCATAAAGTCGCGGAATTCCACGTGCAAGGTGCTCAGCTCGCCTCTCAGTTTGGCGATGTCTGTCTGAATAGCTTTGATGGCAACAGCATAATCGGTGAGAGGTGCAGCAGGTATAACTGGTGTAACATCCGAGTCCGGAGAGGACAAAGAGTGGTTACATGTGACACCCGAGGACGAGGGAGTGGTTGTTTATGCATGAGGGATGACAATGAGACACTCCTAGCCCCTTCTAGGGGAAAACCGAATTCACATCGGAATGAGAGGGATCTTGAGGCTATGTAGGTATGAGACTGCATGGTTGAATGAAGGCTTATAAGGATTAATTGGTACTACCTATACCAACAAGATGCATCTTCTTTTCGGTAGCCTAACAGATAAGAACTCCATAGTTAAGCGTGCTTGACTTGGAGTAGTATTTAGATGGGTGACCTCCTGGGAAGTTTCCCGGTAAGCGTGTGAGTGAGGATAAAACATGCTGAAAAGACCCGTGTTGGTTTGTGGGGTCAGTCGGTAATCCTAAAAGCAGTTTGGGGTGTTATAAATAGTATCAGATCCATACCTCTCCCAGTACGATGTGGTTCGGGGACGAACCAAGCGGAAGCTGGTCGGCATGTAACATCCGAGTCCGGAGAGGACAAAGAGTGGTTACATGTGACACCCGAGGGCGAGGGAGTGGTTGTTTATGCATGAGGGATGACAATGAGACACTCATAGCCCCTTCTAGGGGAAAACCGAATTCACATCGGAATGAGAGGGATCCTGAGGCTATGTAGGTATGAGACTGCATGGTTGAATGAAGGCTTATAAGGATTAATTGGTACTACCTATACCAACAAGATGCATCTTCTTTTCGGTAGCCTAACAGATAAGAACTCCATAGTTAAGCGTGCTTGACTTGGAGTAGTATTTAGATGGGTGACCTCCTGGGAAGTTTCCCGGTAAGCGTGTGAGTGAGGATAAAACATGCTGAAAAGACCCGTGTTGGTTTGTGGGGTCAGTCGGTAATCCTAAAAGCAGTTTGGGGTGTTATAAATAGTATCAGATCCATACCTCTCCCAGTACGATGTGGTTCGGGGACGAACCAAGCGGAAGCTGGTCGGCATGTAACATCCGAGTCCGGAGAGGACAAAGAGTGGTTACATGTGACACCCGAGGGCGAGGGAGTGGTTGTTTATGCATGAGGGATGACAATGAGACACTCATAGCCCCTTCTAGGGGAAAACCGAATTCACATCGGAATGAGAGGGATCCTGAGGCTATGTAGGTATGAGACTGCATGGTTGAATGAAGGCTTATAAGGATTAATTGGTACTACCTATACCAACAAGATGCATCTTCTTTTCGGTAGCCTAACAGATAAGAACTCCATAGTTAAGCGTGCTTGACTTGGAGTAGTATTTAGATGGGTGACCTCCTGGGAAGTTTCCCGGTAAGCGTGTGAGTGAGGATAAAACATGCTGAAAAGACCCGTGTTGGTTTGTGGGGTCAGTCGGTAATCCTAAAAGCAGTTTGGGGTGTTATAAATGGTATCAGATCCATACCTCTCCCAGTACGATGTGGTTCGGGGACGAACCAAGCGGAAGCTGGTCGGCATGTAACATCCGAGTCCGGAGAGGACAAGGAGTGGTTACATGTGACACCCGAGGGCGAGGGAGTGGTTGTTTATGCATGAGGGATGACAATGAGACACTCCTAGCCCCTTCTAGGGGAAAACCGAATTCACATCGGAATGAGAGGGATCCTGAGGCTATGTAGGTATGAGACTGCATGGTTGAATGAAGGCTTATAAGGATTAATTGGTACTACCTATACCAACAAGATGCATCTTCTTTTCGGTAGCCTAACAGATAAGAACTCCATAGTTAATCGTGCTTGACTTGGAGTAGTATTTAGATGGGTGACCTCCTGGGAAGTTTCCCGGGAAGCGTGTGAGTGAGGATAAAACATGCTGAAAAGACCCGTGTTGGTTTGTGGGGTCAGTCGGTAATCCTAAAAGTAGTTTGGGGTGTTACAACTGGGGCGTATGATTCAGCATTAGAGAGAAAAATGTCATAGTGGTCGTAGATTTGGGGTGTCTCTGGAGGAGAAGGTGGTGCATCTGGTGATCCATCCAAATCATAGAGCTAGTTGTTCCTATCATGTACACTTGTCCTATGGTCTGGCGGGTTAAACAGGTGTACTACTTGGCGGTTAATTAGAAATTCAAACACATCCGGACCTAGGTTCCTAATGATACCGATGTTGATGCAAAATCGGATGTTCATAGGTCGTATAACCCTGATTAGTGGGTGTTTCAGTCTGATGGCATTTGCAATCATGGTCATTAAACCTCCCACTAAGATTGGTCCATGGTTATTCCGTGCTATACGGTCCAAATTAGCTATCATGAATGTAGCGGCGTTAGCAGGTCGGGCCTGTGATGCACAATACATTATAAAGAGTTCGTCTTTAGACATGGAGGTTATGTTTTGTTCCTTTCTAAATAAGGTGTGAGCTAGGATCTTATGAAAGTAACGAATGGCAGGGTTATGGATGTTCTCATACTGCATAAGATCCGGCTCGGGATGGTCATTTCCTGTGATACTACTCCAAAAATGATTTAATTCAAGGTCTATAAGCATGTCTTCGTGGGTAATGGTAAAGGTCTCAGGATCATTAGGGCATCCTAGGAGTTCAACTATTTCTTTATGGGTGTAGCGGTAGTCATTATCGAACAACCTAAAGGTGATAAGGCCTTTGTTAAATTCCATACCATGGGTTGGCAGATAAACTAGAGAGCTTAGGAATTCTAAAGTCAACCTATTGAAGGAACTAAATTTTCTTTTGATAGCAAAGGTGTCCTAGCCTAGTTGGTTAATTAGGAACATAACATTGTCTCTTATACCTAATTTGGTCATGGTGCGTCCATCTAGGTATAAGGTTAGTGTTATTTCTCCCTGAGCTAGAGCCTCAAAACGTCTCCTTTGAGCTCTGCCTCTGAAGACTATATCCATGTAATCTACTTGTTGCATTGTGATGGTCAGGAGCTAAATAAAATCAAGTAGATAACAACATTAAGTTAGTAATGGTCAATAATAAAGAAAGATATTGATTGACTTTATGAGAAATAAGAAAGAAAGAAACAATGAAAAGTAAGTGTAGCACCTCAAATTTGCACCTATCATTGTACATACATTTTCATATTAAGTCATAGCATATCATGATCCATGGCATAGCATTGCATTGTCCCCAGTTGCCTCAAGAGCAAGCAAGTCAAGAATTAGGTCAAACTGATCAGGAGATCAGTCAACCAATCAAGCAAGGGTGTTTCTCAAGGAGCCAAGGCCCTAGGGTTTGTCCAACAAGTTCACATGACTTGGAGGTCCATTTGAAGTGTTTAAGTCAAGGGTTGGATGTTCAGAAGCCATCAGTTCATGCACAGACAGTCAGAAACCCTAGAAAAGTCAAAGTTGGTCAACTGTGGTTGATTCTATGGTTTTGATGGATGGAAATGGTTTGAGAGAGCTTATTCATGTCCTAATAGGCCTCATGTGTCATGGCAATCAACATCATTGAAGAATTTGAAGCCAATCAGAAAATTTCCAAAAATAGAAAGTGGACCTGTAATTTCAACTGCCAAAAATGGAAACTTCTTGATCCTCAGCTTGCATCATGATACAAGCTTCAAATGAATTTTTGCCCAACATGAAAGTTGAAGATCTTGTTCTCCCATTTTCAAAAAGTCCAAGAACTCTCAAATCCCATGTGTGGTTTGCAAGATATGGTCAAATCATTTTCACATTTTCATGAACTTCAAATGGCCATATCTCATGATTCCTTTGGCCAAATTTGGTGGGGTTTTTTCCTACAAACCACATTTTTCCTCCTCTTTCCAAAAATATAAATTTCATAAACCAAAACCTTGCCAATCAAAATGGCATTTTTTGACTTGTTCCATTTAAAAATCAAGTTTGACTCAAGTTTGACTTTTTGATTTAAGCATTTTTTACACAATTGGCCAATTGGGATTCATTTTAAATGATATTTGCAAGATGTTCCAAGCCCAAAATTGAGAATCATTCCATCATATCACCTCCATTTGCCTTTGGTGTCAAATGGGCAAAATGATGCATTTTTGGTTCTTTTTAACAAAACAAACTTATCATTCATTGAACCAACAAGAAACAGCAGATTTAATTGCCATTTGCAGCATGACTAAGGCCCATTTTCGTGCAAGACACACACCCTCCACTTCCATATTCTTCAATTTAGCAAATTGCAAATCATTTCATTAAAACAAAACCAACTTAGCACATCATTAGGGAACCTTAAACAGAGGTATTTAACATCATTTTCTGGCCATTGGTAACCCTAGCCACAACCTAAAAACAACAGAATACATCTCATGCTCTCTTCTTGCATTTTTGCACAATTGCATTTTCTGCTCAAATTCTCAAAAACCTCGAGCATTCCTTGTTACCATCATCACTTGGCCAGCATTTGAAAGCATTCTAAAGCCTCAAAACCCTGCTGGAAGTTCTATTTCCCGACTGTGTTCTTCAAGGTACCATCCATGGCAGCTCAAGATTAAAGCCAAACCAAGCTACCTCGAGCTAAGCAACTTCATTCATGCAGCACTTGAGGACTTTGTGGTCATCTGTCTCAAGCATTTAACAGCAAAAGGTGGCTGAATCTTCACTGCTCATCATTTTGGTTAGTTTTTCGACTTGCTCTTTTTGCTAAACTATGCCATGTTTAATGAAGATCTTGTTATGCTGAAGCTAATGCAACTTGAACCATTGAAAATGATTAATTATGCTAAGAGAAATCTGAGAATGAAGTTTTGTGTCCATATGTTTTTTGATCGATTCTCTTTCCACAGCATGTTTCCATGAAAATTGATGATAGATTCGTCTTCACCATGCTTTAATGCTTCCATTGATGTGCTATTTATTCATTTCTGAGAATATGTGTTCATGAGCAAAGTTGGTGTTCAGATTTTCTTGTGCTCGATTCGTGTTGTGTATGTTGTTTCAATGAGAATCATTGATGGATCCTTGTTTGCCTTGCCATGATGATTGTGTTTGGGTGCTCAATTTGTATTTCTGGATTTTTTTTGTGAAAAACTCGAATTGTTGATGATGATGTTCATGATGCTGTTAAAACCCTAACCATATTTTTCCAGAAAATTTGAATTTGATTGGCTGTTGTTGTTTAAGTTACTGTTTCATTGGAGCCAGCCAATAGAAACATTTCCCTGGTCGCCCCAAAACGGCGCCGTTTTGATTAGTGAAACGCGTATTTACAAATATGCCACTGGTCAACTCGGTTGACTTTGTTATTCATGCCATGTATTCATGTTTCATCCATTTTGTTCACTCATCTTCAATAATTCATTTTTCACTCAATTCAACTCCAAAAATTATGGGATTTTTTGCATTGTGACCTGTTGGATGTCTAGTTTTTTACCATGATTTTTAATATTTTTTCTGATCATTGGATTTTAATTGGCTCTAGGGTTTGTGAAATGTGACCAAAAATGATACATATTGCCAATCCTTTTGTGAAATACTCATGTTGCATCCATTGGTTCTGAAACTTTTTATGGGCATTCTACACACATTCATCTTCATTTTGGTATAAAGTTTGTGGATTTCTCATTTGTGGTTTGTGTGATTTGATTTTTTGAAGTAAGGTGTTACATTTGGTGTCACAACATGAATATGCAATTTCTTGAATTTTGTTCATATGCTTCCTTACATCCAAATGACCCCAAATTTTGCATGATTCTTCCCTTACATGTCTAGTTCATGTGTGAATTTTATTGGAATTAATTGTGCTGTTTTCCATTTATTTGAGATTTTTCTTCCCTGCCTAGTCAAATGTTGACTTTTTGTGCTACATGTTGCCAAATCCTTTAGGAAATTCTCATACCATATTGTATGACCATGAAATTTCATATATGATAACTAGACATCTTGAGCTTTGCATTGGTGTTAATCTCATTCATTCCTCATCTGTTTTCAATTTGATATGATTTTTTGAAGTTGACCCATGTTTGTTGACTTTCATTGTGCTTACTTGAAATTATGTTGACTTCCTGATTTTAATTGACTGCCTTCCTCTCATCCAAATGCCATGAAATTTGACATGCTTGCCATGCTAGATGTTAGGATTGAATGTGATTTATTTGATGATTTTTGAGATTGTTCGGGTTGACTTTTGATGCAAGTCATTCTGTTGACTTCTTTGAGCTTGCATTTGCCTTACTTTGACTTCAAATGTTCATGAAATGATAATAATGCATGATTTGAATGTGGGCCCAATTGTGATTGCTTACTAAATGTTTGACCTTGACTTTGGTTGACTTTTCTTTGCTGTTTTGACTTTTTCTTTCATCCTTGACCCTAGGCTAGTCCTAGTGGTCCTTTGAGCTTACAATTGAGTTCTTGTTTCAGGTTAAGCACCAATGCCTCAAAGATCATTCAAACTTGTTTGAACTTGATTGTTTACCATATGCTAACCTTTGTTTTGTAGGTTTGACTCATGTGTTTGAGTCTTGTGTTATGCACTTTGGTCCTTCTGTGGTTAACTGTTATCCATTCCTTTTGATTTAAACTTTTGAACTGTTTGCTGATTGTTTTGACTTTTCTCAGGTACCCTTTAGTTGCTTTAGTTGCTTGCTTTGCTATTTAGCAATTGCTTTTGAGGTATAATTACTTCTTCTTCATGTAGTCTAGAGACCCGGCCTGTTATTTGGCCGGGCAAACTGTCTGAAGTCCTCCTTAAGAGGCAATGCTTGTGTATGTTTAATTTGTCCTTGTACAGAGTCAAAGACCTCCTAAGTGAAGAGGCAATTGGCAGAACCAAGGGATATGCAATCTATCCCCTGCTATTCAGTGTGTCTTCTGTTTTGCTCACACTACTGTGTTGATGCATTTCAGATAAAAAACCAAGATCTTGTGCAATTGCACAGTTTGAGTCAGTATCTAATGTGTAGAAGGGTTCCCACTTTCTGAACCCACACATTCTTGTCAAATGCTCTCCCAGGCCAGGGATAGAAGCAATGAGGCACACCCCTCATCTCCTTTCATCTGCTTCACCTTAGCCCCTCAATGGCAAGGTTAAGAGCAACACTCACCCCATTCTAGAGGTTTGTTTGTTGAGGTTGATATGACCCCTCGACTAAAACCTAACCCTTGTGTGAGCCCCTTGTGTGTATATAGTGTGTGCTACCTGTGCTTGTATGTTTGTTTGACTTGCTTCCTATGCAAGTTAGGTAGTTTAGACTAATCCTTGTTTTCTCTCGCCCTCGTTGCGATCGAGCCTTTTCCTTTCTCTCGCCCTCGTTGCGATCCTTTCTCTCGCCCTCGTTGCGATCGAGCCTTTTCCTTTCTCTCGCCCTCGTTGCGATCGAGCCTTTTCCTTTCTCTCGCCCTCGTTGCGATCGAGCCTTTTCCTTTCTCTCGCCCTCGTTGCGATTGAGATCTTCCCTTTCTCTTGCCCTAGTTGCAATCGAGACCTTTGTCCCTCCGTAGCCGAACTACGGCAACTCTGATTCTCATGTCCAGATGAGATACGTAGGCACGAGATGCGATGTCTTGTCGAGTTTGACTAACCACTAACACTAACTCTTTTCTCTCACCCATGTGTGATTGAGATCTCTCCTTTCTCTCGCCCTCGTTGCGATCGAGACCTCCCCTTTCTCTTGCCCTAGTTGCAATCGAGACCCTTGCTTCCTGTGCAAGTCTTGTCTAGGATAGGTTGGCCCTCGTGCCATTTAGCTAGAAACCTTAACTTAGGGTTGACTTTGCATGACAACATCTAGGCTCGAGTCGTAGTCTCCCTAGAGTTGTGTCTCCCTCTGTTATCTGGTTAAGCTAGATCCTTGTCCCTGCGTAGGGGAACTACATCGCCCTGATCTTCATACCAGATGAAGTATGTAGGCAGGAGATTGAGCTGATCTCTCCGGGCGCCCTTTTTTCTTTTTTCAACCCTTTGTGTCTTAACCACCCTTGTGTGTGTTCTGGTTGGAGTCCGACATAAGTCCAGCGATTGGCAGTTGGTTTCCTGTGTGTGTTTTCTGGTTCGGATGCTGATGTAAGTCCAGTGATTGGCATTCAGGCTCCATGTTTGCCTTTGCCTGTGTTTGTTTGTGTGCGTGTCAGCCGAGCTACGAATGCTCTGATTCTTCTCTCGTCCGAGAAGATACGTATGCATAGGATACGATATCCTAGCAAGCATGTGTCGTCTCCCCAGTCCGAACTACTTCGACTCTGATGTCTATGCCTGATAGACTAAGTAGGCCCAGGATACCGATATCCTGCCGAGTCAGTTTCAGTCAGTTTTCTTTTGTCTCTTTCAGCCAGTGTGTGAGTATTTGAGCAGTGTTTTTAGCAACCAATATTCCTTCCTTTTGTGCGTGGATCCCGTAGAGTACTACGGATGCGTAGGGGGCCTAATACCTTCCCTTCGCATAACCGACTCCCGAACCCATTCTCTTTGGTCGCGAGACCATGCTTTTTCCAGGTTTACTCTGAGCGTTTCCTTTCCCTCTTTTGGGATAAATAACGCACGGTGGCGGCTCTGTTGTTTCTTTCTTTTCCCGCCGGTTTTTCGCGTGATGCGACAGCTGGCGACTCTGCTGGGGACGTAGAGAAGTTGACCTATGCTGGTCCATCTTCCCTGAGCGAGTCTCTCCTAGCGCTCTCTAGGATTAGGGTTTTGGTTGCTTTGCGCTGTTATTTATTGCATTCATTTGTATATATTTGCATTTACTGTTTGCATTTATTGTTTGTATCTATGTTTGCATTCATATTCATTATTCATTCTGCCTGGCTGGTTGTCTGTTTTTCTTTGTGGGGTGGGAGTCCGTGAGATGAGTTCTACACTCGAACTCGAGTGCTCTCTAGGATAGGAGAATGGCATAGTCTTGTTGACTGGTGTGGAGTATTCCTTAGCCAGTTGACTTGCGAGACCATTCGCTTGGTGGAGGTCATGTTGAACTAATAATGTCACACAAGTTATTTGTGGTTAGGCATTATTCTTTCAATCATGTGCCGCAGAAGCCAAGGACCTTTAGTTTACCAAACCCATCTTGGCCTATTTTTTAGGACCGTAGTGCGGAGGTCGTTCAGATGTCAGTTCTGATACGATTGTTACGCGATACTACACTCATAAGAGTTTCTCTTGAGAATATTCTTGAAATACGAGTATTCGTTCCTCCGATAATATTCGAGAGATGGAACGATGATTATGGGAACCTCTGATAGAACATGTCTGGCAGGTTTAAACCCTAGTACACTCCCTTTGGGTGGTTCTTAACCGAGACTCCATGCTCGTGACTCTCAACAAACCCATGTTTCGTGGTTGAGTCGTTCAAACATTGTTAATATCAATGGATCCCGGATCAGGTGTAAAACCTAAATCCACCAAAGCGGCTGGTTGATATTAAGGATGTTCGAGCCGGTTCGTGTACCATTAATATCAATGGAACTTGGGTGTCGATAAGGTGAAAACCTAAATCCACCAAAATGGATGATTGATATTAGGGATACAATGAGCTTTCCCACGACCTTTGTTTGGCGTGCTTTGCTTGATCCTTGAGTGTGTTTGTTGCATTCATGCATTCATACATTCATCTACATCCATATCATCAGAAAAAAGAAAATTTTCAAGGAACTCAAAGGAGTTTGTCTGCAAAAATTCTCAAAACATGAAAAACCCGGGAAATTTTTTTTCACCTGATATATCTGATGAGATATTCTCATATATGATCAAAATGCTAAATATTTCAAAGTTTGCAAATAAAACCCTCGAGTTCCTTTGAAATAAAAACAAGCATATGCATAAACACTTCATGCATCATTTGCATCAGCAGGTGTTTTGTTCCGGTCTCCCGTCCTGTGGTCTGACCCTGCGATCTTCATTTATTTTGAAGACGCATCTCGCTGGCATTATACCAGAGCCATCTCTGCCAGATTGATGGATCATCCTGAGCAAGGGAATCGTGAACTCAGAGAGATTTTTGCCAGACTTTGCACTGTTGATGGATTTATTCCTGGTTAGCCGATCCTGGGCCGGCATTGACATTTCTTCTGAGGTCTTCAATAAAGAGGATTGTTCAGAAAACAGAAGCTGCTGATGCAAAGGATACTGACAGTTGTCATCCCCGATGGGATCTATCACAATTGGGTCACTGTGGGCTTTCCTACAGTTGTTCATTAAGTCAGAGTAACAATCACTTTGTTTAAAAACCCTTCTCCCATGCCAAAAGGAGAAGTGATGACATTGTTGGCAACATTTTGTGCAATGATATTTTCATTCAAATAAATTCATGTTAAAACATTTATTTTTCCATTTGTTTTCCCTTTTCGCTTTTTGCATGGAATTGGTGATCACAAAAAACCCTAAAAAAAACAAGAATAAAAGCAATCTTTTCATCTGCATAACGATTGTCTTGTTTGATTTTCAAAAAGCTTTTCATATCAAAATCATTATGCAGGTTGTTTCTCAAACCCATTGAACATAATGATCGGACGTCATCTCCCAATTTTGAATCCCCTGTATTCGAAGCGGACGAAGATGATGTTGAAGGGACTCCTGACGAGATTTCCCGACTTCTTGAGCAAGAAAAGAAGATCACTCAGCTGCATCTCGAGAATCAGCAGAACAGCCAACTGGGGCATTATCAAAAAAAAAAAGAAAAAAAAAGAAGAAAAAAAAAGAAAAAGAAAGAGGAGGGTGCAAAATCAAAAGAAATCAAAAGAAAGCAAAATCAAAAGCAAAATCAGAAAAAAAAAAAAAAAAAAAAAAAAAAAACAAAAGAAAGATAGCACCCTCAAAGTCCCAAGTTGACTGATGCTGAATTCAAGCAAAAACAAAAGATCAACTGCCATGTGTCATGGTCAGTCATATCAGCAGAGAGTGAAAAAGCATTCAACAAGAAGGTCAAGCCTCGTGTGTTCCGAGGGACCTCATGCTCAAGAAAGTCCTGTCTTTCGTGCCCGATTCCAGGGGCAAGTGAACCCCCCAAGCTATGAACGTCCAGCCTCTTCAGGCAATGTTTCGACACTTACAACAATGGATGAAGAAGTTCACTCGTCCTGTGAATTCCAATGCAGTCAAGAAATACTTCGCCTAAAGAAAAAAAAAAAAAAGCAAAACAGCTCGCTAAGTCGAACACCCCAAAGGGCGACTTAGGCAAAAAGGAGCGTCTCGGTGGATTGAAAACCCGAAAGGGCGATCCAGGCAAAAGTTAGAGACATTGAAAAAAGGAATTTGCATCCCGCTAGATTGAGCACCTCACACTGGGGCAATCTAGGCAAAAATTAGGGATTTGGCAAGTAACTGCATCTTGACAAGACTGTGCTGTACATCTGTCATCCGTCAGGGATTCTCGATTCGTCATCGACTGAAGCTTTGAATACATCGAAAAATCAGAATGGTAGAGGAAAGGTCATTATGTTCAATGTAGCCCTCTCCAATATACATCACCGATTTCAAACTTGTACAGATCTATGGAGTCTTGCCCTTTGCAGACTACCATCCCATCACATTTAATTTGAGCTTTTATCCAATTATTTGCACTCTTATTTGTTTCGATTCAACAAATGTTTTGCATGTTTTAATTGATAAAGTATCATTGTTTTCAAAATAAACAAATTTTAAAAAAAAAAAAAAAAAAATTGTTCTTAAACAAAGTGAACATTCACGATGATGGAAGGATACTTGGGAGACCCACAGTGCTCTCCCGGGGGTGGTATGATTACCAACAGGTAAGACAATTGTTCGTATCTCGAGCATGACTGTATCTTTGTCTTGCAGAACCTCGTATGGTCTCTCCTCAGCAAGGTTGCTCAGTGCAGTGTTGGTTAAAGTTGTTCATCTTCACGTTCCCGGCAGTGCAACATTTTTCTCCAAGTCTCTGTTAGCCCTACGGTGGGGCATCCCCAGTAGAGTGCTGTTTGAGCCCTACCGTGGGGCATCCCCAGCAAGTTTGCTGTTTCGGACATTATTGTGGGGCAGCTCCCCTAGCAGAGTGTTTACTGAAGACTCCAACTTTCGCCTCTCCAGCAGAGCAGTCTTCCTCTCCGCCAGCATGGGTGTTTTTCTTTGAAGATTCAGTATTTGGTGGATCGACATCCCAGTAATCCGGCATTCTCTCAGATAGATCCCTCAGCGGAGTTGTTCGCGTAAGGAGCTTTATCAATGCTTTTGTATTTCTCATCAGAGATCTGGTTGCTTCTCGGTATCTCAGATTTTCATCACGAGTTGTTGTGGCGCATCCGCCTGTATGTTGAACTCTGTTCTCCGGTTGTGACCGACGATCCCTCCGGAAGCCTCTTATGGCTCTTCCTCCCCTGCAGGATAAGTGTTCCCTGATATCCCAGTCCCAAGTGGATTTTCTTTGCTCTGGTGGCTTTGGTTTTCTCTCCGGACGGTTGATTCCCGGACCTGCGTGTTGAGCATGTTTGTTTGTCAACATTCATCATACATTCATCATGCATAATGCATACATGCATAATCATAGCATTCGGACACTCATGTTGCAGCTGTTGCCGTATATCTGTTGATTGTTGCCTCCTGCTATTTGTTGATACAGATCTCTCCAGTAGATTTTCCTTAAGCAGATATGGGTGTGTCTGATCTCTCCATGTAGAGCCAACCCCTTAAGCAGAGAGTGTCTATCCTTTCCTGCCATTTCCCCACTGAGACACATCCTCGTGGATGACGGTTGCTTCCGTTCCCTCCCAACACACATTGGGATGGGTTTTCCCTATTGAGCTCTTTCCTCATTAGGATGAGTCTTGTTTCAGTCTGCCTTTTTGGATCGATCCTAAATTGGCTCCCCGTTGACTGTTTCTTGTACTTCCCTGGGGCATAAATGAATAGTCGCTCACTAATCGGCACTCATTCATCTTATCCTCAGCGGAATTTGTTGGCCTCTACCTACAAACCGGTAGTTGTAAGTCCTTTCTTTGTGGTTTTCTACCCACAAGCTGGTAGTTGTAAAATCCCACGTTCTCCCCTTGGTGGAGTTAACCCTTTGTGCTCATCCCGATGATGACTGGTTACCTTTTCATTGGCCTCTACCTACAAACCGGTAGTTGTAAGTCCTTTCTTTGTGGTTTTCTACCCACAAGCTGGTAGTTGTAAAATCCCACGTTCTCCCCTTGGTGGAGTTAACCCTTTGTGCTCATCCCGATGATGACTGGTTACCTTTTCATTGGCCTCTACCTACGAACCGGTAGTTGTAAGTCCTACCTCCGTGGTTTTCTACCCACTAGCTGGTAGTTGTAAAATCCCACTTTTATCCCCTTGTTGGAGTTAACCCTTTGTGCTCATCCCAATGATGACTGGTTACTTTTCCGTGGTTTTCTGCCTACAAACCGGTAGATGTAATCCCCTCTTTGTGGTATTAATGGTCTTGTCCCCTTTGGATACTTGCCTTGATCAAGCAGTATTGTCCCCATTGGGTCTTTCCCTTCCTTTTGGATATTTGCTCCGAGTTAGCAACTTTATCCTCTTTTGATTGGTCATCTTTTGCATACCTAGTCTGGTACCCAGATGCCTTTCTTTTCGGTCGTTTATTCATTTAACAACCTACAACCCGGTTATGGATAATCTTCCATGCGAGTGTATTATCTACGTTTTGACGGCTATAGATAATATGTCTCATGTTTTTTCCGGTGTTCAGACCGAAGAAGTTTCCGATGATCAGGTCGATGCACTTACGTTTTCCGGTGTTCAGACCGAAGAAGTTTCCGACGATCAGGTCGATGTACTTATGTTTTTCCGGTATTCAGACCGAAGGAGTTTCCGACGATCAGGTCGATGTACTCATGGCACTCAGGCCAATTTTCCGGTATTCAGACCGAAGAAGTTTCCGACGATCAGGTCGATGCACTTACGTTTTCCGGTGTTCAGACCGAAGAAGTTTCCGACGATCAGGTCGATGTACTTATGTTTTTCCGGTATTCAGACCGAAGGAGTTTCCGACGATCAGGTCGATGTACTCATGGCACTCAGGCCAATTTTCCGGTATTCAGACCGAAGAAGTTTCCGACGATCAGGTCGATGCACTTACGTTTTCCGGTATTCAGACCAAAGAAGTTTCCGACGATCAGGTCGATGTACTTATGTTTTTCCGGTATTCAGACCGAAGGAGTTTCCGACGATCAGGTCGATGTACTCATGGCACTCAGGCCAATTTTCCGGTATTCAGACCGAAGAAGTTTCCGACGATCAGGTCGATGCACTTACGTTTTCCGGTGTTCAGACCGAAGAAGTTTCCGACGATCAGGTCGATGTACTTATGTTTTTCCGGTATTCAGACCGAAGGAGTTTCCGACGATCAGGTCGATGTACTCATGGCACTCAGGCCAATTTTCCGGTATTCAGACCGAAGAAGTTTCCGACGATCAGGTCGATGCACTTACGTTTTCCGGTATTCAGACCGAAGAAGTTTCCGACGATCAGGTCGATGCACTTATGTTTTCCGGTATTCAGACCGAAGAAGTTTCCGACGATCAGGTCGATGTACTTATGGCTTTCAAACCAATTCACGCTTTGGTCGGTTATCCATCTAACAACCTACAACCCGGTATCCATGGTGTTCCTTCCTGTTTGCTCGCTGTCGTGACCTTGATCCCCGAGTGGAGCGGGTTTCATGAAATATTTCTCCAGCAGAGTTCATCCCACCAGTGGATTGGACAGGTTTCAGTAGCAGGTCGATACCTGCATCCCCAGCTGAGTTGATTCTACTCGTGAACTGTATGGGTCGTCCCCGGCAGAGTAACTGTCATTTTCCCAAGGCATAGTTTTATTTGAGGTTTGTATGAGCCTTATCCCCAGAGAATTGCCTGGTTTAGTTTCCCCCAGCGGAGCTTTCATTTCCCCAAGCGGAATTTGTGTGGATTGATTGGGCTATCCCCAGCAGTTTACCTTTGTTTTCCCCTAACAGAGTTGCTTTATTACCCCCCAGAGAGTTGCCTGGATTATCTTCCCCAGCGGAGCATTTATTTCCCCAAGCGGAATTTTTTGCGGATTGATTGGGCTATCCCCAGCAGTTTACCGTTGTTGTCTCCTAGCAGAGTTGCTTTATTACTCCCCAGCGAGTTGCCTTGTCTTTCCCTAGTGGAGTTGTATTGTTGGTTCCCCGGCAGTTGTATTGTTCCCCCAGTGGATTTATCTTGAAGATTCCTCAGCACAGTCGTCCTGTGTATTTTCCCCGCAGAGTTCTCATCATATTGCATTGCATATAGTAAATCATTGCATCCTCAAACTGCGTAGCATTTCCATCCCATATGGAGCATTACGCCATAGAAAAATTCAAACATATGCATTCATGTGTTCGAAACCACATCAGACCGTATCCCCCGGCAGAGGCGGATCATTTTTGTTCGACATCAACACCAAGTCTGCTACAGTTGCTTCGACAGCATTCAGAATTGATTATCCCCGCAGAGATAAATTTCCTCACCCGATGGTGACAGAGGTTTATTTCCTCACCCGATGGTGACAGAGGTTTATTTCCTCACCCGATGGTGACAGAGGTTTATTTCCTCACCCGATGGTGACAGAGGTTTATTTCCTCACCCGATGGTGGCAGAGGTTTATTTCCTCACCCGAGGATGACAGAAAGTTTGTTTCTCCCCAGTGAGACCCCCAGCAAGTGATCAGCCTTGCCTCGACATATCAGATGCTATCCTTGTGATACCAGTAAGTGTCATTTCAGCACCCACGTGTGTCTCATTTTTTTGGTGTCGGTAAACGCCATTGTTTCGGTGTCGGTAAACATCGAGTCTCACCCAGTCATCGGTAAATGTCTGGTCATTTTTTGGTGTCGGTAAACGCCATTGTTTCGGTGTCGGTAAACATCGAGTCCCACCCAGTCATCGGTAAATGTCTGGTCCTTTTTTGGTGTCGGTAAACGCCATTGCTTCGGTGTCGATAAACATCGAGTCCTTTTCGTCAGTCATCGGTAAATGTCTGATAATACCCAGCTAGAAATCCCCAGTAGAGTCATCTGTAAATGTCCTACCTGGTTTCCAGTTGCAAATTTTTGTTTGTCTTTCCCCAATAAATTTCTCATCCCAGTCATCAGTAAATGTCTGGTCATTCTTTTGATGTCGGTAAACATCATCTTTCGATGTCGGTAAACATCGTGTCTCACCCCAGTCATCGGTAAATGTCTGGTCATTCTTTTTGATGTCGGTAAACATCATCTTTCGATGTCGGTAAACATCGAGTCTCATCCCAGTCATCGGTAAATGTCTGGTCATTCTTTATTCTCTTGCTAATAAGATCAAAATCCCCAGAAGTCGTCGGTAAACGTCTTGCCTGGTATCACCACAAAGATTTTGTTCCTCCCCAAGCGGAGATGCCATCGGTAAATGGCCCAGTTTCTTCGATATCGGTAAATATCGAATTCCCAGTTGCAGCAGCCATCGGTAAATGGCCTTGATATCGGTAAATATCAGGTTTGCTTTGAAGCCACCATCGGTAAATGGTCTTGCTTCTTTTCTACATCATTTGTTTCCCAGCAGCCATCGATAAATGGTCTGGCTGAAGTTGATATCGGTAAATATCAAGTTTTCCAACCATCGGTAAATGGTTTCTTTCTTTTTCAGAAGTTGTTTTCCCAGCAACCATCGGTAAATGGTCTTGCTGAAGTTGATATCGGTAAATATCAAGTTTTTAACCATCGGTAAATGGTTTTGTTTTTTCAGAAGTTTGTTTTCCCCAGCCGCCATCGGTAAATGGTCGTGCTGAAGTTGATATCGGTAAATATCAAGGTTCCAGTTCTTCAACCATCGGTAAATGGTTTTGCTTTTCTGAAGCTGTCATGCAGTTGTCATCGGTAAATGACGTGGTTCTCTTTGTATCATATCCATTCGGTGCAAATTTCTACGGTTCTTTTGTATTCAATCCCTGTTTACCCTGAAAGTCTGACAGCCGCTGCTATCATCCGTTCGGGTTCCCAGCTGATTGAATAGAGGCAGCTGTAGCACCTCAAATTTGCACCTATCATTGTACATACATTTTCATATTAAGTCATAGCATATCATGATCCATGGCATAGCATTGCATTGTCCCCAGTTGCCTCAAGAGCAAGCAAGTCAAGAATTAGGTCAAACTGATCACGAGATCAGTCAACCAATCAAGCAAGGGTGTTTCTCAAGGAGCCAAGGCCCTAGGGTTTGTCCAACAAGTTCACATGACTTGGAGGTCCATTTGAAGTGTTTAAGTCAAGGGTTGGATGTTCAGAAGCCATCAGTTCATGCACAGACAGTCAGAAACCCTAGAAAAGTCAAAGTTGGTTAACTGTGGTTGATTCTATGGTTTTGATGGATGGAAATGGTTTGAGAGAGCTTATTCATGTCCTAATAGGCCTCATGTGTCATGGCAATCAACATCATTGAAGAATTTGAAGCCAATCAGAAAATTTCCAAAAATAGAAAGTGGACCTGTAATTTCAACTGCCAAAAATGGAAACTTCTTGATCCTCAGCTTGCATCATGATACAAGCTTCAAATGAATTTTTGCCCAACATGAAAGTTGAAGATCTTGTTCTCCCATTTTCAAAAAGTCCAAGAACTCTCAAATCCCATGTGTGGTTTGCAAGATATGGTCAAATCATTTTCACATTTTCATGAACTTCAAATGGCCATATCTCATGATTCCTTTGGCCAAATTTGGTGGGGTTTTTTCCTACAAACCACATTTTTCCTCCTCTTTCCAAAAATATAAATTTCATAAACCAAAACCTTGCCAATCAAAATGGCATTTTTTGACTTGTTCCATTTAAAAATCAAGTTTGACTCAAGTTTGACTTTTTGATTTAAGCATTTTTTACACAATTGGCCAATTGGGATTCATTTTAAATGATATTTGCAAGATGTTCCAAGCCCAAAATTGAGAATCATTCCATCATATCACCTCCATTTGCCTTTGGTGTCAAATGGGCAAAATGATGCATTTTTGGTTCTTTTTAACAAAACAAACTTATCATTCATTGAACCAACAAGAAACAGCAGATTTAATTGCCATTTGCAGCATGACTAAGGCCCATTTTCGTGCAAGACACACACCCTCCACTTCCATATTCTTCAATTTAGCAAATTGCAAATCATTTCATTAAAACAAAACCAACTTAGCACATCATTAGGGAACCTTAAACAGAGGTATTTAACATCATTTTCTGGCCATTGGTAACCCTAGCCACAACCTAAAAACAACAGAATACATCTCATGCTCTCTTCTTGCATTTTTGCACAATTGCATTTTCTGCTCAAATTCTCAAAAACCTCGAGCATTCCTTGTTACCATCATCACTTGGCCAGCATTTGAAAGCATTCTAAAGCCTCAAAACCCTGCTGGAAGTTCTATTTCCCGACTGTGTTCTTCAAGGTACCATCCATGGCAGCTCAAGATTAAAGCCAAACCAAGCTACCTCGAGCTAAGCAACTTCATTCATGCAGCACTTGAGGACTTTGTGGTCATCTGTCTCAAGCATTTAACAGCAAAAGGTGGCTGAATCTTCACTGCTCATCATTTTGGTTAGTTTTTCGACTTGCTCTTTTTGCTAAACTATGCCATGTTTAATGAAGATCTTGTTATGCTGAAGCTAATGCAACTTGAACCATTGAAAATGATTAATTATGCTAAGAGAAATCTGAGAATGAAGTTTTGTGTCCATATGTTTTTTGATCGATTCTCTTTCCACATCATGTTTCCATGAAAATTGATGATAGATTCGTCTTCACCATGCTTTAATGCTTCCATTGATGTGCTATTTATTCATTTCTGAGAATATGTGTTCATGAGCAAAGTTGGTGTTCAGATTTTCTTGTGCTCGATTCGTGTTGTGTATGTTGTTTCAATGAGAATCATTGATGGATCCTTGTTTGCCTTGCCATGATGATTGTGTCTGGGTGCTCAATTTGTATTTCTGGATTTTTTTTGTGAAAAACTCGAATTGTTGATGATGATGTTCATGATGCTGTTAAAACCCTAACCATATTTTTCCAGAAAATTTGAATTTGATTGGCTGTTGTTGTTTAAGTTACTGTTTCATTGGAGCCAGCCAATAGAAACATTTCCCTGGTCGCCCCAAAACGGCGCCGTTTTGATTAGTGAAACGCGTATTTACAAATATGCCACTGGTCAACTCGGTTGACTTTGTTATTCATGCCATGTATTCATGTTTCATCCATTTTGTTCACTCATCTTCAATAATTCATTTTTCACTCAATTCAACTCCAAAAATTATGGGATTTTTTGCATTGTGACCTGTTGGATGTCTAGTTTTTTACCATGATTTTTAATATTTTTTCTGATCATTGGATTTTAATTGGCTCTAGGGTTTGTGAAATGTGACCAAAAATGATACATATTGCCAATCCTTTTGTGAAATACTCATGTTGCATCCATTGGTTCTGAAACTTTTTATGGGCATTCTACACACATTCATCTTCATTTTGGTATAAAGTTTGTGGATTTCTCATTTGTGGTTTGTGTGATTTGATTTTTTGAAGTAAGGTGTTACATTTGGTGTCACAACATGAATATGCAATTTCTTGAATTTTGTTCATATGCTTCCTTACATCCAAATGACCCCAAATTTTGCATGATTCTTCCCTTACATGTCTAGTTCATGTGTGAATTTTATTGGAATTAATTGTGCTGTTTTCCATTTATTTGAGATTTTTCTTCCCTGCCTAGTCAAATGTTGACTTTTTGTGCTACATGTTGCCAAATCCTTTAGGAAATTCTCATACCATATTGTATGACCATGAAATTTCATATATGATAACTAGACATCTTGAGCTTTGCATTGGTGTTAATCTCATTCATTCCTCATCTGTTTTCAATTTGATATGATTTTTTGAAGTTGACCCATGTTTGTTGACTTTCATTGTGCTTACTTGAAATTATGTTGACTTCCTGATTTTAATTGACTGCCTTCCTCTCATCCAAATGCCATGAAATTTGACATGCTTGCCATGCTAGATGTTAGGATTGAATGTGATTTATTTGATGATTTTTGAGATTGTTCGGGTTGACTTTTGATGCAAGTCATTCTGTTGACTTCTTTGAGCTTGCATTTGCCTTACTTTGACTTCAAATGTTCATGAAATGATAATAATGCATGATTTGAATGTGGGCCCAATTGTGATTGCTTACTAAATGTTTGACCTTGACTTTGGTTGACTTTTCTTTGCTGTTTTGACTTTTTCTTTCATCCTTGACCCTAGGCTAGTCCTAGTGGTCCTTTGAGCTTACAATTGAGTTCTTGTTTCAGGTTAAGCACCAATGCCTCAAAGATCATTCAAACTTGTTTGAACTTGATTGTTTACCATATGCTAACCTTTGTTTTGTAGGTTTGACTCATGTGTTTGAGTCTTGTGTTATGCACTTTGGTCCTTCTGTGGTTAACTGTTATCCATTCCTTTTGATTTAAACTTTTGAACTGTTTGCTGATTGTTTTGACTTTTCTCAGGTACCCTTTAGTTGCTTTAGTTGCTTGCTTTGCTATTTAGCAATTGCTTTTGAGGTATAATTACTTCTTCTTCATGTAGTCTAGAGACCCGGCCTGTTATTTGGCCGGGCAAACTGTCTGAAGTCCTCCTTAAGAGGCAATGCTTGTGTATGTTTAATTTGTCCTTGTACAGAGTCAAAGACCTCCTAAGTGAAGAGGCAATTGGCAGAACCAAGGGATATGCAATCTATCCCCTGCTATTCAGTGTGTCTTCTGTTTTGCTCACACTACTGTGTTGATGCATTTCAGATAAAAAACCAAGATCTTGTGCAATTGCACAGTTTGAGTCAGTATCTAATGTGTAGAAGGGTTCCCACTTTCTGAACCCACACATTCTTGTCAAATGCTCTCCCAGGCCAGGGATAGAAGCAATGAGGCACACCCCTCATCTCCTTTCATCTGCTTCACCTTAGCCCCTCAATGGCAAGGTTAAGAGCAACACTCACCCCATTCTAGAGGTTTGTTTGTTGAGGTTGATATGACCCCTCGACTAAAACCTAACCCTTGTGTGAGCCCCTTGTGTGTATATAGTGTGTGCTACCTGTGCTTGTATGTTTGTTTGACTTGCTTCCTATGCAAGTTAGGTAGTTTAGACTAATCCTTGTTTTCTCTCGCCCTCGTTGCGATCGAGCCTTTTCCTTTCTCTCGCCCTCGTTGCGATCCTTTCTCTCGCCCTCGTTGCGATCGAGCCTTTTCCTTTCTCTCGCCCTCGTTGCGATCGAGCCTTTTCCTTTCTCTCGCCCTCGTTGCGATCGAGCCTTTTCCTTTCTCTCGCCCTCGTTGCGATTGAGATCTTCCCTTTCTCTTGCCCTAGTTGCAATCGAGACCTTTGTCCCTCCGTAGCCGAACTACGGCAACTCTGATTCTCATGTCCAGATGAGATACGTAGGCACGAGATGCGATGTCTTGTCGAGTTTGACTAACCACTAACACTAACTCTTTTCTCTCACCCATGTGTGATTGAGATCTCTCCTTTCTCTCGCCCTCGTTGCGATCGAGACCTCCCCTTTCTCTTGCCCTAGTTGCAATCGAGACCCTTGCTTCCTGTGCAAGTCTTGTCTAGGATAGGTTGGCCCTCGTGCCATTTAGCTAGAAACCTTAACTTAGGGTTGACTTTGCATGACAACATCTAGGCTCGAGTCGTAGTCTCCCTAGAGTTGTGTCTCCCTCTGTTATCTGGTTAAGCTAGATCCTTGTCCCTGCGTAGGGGAACTACATCGCCCTGATCTTCATACCAGATGAAGTATGTAGGCAGGAGATTGAGCTGATCTCTCCGGGCGCCCTTTTTTCTTTTTTCAACCCTTTGTGTCTTAACCACCCTTGTGTGTGTTCTGGTTGGAGTCCGACATAAGTCCAGCGATTGGCAGTTGGTTTCCTGTGTGTGTTTTCTGGTTCGGATGCTGATGTAAGTCCAGTGATTGGCATTCAGGCTCCATGTTTGCCTTTGCCTGTGTTTGTTTGTGTGCGTGTCAGCCGAGCTACGAATGCTCTGATTCTTCTCTCGTCCGAGAAGATACGTATGCATAGGATACGATATCCTAGCGAGCATGTGTCGTCTCCCCAGTCCGAACTACTTCGACTCTGATGTCTATGCCTGATAGACTAAGTAGGCCCAGGATACCGATATCCTGCCGAGTCAGTTTCAGTCAGTTTTCTTTTGTCTCTTTCAGCCAGTGTGTGAGTATTTGAGCAGTGTTTTTAGCAACCAATATTCCTTCCTTTTGTGCGTGGATCCCGTAGAGTACTACGGATGCGTAGGGGGCCTAATACCTTCCCTTCGCATAACCGACTCCCGAACCCATTCTCTTTGGTCGCGAGACCATGCTTTTTCCAGGTTTACTCTGAGCGTTTCCTTTCCCTCTTTTGGGATAAATAACGCACGGTGGCGGCTCTGTTGTTTCTTTCTTTTCCCGCCGGTTTTTCGCGTGATGCGACAGTAAGCAGTAGTAATAATCAAAAATTTAGATAATTAAATTAAAAGTTAAAGATAGAGTGTGAGTTGTCTCCCACCAAGCGCTTTGTTTATTTGTCGTAAGCTCGACAGAAATAGAATATATGTTATTCTTGTGAATGAGCTGGCAGCTCTACAAGCTTTAGATTCGTGATGAAATCATTATTGTCAATGTTGTGGTAATGTTTCAAACGCTGGACATTTATTGTAAATGGTTCGCTCGTTTTTCCCTTTATCTCTATCGATCCATTTGGAAAGACGTTGGTAATTTCGAAAGGATCGGACCACCTAGAACAAAGTTTTTTGGGAAAAAGTCTGAGGCAGGAGTTAAACAGAAGTACTTTGTCACCTTCCTTAAACTCTTTCCTTGATATGCGATTGTCGTGCCATTTATTAGTTCTTTCTTTATAGATGTGGACATTCTCATACACATCTAGTCTAAGTTCTTCTAGCTCATGGACATCTAATATTCTTGTTTCGCCTGCGGCAGTATAATTGAGATTAAGGGCCTTAATGGGCCAATATGCTTTATGTTCTAATTCTACCGGCAGATGACATGATTTTCCATAAACTAGCTTAAAAGGCGTGGTTCCTATTGGGGTCTTATAAGCTGTCCTATATGCCGATAGGGCTTCGTGTAATTTTGAGGGCCAATCTTCCTAGAGGTGGCAACCGTATTTTCTAAGATTTGTTTGATTTCTCGGTTTGAGACTTTTACTTGCCCACTCGTTTGTGGGTGATAGGGTGTTGTTATGTGGTGCGGGACTCCATATTTCAGTAATAGCTTTTCGAAAATCTTTGAAATGAAATGGGAGCCACCATCACTGATGACAAGTCTCGACACGCTGAATCTAGGGAAGATTATGCACTTAAAAAGTCTAATTACCACTTGTGTGTCATTCGTTGGAGAGGTTATGGCCTCAATCCATTTTGATACGTAATCGATCGCAACAAGGATATACTTGTTACCAAAAGAAGATGAGAATGGTCCCATAAAATCGATTCCCCAAACATCAAAGACTTCTACTTCCAAAATGCCTTTAAGTGGCATTTCGTCGCGTCTAGATATGTTGCTAGTGCGTTGATACCGGTCACAATTGATGATCGCGATGTGGACATCTTTCCACAAAGTGGGCCAAAAGAGGTCGGCTTGCAAGATCTTAGCGCAAGTCTTCGAGGTGCTTGCATGTCCTCCATAGGGAGTGTAGCACCTCAAATTTGCACCTCCCATTTTGTATATACATTTTCGTTTTAGGTCATTAACATTGCATTGTTCATTGCATAGTCCATCAAGTCATCAGGCAAGATTGGTCAGAAGATTCAACTGTGCAAGCAAGCAAGTACATTTTTCTATGGAATCAAAGCCCTAGGGTTGGTACAATGAGTTCATGTGACCTAAGGATTATTTTGAAGTGGTTTGGCAAGGCATTGAAGGCTCAGAGATCATCAGTCAGAGTACAATTCATCTGAAACCCTAAAAAGTCAACAGAAGTCAACTGTCAGTTCAACTGTGGATTTGGAGGTGGGAGATGGTTAGAGATGCCTCATTCATGTCCAAACAAGTCTCATTTGACATTTCAAACATCAACATTGAAGAATTTGAGGTCAGATCAAAACTTTCCAAAAATAGCAGGTGACCTGTAATTTGAATTTGCCAAAAATGGAAAGGTTTTCAACTCAAGATTACATCATCAAGAAAGCTTCAACTGAAATTTTTTCCAACATGGAAGTTGAAGATCTTTCTCTCCCATTTCCAAAAAGTCCAAGATCATGGATTTCTCATGTGTGGTTGAAGAGATATGGATCAATCTTAGCCAAGTGTGGTTTGAACTTCAAATGTGCATAACTTTCAAACCAAATGTCCAATTCAAGTGGTTCTTTTTGCATTGTTCTTCTTTTGACCTATACTTTCCAAATCATGCATCATATTACACCAATTCTCATCACATAATCACTTGGTATTTCACTTGATTTTTGGAGGGAAAAATTAAAGTTTGAAATTGGTGCATTGTTCACACATTCTACCATGACCATTGGCTCCAAAATGACTTTTTGAGTGAAATTCAAAAGCATTTCTTGTACTGTTCATCCATAATTTCCATGCATAAGGTGAAATCTCAAATTGGCATGTGCACCTCTTTTTTGCTAATCCACTTAACCATTGCTTAAACATGATTAGAAGCATGATTAAGAGGGAGTATAAAGCCTGAAACCCTAACTGTTTCTGCATGAACACAACCATATTTTCATATCTAGAAAAAATCACAAAGTTTTCTCTCAAATTTTTCTTCAATTTTTTCCCAAACAAGATCCATTTCTCTTGATCATTTCATCATCTGGAAGAGTTCTTGAGTAGGTTTGCAGGTAGAATCGAAGAAAACAGTACCTGTTTGTTCATGCTTGGAGCTTTGATGCAACAATGGTGAATTCATATTATGGTGAGATCGTGTACAATTAAGTCTCAAATCTTCTTCCAATCAATCATACAAGCATACTGGAGGAGCATTGAAGCATCACAAGTCCTTGGACCCATCGAATTTCAGTTCTTCACTTCAAATAGGTTCTAAATCGGATCTCTCCTTTCTTAAAATGCTTATGTTGTTGTTGTTCATCTTTTGATGCTGATTAATCTGAGCTTTATTTCATGAAAATCCATGCCAAATTGAGTTAGTTATGGTGATTTAAAGGTTCATGCATGAAAATATATTTGCTCGATTCTCCTTGTATGTGTGAATTTAACCTTAGCTATGTCTGGATTCGTGTTGTATGTTGAAAGATGTACATGTTGATATGCTTATTTCTGAAATCTGAGAAATTTGTTCTTGGCCATGCACTGTTCATGATGAACATGATGAAGATGATGAACTTTCTTTTTCCAGAACGCGTTTGATCTTTCCAAATGAATTTTCTGCGTTTGCATGTGTTTGTGAAATAACGCGCATGTACTGGTCCACGCTAGCATTCGCCTGACAGTTTGATTGGTTGGTAGCGCTTTGACCTGGCCACATGTGCATTGACCGGCCAGGTCAATTAATGAAACTCTGCGTTTCGTTTGGTTAGGCGCGCATGTTTGAATTCGGATGGTGTTCGATTCTCAGCCACTGCATTCTTCATTTGTTCTATTCATTTTCCTCATATATTCATGTACCATGTTTCATGCATTTTTTATTTTTTATTCATCTTATAAAAATCATAACAAATTAAATAATGCTCCAAAAAATATGAGGATTTTTGCATTGCATTCCATTTTCTCTCTAGTTTTTTTTGATATTTTTTTCATAAATTGTGCTCGGCTGGAAATCATTTTGTGCTAGGGTTTGTGTACATGTGTCATATCTTGACCTTGCCTTGCCATATCTTTTGTGAAATGCTGAGATTTTATCCAATGCTCATGAAATTTTACATGTGGAAACTAGATGCATTGCTTGACATTTTGGTGTTGATTTGGTATTTTTACCATTTGTGGTTTCTGTTTTATGATCATGTTAAGGTAGGTGTGACAATTGGTGTCACACCTTGTGATGTCCAACTTGATTAATTTGTTTGCCATGCCAAATGAATTCCAAATGCCTTGATTTTTTATATGATGCTTGATATGGATGTTGTGAATTCTCATGAGTTTTGGTGGAATTTTTTGATTGATTTCTGATTTGATTTAGATTTTTTATTCTGGATAGTCATATGTGAGCTTTTGAATTGCATTGATTTTCATTTGTTTGTGAAATGCTTGTTCTTTACCCTATGAATGTGAAACTTTGCACACTATTTTTAGACATGTTGAATGTTGTTTTGGCTTTGGTTTGAGGTTTTTACCATGAATCATTTCTGTTTTAGGCCTATGCTAAGTTGGTGTGCCATTTGGTGTCACACATGTGCTTGATTGTGCTTGCCTTGACTTATGCAATTTGATTACCATGCCTATTGATGTCTAATGCTCCTAATTTTTTGTGTGATGATCATGTTGTATGTTCTGTTTACTCATGAAATTTTAAAAGATTATTTGAATCATTTTTGAATTTATGTGCATTTGTTCATTCTGATGTCACAATGTGGTTACAACTTGCATACCTTGCCATATTTGGTTCATGAAATGAATTTGGTGAATGATATTGATATGGGACCTTTTGGATTGTGTTCTTAATTGATTGAGGTTGATTCATGTTGAATTTCATGTTTTGTTTTGAATTGTTTCTCCCTCTTTGACCCTAGGCCTTGACCTAGTGGTTTGTGACTCACAGTTGAGCTTTGATTTCAGGTTTACACTTCCAAGTCCATAGTTGATGATGCTTTCTCACTTGAGCATTGATGTTTGCTCTAGATGTTGACTAATTTGAAGTTGTTTTGTAGGTTGATGCCAAGTTACTTGTGTTGTGCCCATTGGCTTGTGCCTTGCACATTGCTTGCTTATCTGTCTGATTGTGTGATTGACTGTCTGTTTGATTGTTTGACTTGTGTACTGATTGGGTTAGATTTTTTTCAGGTACATAAGTTGCTTAAGTTCTTTTGAACATGATTTTGCTTTGCTTGGTTGCTTAACCATTGAGGTATAACTCTCTGACTTCATGTAGTCTAGAAGACCTGTCCTGTTACTTGGGCAGGCACCTGTCTGAAGTCCTCCTTGAGAGGCAATGCTTGTGTTTGTTTATCTTTGTGCCAAGCAGGAAAAGTCCTCTTATGAGGCAATTGGCAGATAAAAGAGATGTCCAATCCATCTCCTTCTATTCAGTGTGTCATTCCCTTTGCTCACACACCTTGTGTTGATGCATTGTGGATATTAACCCAAGATCTTTGTTGTATCGGTCATCTGTGGAGAAGAGTTCCAACTTTCTGAACTCCCACACTTTCATCTGTCTGAAGCTCTCCCAGGCCAGGGATAAGAGCTGTGAGGTCTTACGCTCACTTCCCATTTCATCTGATTCACCCTAACTCTCAATGTTAGGGTTAAGAGCTAACTACACCCGATTCCAGTTGGCTTGTGTTTCACAGCCTAACCTTGTGTGAGCCCACTTTGTTTGTATATAGTGTGTGCTAATTGTGTGTATGTTTGTTTTGCCTGTGTTGTTTAAGATAGCTTGCTCCCTGTGCAAGTTAGCTAGAAACCTCAACATAGGGATCGTATGCATGACAACTTCTAGGCTCGAGTCGTATTCTCCCTAGTAGTTTGTGTCTCCCTTTGTTTCTGGTTAGGTTAGAAGTTCTTTCCCTGTTCAGGGGAACTACGTCGCCCTGATCCTCATACCAGATGAGGTACGTAGGCAGGAGATGAGCTGATCTCTCCGGGCGCCCTTTTTCTTTTTCAACCCCTTTGTGTGTCTTTGGAGTCTGACGTAAGTCCAGCGATTGGCAGTTGGTTTCCTGTGTGAGTGTGTTTGTTGGTTCGGAGTCTGATGTAAGTCCAGCGATTGGCATTCGGTTTCCATGTTTGCCTGTTTGTGTGGAGTCTGACGTAAGTCCAGCGATTGGCAGTCGGTTTCCTGTGTTGGTTTTATTTGGCGTGCGTTAGCCGAGCTACGAGTGCTCTGATTCTTCTCTGGTTAGAGAAGATACGTATGCATAGGATGCGACATCCTAGCGAGCACGTTTTCCCCGTCCCGAACTACGTCGACTCTGATATCTGTGTCTGACAGACTACGTAGGCCCAGGATGTGATATCCTGTCGAGTCCAGTTTCTCTTGTCTTTCTGTGTTTCCTTCCAGCCTTGTGTGATGTTTGATCAGTTTTTAGCAACCTTATCCTTCCTTTTGTGCGTGGATCTCGTCGAGTACGACGGATGCGTAGGGGTGCTAATACCTTCCCTTCGCATAACCGACTCCCGATCCCATCTTTCTCTGGTCGCGAGACCATGTCTTTTCCAGGTTTACTTCGAGCGTTTCCTTTCCCTCCTTTGGGATAAATAACGCACGGTGACGGCTCTGTTGTTTTTGTTTTCCCGCCGGTTTTTCGTGTAATGCGACAGGGAGCAGAATGACAGTGGGAGATTACGTTTTCTACCTCATCTTCGGGGACACATCGACGGAAAATGCCGTCGGCGCCTCTCTTGAAAAGTAGAGGCTCATCCCAATAGTAATGTTTAAGATCGTGGAAGAATTTTTTATTTTGTTGGTAAGTCAAGTCTGGTGGGAGCACTCCAGCTGCTAAGTAGTTGACGAAATCAGCGTACCATAGCAGTGTGGTTTTAGTGTAAATTACTTCCACTACCTTGTTTGTTTTGGTATCCTTATGGGTTAATGCATATTTAGTTGTATTGATTTCTAGTTGGGCTATGAGTCTTTCGTAAGGGAAATCGTCGTTTATGGGCACTTGTTCAGGTTCAATACCTTCCATTCTTGACAAGTGATCGGCCACGACGTTTTCAGTGCCCCTTTTATCCTTGATTTCTAAGTCAAACTCTTGTAATAGTAAGATTCGCCTTAGGAGTCTTTGTTTGGCGTCCTTTTTATTTAATAGGTACCTAATTGCAGCATAGTCGGTATAGATAATTATATTTTCTCCTACTAGGTAGGAACATAATTTATCCAGAGCGAACACTACGGCTAAAAGTTCCTTTTATGTGGCAGCGTAGTTCATCTGTGCAGGGTCTATGATTCTACTTGCATAGTATATTTCATGGAGTTTCTTATCCCTTCTTTGTCCTAAGACTGTGCCTACAGCATAGTCACTAGCGTCACACATGATTTCAAAGGGTAATCTCCAATCACGCGATTGCATGATAGGTGCGGTAATAAGAGTTGTTTTCAGTTGTTCAAACGCCGCTAGGCATTTGTCATCAAAGATGAAGTCGACATCTTTCATCAATAAGCCGGTTAGTGGTTTGGTGATTTTTGAGAAATCTTTAATGAATCGCTGGTAGAAACTGGCATGTCCTAAGAAGCTTCATATTTCTCTTACGGTTTTCGGAGGCTGGAGGTTTTCTATAACTTCTATTTAGCCTTGTCGACGTCAATCCCCTTATCGAATGCTATGTGTCTGAGTACGATCCCTTGTCGGACCATGAAATAGCATTTTTCCCAGTTTAGCACGAGGCTCACTTTTACGCATCTTTTAAGTACCATTTCAAGATTCGATAAACAACCTTCAAAGCTCTATCCGCATACAGAGAAATCGCCATGAAGACTTCCATGATGTCATCTATAAAATCAACAAAAATTGACATCATGCGTCTTTGGAATGTTGCGGGAGCGTTACATAGTCCGAATGGCATTCGTCAGTAGGCGAATGTACCATAGGGACATGTGAAGGTCGCTTTCTCTTGGTCGTCAGGATGAATAGGAATTTGGAAAAATACCAAATAACCATCCAAGTAGCAGAAGTGAGAATGCTTAGCCAATTGCTCAAGCATTTTATCGATAAACGGTAAAGGAAAATGATCCTTCAGAGTGGCTCTATTTAATTTTCTATAATCAATACACATTCTACTTCCAGTAACCACTCTTTATGCTATAGATTCTTCTTTTTCATTATTAACAACTGTGACGCCTCCCTTCTTCGGTACGACATGTACTGGGTTGACCCATTGACTGTCGGATATCGGGTAGATAATAGCTGCTTCTAACAGCTTTTGCCCTTCTTTCTTTACTACATCACTCAGAATGGGATTTATCGTTCTTTGATGTTCTCTAGAGGTCTTACCGTCTTCCTCTAGCATTATACGATGCATACATATGGAATGGCTTATTCCTTTTAGATCTGAGATATTGTAGCCTAGAGTAGTTGGATATTTTCTTAAAATATGTAGAAGTCTTTCGATTTCTAGATGCCCTAAGTTTGCATTGACTATTACAGGTCGCTCGAGTTCAGTGTCTAGGAATTCATACCTTAGATTTTTGGGTAACGTCTTAAGTTCTAAGGCTGATTTCTTTGGGCAAGGCATATGATCGAGCGTTAGTGCTAGGAATTCGCTTAGGCTATCATCTTGGTATTCCTCACTCCAATTTTTATCTTCAAAAGTAGGAGGCCTTAGAATTTTCAGTATTTCGGAGTATGATGTTTGTTCATTCTCCATTTCTCTTATACATTCGTCGATGACATCTAGTAGACAATAGGTATCGTCTATAGTTGGTGCCTTTAAGAATTGCGTCAAAATGAATTTGACTTTTTCCTCACCAACTTCAAAGGTTAGCTTGCCTTTCTTAACATCTATAATGGCTCCAGCTATAGCTAGGAATAGTCTTCCTAATATGATAGGGATGTTGGAATCCTCTTTTATATCCGTGATTATAAAATCAGTAGGAATATAGAATTGTCATATGCATACCGGAACGTTTTCTAACATACCTACGGGAAATTTAACATAACGATCCGCAAGTTGTACGGACATCCTCGTAGGTCTTAGCTCTCCCATTTTGAGCCTTTCGCATATGGACAAGGGCATTAAGCTAATACTGGCTCCTAAGTCGTATAGTGCTTTGTCTATGACAAACTTTCCGATTACACAGGGTATGAAGAAACTACCTAGGTCTTTCAGCTTAGGAGGCATATTGTTTTGTATTATGGCGCTACACTCAGCAGTAAGTGTAACGGTTTCGTTATCCTCTATCTTCTTCTTGTTAGATAAGATTTCTTTGAGAAACTTAGCATATGAGGGCATTTGAGTGATGGCTTCGGTAAAGGGTATTGTGATATTCAATTGTTTTAGAAGCTCTACAAATTTTTTAAATTGCCCTACACTTTTAGATTTAACAAGTCTTTGAGGATAAGGGATAGGGGGTTCACACGGTGGTGGAGGCACATAAGATTCTTCTTTCTCTACGGCCTCTTCATTTTTATCTTCCTCTTGATCCTCTTCCTTCTCAGTTACCTTACCAGGGTCTTAGTGCATGGATGGGTTTGGAATTCTAGGGTCGGACGGTCCATCTAGTTTTGTCCCACTTTGTAGTATAATAGAATTTGCATGACCTTTCGGGTTTGGTTGCGGATGTCCAGGAAATGTGCCTGTAGGAGTAGGAGTAGGTGCTTGTTGTTGAGCCACTTGTGAGATTTGTGTTTCCAACATTTTGTTACGGGTGGCTAACGCGTCTACCTTGTTTGCTAACTGCTTGATTTTCTCACTAGTGTATATGTTTTTATTTAGGAAATCCTTATTTGTTTGGGCTTGGGTAGCTATGAAGTTTTCCATCATTATTTGTAGGTTTGACTTTCTAGGAGCATTTTTAGTATTTGTGGAAGCTTTATGATATCCTGGTGGTACATCAGGTGCTTGGTTAGGTGCATACAATGCGTTATTATTTTTGTACAAAAAGTTAGGACGGTTCTTCCAACCTGGGTTATAGGTGTTTGAGTAATGGTTTCCTTGAGCATAGTTCACTTGGTCTGTGGAGGTTCCTGTCAAGAGTTGACATTTTGGGGCAGCATGCCCTGGAACTCCGCATATCTCGTAGTTTGGTGCTACGGTAGCCACGGTGGCTGCGGGTGTTATGGTTAAGTTGTCTATCTTTTGAGTAAGAGCATCTACCTTGGTGTTGACATGGTCAAGACTGCTTAATTCGTACATACCGCCTTTCGTTGGAGGTTTCTCTAAGGAGGTTCTTTCGCTTCCCCACTAGTAATGATTATGGGTCATACTTTTGATAAGTTGATAGGCCTCATTGTAGGGTTTATCCATAAGTGCGCCACCTGCGGCGATGTCTATTGTCAATCTTGTGTTGTACAAGAGACCGTTGTAAAAGGTATGGATGCTCAACCATTCTTCTATACCGTGATGTGGACAAAGCCTTATCATGTCTTTGTATCTCTCCCAAGCTTCAAAAACTGATTCATTATCTTTTTGTTTAAACCCGTTTATTTGGGCTCTTAGCATAGTCGTCTTACTAGGTGGGAAATATCGTGCTAAGAAAACTTTCTTCAACTCATTCCACGTAGTGACAGAGTTGGAGGGTAGAGACTGGAGCCAAGCTCTAGCTCTATCTCTTAATAAAAATGGGAAAAGACGTAGTCTTATAACTTCAGGGATGACACCATTTGCTTTTACTGTGTCTACGTATTGCAAAAACACTGACAAATGTAGGTTCGGGTCCTCCCCGGGACTACCTGAAAATTGGTTTTGATGTACGGCTGACAACAACGAAGGTTTTAGCTCGAAATTATTGGCCTCGATGGCAGGGGCAACGATGATGTTATGTGGTTCATCCTGCGAAGGGATTGCATAGTACTTAAGAGGACGGTTTTACGGTCCTTCAGCCATCTCTAGTAGAATAACTAGTTTAGGAATATGGATATTAGGATCGGGAAGATTTAGCTTGATACGATGTTCTCGTATCAAGTCTCATATCCGGCGTTCTAATCTTAGATAACGCTCAGGTTCGTCAAACAGTAGCTTTAGTTTCTCGCCTTGAGAGCGAGTACTTGGAATACACTCGACAAATTAGAAAGGGAAATATAATTGTTTGCCTTAGCCTATACTGGGCAACACTGGAGTTACGATATTGACTTAATTAGTCCCCGACAATGGCGCCAAAAACTTGATCGCGACTTAGTAAGTCTATGGGAATCGTGACTGCAAGTGCACAGTCGTATCGCCTAGTTTTAAAGATTATCGAACCCACAAGGACTAACAATCGAAGGTATCATTATCTAATGTTACTATGTAAATCTAAGGCTGATGATCATTCTAAGATTGAAGGGATGAAGAGAAATAACTATAACGTAAATAGAAGATTAATAAAGATATTTCATAAAGGGATATCGGTATGTAACGCACCAAACTTCGGGGATTCGATAGATAGTTGGTGTAATCTTATTGGTCAAAATATTCTTCAATAGAAATTATTTATAAAAAGGACTTAGTCTCACACTCTCGTTTTATTGACTCTGACCATACTCTTAAACCAGAATGCTTGGCTCTCGCGGTCTCATTTTGAATTTAAAAGTAATTTTTGAATATGAATAAAGTCTAATTAATCCACTTCCCTATATTGTAGCGAAGAGGTGAGTGGAATCATGGTTAGAATTGTGGAGAGAAACTAGGGAAGATCAGGTTGTGGCGGTTGCCACAACCCTAGTTTTGATCTCCGTGGCGAGTGCCACCTTTTGAGGGATGGGCGCCGCCACTTCCTTGCTTTATGATGGGTGCCACCTCTCCCTTAAGATCATGTGGCGGGCGCCACACATCCAAGTGATGGGCGGCATATGCCCATTTGGTGTGGTGGGCCCCCATACGCTCTATTTTTCTCCATTTTCTTCTCTTTTTCTTTCCTTTTTGTTATTTTTCACTTTGCTTGCGTGTACACCTTTCATTCGATAAATACCTGCAATACACATAAAATACTGCGTAATAATAAATATTAATTAAGTAAAAGCAATGCATATGAAGCCAAATATACGATACATTTTTGCGTTATCGGCGACACACGTTTTCGCGACAGAAACAAAACCATCACGACTACCAATTTGTGGTGGTTCAAACCGCTGTAACTTGCCAAAATAAATCATCACAACTTGCCAATTTTCTTGTAGAGAATCAAAAAATTTCCTTGGTTTGAGATAATCTTGGATCAAAATCTCAGTAGTTCATGGTCAGTCTGGTCAAAACCTCGATTCATTTTGTAAGTTTAGCCTAATTGAAAAGCTCACATTGGTTTGCAATAAGCCCGTGGAAGCTTGGGAACTAACCACTTCATGTTGTTCTTTAGAAATAATATTAACCTCTTCAATCCGCTCTTTGGAAGGAAGACTAGATGTTTCTCTCGGGTGTCTGTTGTTTGGTTGGAAGTCATCCTAAATCTTCATTTTTCCTTGTAGAAGGGGGTTTGAGAGTTCAACCTACTAAAAGCTCTTAAGAATTACTTGATGCTCTCAAGATCAAATTTTCAGGGGAGGATTAGGTCACTTCATTTCAACCAAAACTGTATACTTCTTGTCACATAGAAAACTCAGGCAACTGAGACCATTCATGCAACTCAGACAATTCAGATCATTCAGACAAAGGCAAAGAAGTTGTCAAAACTACACATTAGGAGGCCATCAATAAGTGTTGTATCCTCAGGTCCTACAACATAATTAAATGTTGCATCAATACATGTTGTATCTCCGACAAGCAAGTCTAAGTCTTGGTCTACGTCACCATCAAGACCACCTTTGGATGAACAGAAATGCTAATATGATAAAAGTGAGGTACATGAGGATAAATGACCCATCACCTTAAAACATCATCATAGGTAGGCCATCATTCAATAATCTAGAGGTAACTCTCAACTTTGTACCTAACCATGAAGTACCAGTTGAGCAGCGCATGATGTGGAATGATAAAGGGAAACCAATAATTAATAATGTAGTGTTACATAGACAATCTGAAACTAAAAAAGAAGATCAACATGGAACCCATGTTGGACACACACAAAATCCACTATGTATACCTAAATCCTCGAAGGGACCCCCAGAATATAGATTGACCCTCATGGAAGAGATAAAATACATTCAGATAGGACCCGAGAAATATCAAACTACTCAGATATGAATGACCCTTCTGGAAGAAGAATATATTAAAATTGTGTTGGCGAGAAAGTTTCTAGGCTTCATGTTAACTAGGAAGGGAATATAGGATAGTTGAGAAAAATCCCAGTAGATCATCGACGTGATAAGTCCGACCTCAGTTAAGGAGGTGCAATGATTAACATGAGGGATAATAGCACTCTACAGATTCTTTTCACGTGCGGGCAAAAATCTCATCCACTTTTTCACCACACTCAAGAAGGCAGAAAGTTTTCAATGGGCATAGGATTGTGAAAAATCCTTTCAAGAGTTGAAAACATAATGGTAGTTGCACCAATCCTTACCCGCCCTAAGGAAGGAGCACCATTGATATTATATTTATCTATTACAGAGAAAGATTTAAGCTCAATTCTGGTACAATCAGGTGATAAGGGAGAAAGGTTGATCTATTTTGTTGAACATGTGATTCCATACAGAATAGGGAGGGTGAATTGTGTAAGTTTGAAAAATGATAGTTTATAATAAAATTATTATCTAAATTAGATTTTGAAAACATTTTCTAAATTTTTTTGGATATACAATGTAAGGATGGAGAAAGTAAGCGGAGAGTAAAAACTTAAGGGAAGAGAGATAACACAAGAGATTTATAGAGATCGTGTCTTAAAGAAGTTACATAGTCCTCTCTCCAATAATTGATCTTGAGAGTATCCAATAACAATTTTAGAGCTTTTAGAAGGTTAAGCCCATAAACCATCCTTGCACAAGGAAAAATGAAGTTCCAGGTTTACTTTCAACCGAACAACGAACAAAGGAATGAACTAGTTATTCTTCACGCCAAACAGTGAACAAAGCTTGAAGCAGTTAGTCACTAAGCCAAACTTAGATTTTATGAGTTGATCTCAAACCAGGTTGGAATTTTGAAATTTTCTATCCTCCAAACTTATAAGAGGTCTTTATACGGGCTGACCACAAACTGAATCGAGATTTTATATCAGGTTGATATCGAACCGACTGGCCTTTTTTTTCAGGTCTAAGCTCATGAACTTATGTAAATATTTTTCACTGGTTATTCTTCACTAACCCAAAAGGAGATCTTTTCTTCAAGTGGCGGAGCTCACAAAACAAACAAAGACTTATATTAATCCCACAAATAGCTTTTATATAGGTTTAGCTCCAAAACTATAAAAAAATTACTTCCTATGGAAAAATAATTTACTCAAGAGGAAAAAATAACTCTTGGTAAATTTACAATAATTCTCTTTCCAAGAACAACTTCCTCACTAAACTCAAGAATATTTCTCAAAGCGTTATGATTAAAAATATATGAGATAGACAAATAATTTAGAGAGAGATTGATAGAGAGGATGGTGAGATATCTCATATTTTCAGGATGTTTAGAAATGAAGGGGAAGGCATCTATTTATAGTCCAAGAAAAGGTTTAACTTAGGAAATAATCCATGGCCAAAATTAATGACCTAATCGATTAGGAACGCAATAATGTATTATTGTTACCCAAATTGTAAGATTTAGATAATGATTCGTTACCATTCCTTAATACATTGTCATAATATATTATATAATTGATTCTCCTTCATATAATCTATTAGGCATTTTTTATAATTGATTAGACAGTTCAGAAAGTTGTCTTAATCAATATGATAGTTCCAAATTCATCTGGCAAGGTTCCAAAAACATTTTTGGTGATTTTATTTAAAAATATAAGATTCAAAAATAGTTTTAATGCATGTGTGATTTACCCATACTACTTACAAAAATGCTCTTGTGTTTTTACAAAACACTTATTACTCAACTAGACACGATCAAAAAAGCTTTCACACTTCCTCTCTTTCACACTATGAAGCCTAAAGTCCCTTTTTTGAATATACCAATCATATAAGCACTTCACTTGAATATTTTTGTGGATAAGGCTTGATATATATTTAAGTTAACTACCATCATCCGAGGATATCATTGGTGATCATTAAAGCATAATTCTTTAGCTTCTTTAAGTCAAACACCATCATCAGAGGATATCACTAGCTATCATAAAACTCTAACACTTTAGTTTGATTCGTATGAATAACTTGATCAACCATCTTGTGCATCTTTGATCGCTAGCTTTAGTACTTTCTTGTCTTCATATTATGTTAATATTAAAATCACTTTAATAGTTGTTACAACTTCAGGTGTTGTCATCATCAAAACCACAATATCATCAGGGCCAAACATATCTTGCTTATCTATGTGGTTTACCTGCAAGCACATAGTTTCACATTCTCCACCTTTTTGTTGATGAAAATGCATCTCTCAGGAGGTGGTAAAATAAAAATAGATAGATAAAATTTGGAGTGGTTAAAGTCCCCCTCACATGAGTATAAAGTGTACTCTACTCCCCTTGAGATTACACTTCTCCCCTTTTGTCATAATCGGAAAGACAGGTAAATATGCAAGAGATAATTTTAAATATGAAAGCACATTGTTCACATAGTCAAACATTTAATAGGGAAAAACATTTTATTCATTGATTCAAAGATACTGGTATTCAAAGTACATAAACCATGAAATTGTAGGAATTAAAATAATGTAGAAGGGACTCAATTTAAATACATTTAAACTGTGAAACACTTAGGTGAGACTACTCATTGCTATTTAATTAACCATATCTTGAGGTTTTTCTCTTGATAATGTCTATGTCATTTTCTAAGACCTGAAAGATCTGAACATTTTATTGTGCGATTTACAAGAGTGTTGAAGTGTGTCTCATTTTTTTTTGCGATTGGGTGAGATAATTTTTCATCCTCATTCATAGCTTCATTTATAAGTCCTACTCAAAAATATGCAATCCCGCATACCCACGAGTGAGTTATTGTTTATCATAGAGTGAGTCAGATCCACTAGTTCTCATATGGTGTCTATTCAATAGACAAGATAATTAGAATCTTAGTGATCAAGACTCCATAAGGTAATCCCACTAATCGATTTTGTTTGCAAGAAATCATGCGGTGAAGCATTCCATCCATAAAATTGGTTTGGAATTACTGACTTAGTAACCAAAGGGGAAACACATTCTCTCTAATTATTACTTCTAGGTTGTCTTTCCTTGGGAGGAGTATCCTTGTGATTAAATAGCGCGCTACCATAATCTTTGCTTTGATGTAGTTGGCCTTTACATGAAGGTTCATATCTTTCATGGGATTCATGACAAAGGATTTTATGGCCATAGAAAGTTTGAATCTTTTTAGTTGTACTCGCCCTTCATGGGTATAGGAAATACCAAATAAGGGTAATTCAAACATTATGCCAAACTGATCTCTATGAATTTCAATATTCTTTCCTCTTACAAATGACTTTAGGGCCATGTCTTCATATTGTAGAATTGATTAGAATTCTCTTACCAGATTCAGAACATTTGATTTGAAGATTTAATGACAAATTACCTTAGCATCCCTTGACAAATATGGATATGCGGCTTGAAGTTGTTGAGGAAATCTTCGTCCATAGCAACACATAATGTCATATATCCTTCTCTATGGATCATTTGATATGAGAGTTGATTAAACATGATATGTTGAGACCATCCTCAACAAACATTTGCTTTGATCATGATAATTGATATACACCATCCACAAACATCCTTGGATCGTAAGCTTTAATCCAAATAGGTAATAATGTATATTCTAAGGTATACACTCTTATTTTCATAAATTCATTTACTATGCACTAAGGCTTCATTAAAGCTCCAAAGCACACTAGGTTTTCACCTTTGGCACCTAAACTTTCTTGGGTCCTGGTGCATTAGTGGTTCTGGGACATCTAGAGTTACTACCTTTAGACCTTTTCAATTTATCAAAACAAAATGGACATAGATGATCAAATCTATTGCACTGAGAACATTTATAAATAGGTCGATTTACTTTCTTCCTATTAAATACTTTATTATGTGTTCTACCAGACCTAAACTTTAATCTAGTTTTATTAAAAGAAGGCCTTTGACTTGATAGAATCAAGTCAAAATTTTCTTTCCAATTAGTATATTTACTTAGGGTTTCATTCAAATTTTTTACTTCTTTTTTTATCGAGACATGAGTCTCACATGTTCTAGCTAGGTTTTTAATATTAAATATTATATGCTTAAGTGTTTCATTACCCTTTTCTAGAAACTCAAGATAATCTTTAAGGTATAAGTTACGCTTCTTAATTTTCTTTGATTAACTTAGAAATCAATTTAACATTTATGTGTATGATAAATTTGTTACCTTATGGTCATCTTCTTCATGAGATACTTTCATACAAACTTCATCCTTTTCGTTAGATGAAAATTCTTTTTAGGTTCTACATGAGGTTGACTCTTCGAAGTTCTTATTTGATGTTGAATCTTTGAACGTGTTGTTTATTAGGACTTTCTTCTATTTTATTCTCTCAAAGATTCCATTAGAAGAAACTTGTTATTCATATTCTCTTCTTGGTGAAGCACCTTCACTTGAGGTTGAATTCTCCGAGGATCGTTAAACTACTGAGATTGTTCTTTCGAAAAAGATTACTCAATATAATTTGTTTTCATAGGAATTTGTTGATAAAGTTGTTAAAGATTCTTATAGACTTTAGTTCATGCCTTCATCCTTTAGTAGTTGAATTAATTCATTTAAACTCTTGATGATTTCTTCCTACTTAGATTTTTCTTGAAATTCGTAAATATTATCATCTCTCGATTTAAGAATTGGATCAGGTTTCTAATTCCAATTATAAATTCTTAGATATTTATTAGTTACGAAAGTTAAAACATTATTTCCAATGTTTCTAAATTTAGATAATCATTTATGAACAAAATATTTATCTTATTTTCCTTGTGTGTTCATTCGTTATTGTTCGACAATTGGAGAAATTCCATATACCATTTCAAGAGTGTCCCACATTTCCTTGACACAGTTATAATTATGAACATAAAAAAGTTGATTATCTTCTAAAGACATGACTAAGTATTTCTTTTTTAAATCAATTTCAAAATTACTCTTTTCCTCTATGATCCAAAGTAGATATGGTTTATCTACTACTTTACCATTTATATGGTGAGCAGGGATAAACGGATCATTGATTATGATTTCCATAATTCATAATTAAAACTTTAAATGAAAATTTTAAATCTCTATTTCCATAGTTCAAACCTATCATCATTAAACGGTGGAGGTGTGTTTAGGAAAGTACTCTTGTTAAAGACAATGTTGGAAGTCATCCTCCTCCTAAGACTATTGTTTGAATATGGAACAAAAATTAAAGATAAAGAAAGTAAATGAAAAGTAAAAAGTTAAGGGAAGAGATATAAACCCAGAGATATATAGAGGTTTAGTCTTAAATAAGTGATCTGCTCCTCTCCCTAAGAATTGATCTTGAGAGTATACAATAATTCTTCAGAGCTTTTGGAAGGTTAAGCTTGTGAATCCCCTTACACAAGGAAAAATGAAGTTTCAAGTTTACTTCCAACCAATATTTTAAAAACCGGACCGGAGATTGAACCAGTGAAACTTGCGGTTTAAGGTTTAATAGGTTCAACCGATTAAATCTATGGTCGAACTGTTTATTAAATAAAATAATAATATGAAACTAGATTCCATAGATATGTCGCATATATTCATACGTTCACAACTTAATAAAATAAATATTTCAAATATCTATTACAAAGTTAATACAAAACTATCAACAATACATTGAACGACAATACATTGAACAATAAAACTATCGATAATACATAACTTGTTTGAGTTGAACTATGACAAACAACTCTTAATTGACAACAACAAACAATATTGACTTGAACGACAATCAATATTATGTTGGATATCACTATGTTTAAAAGAGACAGTGTGATGATGGTGGAGTGTGGTTGAAAGAAAAACTATAATGGAGTGACAAAATTTAAAAGTTTGTATGATTATAAAAAAAATATGGAATTCTTTTTTGTGATTGGGGAATGTATATTAAATTTTGATATTGATATATTACAATTTAAAAAAATAAATTAAAAAATGGTCAATTTGATGTTTTTTTAAAACCGTGTGGTTTTACAAAACAGGCTTCGGTTCTTTGGTTCAAATGGTTTGGGACGGTTCAATCCGTTTCTTTAGGTTTTACTCCGGCTTTGATCCACTAATGGTTTTGAAAGATTGACCCAACCATATTCATCTCCGGTTCCCGGTTCAACCGGCCAGTTCAGTCTGATTTTTAAAACATTGCTTCCAACCTAATAACGAACAAAGGAATGAACTATTATCCTTCATGCCAAACAACGAATAGAGCTTCGAGTGATTGTTCTCTAAGGCAAACTAATATTTTGTATGGATTGATCTCAAACCAAGTTAGAGTTTTGAATTGGCTATCCTCTAAACTGAACATGGGCTTTATATGTGATAGCTAGAAACCGAATTAAGATTTTATACTGCATTGATCTCGAACTGACTGAGCTTTTGTACAAGGTTAAACTTAAGAACCGATGTGATGATAAATTTATTTATATGACAAGAAATGGTTCAATTTATGAAATAATCCATGGGTAAAATAAATTACCTAACTGGTTAGCTAATCAATTTGGAACATGCAATAATTGATTATTGTTGCCTAAATTGGAAGGCTTAGATATTGAGTCTTTGCCATTCATTAAGATATTATCATAATCAATTATAGACTTGATTTTCCTTCATCTAATCGATTAGACATTTATTATAATCGATTAGACAGTTCAAAAAATTATCCTAACCAATCTGACTTGAAGAAGACATTTGAGTTTGATGTTACTACCAAGGGTGTACTACAAGCTTACTTGGAAGAGTCTCATGAAGAAAATGTTTTTGCCTCTGACCAGACCTCCGAGAAGGCAAATACGAAGGTTCACTTTCTACATCTTGACCTCAATCTAAGTGAGCTTTATTTATTTAAGGTTGTTCAAGATGGAAATTTGGTTGAAGAGGTTGACGAGAAGAGCAATCCAATTTTAGACAAGGATGTAGTCCTATTCCAAATTAAGAGACTACGCCTATTTAAGAGGTGAGGCCCACCCCGGGTGAGGGAAAATCCACTTTTGCGCCAAAATAATTGAGTATTATTTTATGTAATCATTTTTCTTGGAATCATATGCTTTTGTAATCAACCCATTATTAGGGGTTTCAAATGTTTAGTGGAATATTATTTTCTTTTATGGTTAATGCTTAAAGTTTACGTTCTCATTCATTTGTAATTTGGATGAACTTTTATGAATTATGACATAATGTTAGGGTCCGAATGGTGACATGATCATAAGTGTGATGATATATTTAAGGGTAAAATATTACTTTGAAGGACATGATACCCTGCAGGGAATAGTGGTACCCCAAAGAATGAAATGATATTCTATAAGATGTAATGACATCCTATAGGGTGCAATGGTACCCCGAAGGGAAGAACGATACCCCAAACGGAGAAATGATATCCGAAATGGGGCAATGATACCACAAAGATCCTAGACATAAGAACAACCTCACTACTGAGATATTCTAGTTTATATGTGTCATATGACAACTTCTCACGTATTCTATAGGACCCTTCTTAGTTTGGAAATAATTTATTGATTCTGCTCAATGCCATTATCTGCTTGAGTACCAAGTAACCTTATTTAAGTTCTCTTGGAACAACGCGAGATATATACCTGCAAACACACAATTATATCAGTATAGTAGAAATATCATTTAGTTGAGGACTATTTAGATTACTGATTCTTGAGTATTCAATGATTAACTAAAACTAAGTTTTGGTTGATTATAAATATTGTGACTAATTAAAATTATGATAACAATTTTACTTAGGATTACTATTATCTGCCCATGACTTATCATGCAAACCTATAATTCCACTTTGTTATGAGAATTTTGCATAATTACACTGACTGAATGTGAGTCATATCTCCTTCGAAAGTATATGATCATATCTTTGAACCAATAAACCCCTTACTTTAGTTGGTTGATCCATTTGTTCAAGATCCTTTAAGAAAACATAAAGTTTTTTTATGCTAAACTAGAGACACTTACATGTATTGGTTTAATAGTCTAATTTTCTCTAACTTTCAGAATACATATTTTGTGTATCAACCAATATCTTAAGTTATCTCTACTTTCATAGAGACATATGTGAAAAAACTAAAAAATCAAATCAAAATTATATATTCTTATAACAAGTTTTAAATTAAGGATTCACATGAATTTGTTATTTTAGACAATCTCATAATCCTAAACCTATTAGAAAATCAGTCGCTCATAATATTTAGAAATGTAGATATAATCATGAGTATAGTCATATAAATAGATATAAAGTAAATATATGATAAATAGATAAAGTAAATAAAGTAAGATAATAGAACATGTTATTGATAATGTAAAGAAAAAAACAAAGCTTGTTATTCAAATACATGGAAAATGAAAGTGCAGAAAATAAACTAAGAATTATAAAATCTATAGTGTAGAATGTGTAGCAGGTTCTAAACGGATGTGTACAAGTCCTACTTATAGCCTAAAACCCATTATGATGGGCGATTACACAAAAATAATCCATGACTATTAAGTACATAACAATCAAGGAAATACGCCCCCAATAAAAGCCAATTACAACCGTACTTGGAAAATACGGATAAGGCGTAAAAGCCCCTGTATTTTTAGCTTATTTGTGCTTTTGATCAACTTTTGGTCTATAGAAAATACATATGTATTTTAGAAATATGGGTTACCCTCTATTTCTTCCTGTTCCTTACTCAATTTCTCTGTTTTCTCGTCTTTTCTTTAGGAATCTCTGATCTTGGCCTTGATCACTTGGATATATGTCATAATCCTTGGATATTAACCATTTTGTAAAATACATGAAAGTAATAACCATCATATCACAAAAAGTAAATAAAATCAAATAAATACATGCAAATCTTAATGATATCAAGCTTAAAAACAATGCGAAAATTAAGCTTATTATTACTTGCAACTTCAAGGAATTTCTTTAAGTGCAGATGAGAATCATGTATCATGGATCCTCGGTACTTCCCAGTCGCCTATAGCATTTGAAACATCATGGACTTAAACTCAAATTATGCTACAAATATCTTTAACCTTATAATACCAATGTTCATGGAGTTTGGATCAAAGATAACATATTTTTAATATTTTTGGCTTGGTCATTGGAAATATCAATGATATCATGTTGTGCCATGTCTTTTTCTTCATCTTATTGATAGTCTTCAAGATCACTTTCAAATTTCTCAAAAATAGGAGAAAGAATAGGGGTTCCTAACAATTGGTGAGAAACTTTGAAATCTCCTTAATAATATGGATGTTTTTTCTATCTCAGGGTCTTCTTTGTATACTGGAGATATCAATCTACCCATATAGCAATAGGAGTTTAGCTCATACTGAGCAAAGTAAATAAAACATATAAATAACCTAAGTAAGAAGATAAAAATGATAAACCTAAGAATGACACTTTAACCACTTGCAATTTGTCAATAACAAGCGACCTCAAGTGACATGCCTCCCAATATTGTATTACTTTAGAACTAATAAGGGTAGTAGATAGACTTTGACTATGTTTCTTCCCTCTTCCTTTTACATATTTTTCTTCCATGTTTCAAACCCATTTTCCATTGCAATTGTGCATCCACTTATAGAAGGTTTATTTAGCTTCATAATTCTTTGGGTTGTAGTTATCCATTAACTATAGTCCAAGGAATAATGTATATTCCCTCTTTTCTAGTATGTGTACTCTGATAGTACAGAGAATGTGGGAGACAACATGACATTTTGGCAGCTCTATAACATTTATGAGGTGGCTCTATGGCAGTTTTTTCAAACTTTTGTCATCTTATTCTTATCCTTACCCCTTAAGTCTAGAACTTAATCCTAATTCATCCCTTTATAATTTCTCCAAATCAGTCGCAGCTCATAAGTCACAACCATGTCCAACTTCTTTTAGATCAAAGCCCACTAGGAGTTTGTCTTTCCTAAATGTCGTGATAATGCTCATCATACTTGATACTCATGCATACTAAAAGATGGATATTCTGCTCACTACTAAACATGAAAAATTACTTAAACATGTTTGCCCGATGATGGTTATGATGAATATGTAGCCTTTAACTTGAACTTGTTCTCTAGAGAAACCTACCAGAGAGCCTTTGAATGGATATAAGTGTCATGCATCTAGTTGTAACCATCAAAGGTATCCTAGTAGAGGATTTCAGTCAAGCTATCATGATCTACGAGAACTCGTTTGATGTCCCAATTGAACAACTAGTTGATGACCATGGGGTCATCCTCATGGGGTAATATTCTCACCGCATCACCTAACATGCACAAGCGTACAAAAATATCGAAGTAATAAAATGTTATCATTCCTCAAAGACCAATTTTGTGTACTAAATTCTATTGTCTTGGTGTTTATCTAATATAATCGATAATTGTGTTGGAATGTTGTTTTTGTTTTACTACCTCAGTCCCAAAATAAGTGTCATAGTAGACACTTTTGCACAAATTAAGAAAATATGATAAATGAATGATAGAGAATAACAATTTTAGCAAATTGTACTTATTAGTTATTAGTTTATTTTAATTATCATTAATGCAATGTGATAGAAATAGTAAACTAAGAGTATTAATCAGGGACGCAATTGAAAGATAAAAATTAAAAATGCATTGAAATCTAAAAGTGACATTTATTTTGGGACAAATAATTTTCACAAATATGACATTTATTTTGGGACAAAGGGAGTAGTAAATAATATTCTTAAAAACAAGATCTAGGGTACACGACTTTTATCTCCGACAAACCATGAAAACTTCCCAATTCAATATGATAAACAAGACAATTTATAGAAAAATAGAAAAAACTGGACAACACATACTTTCATCAGCGTGTTATCTTGTCCTAAACAAAAAATCTAGCCATTATAGTCGGTGCAAATTGGTTGTTAAGATTCATTTTTGCACAACTATTTTAAAATGGGATTTTCTCAACTGAGTTTGAAACACTTTCATAGTCTCGAACTCAATTGTCTGGTGTTTCTCGTTTGGATACTGAATTACACCCTTTCAATGTGTGAACAATATATGAAATATGTTTTACTTTCATAGAGATATCTAAGTTAAAACACTAAATATAAAACAATCCATTATTATTTCTCATAATGAAAAAGCAGAAAGTATACACAAGGTATATCATAAGACAATCCTCTTAACCATGATTTCCTAAATGATCTACTCATACATGACTAAAATTAAAACTTGCATATCGATAATTGAAAGCATACACATGACAAAATATCATAAAACAAAATAGAAACATGTATCATAGTGGATCAAAATGACAATTGCTCCAAAGAGACTTGTACAAAGCAACAACAACGTGACAAAAGCAAAGTAAAAATGCATAAAATGAAAATTGCTTTAAACTAGACAATGTAAAGACTTGGTACATTGTTCAGTGTTTTAGCCGTAATTTATAGGATCCTAGGACAATAATCATCAAGAAAATATCTTAATCATTTAGCAAAATGTTTGGGGGAAAGTCATGGGTATTCAAAAGATAACGGGAGAATCCAAAAGATTGCTCTGAGCTTGGGAGAATTATGACCATAACAAGCATTACATCCTGAGTGTAATTTTCCCTTTTTGCCTGTAAAAAGCCCCTACGCACTGGCCATTGTTTCATATGGAGACAAAAAGGGGATTTCTGTAGGGAAGGAATTACAACTGTAATGATCATTACGGGTTGACCCTAATTCATCCTGCTTTTTTCTACTTCAATGGTCATTTAGCTTGATCATCAATAATTAGTCTCATATCTTTAGAGTGCCTGAAACACAAGCAATAATTAGTCCCATAACTTACTCCGATTAACCATTCTTTATTTACTGTACACACATTTTCAATTTATTTTAATTAATATTTCTCCATTTTTAGGCATTAGGGATCAACCATCATTTGACTGAATAACTGGGTGAATGTTACCCAACTTAGTAAACGCAGTTTCCTTTTACTGTCATTTTTATTTTTATGCTCCTCAGCCAATCAACACATAATATGCAAGAATTAAAATTATGCCAGACAGATTCATGCGAGTTACTAAAAAAACACATACATGTTACAAAGACTACAAGTCAAGTAGAGTTAAGTTGATATCTAATTGGGCGGCTCTAGGCGTTAGGACAAGACCAATTTACTAAAATTTCCCATGGTCCTTAACCTTAAGCCTCTGTTTACATGAATCAATATACTATACGAAAATACAATAAAAAACTCTTTAAAATTTTCTAGTATTTCCAAAATGATTTAACTTAGGGAAGGATTTAAATTAAAGGTAATAAACAAACATACACAAACAAGAAAATAAGAAAAATAAATAAAACTAATTAAGAATTGAATATCCCCATGCTTAAACAAAACATTGTCCCCCAATGTTTAGTGAAAAAGTAAAAGAAGCGTAAAATAAACATACAAGAGATCACTGACTGTTCCAGAGGAGATGGTAACTGGTAGAAGTACCCTTGAGAGATGTGGAAATCATACATTTGCTCCATTATCATCTGCTGGTAGTGTATTTATTCACTCTTCTCTTAGGGAGCACAATGTTGTCTTGGGTTTCATTGTGGATCATCAACATATATCTGCTATCTTTTGTAGCAATCAACTTCAAGTCTAGCCTGGTATTTTCATGCACAACATATAGGATCTCTAGTTCTCTCTCATACCCTAAATATTAAGCTAATGCAATAATTAGGCCACCAACTACAATTTCCCCCTTTGTGGCCTTAGCAACTTTTTTGAAGTGCTTAGCCATGAATTTAGCAGTGTTAGGGGAGTTTCATTGATTATAGTTAAGATAAAAAATAATTATTCTGCCCCACGATACCTATATTATCCCCTATCCTGAAAATCAAATAAGCCATTATCTTTTGCACACAACGGAATCAAGGTTATGAATGTGTGAAAATTTTCCCTCTTTTAAGTCTGTAATGATTCTATTATTATGCGAGACCAAAATCTCTTGTCGTCAAAACCCAGGTTTCTTATTCCAGTAGGTACCATATCCTCTCAATCCTAAAAAGATCCAAATATTTCACCTAATAATACTTTTTCTGATGTTTATAAAAAGATTTTTTTTAATTATTTTTTAGGATAATTTTAAATTTTCATATATATAAAAGGATTATACAAAATAATATATTTTAAAAATAAATTTTCTATAATAAAAAACAAGAGAAGTAATAATTTATAAATTAAATTGACTACTTTATTCAACTTTTGATACATTTATTTAAGTGATTTCTTTAACTTTCTTCTTTGTTACTATTCAACACACTAATAAGCCTTAAAGTTTTAGGTTATCTTTGGAGCAACTTAGATAGGAAAGAATATGATAAATGATGGAATAAAATAAAATCTATATCATTCATTCCACTTCATTTGAGATATTAGAGAAAAATAATGATGTATGGAACGTATAAATTATTTTTACACTGCCGTCAAATCAATTTGTAAATTTTAAATTATTTATATAATTTATTATTTTAAAATATTTTGATTAAATATGTATATAATATTTTTTTATATTAAAAATGTAATATATTAAATTTTTAATTTTAAATGATCCAAATAATCATTCGAGAATATTCTATCCAATCTCATAATTCCAAACAAAAACCTTACCGTCAAAAAGTTCAAATGAACTAACAAATCCAAAACTCATTGTTATCATTGTAAAAAACAAAAATCTCTTTTACACTTTAAATATTTTTTCTTTCATAAATAATTCAAAAAAAAATATAATAATAAGGGCATCTAGCTAACGTTCTTTTCTTTTTCTTTTTCAGAAAAAAGAAAGAAAGAAAGAGATCTAACGTTCTAGGCCAATTGTTTTTAAAGACACAGGACCACTGAATCATTAAAACTTTATCGAACCGTTGGATTCGCAAATTAAGCCATAAAGATAGAAAAGTCCAATACAATCACGAGGGCAAAAAAGTAAAAACACATAAAAATATTGATAATAGCTGGGGCCGTAACGTTTATAAATGCCCGCAACACCGATCCAGACGCATAGAGAGCGACTCGCAGCAATCACGCTTAAACATAAATGCTACCAATGTAGAAATCGAAACATATAAATAATAATAAAATTAAAATCCGAATATACCATAGATAAAAGAAATACTACTACTTTAATTCTAAATTAAATTTATTAATAAATCCAACAAAGAAAGAGAGAGAAAATATATAAATAATAAATTTATATATAAATAAATAAATAATTTAATAATTAATTAACTATTTAAAATTTATCAAGTAAGATATTACGTATCTTTTCAATATTTTTACGAAAGTGTCAATATTATAGATTAATATTATTTTATTTATATTAGATAATTGATTATTCATATATATTTTTTAAATCGAAAATTATATTATTTTCAGATTATAAAAAATGTTTTTTTTTAAATTAACTTTGTCGAATGAATATTATGTTATTTTAGATTTTATAAAATTGTTTTTTTAAATTAATTTTGTAAAATTAATTCTATAAATTTTTTTTATAAAATTAACATTGTTATATGAAAATAGTAAAGTTAATTGAAAAAAACAATTTTAGATATTCTAAAACAATAGAATCTTTAGATAAGAATGTTAGTTTTATAAAAAATAATTTTATAGGAATTTTATGATAATTAATTTTATAAAAAAAAATTTACATAGGTAAATCAGATTTCTGTTATACGACAAAAGGATAAAATAGCATTGATCCTTCTACTAATAATAACTAACAAATAAAAAAAAATCGGCTTGTTTTTTATTTTCATACGCGTCTCGTGATTTTTATCTTCCGTTTTCAGACTTTTCTTTTCTCCTTAATTCCTTCTTCTATGATAATAATATTTCGACCTAATTTATCATATTTTATTTATTTCATTCTATTAAGTTTCTCTATTATTTCCGTGACGAAAAAAATATCAGTGTTCATTGATCTCATCATCATCGTCTCAGAGTTCTCGAGAGAGAGGATAAATGCTAGCAAGATCCTCTCTCTGTGTGACTGAGACACAGATCTTAATTTTATTTTACCAATTTTTTGAATTTTTTTTTGAATTTTTAGTTTGAGTTTCTGTGTGTGGTTTGTGTGAGAGATGAGTTGTTTTTCTTGCTTTGTTTCTCGTCGGAATAAAGATGTTAGGAGGGTTGAAGTTGATAATGGTTCTCGATCTGCTACTACTCCAGGTTCATCTTCGTTTTTTAATTTTTAATTTTATTTTTGTTTTTAATTTTATTTTATTTATTTATTGTACTGTGTGAATTTTACAGGAAATGGTGGAACGAATTCATCAGGTAATGATAAATTAGGGTTTTCTAATTCTTAATTCTAATTAATTATTATTATTATTATTATTATTACCATACACATTGTTATTTTTACTGTTATTACTGTTACTTAAATTGTATTGAAAATTAGAACTACTGTTTTGTTTGATGAGATTGATGAATTTGGTTATTGGATGAGTAGAGGGTGAATGGAAGAGAGAATGTGCAGAGGGAAAGGGGAAGAGTGTGATGGGTGGAAAAAGTAGAACTGCTGCGGCTAGTTTTGGTTTTCGGGAGCTTGCGACGGCGACAAGGGGTTTTAATGAAGCCAATATGATTGGGGAAGGTGGTTTTGGAAAAGTTTTCAAGGGTCGTCTTTCAACGGGCGAGGCAAGTTTGAATTTGATGCGGTTTAATTTTTAGGTTTCGGTTCGTTTGAATTGTTTATGAATGAATGAATGAATTGTGTTTTGAAATGTGCAGCTTGTTGCGGTTAAACAATTATGTCATGATGGTCGTCAAGGTTTTCAGGAGTTTGTGACGGAGGTTCTTATGCTAAGTCTGTTGCATCATTCTAACCTTGTTAAGTTGATTGGCTATTGCACTGATGGAGATCAAAGGCTTTTGGTTTATGAATATATGCCTATGAGATGTCTTGAAAATCATCTTTTCGGTAAACTTTTTATTGTTTATTTGATTCTCATGTGCTGCTGCCACTTAAGAATAGTTTATTCATAGTAGTTATGATGCAGAAGAAGGCTTTTCAATATCTGTTTCACCTTTGTTTTTGACAATAAATTTATCTAGAGTTCAAATACCTGTGTGCGTTGTATGTTCACTTTCTTTTCTTATTGTGAAAAAGTTAGTTCATTTTGTCATGGCCTTGTAAAGTAGTAGTATTTTTTGTTGATACCTTATTCTCCCACTAATTACCTGCGTTCAAATACAAAGGAATCTTTTTTCCACTTTGATTTTCAATGGAAGATTCGTTGTGATTGAGTTTAAATTGGACTGTTACTAGAGCTGCTTGAACTTGGTTTATGGGTTAACTGTGTGAAGGAGCTGCAAAGAAAATCTACGAGAAGAAAAATGATTAGATTGCTTTATTAGGAGTACCTCTTAAATTAAATCCCTAAATTAGACTATCCTTTGTTTTATTTCTGGTGACCAACTTTATATGACAAAACACGTCAACTAGATCATAACTTATTTCTCATTTCTCATTTCAGATGTTCCCCATGACAAAGAACCTCTAAATTGGCATTCTCGCATGAAGATTGCTGTTGGAGCAGCTCGGGGCCTTGAGTATCTCCATTGTAAAGCGGATCCGCCTGTTATCTATCGAGATTTGAAGTCTGCTAACATCTTATTAGACAATGACTTCAGCGCAAAGCTGTCAGATTTTGGGCTTGCTAAACTAGGACCTGTTGGAGACAATACTCATGTTTCAACCAGAGTAATGGGTACATACGGGTACTGTGCGCCAGAATATGCGATGAGTGGCAAATTAACTCTCAAATCTGATATCTACAGCTTTGGTGTCGTTTTGTTGGAGTTGATCACTGGTCGCAGGGCAATAGACTCTAATAAAAAACCAGGAGAGCAAAACTTAGTTTCATGGGTAAATGTTTAGTTTACTATCTAAATTTATCTTCACGCATAAACTTATTTCTTACACTTGTTTTTTTTATTTTCAGTCTCGCCCGTATTTTAGTGACCGGAGAAAGTTTGTACATATGGCTGACCCTCTTCTGCAAGGACAATTCCCAGTCCGGTGTTTGCATCAAGCAATTGCTATAACTGCTATGTGTCTCCAGGAGCAACCGAAATTCCGTCCACTCATTGGTGATATTGTTGTTGCACTGGAATACCTAGCTTCTCAGAGTATTGAACCCCATAGATATGGTGCGCGCAGCCCATAGTATTGAAGCCCATAAATATGGTGCGTGCCGCCCACCGCTGCAACCATCTTCCAAAATGGACATATTAATTTTTACAGGTATTAGATTCTAGCTTAAGTTCCATTTGTGTCCATGAGTTTGAGTACAGATTTCCTTATCAGCTTGGCAGTGTTTTAAACGATACATATTATTGTTCTAGTTATCACTTATTGTCATAGCCATAGTAAAGATAAACTTATTATAGCAGTCAACATTCATTCTCGTGGATCTACTAATTGCAGTGAAGTTAATTAGTGTTCATGTAGGCTTTAAACTTCTTCCAGGCCCCTATAACATGTTTGTTATCGTTTCAATCAAATGAAGGTTTTCACTTGTTGATTGTAGTGTTTGGTTTTCACAACATTGATTTTGCAACTCGACGAGGCTGGAGCTGGAGTGTCACTGAGTGACAGTCAAAGCTCTGTTATAAAGTAAAGGAAAATGCTAACAAGTGTTATCGGGCATTATTTAAGAAACAAAAAAGGAAACATCTATATAGAAATTGATATATTTATGATTTCGAGTGTTTTACTTGTATTTCCTAAACAAAGTTTCTTTTTCTTGAGTTTCTTAAACAATGCCATTAGTGCACTCGTTAGTATGATCCTAAAGATAATTAATGTAAGGTTCTGTTTAACTTGCGGGAGCTTCTCAATTAAAGATAAATATATGATTAGTATGGCCACCACATGAAACAGTCCTTAAGTTAAACCTATAGCAAACGTTGTATGTTTAAAAGGACTCAGAAGTTATTAGAGGAATCATCTTAGTAATGACTGTTTTCTGTAACTACTTTTGTACTTGGTTTAAGTGAAATAACTCTCAAAGTCTATGCGAGAAAACCTGTCCTTGGTAGTTGGTATGTCCCTTTCATTTTTGAATAACAACAGGAAAACAATAAGGATAGAGGACAACCAGGACATTTTTTCTTTATTGTAGTACTTCATCTGGTTTATCTGTTATTTATATTTTTTAATGTGTAAAACTTTGTAATTATGTTCATCAGGTTCTGTTTAAATATTCAAATATTATTTTCTATTTGAAACAAGGTTTTTTTTTTTAAAATCGGGAAGCTTACTTCTTCTCTCTAACTATTATTATTTGGCACTGTCATAAATAAACTGATGTAAGAATTGGTTTGCAAACCTATGTTGTTAATCTCACAAAGCAGTGCGGCACGGTCAACCCCGAAATGGGAGCGGCACGAAATGGGAGCGGCACAGTCGTTATTTTAGCGATGCGGACACTAAAAAATAAACATTTTAATGGCACCTACATGCTGAAAACATAGCAAATACTAAAACAAAAACTCAAACTTTATGAAGTTTTAAACAATAAAATATTTTCAAATACATAATAGCATACTTTCAATTTCAAATACCATTAAAAAGCATAAGTTTTAAGCAAAACATTCCAACATACTTCTAAAGAGCAATAAAATTCATGAAAACAAACACTTAAGCATCTAAATTTTAAAATAATTAAACATCAAAACTCTAATAAAAGTTTATGAATCATTCAAATCTAAGTCTTCATCACCACTTCCTCAGCCACTAGCATCCACTTCCTCAGCCACTAGCAACCACTTCATTCTCTCTAATATATTCTTGATCACCAAATTCATCATCTTCATGCACTTCACCTGACATAGATTTTTTTACAACCAATTCCTTATCTTCATGTTCTTGCAAAATCAATTTAATGTCTTTGAGTGTTTGAGTGCAAGGTTTCACATTTTCTTTTATTTCTAATTGATGTTTAGTCCTATGAATTTTTTCGACGTTTCGTTAAAAAAATCACATGTAACCCTTCTCTTATTATTCAAGTCTTTCAAATTGTTAGATTTCCATCCTATATTGTCAGTTAGTTTGTGTAGCTTAACAGACAAAGAAACGGATTAAGCATTGGATGATGTTGGTTGAGTAGAATTAGTAAGAGAAGTTATCATGGTTGTTAGAAGAAAAAAATAGAACAACAATAATAACTAAGAAACAGAGCAGAGCAAAAATTTAAGCAGGAACAAAAATTTCAAAAGCTAAAATAATAAATAGAACAATGTAAAGGGAAACAAAACAGAGCAGAGAAAAAAAGGGAAACAATTTTACAATAGAATAGAGCACTAAAGGGAAACAATTTTAGAAGTGAAAAAAATGTGAGAAGCAAAGGAAAGAAGTAGAGAAACATAGATGATGGAACAAAGCAAAATACCATAAATAATGGAGGAACAAATATGATGATGAGTGATGGAGGAACAAAGATGATGAGCGATGAAGGAAGTTTTGCGATGGAGGAACAGAAAATCAGCCGCGATTGAACTTAGGAAAGGAAACAAATTAAGGTTTCTTCAAATGATTTAAAATTAAGGGTAAAACTGTCAGACTTGGCTTGTTTTTCAAACAAAATAAGCCACCGGCTTTGGACCGCATTCGACTCGCTACCAGACCCGCGATTGCGGCCACGCTACCCGTTTCCTCATTTTGCGCCAAACCGGCACGCTTGGAAGCGGCAACACCAATTTTTCTGCGCCGCACTACTATTGCGGCAGCTCCGACCGCTATTAACAACATAGTTGCAAACACTCAACAATTAAGTTAACGACAGTCATAAGTGCAAGGTTTAGAGTTTAGAATTATGCGTATTTGAACATTTATTGTTGTTTAGACTTTATAGTAAGATTTTAGGATTTAAAGACCTTAGTCTCTGCTTTAGAGAGAATTGTGTTAAATGACAAATGTCAAATGATCTCGCAAATTTTCGTCATCTGATGGTCCTCAAACATTTAGCCAACCTGGATGTGACATGTTGTTAATGAGTGACCATTTTATGATTAAGAAGTTCTAAACCATTCTTTGGGAAAAACTGCCTCAAAGGGTAATTGTCAAATGAGCTAATAGTCATTGTGATTCAATGACCCTAATTAGGTTACAAGTAGGACATGCCCATCTCGTGGTTTACCTTAGCTCTTCTAATACCAATGGTCCAATACTAAATGGGTTGAACCTTGGCCTAAATCATATTAGGAACATAGACCTGGATCCCTTCTTATGAGAATTGGGCTTGGCTCAATTAGCTCCTATTGTAATTGTATCTCTGTGTGTCTAATATGATCACACATGGTGTATATTTATATGCAAATAGGGAATATACAATAGAAATTAATATCAATTACAGTTATGACTAATTGAATATCAATCAATACTAATTGATTGATAACATATTCTTAACACTCCCCCTTAAGCCGGATCGTATATATTGTATGATCCGAGCTTGTTACAAATATAATTCACTCGAGAACCCTTGAGAGACTTGGTAAACATATCAGCCAATTGATCTTCAGATTTGACAAATTCCGTGGTTATTTCTCCCGACAGTACCTTGTCTCTTACATAGTGACAATCTATTTCTATGTGCTTGGTCCATTCATGGAAAACCGGATTGGATGCAATGTGGAGTGCCGCTTGATTGTCGCATATGAGTTTTGTGTTCTGAAGGTCACCGAACCTAAGTTCTAAGAGCAAATTCTTAAGCCAAGCAAGTTCTTTTGAGGCTGCTGCCATAGCCCGATATTCAGCTTCAACACTAGATAATGCAACTGTGTTTTGTTTCTTGCTTCTCCATGAGATCATATTTCCTCCAATAAGAACACAATATCCAGAAGTGGATCTCCTATCCGACGGTGATCCTGCCCAATCTGCATCTGAGTAACAAGTGATTTTAGCATCACCCTTATCTTCATATAATAGGCCTTTTCCTGGTGCATTCTTTATATATCTGAGAATCCGAATAACGGCATTCCAATGAGTATCACAAGGAGCATTAAGGAATTGACTCACAATACTCACTGCAAAAGTAATATCCGGTCTGGTGACGGTAAGATAATTGAGTCTACCCACTAGACGTCGATATCTTCCCGGGTCTTTCAACAACTCCCCCTGACCCGGAAGAAGCTTGACATTGGGATCCATAGGAGTATCAATCGGACGAGAGTCAAGCATACCAGTTTCAGTTAGGATGTCTAATGCATACTTACGTTGGTTAATTGCAATGCCTGATGAGGATTGTGCAACCTCAATACCTAAGAAGTATCTGAGTGGACCCAAATCTTTTGTCTGAAAGTTTTTGAAAAGATGAGTTTTGAGTCGCTGAATACCGTCTGTATCGTCTCCAGTGATAACAATGTCATCAACATAAACCACAAGAAAGATGTGTTGTCCGTTGGAAGAGTGAAGGAAGAAAACAGAATGATCTGCTTCACATCTAGTCATACCAAACTGTATCAAGGCAGAGCTGAAGCGACCAAACCAAGCACGTGGAGATTGTTTTAGCCCATAAAGAGATCGATTGAGCCGACAAACAAATCTTGAATTACCAGGAATAGTAAAACCTGGAGGTTGATCCATATACACTTCCTCCTCCAATTCTCCGTGTAAGAATGCATTTTTAATATCCAACTGATGAAGCGACCAATGATTAATAGCAGCCAATGCAAGGAAGAGACGGACTGAACTAATCTTGGCCACTGGAGAAAAGGTGTCACCATAATCAAGGCCAAATATTTGTGTGTATCCCTTGGCTACCAAACGAGCTTTAAAACGATCAATCTGACCATCTGGTCCAATTTTCACTGTATAAACCCATCGACAGCCCACTGTAGTTTTGTCTGGAGGTAAAGGAACAATGTCCCAAGTGTTATTTGAATGCAATGCAGTCATTTCTTCCACCATCGCCTGACGCCAATTGGGATCAGTCATAGCTTCACCTGTAGACTTAGGAATAGACACAGAATCCAAAGCAGACACAAAAGAAACATAGGAAGTAGATAGACGGTCATAATTGAAAGCACAGACATATTTAGGATTTGGATTATGAGATCGAATACCTTTTCGTAATGCTATTGGAAGGTCAAGTTCAGGTGACGTAGCTGGAGGAACAATTGGAGTAGGAGATGGTGCTGGTGGATCAATATCATCTCTACCTGCAAAGGAGGTTTAATGGGTGTGGGGATGACAGAAGGGATATCTTGATCATCTAAGTTACAAATCTCCTGGGAGGACGAAGAGGCAGAGAAAAAAGGAGAACCTTCAAAAAATGTTACATCGGAAGAGATAATGTACCGTTGAAGTTGAGGACAAAAACAACGATATCCCTTTTGTATACGTGAGTAGCCTAGAAAAATACATTTGAGAGATTTAGCGGAAAGTTTGTCTTTACCTGGATTAAGATCATGAACAAAGCATGTGCAACCAAACACACGAAGGGGAATGGGGTAGAGATCGTGTTCCGGATTCAAGATAGAGTATGGAATCTGATCTTGAAGGACCGAGGAAGGCATTCGGTTGATAAGGTGACATGCGGTGAGGAGAGCATCACCCCAAAACCGAGAGGGTACATTGTGGTGAAGAAGAAGAGTCCGTGCAGTTTCAACTAAATGACGATTCTTCCGTTCAGCAACACCGTTCTGTTGTGGTGTATGACCACATGATGATTGGTGAATAATTCCCTGTAATGTTAAAAAAGATTGAAACTGGGATGACATATATTCACGAGTATTATCTGTGCGTAAAATTTTGATGGTAGTATTAAACTGGTTTTTAATTTCAGCATAAAACTCTTGGAATATACGGAAAACATCTGAACGATTTTTCATTAGAAATAACCAAGTGCATCGTGAGTAATCGTCGATGAACGTTACAAAGTAATAGTATCCTAAAGTAGACTTCACACGACTAGGACCCCAAATATCAGAGTGAACTAAAGCAAAAGGTGATGCAACACTTTTATTTACTCGTTGACAATAAGTACTACGAGTATGTTTGCCTAATTGACAGGACTGACACTCAAAAGAAGAAAGCTTAGAAAGACTAGGAACTAAAAGACGCATTTTATTTTGACTAGGGTGACCCAAACGTTGATGTGTGAGTTCTTGAGAAGCAATAGAAGCACAAGCCACCGGTGGAGAAAGATGATATAATCCTCCAGCTTCACTCCCTGCTCCAATCGTCCGTCCTGTACGTCGATCATGGATATGAACAGAATTAGCATTAAAAAGAACTGAACAATCAAGAGTACGAATAAGCTTGTGAACAAATATTAGATTAAAGGGACAACCAGGAATGTAAAGGAAAGACTCTAAAGACAAGTTTTGAAGTGGATGTGCCTGACCAAGGCCTTGAACTTTGGCTTTAGAACCATCCGCCACAGTGACAGAAGGCAAAGAATCAGAATAAGACAAATGAGATAAAAGAGATTTATTACCAGTCATATGATCAGATGCACCAGAGTCAAGGACCCAAGGACCAAGTGAAGATGTAGAGACAAAAGCTACAGGATTACCCGACTGAGCAACAACGGCAGATGATGATTGTTGATGGGCTGCTTTGTATTGGAGGAAATCATTGTAATCAGCGGCGGGAATAGTGACATCTTTAGTGATATCCGATTGAGCAACAGCAGCGATCCGTGGTTGTCGTTGTTGTTCTCTTGCCTTTGTACGACAATCGGCTTCAATGTGACCGTAACGATTGCAATAGTTACAACGAATACTTTGACGTCCACCTCGTCCACCGGTTCGTCCACCACGACCGTGATAGTGGGAAGCAAGAGCAGATGATTCAGTGGGAGAGGAAGTAGGGACCGGTCCAAAAGCATGAGGTGTAGCCAAGCGTAACAATTGTTCACTAACTGCTTCATAGTTAGGAACGTTGGTACCTGATAAAATCTGATTCCGAACGGAATCAAGTTCAGATGGCAGTCCAACAAGTGTCATGACCATGAAATACTTACTTTGTTGTTCAACATAAGTTGTTGCATCTTTTGTAAAGGGCATTAAGGTTGTGAAATTTGCCTTTAACGCGTCAAGCTGAGTCAGATAGCCTTGCATATCCATATTCTCCAATTTCAAAGAGCGGAGTTTGGTGATGACACTGTAAAGATTATGGACATCATTTGAGAAGACTTTCTTGGCCTTTTCTCAAACCTCGTAGCAAGTGGTATAGGCTTGGTACTGTGCTTGGAGATTAGTTGCTATGGAAAACCATAACAGAGTGCATAGAGAAGCATCAATTTGTTTCCACTTATCGCGTTTGGCGGCGAGAATAGTATCGGCTTTTGTAGTTAAGTGATCCTCATATCCCTGACCGTGAAACCACATCTTGACAGCACCAGCCCATATGTTGTAGTTGGTTGTTCCGGTCAGTTTCTCACACGGAATAAGTGGAATTTTAGTGAACATGATGGAATCGGTATCTCCCATGATATTTGATGGCTCGGAACGAAAAACCGAGAGCAGATTTGGAAAAACGGCGACGGGTGGGGGCAGCGGATGCGCGGCTGATTGTCCGGCGCGTGAGATTCACGTGCGATGAAGGAGAGATGTGTGCGGACGCGTGCGGCGGCGGAAGGCAGTGAATCTGGCCGATCTGTAGGAGACGATTCCGGCGTATAGGAATCTTGCCGAAAAGTCGACAGGAGCGGCGGAGACGGCGGCGGCGCTATGGGTGGCCGGAAAGGAAAAGAAAAAATTTTTATTTTTATTTTGTGGAAGACAGTAGGTCAACCAGCTCTAGATACCATATTGTAATTGTATCTCTGTGTGTCTAATATGATCACACATGGTGTATATTTATATGCAAATAGGGAATATACAATAGGAAATAATATCAATTACAGTTATGACTAATTGAATATCAATCAATACTAATTGATTGATAACATATTCTTAACAGCTCCCCTCCTCTTAAAGTTAGAATTTCAAATATCTTCTTATGAGAATTGAGCTTGGCTATATTTGCTCCCTTCCTTTAAGTTAGAATTTTGTTAGAAATTCTATTATGATTTCTATTATAGTTTGGTCTTACGTAACCAACTATAAGTATGTAAAATGTAAATTGAATTTAATTAATAACTACAAGTTAGTTACTAATTAATTCTATCTGTCGTTGTGCGAAAAATACCATGAACGCGTCACACACTCAAAATACAACAGTGTCGCCACTGATCTTTAGGTCTGACGAGACGAATCTCACTCCTACGTATCCTCTCCTATAACGAGGAACTCAAGACCATGCAGTTCTAGTAAAAAATCACATGTTGGCTGATTGCTTTTAAGGAGTGAAGTTTTAGACATTTTTGAGTGTTTAAACCTTTGCTTTTTACTTGCTTTTGGAGGATGAAGTCTTTTTTTATTTTCCATCAAAATGACAAAAACACACTCGTTTCCGAAAAGGTTTTCAAAGTCGCACACAGGTGAAAAATAAGTATTTGGGAAGGGAAGTGGTCTAAACCCAATCACTTTCTTTTTCATTCTAGTTTATTATGAAAATGATTTTGAAAATGGACGACTTGACGTTGGATCAAGTGTTTCAAACAGGTCTTGAAAAGAGTTTGAAGTGATTAGAGGAGATATGCGAAATTGGATCGAGCACTTGCGCTGTATTCAATTTGGGTTTATTTGAAAAAAAGGTTCTAACGTTGGATCGAGTTTGTTTTTGTTCTTTAAAAAAAAAGATTGATTTTACATTTATCTTAAATTAATAAATACATAAAACAATACAAATAAAATAAACGAATACGGTAAAATAATTATGTCATCGGGGGATAATGATACATTTTTATCGAATGAGGATAATATGAATAAAGGTAGAGAAATTAAAAAAATCAAAATTAAATCACACGAATAAAATCTAGGTCTAAAAATAAAAATAATAGAAAAAGAATAAATAATCACATTGAAAAAGAAATAAACAAATTTAAAATTAATAAGTAAGTTTGATTAAACTTAATTAATAAAATCAATCAAACAACCTTAATTGATTAAACTAATTACCTCTTATTAGCTTATGAACATGATTACTCAAGCTCAGAAAACCTCAAAAATGCAAATCTCAAGGATGCAATCTTGTAACTAATGCCGAATGAACCTTTGTGTATTGCTCCATGATTCAAATATTTTGAATTTTTAATCTCTTGTGCCCTGCTTCCTGATAGACACCCCAAAGTGTAGGATTTCCGGTTACTTTTAGGTTTATGACTTGTATAGGGATTTATGGCTTTGTAAAGTTTGAGATAAAATGTAGAGTATAACTTAGGATTTAAATTTGTAACCCCTATTGACTTAAGTTCAAATGACAATTCAAAATGTATTGATTCAACTTTAAATTCAAATTATTTCTTATACTCCTCCTGAAATGTCAACCTTAATGATGATTGGGTGAAATAAGTTCCAAATGAATGATTATGGATAAAATTATGGATATTGGTATGAACTTGTTGAAATCGTGATCTAAAGACGAATGACTTAGTCTTGAAACAAAACTCAGGAAAATGGACCGAAGGTTAAGCCTTAATTAATAAAACCTAAGCCAAACATCCAAGTTTTAGCATTTAAAAGAGAAGAACAAACATCCAAGTTTTAGCATTTAAAAGAGAAGAACAAACATCCAAGTTTTAGCATTTAAAAGAGAAGAACAAAATGTGATCGAATGTTAATCCCTAGAGTCTTATTCCATCATAACAAAAGGAAATAAATTGAAGCAAAATTCAATTAAAAACCTTCGGCTCCCATTGAAATTCCAATAGTTTGGAAATGCAATCACCTAAAGATGGATGAGTGAGCAAATACAAATGACAATGCGAAATGAGAAGGAACCGAGCCTTCGAATTTTATTCCTTTGATTTTTTAGAGTGATGCGAATCATAAATACTTGTGAGGACCAAATAGCTATGATGATTCAAATAAAATGGAATTTTTTTTAGGGTTAAGGAATACTCTTGATTCCTCAATCCACAAATGCATGCATGACAATTTTTGGGGGTTAAGGAATACTCTTGATTCCTCAATCCACAAATACATGCATGACAATAAGATCAGACGAAAGGCCAGAGACCCTGACTTTTCACCTAAACCTTAATGAAAGTTTTATGATTGATGAGACGCATGATAAAATGAAATGATTATATTATGTTGATGAAAAACGTAGGGTAAAATATAAAGCATGTCACTATCTTTTCTCTCTTCTCTTTCTTTCTTCATGATTATCATATTTTAGCATGGTATCATAAAACCTTCTCTTAATCTGTTGTGTGAATTACCATTGCTTCTTCTTCATCGCAAGACATAACTGATCATAATTTGGCCATCATCACTGGTAATACTACATTTAAGTAGAAGATCTCTATTAAACTCTATGACTCAAACTATCGTCAATGAAAACACTAGGTTGAGGGATTTCTTCGAGGAACAAAAATGGTGAAGTATGTAGTCACACCTTAGATCCTTGAGTGATTTCGTATGTTGATGATCGACATTTTCAAATTGAAAAGCATACATTCGTAGCTTGGAAATAACAAGAGTCCCTGTTGAGCGCATGACTTCTATCCATCATCTCTGACTCGCTTCTCTCTCGCTTTACATCTCATCCCCGATGTTACATAATCATAGCAATGTCCATTTAATAGTGTAAACAAATAAATACGAAATAAAACTGCAAGACCATCTTCCAACTCACAAGCAATTACTCATGCTGAGTATATGTACAACAATTCACAAAGCCACACAAAACAAAAAAAAAGAGTGAGAATACGCCTTACAAATGTTAATGGTGAAAATTAACAGTAGGATGGTAAATAAAATAATAACAAGTATATTATTCTCATAAAACACAATTGAATTCCAATTTATAATTCAAATGATAATGCACCAACTTCTCCTTCGATATGCATGTGGTACTAGGTTTTTAGGATCAGAGGTATGTTAATTATTGTCTCTGTCCCCGATTCCTCTCTGAACCGTGTCCCTCTCTAGACATGAGATCGTCATGGTTCCTCTCTGAACCTGACCTCACTAGACCGAAGTCCTACCTAACTCCAAAATATATGCATGCATGATCATATATAGCAAACAAACATGCAACTCAAGCAATCATAAAAAATCATCTCAAAATCATATTCAAAATAGGTTCCACTCATAAGTTTGCCAATAATCAGGCCTCAATGTAATCCCACCGAATTACTATTCTCAAAAATATAATTTATTTAAATAATTATAACACACCTCAAATTGAGTAAAACTATGTTATTACTCAATAACACTAAAATCATCCAAAATACTCACAATATCTCAACAATTCATTATATAATTTATAACTAAATGACAACTCTAAAGTACTTAAATGTACCATAAAGTACTCAGAATTACCCTACTAACAACTTTTGACAGATGATAACTCTATTAATCCTAAGGGCCTCAATTTGACTCAAATTACTCAAAATTGACCCAAAGATAACAAAAAAAAAATCATTGATGTGAAAAATTGCTAAAAAATTAGTGAAAAGCTCTCTGAATTCGAAACTACTGAAAAAAGTCAAGACCTGCTTGGACTCACTGCCAGGCCCGAACCACCGACAACACCCACGACCAACTGGCCTTACCGGGCCCGAACCATCGCCTCCGCCCCGCATCCCTTTAGCTGTCGATTCTACGCCGTATGGCGAAGCCGCTACCGTGGAAAAAATTGCCACACGACACCCCTCTAGTGCAAATTACGTCAGTGCGCCTCCGCGCGGTCTCTCTAAAATGAGCCGTCGTCGACCTCTATTGCAGCGCGACTCTGCCATCGTTGCGGTTCCGCTCGTCATTCGTTGCCATTACGACGAGGTACGCCGTCTCCGCGACTCCTCTCCGGTGCCGCCGTGCGGCCGCCACCCAGCGATCTCACGACCGCTTTCATCGTCGCAGTTGTGGTGCGACCCTTCCCCTTAAAAATTCGATTTCTTTTTCGATTTTTTGAAAATTTAGGAAAATCAACTTTTTTTTTACTTTTTTGGAAAATTTGGAAAAAATCGGAGATCGCACAATTTTACAGAAATTGGGGAAAATTGGTCAAAATCACATATACCAAAACATAGTTCTAGAATATTCCAATTTCACAATCTACTTTAATGACCACCAATCTTATCACAGAAATATACAATAATCATTTCACAGCTCATATTAACACATTTAATAGCAATACATAACAGTAAGATATATATTATCATCAATAACAAACCATCTCACGGTGACTATAAGGAACTTAATCAAAATCACATTTGGTCACCACAGTAACATACATGAACAAAATTAATATTCGATTGATGCTAATGTTTTTTTCCCAAACTCCATTTGACCAAACATATTACATAAATGACAGGAAATTGAAGAAAGTACATGAATCATCCATGGTGGTGGGGGGTTAAGGACCCCTCACCATCCTAACTGCCTAATAATTACCCATAGGTAAAGTAATCCCCACTTACCTTGAAATTGAAGCTTTCTAACAAATCTTGAGAAACCTTTCACGTTCCTACAATCGCTCCCCAAAGCTCTGTGTATTCTCAATTTTCACGATCGACCGCTTCCCAAATTCTAATTTTTTTCTCGTACCCTAACTCAGCCCCTCACGTTAGAATTTATATTACCCTCAAATATCGCAATTGGGCTTCACATCCTCTCTAACTTTGATAGTTTCTCAAGTTTTATTTTATTCTATAAAATTATATTTTACCAACTAAATGTAACACTTTTATTTGTTTTAAGTAAAAATTGCACTTAAATAAATAGTTAACTAAAATCCATAATATTATGAATTATTTATAATAATTCTAATTAATCTAATTATTACTAAATAATTAAAATTATCGAAGTATCTCTAATAATTTAAATAATTCCTATTTTATTTCTCCGCTCTAAAACTCTATATTCCCAGTAATTATTAAAATATTAAAATACTCCTAAATTTCTCAAAATACCAAAATAACACAAATAATTCAGAATAATTTAAATAAATCAAACAACACACATATAAATACTTCAATAATTACATAAAATATTAATTCAAAGCCGGGTGTTACAACTCTCCCCACTTATAAAGATTTTCTCCCTAAAAAATTACTTAACGAAAACAGATCCAGAAAAGATTCCTTCATTCGGCTCTCCAGATCCCACGTCATACTCCCTTCACCAGGTCCTCCCCAAACAACCTTCACCAAAGAAATCTCTTTACCTCTAGGCTACTTCACTCCTCGATCCTCAATCCCCATAGGTGATGCCTCGACAGTTAGGAATACATGAAAACATCATGCAGATTCAAAAGAGATGGTGGCAGGGTGACTATGTAGGCAACAAATCCAACTCGCTGGGTAATCTGATGCAAGTAAATGAAATGAGGAGTGAGCTTTTTAGACTTCAGTGCACGTCCAACACTAGTCACATGAGTGACTCTTATAAGTATATGATCACCTTCTCAGAACTCAAGAGCCTTCCTCTATTTATCATGGTAACTTTTTTGCCCACTCTACGATGCATTCATCTTCTGTTGGATCATATTCACCTTCTCAGTAGTTTGTTTAATAATATTTGGTCCAAGTACAACACTCTTTATAGACTCATACCAACACAAAGGAGTCTTACACCTCTGTTATACCCTAATTTTGACCCTGAATCACCGAATCGATACATACATCATAACATTAGCATCTATGCATATCATACATGCATTTGATACTGCATAATACCTAAAATGTCAATCAAATTAAATTTTTGGATCTACAGGCAGACCCGTTGAATCAATTGTCAAATGTGTGTCAAAACAACGGTTGAAAAATTTCAAAATCAAGCTTGCAGACATCAGTTTTATTAATCTACGTTTCACGTAGTTTAACCCGGTGTGCTTAATTTATTTTTCGACTACTTTTTCGATCATATTTTAATCAGTATGATCATTTTAACCGGCCGTTTTCTATTTCAAAATTTGACAAAAACATGTATGTTTTCAAGAAATTTATTTCATACTGATCATTATGGTGCAATCATTTTAATTTTTTGGACATTTTTTAGCCCAATTTTTATTCATTTTTGATCCGTTTATTTATGTTTTTTAGTCAAAATAATCGGGATGATTATTTAGAATTATTCATGTCTTTGGTTTGAATTTTGTTTGTGTTATTTATTTTTAATTATTTTTTGAAAATCTAGTTTATTAATTAATTTGTTAAAGGAAAAAATCAAAAAGTATCACATCCCACCTTTCAAATGGTGACACACATACTCTCTCTCTCTCTCTCAAGAAGAGGGAATAATGGTTTTAGTGAGTGGAGTTTGCTCTCCAACTACAGACGGACAGTTGGCAATGTTTGTTTTGCTGGAAAGGAATAAAAAAGAACCATTGGAAAGGGACCACATGGCGCATGATGAGAGGGAGTGGAGTCTCCACTCATACACAAAAGGAAAAACATAACGCATGAGATAGTGTTTTCGAGGAAACCATTTTTCCCCTTTTCGCTTTACATAAAGACTTCACTTTCCTTTCCTTTTCTTCACAAAATCTCACCCCGCTCCCTCAAACAAAACCCTCCACCCACCTTCACTACACAAAACACCCTGCTCCTTCATTATTTCAGTCTTCACTAAAAAACTCCATGCTTCATCAACCTTCAACAAACCCCTTCAATCTTCTTCCAAACCACCAATCTCACTTCTCCCCACCTCCATCACAACTCGCACAACCTCCATCTCTTTCCTCCATTACTCCTCTCACCTTCAACCACACAACATCATGCCACTTTAACCCACTCAACCAAACCGATCCAGAAAACCTTATCTTCTTCTTTCAACCATACCAAACAAACACCTGAAACTCCTTCAGCCACCACCAAAAATCACCTTCACCACCACCTTTCCACACCTGCTCCAACAATCACTCACATTAAACCTGCATAACACGCATAAAACTTCCACCACAATAAAATCATTCACCTCCTTCCTCCGCTGCTCCCAAGACACATACTTCCTTCACCGCACAACAACAACTCTTTTTCTCATTTTCCATTCTCGCTCCACGTACCTCAACTCCACACTGTGAATCTCCTTCACAACTCAACGTTTTGTGGAATTTCTTTTGTCTTTTGATAACGGTTCGATTTTGTTGTGATTTATTTTTTTTCATTCTTATATACATACTATGTTTAGATTGTGCATTGAGATTTTGCTGTTGGAGTTTTTAAATTTACAAGTGGTTTTTGTGGTATTAAGTTTGAGCTTAATGTTTGTGTATTTCTTGGATCTTGGCCATGAATGATGCTGCTACTGAGTTGTTGTTCTGCTTTGTCTTTTTTTTCTATTTTATGTACGTGTTTTATATATATATATATATATATATATACTTCATTGTCCTTAGAAGATAGGTTGAGGGTCATGGTGGAGTGGTTGAGACTTTGGTTTCCTAACCAATTTTTTTTACAGAAATAACCCATTTTTTCATGGAAATTCCCAAAATACCCCTGATTTCAAAAAAATTCCCAAACTACCCCACTTTTAGGAGGAGACGCCAATTCAATTGGCGATTCCTCTTAAATACTTGAATGGAGGCGCCAATTGAATTGGCTAGGGCATGTGCCCTAGCCAATCCAATTGGCGCCCATGTGTATTACTTGAGAGGAGGCGCCAATTGGATTGGCACCTCAGTGTAAAATGCAATTTTGTTTGCTAAATGCTATACGTGATAGATAAATTTGAAATAGGACCAATTGATATTGATAAAATTTCCCGTTTACATAAAAAATCCTAGTGGTGATGACTAGGATCACCTAACCGACCTCCGGTCCCCACATCCCCTAGCTACCCTAACCTGGGCCCTAACCCACGTTGGTGATTCACCACTGGTGTTTGAGCATCTGAGGGGCCAGGAGCGTCACTACCAACTACAGGAGATGGTCTGTTGAGGTAGTCAGACAAGTCATCATAGTCTTCAGTATGCATTAATGATGTACCGCCGTAGCTGAGCTCATGACCCATGCCAGAGAAGTTGGGTTATGGATGACTCATTGATGGACGACCAGGACGGTTGAAGGGAGACATGGGTGTGAATGATGCATCAAGGAAAGGTTGTTGGGGGTGTTTGGTAGAGATAGGGTTGTTGGATGTTTAGGTTTTGTGAGGTTTGGGCTCTTGGCTATGGTAGGAGGAGGGGCGGTTGGTGTTGAATGATCGTTGGGTGTTTTGGCTAAGGCGACTTTGGTAGGGTGATGGGGTGGGTGCGAAGCGATGTTGGGTCTCAGGTTGATGGTCAATTTGTTGTTGGTGGTATGGGGTATGCTCTTGGTATTGGGGTTGGGTGTATGACATGTTTTGGTTGTATGTTTGTGTGTTGGTTGAACAGAACGTTTAGCGGACAGGGGGTTGTGTGTATCCGGTCTGACACTGTTGTTAGGGGTTTGATGTTGAGGTGTCAGGTGTGTAAGTCATCTGGCGTGGGTCGTACAAGTACATATCCTCGATGATGAACTGAAAACCAACCGATTTGTACCAAGCTATATAAGTACGACTTGGTTTTTCTTCAGTTGGCATGACTACGTCAGTTAACACATGGTCATGACGGTGCTTCCATTTGCGACACTCCGATCTTGCGAAGCTTTGCCATGGATTGAAGTTCCATTGGTCGTTAACTTTGCGCAGATACCATTCTCCTAGGCTAGCTGGGGGATCTGGGATGTTTTGGGGCATACCGAATTGCAGCTTCACACGATCACTGTTGTGCATCTCCACAGTTGTGAACCGTATTATCGGTGTGCATGCAGTCCATACGGCCACGTCTTCAGCGTTGACCTCATAGTCATGATCCAAATTAAGGTATGGACGCCAAATGAACTGAAATCTGAAAGAAGATAGGATTATAATCTAGGTAGAAGAAGTTAATAAAATATAACGAAATAATTAAGTTATTATCCTTACGTCTGTCGGTCGAAGGTGATCCAACAGGTTGCGATACTGAGTAATACAGTGTCTTGGACATCTTTTGTAACTCATACCACGTGCAGACCATCTACACCAAAAAGTCAAAAAATATTGGTTAGAGGTAATAATCTTTAAAGAAGTAAGTAAAGATATAGAAATTTAAACAACTTAATTTTGTGCATACGAAAATGTGAAAGGGTTGTCGTTGACGGGTGCTAGAGACGGTAGTCTTGACCAACCCCATGCTTGTAGCAAAACAACACATCCAGAAAATGTAGATGTGTCTTTGTAGAGGTAAATACATAATATGCATGCTAGAACCACTACCTTTGGGAAATAAAAACGAGCCAATTAACAGCATAATGTAACACCTAGTTTTTATTATTTGAGCATCTTCGGTAGAATGCTCATCTAAGTATAAACTATTATAGTACGACTTAAGGCGTGAAAGTAGTATACCTTGACCTCTTGCGTTATCATCTAACAAATCAGTCTCCAAGATATCCATGCAAATTGAATTTGCATAGTTGGTTTTACCATTAACAACCTTACCTTCAATGGGCAGTCCCAAAAGCATGTAGACGTCTTCTAATGTCACGGTACACTCATCGGTTGGGAACCAAAATGTGTGTGTCTCTGGTTGCCATCTTTCGCATAAAGCTAGAATGAATTTGTTATCTCCGGACCAAGACAAAATCTTGCTTATATGACCAAAACCGGTGAGTTCAACATAAGGTTGAATCATCGGGTCCATATGGACATATTCGTGGACCCGAGTCCGTAACCTTGATACACCTTATAATAGAAAGAACAAAAAACTTGACTAAGTTGGTATGTTAAAATAAAAGGGGGTTGGTGAAGATGAAAGAAAAAAAGTTAACAAAAGAAAAAACTTACATATGTTGCGATGTTTGCAACCGTTCCTCTATGTGATTCGCCCATTGTGAGGATAGACATTTTGTCGGGGGGTTGGTGCAAATGAAACTACAAGAAGTTGTTGCAGATGAAATTGTAGAAGAAGTATTGTAGAAGAAGTAGTGAGAGTGATGGTGTGGAAGAAGTGTTGATGGAGTGGTTGTATTTATAGGAAAATGGATGGGAGCATGAAAAGTTGTGCTTGCATGGTGTCTCCACTTGAATTGGCGACCATGTACAACCTTTAAGAGGGGTCGCCATTCAAATTGGTGCATCCATAGGGACATGCATGCAAGACCTAGGTCTGATTGCTTGGTTTCGAGGTCTGCATGCATGCTTTGACAAGGTGTTGCCAAATGGATTGGCGCCCATGTGCAAGGAATGAGTGGGGGCGCCAATTCATTTGGAGTATGTGTCTGCATGTCTGACATGTGGCTGTCCTCTCTCTTGCATGCTGAACATGTCACTTCTTAGTAGCTTGCATGGTTGACACATCATTTCGTAGTAGCTTGCATGTGCGACACATCACTCCAAATAGCTAGCATGTGAGACACATAATTTCCCTATTTAAGTGTCTTACTATCAACATCCAATACACTTCACTCACATTCATCTGCAGCATGAAAATAGTTTTCATCTGTACAATGTCATCTTCACCAAAATACAGTGTCAACATTCACTGCAATGGTGAAACATATGAGTCTGAGTTGTATGGTTTTTGTTTTCGAAACACTGATACCATTAGACTCACGATCAAGATAAATGCAACCTTCTTGCATTTGAGAAAAAGAATACAATCTTGTATAGGATCAGGTATTGTGTCAAAGATCATGTATCAAAATCCAATATATTTTTAGAATAGTCAATGCAAGTTTTTTCCCCTTAAGGTACGAGACAATGAAGATGTTGAATACATGCTTGTTAGTCATGAACATTTAGGCTACAACTGTATTGAGTTGTACATTACTCTTCAACCATGTATACCATCTCAGCAGTCTCAAATAACCAGTCAAGATGAATCTGGTGAATTTGATCCACAATGGTCAGATGACGTCAACCCAGAAGCAGAAGTAGAAGTGGACGTCGTTGATGAAGAAGAAGAGGGGACCAAGATACAGGTTGATCACATGCTGAACAACGACATTGAAGATGATGACCAACCACCACCAATACCTCCTAGTCATGTCTACAATCCGCCTCAACATATGACAAATATGGATCTGCATGACGATGAAACATTCAACAGTGCTTTCTATAATCCGTATCCGAGATCAGAAGGAGAATTAAAGGTGGGAGACATGTTTCGTACCAAAGAAGAATGTGTTCTAGCTATCAAAAAATTCCACATGAACAACTCTGCTGATTTTACAGTGAAATGCACTAATTCTAGAAGGTATGTTATCGAATGTCGTAACATGCTTTGTAAGTTTCGTTTGGCTGCGTCTTACAAAAAGAAAAACGACTCTTGGGAGATCGCTTCAATAGACCCACCTCACAGTTGCATTGCAACTAACATTGAACAAGATCACCGTAAACTAAGCGTTGTGTTGATATATCAAGACATTCTGCCATTGGTTAATAAAGAACCATCAGTGAAGGTGAGTATAATTATATCCCATATCAGAACAACATATAATTATACTTCATCTTGCAAGAAAGCCTGGATTGCAAGAACAAAGGTTGTTGAACAAGTATTCGACAACTGGGAGGATTCATACAAGGAATTGCCACGGTTTTTATGGGCACTAAAAACATATGTCCCAGGAACTGTGGCAATTATGGAGACATTGCCAGCAATGACGCCAAACGGAACCTGTGCTACAGGTAATAGAATCTTTCACCGTCTCTTTTGGGCATTTGACCTGTGCATCAAAGGTTTCGCATTCTGCAAACCTATTATTCAAATTGATGGCACTTGGTTATACGGAAAATACAAGGGTACTTTGCTCATGGCGGTTGCACAAGACGACAACAACAATGTCTTTCCCATTGCCTTTGCTCTGGTTGAAGGTAAAACGGCTGGTGGATGGGGTTTCTTTCTTCGACATCTCAGAACGCATGTGGCTCCACAAGCCAATCTCTGTTTGATTTCTGATAGACATGCTTCCATTGAGAGTGCCTACAACAACCATGACAACGAATGACATGATCCTCCTTCTACCCATGTCTATTGCATCAAACATATTGCATAAAACTTCATGCGTGCTATAAAATATAAGAAACTTCGCAAGAAGGTGGTGAATGCTGGGTATGCTCTAACTTAGCCGCCATTTTAATATTATCGTGATGAAATTAGTCTGTCTAATGAAGACGCAGGGAGATGGCTAAATAACATACCAGTAGAGTAGTGGACAAGGGCATTTGATAGAGGTTATCGATGGGGCCACATGACAACAAACCTTGTGGAATGCATGAACGGGATATTTAAAGGAATTCGAAATCTGCCGACGACCGCCTTGGTAAGATCGACCTATTATAGGTTGGCTTCTATGTTCGCAACCAGAGGTGAAAGATGGAGTGCAGTGTTAATGTCCGGGAAAGTATTCAGTGAGTGTTGCATGAAGGTCATGAAAGAGGAGAGCATCAAAGCTAGCAGACACGCTGTAACAGTCTTTGACCGTCATAGGCAAAATTTCAGCGTCCAGGAAACAATGGATCACAACGAGGGGAGACCAAATTTAGCCTATGCTGTTAGACTAAATAGAAGTTGGTGCGATTGTGGAAAATTCTAGGCCTTTCGCATTCCTTGCTCCCATGTCATTGCATCATGCGCTTATAATCGTCAAGACGCTTATAGCCATTTATCTGATGTGTACAAGACCATCACCGTCATGAATGTATATAATCAAAGCTTCTCGGTACTACCAATGCAGGAATACTGGCCTCCATGTGAAGGTGATATAGTTTGGCACAACGACGAGATACGTAGAAAGAAAAAAGGAAGGCCAAACAGCACACGTATCAGGACAGAAATGGATTCCACAGATAAAATGATAAGATTATGTAGTATCTGTCGTCAACCAGGACACAACAAGAACAACTGTCCCAATCGAGGAGCATCATTTGGGTCTTAAGCTTTTTGTAACATTATATTTCTGTAACCTTCAATCATTATATATCATTAAGTTTTTGTTACAACGAGGTTCACAACAAACATCAGTACAAAATAAGCTATCTGAAAACAGAAATATTTCTAACTGATTACAACAATCAAATTGATGTCATCTCGACCGAACATCATTTCCCTAACATCCTTATCAGTCTTCATTCGCATCCAACCAAAGATATTGTCGAGTCTCTCAATACTTCTAATTTTTTCGCCTTCTGGTATTTTCCCATCTAACCAACGAACCAGCTCCCTCTTCAGTTGATCGAACGTAGTGATGTTCCAGAACATCATCAGCATCTGAGGTTTGTCTCTCGCATAAATCACCTTTTCGTATCGACGACGAACACCAAACATGATTGCCAAATGATTAATTGAGATGTGGAACAATGACTCACACAACACATCTATTTATAACAAAAAAATTGCATTTTACACTGAGGCGCCAATCCAATTGGCGCCTCCTCTCAAGGTATACACAAGGGCGCCAACCCAATTGGCTAGGGCACCTTCCCTAGCCAATCCAATTGGCGCCTGCATTCAATTTTTAAGAGGAGTCGCCAATTGAATTAGGGCCTCCTCCTAAAAGTGGGGTAATTTGGGATTTTTTTTGAAACCAGGGGTATTTTGGGAATTTCCTTGAAAAAGTGGGTTATTTTTGTAAAAATTTCTCCTAACCACCATGATCTGTGTTCGAGTCTGCACATCCCTTTCCCTTATTATTTTTGTGATTTTTACATTCTTTTCCATTTTGCAATGTTTTTATTATATATATTATGATGGCCATTGCTATAACATATTGAAAGGTCATGGTGGAGTAGCATCCCTACCACCATGACCTAGGTTCCACCCTTACTAGCCACACTTTCACCATTTTTGTGTTTTTCTTTCCATTTTCTATACTTTTGTTTTGTTTTTTTGGTATTTTTCTTAACCATTTAAATTGTCATTTTTTTAAATTTTTGTAGCATGTATTTCTTGCTACTAACACTACATTTACAATTTTATTTTTTGTATTTATTTTTATTATTATTTTTTTCGATTATGGTCATTGTAATTACGCAAATTAATGATTAATAAAATATGGTACTTGTGGATTTTCGTTCCATTTCCTTTGAATTTTTTCATTTCTAAACATCGGTTTCTTATCTATGGATTCGATATTTTCATGTCGTTATGCGTCAATTTTTTTATCGATACATTAATTGTATTTCACTGTGTTTTGACGCTTTGCATACGACATCTCCTTTGTTGTCGATACGCACAAACCGGATTTGAGCATATTACCTAAGTTTTTGCTTGCGTTTCTCAATTTCCATCTGCCTTGCATGTCCTTGCATTATGTGATCTCCATTCACATCCTCGCATCACGATTTTAATCCGTGCATGTTTCTTTTTTTACTTTTTTCGATTTAATTACTATGAACGTCTGTTGTATATATGACTTATGTTGCTATCTCTGATTCACATGGATTACTCTTGGGCCTTCTTGTGCTTGTTAATTGTGTTTGATTTAATCGTTTCATTATCTCATATCCCCATTCGGAAAAATGTACCCCATTCTCATGACGTGTAATAAATTTATCGATTTATTTTTTGTTTTCTTGTTTTGTTTAGCTATATCTAACACAAGAAAAAATCAACCATTTTTCAAAAAGAACGAAAATAAAAAACTCGCTCCAACATCGAGTATTTTCTCAATAATAATTCAATCATTTCCAATCTTCCATTTCAATCCATTTCTATCTTTTAAACCATTTCATTCAAACTCTTTCACAATAAAACTCAAAAACACTTAATGCTTATCAAACACTTTTCAATAAAGATGGAAACGGAGCATGATGGATATCACGAACTCCTGAGACTAGGATTCAAGATGGATATCTCACCCATCCTAGCTCTCGCCATCATTCAAAATTGTCAATGCGATTTCTTCAAACCTTTTCTCAATCAAATCTCAAAACATCTAAGAGATATCAAACCTTTTTACAAATAAGATGAAAACAGAACATGGTGGATACCACGAGCTCATGAGGCTAGGATTCAAGATGGATATCTCACCCATCCAAGTTTCCACCATTACTCAAAACACATCAAACCAATAAAACTCTTTTCTCGCCGCCGTACGATTGATCCTTCAAACCCTTTTCTTAAATGAAAGGTATTTTATTTCAAGACGACACAAAATTAATGTTTCATCCACTTGAACACGTGAGTAAGCTTGCGACGTTTCCCGTAAATGTTGATTGGTAAATCCATTCGGTCGTGATACGAACGTTCCTTTCTCCACTTGTTTTAGGTAGCCACCAATGTTTTCATCGATTGACACAAAATAGATTTCGCTAAAATTGACCAACAAAGAAACAATTTCTACCAAGAACTATGTTAGCCTTGAGTTCTCTATTGCACCCGGAGATACGTAGGAGCAAGATTTGTAAATCTTGTCAGGCCCATTAATAAAAAAGTTAGGTTTAGTTCCTTTCTTAGCACATTAATAAAAACTCCAAAAACATTTTCCCTTTTCTTTTTTTCCTATTCTTCTTTCCCTCTTAATAACTTGAGAAGCCTAACATCTCTAAGCTAACACTAACGAGCACAACTAACCTAACGGTTCCCGTTGAGTACAATGGACGTGAGGGGTGCTAATACCTTCCCCTTGCGTAATCGACTCCTAAACCCTGATTTGGTTGTGACGACCATAATCATTGACATTATTGTTTACCTTGAAAAATGGTAAACAACCACTGATCTTCCAAATTTCTAAATTTGGTTACTTACAGGATCAATCAGATTGATCCTAGGACATGTGCTAAATTTCTCGTAAGCGTAGTGTTGATAAATGATCGGACTAAACGTCAAATCAAAGCGTTAAATAAAAATTAAAGACAAAAGAGTGACTTGAACAAAAGAACAATCTTAAATCAGTATTTAAAACTATTAAAGAAGAGGTAAATGACGGGAATTGTAGAAGGATTGAAAGCAATCAAAAAGGTTGGTATGTGCCGGAATCTTTAAGAATGTAAGGTAAAAGTTCAAAGTAACGAAAGGAACTAAAGATCTTTAAACTTGTAAATGACGAAGTAAGAAATAAAGTGTTTGAGAGTAAAAAGCAAGGAAAGATATTTCTGAAAAGAAAGTAAAGATAACTTTGTAACGCTTTGAAATGATTAAACAATGTGTAGACAACGTACATTCTGCGTTTTACAGTTCTTCTTCACACGAATAATTAGTAAATTTGCAGGTTTTTGTACACAATTTGACACATTTTTCTAACTCTAAGACCCTATATTTATACTGGATCGAAATAATCGCTCTGAGGGTTCTTCAATCACGTCGATACACGTGGCGTCCTGCATGCGTATGTTCACTCACTCTGCTTCCAAGTGTATCCTTGCGGTTTCTAACGAAGATACTCTTCCCTCCTTTATTTAAATTTCAAATCTTTGATCGAAACCATTTTTTAACCGCTCCTTAAGGAACCGCTCCGAAATTTCAGCTATAAGCTTGATCTTTACTTAATCAGCTAAGCCAGTCTACCTTCAGCTGGTCGAATCACCTCTTAGTCGAAGCCAACCGTACATGCTTTCCAATTTTGGTAATTTTGAAGTGGGCGTCTAAAATTTAAGCTAACAGATTGCCCCCCCCCCCCAAAATGTCATTTTTGACATACAAGAGAGAAAGACATTTCTTGAGACCTTACTTCGACGCCTCAATGGCTGATACTGCCACATGTCTCAATGTTGGCAGAACCTTTCAGTTCCTCCATTTGTCTAGTGACGTCAGCGTCATCATTGTTTTTTCCTAGCCACGTCTTTTCATCCCACAACAGAATCTTTTCCACTCATCACATTTCCTAGCTTCTAGGAAATCATGGCTATAACATTAATTGCCATTTTCACTACACTGCCAAAGGGATACACGTGTCCCATTAACTTGTCTACCATTGATGTTGATTTGAAACGTCTCCCTATAGGTCTATAAGACCCAATTACTTACCCATTTCATAACTTCCTCACATTCTTTGCATTTTCAAACGTTCAAGCCTTCTTTTCTACCAATCCTTTCTAACTGAAACCCAGATTTTCGCTTTTTCAAACCTTAATGATGGATGCTTCAAACAGAACTCTCAAGGGAACAGGAATTTCTCTCAAAACTACTGCCAATAGGTCCAAAGCTTCGAAGAAAATTTCTGAACTTCCGCCATTTGCTACTTTATCCGCCCCCTTGCAGTTGGTAATTGTCAGTACCTACCAGAACCTCAGATAGAGGAACAACGCCAGATTTATGCTTCTCAGGTACTCATTCCTGTTTCTGTCTCTAATCAAACTTATGCCTTATTTGGACCTCTAGTAGATTTAGACACTGACACCAACAAGCTTAGAGAGTTTTTTTCCGTCTTACCATAAATGCAAACCCATAGGACAAGCTAAAAACCCTAGGACTTCTTCTTCCGAAAACACCCCGGCTGAAAATGCTATGGATTTGAGGTTTATGAACAATGGTTTTAGATCCTTTCGTGCCACCCCAACTTTCAAAGATCCCACTTATTACTCCAATTGGTTAAACAAAATAGAGAAACAAAAATCTCAGGCTTGGAAAGATATAGGGATATACGACCTTATTATGCTGTCGAAATTGGACCTGGATTATAGTAACCCTATGTTAGTTTCTTCATTGTTCTTTTGGGACAACACACACTATACCTTCCACCTGCCTTGTAGAATGGTCACACCCACACTTTTCGACATGGCCGCTATCACAGGGATGAAACCCACTGGCCACACTTATGATCCTGATGTTGACTCCATAGATACCATTGCCTTTTCGACTACAAGAGCGGCATATTCAACACATATAGCCCACTATCATGATAAAGACACCAAAACTGTCTCTGATGTGGAGTATATTGCTTTCCTGGCTCTGTGGCTATCGCACTCTGTGTTTTGCTCGAAATCACTACAAGTGGCCAATAAATATCTCACCTTGGCTAATCAACTGCATGCGGGGCATGATGTCTGCTTAAGTGAGATGATTTTGGCTAGCCTGTACGAATCCTTGAGCGACGGAGTGGCTCAACTAAAGAATTTGGGGGACAAAGGGAATCTTCTGTTGTCTGGCCCTTTTTGGTTATTACAACTTTGGCTCAATGCCACGTTCGAGGCCAATCTGCCCAACAAGGGCCTCGTCGACGAAGATCCTGAAGAAATCAGGCACAGGAGAGTCGAAGGACCGAGGTTAGCTCAACTAACCCCAAGGGACGAAGGACAAGATCTTCAATCAACCTTCATGAGTTACATCATGATGTTCGCTAAAAGTCATAATTTTACTTCGAGTATGGCTCCCTTTGCTCTCAGGAAAGTTGGCCCTAGATGGTTTACCAGGACTTTTCCTTCTTCATCTAAAAAGCAAGAGACATAATCCTTGCTAATTTGGGAAGCCTTCTTGATGCCTCGGATCCTTACCCTTCGATTTAACCCTTCAAAAGTCCAAGTCACACTGATAACTTACCAGCCCAACCTTGTTGCTCGACAATTTGGGTTGGTCCAGGTCTTCCCGAAATGCCTATACGACAAGAAGAGTAGCCTCCTCCTTCACAATGCCGTCCATACTTGTAGCGGTAAATTCATAATCATCAAGCTATGGATAAGCAAGACATCAAATAATAAGAGTCTCCACCGCGCTTTTATTGTTTCCAAGGGAAAAGGGAAAAAGTACGAACAAAACCCAAAAGTAAGAAGTTTTCAAATCAAAGCTAATAAAATGTCAGAGATTACAGGTAAGGGGGTTGGTTACACAGAGGGAAGGTGTTAACACCCAAAGTGTCCTAGGTACTCCTAGGGAGCCCTTTTTTGTGTGCATATGTATTTTGTACAAAGTGATGTTTACAAACAAATAGAATGGGGGGATGAGAAAAGAATTCATTAATTATATTTTTTTTTTGTTTGACAAGACCTTCGGACTTGTGCCTACGTACCAACATAAAAATGAGGGATCAAAACCTCGTAGTTCGTGATACAAATTTCAAAGTGGGTGCATTGCTTTTAACAAAAATTAAGTTTGAAAGGCACAAAGGCCTAAAAATGGTTTGAATGAGTTAGTTATTTTTTTGGCTTTTGAAAGTTTAGGTCAAGTATAGTTAAGTCTATTTACAAGTTTGATTAAGAAAAGAAGTTTGAAAATGCAATGGCATAAGGCCAAAGTTTCTAGTTTGCAAAGTGTAGAAAATAACAAGTTCAAACAAAGAAGTTTTTGAAAGGAGGGAGAGATTTTGAAATTAAAGAAATGGGGAAGAGATGAAGAGACTAATCCTATGCACAAAATTAAAAGTTAAGAGTTGAAAAGATCTGACCGATGGGTAGCAATCCAATAGGCAAGAATTCCATATAGAAATCCCAAATTCCCTTGGATATTAGAATCAAGCAACAAACAATGCATACGATATTAACTTGAAGAGCAAGGCATCAAATAAAGATAGCCCATCCAAGCTTTAGCCACTCCATAATCTTCTTCAAATTGGCCTATGTAGCAGATGAATTCCACAAGTCACAGATTCAAAATAACAACTTCATAGTGATCATGTTGCAGATGAACTCAAAGGGATCTTCAAAGATGTATCAAATTAAGTTTCAAACTGCAAGCACTTGGTTTCACAAAAGTTGGCATTGGCCAAGTCCTTATTGCATATGGAGGTTGCCTATATTCTAAGTACAATTGTCCAAGATCAAGTCAACAGTCCACACAATAGTCTTTTAGGGTTTTTGTTATTATTATGTACATTAATGGTCAAAGACCATTCAAATAAACAAAGTATACACAAACAAGATATATCACACAATATGGTCCAAGTGGACAAGGTGAAAAAGCATTAATATAAACAATTAGAATGGTATGAATAATGGAAAATGAATAGAGCTTAAAAATTAAAGTGCATTAAAATAAAGGACTTGAAATTAAATGTTAGTTGTTAATGAGTTAGAAGTTAGTATTGTTTTGCTTTTGCTTTTTTTTAGTCATTCTTTGGAGAACACTCAACCCACTTATCACAATCATGAACCCTTGAGCCAAGACATCTTCCAAAGGAAGGAAAAAAGGTCAAGTTTCCATACGATACCATGAAAGAGGGGAGACTTACAATCTCACTAACTAGAATGCTATGCCTTTTTGTGTAAAAGATTTAGCTCTATGTTAAACAATCGTAATTGGACTTATGTAGAAGTCACAACTATTTGAGGTCGGACAATAGAATTTTGGTGTTAATGCATGTTAGAGACATAGTATAATGGACTATGCTCATGAAACATACCACACACAAAAAGAATATGCAAAAAAGGTGGCCTAATCTCATCCATACTCATGTTGATTTTTCAATCAACTAGCTTTAGGACTTTGAGATATCATAGGCCAAATGAAATGGATGCATAAAGAAGGGGAATTAGATGAAGAGGGAGGGGAATGGATCAAAACTCAAATTGGTCAAAGGAGGACTTTTACCAAATTAATATCATTAATTCATTTTGGGAGATGGAATGTACATTTCATCAATCCCCTAAATCCAATGATATTAACCTAGCAAAGTCAAATCAACCTTGACCAAGGCCCAACAACATAAGTCAAACTTACACAAACCATCACATGAGGTCAACACAATTATTTGGCATTTATTCAATTTAAAAATACTAAAATAATACATTTAAATTAAATATGGTTTGTCAAATTCCTAAAACCTCATCAAAACACCAAAGAAATGGCCATGAGATTTATCATAGGTCAAACAAGGTCAAAGGACCTTGGAGAAAAAAATTCAGAATTTTTAAAGACTTAAAAGTATTTTTAAAGAATTAAAAATAAACATAAAATCAATTAAATCATGAAAAATATTAATAATGATCCAAAAAATAATTTTAATTCAAAATATGAAAGAGGAATTTATTTAAATTTTTTTTGGTGAAACTCTCATATTTTTGGATCAATATTAAAATTAATATGAATTAATGAAAATCAAATGAATTAAAATAAAAATCAGAAAATCAAAAAAAGTGAGCCACTTGATCTCCCTCATTAATTGAGGTGGAAGATCAAGTGGACACAAACGCGGGTTCCATGATGGAACCTAGTCAGCGCGCCACACGCATGGTAATCAAAACCAACGCCTAAGATTAAAACAATTTGAAAGGATCCTGTGGCTGGGAGACGTACCAACACGCTGCCGGAGCCAGAGCTCGGGTATTCTTCTCTGGTGGACCTCACCGGACCGGTCCATCCTCAACCATCACCAAAATAAAAAAGGAGGACATGATCTGAAAGAAAAAATGGTGTAGAGCACGAATCTGACCTCAATTTCAACTAACTCCAAATATATAAAAAGATATGAGGAGTTGAATTTTGAGGTGTGACAACTGAGTTGCTTCGATTTGACCTCAAAGCATCTCAATCTTCTTGCCTACATTGGTAGGACTTCAGACAACCAAAGATCCAAGAGAATTGATGAGAATTGAGTAAGAATCGAAGAGATGAAGTTTTCTGAAATTTACCTTCAATGCTGCGCAGAACTTGATGTTGCTTGCTTTAAACATAATCTGATCACACTTGAGAAGCTTGTAGGAGAGGTTTGGCAATGGTACAAAGCTTTGGATCCTGGAGTTCTTGAATCTCCAAACAGTGAGATTCAAACTCAATTTTCAAGTTAAAAATTATCAGGTTTTCCTTTGAAATGTGAGGGTTTCAATTGGGGGGAAAAGCTGGCGCGCAAGGTGTGTTTGAATTGAGCTCCAAGGGCCCGTATTTATAGCAATTGGGACTGATATTTGCATACTTGAAAAATTGCTAAATTTGGACATTTCATGCACAAGCTTGCATGGGCGTGTAAATGCCCATGAAGCAATCCAATTTGATCCATGTACAATCATTCTGAAGTTCAAATGAGGCTTGGATGTCAAGGCAATGTGAAATGTGATTTTTGGCATTTGATTTCTTCCAATCATGTAGCTCTATTAAAGCCATGCCCAGACCTAACAAATCTCATCCAAAATGCATGAACTTGGGTTCTTTGGAAAACTTAGATCAAGGGGAACAAGTTTGATGTTGAACAATTTTCCATTTGGAGCTTGGATCATGGTGAATTTTGAGGTGGAAGTTTGGAAATTTCAACATGTTGAAAATATTTCTAAGTGTCAAGTCATATATGTCAATATTCCACCTTGCTTAACTTTTTATGTGAGCTTCAAATGAGAAAAGTGTATTTATAAAAGTTGTAGATCTTTTAAAGACATTAAAAATGGTCACAAATTTCATGTCATTTGGATTTATAATGATAGAGTTATGCATTTTTGAAGTTTGGAAAAATCACTTGTTCAATGGTATAGGTCAAAAATGACCTATAATGTATCCTCATATCACATGCTCATAAAAGTTGAATTAGCTCTTACTCCAAAGATCAAAGTTGAAGTAGACATATTTAATTGGATTGTGAAACTTGTAAATATTTCATATCACAAAAATTGAGCAAGTTATGGCCTTGGGACGTTGACTTTCAAATTAGGGTTTAGACAAAATGACCTATAATGTTTCAACATAGAAAATGATTTTCCAAGCAAAAATAGCTCTAGGTCTCAACATGAAAGTTGTTTGTAATGTCATTTAGAGTAACATTACTCTTGGAATAATTTCATATGGTGAAAATTGTAGGAGATAGGGTCTAGGGAGACCCAGTTTTGATCAGATGAATTCATCTGGACAACCACCACCAACCAAATTGCTAACCTTCAATTCTCTTGACTTTTTAGGCTCATGGAAGATCATATATGCATAATATGATGAATGTTTGAAGTTTACCTTGAGAAATTTGATCAATTGGTGAGGTAGCTTGTTGGAGAAGTTACTAAAGATACCCAGTCAAACTAGGGTTTCCAAGGCAAATCACCTCCAAACTCTTGAAGAATACTTGATCAATATAACATGTAGAGATCAATGGGACTCATATATGATGCTTTGAGACATTGTGGATCAATATTTGATTGTGCTCTTAGCCATGAGGGTCTTAAACCCTAGATGTGAACTTGATAGATCAATGAGGATCATGCCCTACCTACAAAGACATATTTTTGGTATTTTGGTTAGTAAAATGATAATATACAAGTATGATACAATCACATGGTGCTTGGTGATCTCTCGCAAAACAAACCCAATGAAAGAGGGGTAAGGAGGATGCCAAGGTGTGATCCCAATGCTAATGCATATGATGAAATTGCACGAGGGATCTTAGGGTCAAAATTGGGGTCTTACAGCTGCCCCTATTTAAGGACATTCTAACTGAGGAGGTGAAGGTTAAAATCTTCGTATCGACTCAGCAGAATAGGCTTAAATAACAACATAGAAACAAATTTTGGTCCCTAAGAGACCTCATGATGCATATGATATGTATGTAAAAAGCAAATTCTCTGTGGGGAAATGTTGCCACAAAGGAAAAGAAATCAGAGAGACCGAAGATCCACAGGAGTAGAATGCATTTCGTAAGGAAAACTCACTGGGGAGACAGAGACTCTAGGGGATAAAGGGTTATGCGTAGGCCAGGCTACGACTTAAAAAACTGACGGGGGACTAGAGGAATTCAATAAAATGGAAAGACTAAGCTGGGGAAACAAAACATCTGCAGAGGATCACAAGTAGATCAGGATAAAACTGAAGTTCTTGAATCAATGCAGGGAAAAGAAATTTCACTAAGGAAAAACGCACTCAACTCAACTGGGGAAGAAATAAACTTCAACACAGGAGGAACAGGAATTCATTATCCACTACCTGCTACTGGGTAAGGAGATAATAAAAGTCTGATAGAGAGGACATCCGTCATCGGTTAAGATGAACATATCAAGGATGACTCGTTGGGAACCAACAAGAGGGAATATTCATTACCAGTTACTGGGTAAGAATAACCTTGCTGGGGAAAAAACTGCAGAAATAGGATTTACAACTACCAGTTACTGGGCAGAAGACCGAAGATGAGAATATCCGTCACCGGTTAAGGTGAACATATCAAGGATAGACTCAAAGGAAAGAAAATCCGTTATCGGTTAAGATGAACATATCAAGGATAGTCTTGCTTGGGAATTGTTAAGGAGGATACCCGTCATTGGTTAAGATGAACATATCAAGGATAAACCAACTGAACAAAAAGTAGGAATTACATTTATCGAATACTGGATAGAAGACCATCAAAGAGAAAATCCATCACCGGTTAGGATGAACATATCAAGGATAGACTCTGTTGAGGGGAAAAGCAGGATTTATAACTATCGGTTACTGGGTAGAAGACCGCAAAGAGGAGGAAATCCGTCATCGGTTAGGATGAACATATCAAGGATTAGCCCTCTAGGAACAAAGTAGGGATTACAACTACCTTTTTACTGGGTAGAATACCAAGGATGAGAATATCCATCATCGGTTAGGATGAACATATCAAGGATAGTCTCAGGAAGGGGAGAGAAAGACATCCGTCACTAGTTAGGATGAACATATCAAGGATATACTTCCTGGGGAAATATGAAGACGAATCCGCTGGGAAAAAAGTTGCTCTTGCTGGGTATTGGGCAAAAGTGAAGAACATGAGAAGAATATTACCATTTACTGGGTAATAGGCTCTCAGGGGACCAGAAACATCTATCTAGGTAAGATCTAGAAAGAAACAGTCAATCAGGACTCAACCCAATGAGGATATAACTCAAGGGGAGTAATTCCATCCAGGTAATCAACTGGGGAAGAAACTAAACAATGATCATCCACGAGGCAGTGGGGAAAGGAGAAAGGTTTCTGCTTAAGGGGCCGACACTCTACAATTGAAGGATGACAGACACCAAACTTATATGGGGATAAAGTACCGCCATAACAAAGAATAAGAATCTCAGACAATGAATCAAAAAATTAGATTATGCAAAAATATGTAATCATGAAATTATATGAGTGTATATGTATATGTATATGTATATGTATATGTATATGTATATGTATATGTATATGTATATGTGTATGTATATGTATATGTATATGTATATGTATATGTGTATGTATATGTATATGTATATGTATATATGATGACTATGCTGACAAAGCGATCGCAAAGGATACAAAGGTGTCACAAACAATTTGAATCATCGGGACAATTCTCGGTGAATCCACAACAACGGGATACAACTGTCGGAGAACAGGGAGGTCAACATCCCAAAGGCTCAACATTATCTGGGGAAAGAGGAGATCTGATGAGGAAAGGAAATATTATCGAGTCTGCAGGGAATTTTAGGTCAACTGTACAGAGGATAAACACAAATAGCTGCTCAGAAACCAGGAGGAAACTCTGACTAGGAGCGAGTCAGATGGCTATTGGCGAAGAAACCAACGCGATCTATTGGGGAAATCGATCTTACTCTGCTGAAGATCAAAACAGAAAATCAGCCCTGCTGAGGAACACAAACACTTTGCCTGGGACTAAATCAACCAACTCAGTTGGGAAAAGTACAGAAGCTCCGCTGGGGAACTGGATCAACAAACTCGGCTAAGGATACCTGAAGGGTTATCTGTTTGGGGGAACCATTAATGCTCCGCACTTAGGACTTGCTGTTTTTCGAAATGCTGTTGATATTGCTTTTAAAACTGCCTTTGAAAAATTCTTGCTTTTATATGTTTAAGAAAGTGATTTTGATAAAAAACTTTAAGTTCAAAAATGATCATAATAGAATTTAAAACTATTGGCTGAAATAAATAAGAGTAGAAACAATTGGATAAAGGCTCAACTTTATTTAATAGAATGGTAGTCTGTAAATGACAAGACTCCATAGATCTTTACAAAGTTGAAAATGGTAATTTACATGGAAAAGGGTTACATTGAATACAATTGACCGCTAATCCTTCTACATACTCTTGATATCCACTGTGCTTTTGGTGACTGTTGGAGATAGTGAACCAAAGTCTGACAGTGTGCTCAAGATAAGTCTTCAAAACCGAAGATCAGCAGAATGTAGTTACTTGCCATAATCCCTAATTTTTGCATAAGTTTCCCCAGGGTGGGGTACTCAACTTATCGGGAATTTTTTTTGTCTTATGTCTCTAATTTTTGCCTGGATCTCCCTTTCGAGTTTTCAATCCACCGAGACGCTCCTTTTTTACCTAAGTCACCCTTTCAGGTTTTCGACTTAGCGAGCTGTTTTTTTCTTTTTAGGCGAAGTATTTCTTGACTGCATCTGCGTTCACAGGACGAGTGAACTCTTCACCATCCATAGTTGTAAGAATCAAAGCACCGTCTGAAAAGACTCTCTTAACAACATATGGGCTTTCATAATTAGGAGTCCATTTGCCCCTAGAATATGGTTTGAACGATAAGATCTTCTTGAGGACAACGTCACCTTCTCTGAATACACGAGGTCTAACCTTCTTATCAAAAGCTTTCTTCATCCTCTGCTGATATAACTGACCATGACACATGGCAGTTAATCTCTTCTCTTCAATCAAATTCAACTGATCAAACCTGGTTTGACACCATTCAGCCTCAGTCAACTTGGCTTCCATGAGCACACACAATGAAGGAATCTCAACCTCTACGAGAGAGAAAGGTTGAGAGAGAGAAAGGGGTTGCCCCTGTTGAAGTACAGATGGATGTATGATACCCATGCAAAGTAAATGGGAGCATCTCATGCCAATCCTTATATGTCACAACCATTTTCTGAATAATCTTCTTAATATTCTTATTTGCAGCTTCAACAACCCCATTCATCTTGGGTCTGTAGGGAGAAGAATTATGATGTGCAATCTTGAAGTCTTTGCAAAGAGCTTCCATCATATTGTTATTCAAGTTTGATCCATTATCAGTAATGATCTTACTTGGCATACCATAACGACATATAATCTGATTCTCGATAAACCTTACAACAACTTGCTTGGTTACATTCGCATACGATGCCACTTCAACCCATTTTGTGAAGTAGTCAATAGCCACCAAAATGAAACGATGTCCCTTCGACGCTTTGGGCTCAATCATGCCAATCATATCAATTCCCCACATGGGGAAAGGCCATGGGGAAGAAATAACGTTCAACAATGTCGGAGGAACATGAATCTTATCCGCATATATTTGACACTTGTGGCATTTCTTCACAAACTTTCAACAGTCAGATTCCATTGTCAGCCAATAGTAACCTGCTCGTAACATCTTCTTTGCCATTGCATGTCCATTGGAATGAGTACCAAAGGAACCTTCATGCACTTCAGTCATCAACAAGTCTGCTTCGTCTCTATCCACACATCTGAGTAGAACCATGGCGAAGTTTCTCTTGTACAATACCTCACCATTCAGGTAGAAGTTGCCGACTAATCTTCTCAAAGTCTTCTTATCTTTCAAAGATGCCCTAAGCGGGTAAATCTGACTTTGGAGGAAACATTTGATGTCGTAATACCACGACTTTTTATCTTTGACCTCTTCAACAGTGAACACATGAGCTGGCCTATCAAGACACATTACGGTCAAATTGGGAACATCATTCCAATACTTCACTACAATCATCGAAGCCAACGTTGCAAGAGCATCTGCCATCCAGTTTTCATCTCGAGGGATATGATGAAACTCAACCTTTGTAAAGAAAGTTGAAATCCTCCTCGCATAATCTCTATAGGGTATCAAACCGGGTTGATTCGTCTCCCATTCACCTTTGATTTGATTCACCACCAAAGTTGAATCTCCAAAGACATCTAAATGCTTGATTCTGAGATCAATGGCCTCTTCGAGCCCCATAATGCAAGTTTCGTATTCTGCCATGTTGTTTGTACATTTGAAAGTTAATCTAGCTGTAAACGGAAAATGCGTGCCTTGAGGAGTAATGATCACTGCCCCAATGCCATTCCCATACTGGTTAACAACTCCATCAAATACCATAGCCCAACGGGAACCAGGTTCTGGCCCTTCTTCAAGCAATGGTTCATCACAATCTTTCATTTTCAAGTACAAGATCTCTTCATCAGGAAAATCATACTGCATTGACTGATAATTTTCAATTGGTTGGTGAGCCAAATAGTCAGCCAAGATACTACCTTTGATCGCTTTCTGAGGTCAGTATTCAATATCACACTCTCATAATAACATCTGCCAACGGGAAATCCACAATTAAAGCAGGCTTCTCAAATATATACTTGATTGGATCCATTTTGGATATCAACTAAGTGATATGATTCAACATATACTGACGCAGACGCTTAGCAGCCCAAGCCAATGTGCAGCAAGTATTCTCAAGCATAGAATACTAAGTCTCACAGTCGGTGAACTTCTTATTGAGGTAGAAAATTGCAAATTCTTTCTTTCCAATCTCATCTTGCTGACCTAGAACACAACCCATACTATCTTCAAGCACAGTCAAATACATTATCAATGGTCTTCCTTCAACAGGCGGAGACAAAATCGGAGACTCAAGTAGATATTCCTTGATACTACCAAAAGCTTTCTGGCAGTCTTCGGTCCAATCACAAGACTGATCTTTCCGAAGAAGCTTGAATATAGGCGCACATGTGGCAGTCATGTGTGAAATGAATCTTGAGATATAATTCAAGCGGCTGAGAAACCCTCTGACTTGCTTCTCAGTTTTGGGCGCATGCATCTCTTGTATTGCTTTGACCTTGTCATGATCGACCTCAATACCCTTCTCGTTGACAATAAAGTCCAACAACTTACCATAACGAACACCAAAAGTACACTTATTGGGATTCAAGCGGAGTTTGTATTTCCTCAAACGCTGGAATAATTTCAACAAATGCTCAACATGTTCCTCTTCATCAATTGATTTAGCAATCATGTCATCGACATAAACTTCAATCTCTTTATGCATCATATCATAAAAAAGAGTAGTCATTGCTCTCTGGTAAGTTGCACCAGCATTCTTTAAACCGAAAGGCATTACTCTATAACAAAATGTTCCCTAGGGTGTAATGAATATGGTCTTCTCCATATCTTCGGGTGCCATCTTGATCTGATTATATCCAGAAAATACATCCATAAACGAAAAGACTTTGAATTTAGCAGTATTGTCTACCAACATATCAATGTGTGGCAGAGGGAAATCATCTTTCGGACTGGCTTTATTCAAATCTCTATAGTCAACACACATGCAGAGTTTTCCATTTTTCTTCGACACAGACACAATATTGGCCACCCATTACGGATACTCAGCGGTCACAAGGAAACCGACATCAATCTGTTTCTGCACTTCTTCTTTGATCTTCACTGCCATATCAGGATGCGTTCTTCTCAACTTCTGCTTGACTAGCGGGCATTCTGGTTTCAATGGCAATTTATGCTCCACAATCTCAGAATCCAAACCAGGCATGTCTTGATAGGACCAAGCAAACACATCTGAATATTCTCGAAGAAGATCAATCAACCCCTTCTTAACATCTGGACACATTCGAGACCCAATCTTGACTTCCTTCATATCATCCTCGGAACCCAAGTTGACTAACTCAATCTGCTCTTCGAACGACTGAATGGTCTTTTCATCATGCTCAAGAAGACGAGACAATTCATCACTCACTTCTTCATCACTTTCCTCCTCGGCCTCAAACACAGGGAATTCAAAATTTGGAGAAGGAGAAGGATAATTGTATTCAATGGGGTTAGAAACCAGCCTGCATAATGATTTGATATTTTGATTTTAGCGAAGTGAATTTGTGACCAAATATTATGCAGATGGACAATTATATTATTTATTTATGTTTTTTGTGATTACCATTTTCAGAATAAAGCAAAAAGTAAAAAACAAACATCATAGATGTGGATGAATATAATTAATTTTATTAATGATCAATTTCAAAATGCCCAAACAATGTTCACTTCTCCCTTAGGCATATGAGAAGGATTTTTGAAAATATATAAAAGCAATTACTTAGATCGATGCAAAATAACAGGAATATCAACAGCAATCCAATTGTTGCAAGCCTTTCCATGCGTCACAAAATTGGTGCAGTCTTCCTCTTCGTCATCCTCTAGCACAACAACTAAGTGTTGTTCATTGCCATGAATGAACCCTCCGCTACGGAAGCTAAGTTGCATATCCTCAGACCTTGCAGTTGACAAACCTTATTGAAAATCCAAACCGGTTCTACCTTTGTTGTCGGAGACCTCTACCATGCACCCCCACTGATCCACATTGTCCTCTTCAACAATCTTCTTTGCATCTTTCATTGAGGACATAGGTGCCCCAACTCTCTTTTCAGCAGCAATAGATAAGGCTTGGAACAGAGTCCCAACCTCATCCTCAGCCTCAACGTAAGAGAAAGATGACAGGTGACTAACCAACAATGCCTTCTCCCCACCAACAATGACAAGCTTCCCATTCTTTACAAATTTGAGCTTCTGATGCAATGTGAAGGTAACAGCCCCTGCCTCATGGATCCATGGCCTTCCTAACAGACAACTGTAGGCCGGGTGGATATCCATTACTTGAAAAGTAATCTGAAAATCACTCGGACCTATCTTCACTGGAAGGTCCACTTCACCAATAACTGTTTTGCATGAACCGTCAAAAGCTTTGACGATTACACCACTATACCTCATGGGCGCTCCTTGATATGACAGCTTTGACAAAGTTGACTTCAGCAGCAAATTCAACGAAGACCCGGTGCCAACAAGCACATTTGACAAAGCATCATCTTTGCAATTCATAGAGATATGCAAAGCCAGATTATGATTCCTACCCTCCTCAGGGAGTTCCTCATCACAGAAGCTGAGATTGTTGCAGGAAGTGATGTTAGCTACTATATGATTAAACTGATCCACCGTAACATCATGTTCCACAAATGCTTGCTCAAGAACTCTTTGCAGTGCTTCTCTGTGCGCTTCTGAATTCATAAGCTGAGACAATACTGAAATCTTTGAGGGGGTTTGGAGCAGCTGCTCCACCACATTAAACTCACTCTTCTTTATCAGACGAAGTACCTCATCATCATCATTAGCCTTCAAATTGCTGGATTCACCAGACTTACCCTTTGAAGCACTAACAGGATCTACAACAGGCACTTCCACTTCCTTACTGACAGCTGAATCTTCTTTGTCTTTTGGGAACACCGGCCCATACACACGACCACTGCGGGTCACCTTGGTAACATCAGCAATGCTCACTACAGAGTCGGTCGTAGGCAACGGAACCTCTTGACCATCCTTCATCATTGTTGCATTGTACTGATACGGAACAACTTTATCAGATGAATATGGGATTGGACCCGCTAACCGTATAACCAATGACGATACTGATTTGTTGTTAACGTTGTTACTGTTACTACTGTCGTATTGAATCACCAATCTCTCTGGTTGCTTAAAAATGGGCACTATGACATTGACATCCTCATCTATATGACGGGATTGAACAATTTGGATCATGCTTTCATCCATCATCCGCTGGATGTCCCTCTTCACAACCATACATCCTTGAGGATTAACACTACAAATAGCACAACCATCATGGTGATGCTCACAATCACTCACCATCCAAATGTCCTTATGCATTTGTACCAAGGACCTCCGGATGAAACGAACATCAAACACTTTAAACTCTCCAGGACAACCGTCCACCATATTAACAGAAGAATTCCCATGAGCGGGTAGTGGATTTGCTTTCACGTTTGGTGCATGGTCCTCAAAGGACACCATTCCACTCTTTGTCAGCTTCTGAACCTCCTACTTGAGAGAATAGCAATTTTCTATGTCATGTCCGGGTGCTTCTTGGTGAAAAGCACAACGGAGTTCAGGTTTGTACCACCATGGAAGTGGTTCTGGAATTTGTGGAGGGTTTCTCAGTTGGAGTAGGTTCTTAAGAACCAAAGACGGATATAGCTCTGCATAAGTCATAGGAACCGGGTCAAAAGAGACCTTCTTCCTCTCAAAGTTTTGTTGATGATGCTTGTTGGTATTGTTGTTGTTGTGGGTGTTCGTTCATTGTTGCGGTTGTTGCTGTTGACGTTGTTGTTGTTGTTGTTGAATTGGTGTTGCTTGATTATTTGAAAATATAGGAATGACTGAAGATACTTGATGATGGTGTTGACGGGGTGGTTGATTCCTTCTGATCTGAGGCCTCCTCTGCCTCCCATTAGAAATTGCATTAGCTTCGCTATCTTTCTTTTTCCCAAAACTGCTGTCATATCTCTTGCTTGACGATACCTCCTCCTTTGACAAACGTCCTTCACGGACACCTTCCTCGAGCCTCATCCCCATGTTTACCATTTCAGTAAAGTCACTGGGGGCACTAGCAATCATGCGTTCATAATAAAATGAACTCAGGGTCCTCAAAAAGATTTTTGTCATTTCCTTCTCCTCTAAAGGAGGAGTGATCTGAGCAACCAACTCTCTCCACCTCTACACGTACTCTTTGAATGTCTCTTTATCCTTCTGAGACATAGACCTCAATTGGTCTCTATTAGGCGCCATATCCACGTTGTACTTATACTGTTTGACAAAAGCTTCTCCCAAGTCGTTGAAAGTGCTGATGCTTGCACTGTCCAACCCCATATACCAACGGAGCGCATCACAGATCAAACTGTCTTGGAAATAGTGAATCAACAGTTGATCGTTGTCAGTTTGGATAGACATCTTGCAGGAATACATCACTAGATGACTGAGCGGACATGTGTTCCCTTTTGTATTTTTCAAAGTCAGGCACTTTGAATTTCACCGGAATCTTCACATTCAGCACCAGAGATAACTCATCAGCACTTTTCCCAAACAAGTCCTTACCTCTCAACGTCTTCAATTCCTTGCGCAACTCAAGAAACTGATCCTTCATCTCATCCGTTTTCTCATAAACATCTGGGCTCTCAGACGGCTCAGAATGATAAATGGTGTCCTCCACACGAGGTAAGGTGTGCACAACGGGAGGTGGCACAGACATGACCGGGCTAGATACCGACATGGAAGCAAAAGTAGGCGCAAAGCCTTCAGGCATGAAGTTAGACGATATTCCCCACGGGATTCCGTCGGGCATGGTAGGCGCAAAATGAGCGGTAGCAGCAGGTATGGTAGAGGTAGCCACTTCTGAAATGACAGTCCTCTGAGGAGGAGGAGTTGCGGGCATTGGAGAAGATTGACTCTGAGCAGCCAACACTGACTCCATCATGGCAGTCAGTCGAGCAATCTCGTCCTTCAACTCTCTGTTCTCTTGCTCAAGGTGTTCCATGATTCTCAGATGATTGGCGCGCGTGTTGTACCGATGAGTCAGCTTGGCTGAAGCACAGAAGAAACACCAATGAGACATCTGGCGAAAGAGAAACCTGCTTATGCAAATGATGCATGAAATGCAATGCTTGTTTGTTTATTTTCAAGGAACTTACTATATTATTTACAAATATATATATACTTAACAACAATTGAAACAATTTGATATGACCATAAAAATCTCTTTTAATTTATATAATTGGAAGGATTACACTGAGTACAACTTCAGAAACCAAATGAAAAATACAAGAGAAAAGGAGACTAGTCATCCTAAGGATCCCTAACAACAACGTTAGAAGATCTGGCTGTAGGTGCGTACTTCCTTCGAATGCATTGAATCTCGGTCTCAAAAGAAGCCTTCATCTGAGTCTTCTCGAGGACAAGCTGATCAACAATCTTCTTCCAAGCAACGGAAGGCTGAGGCATGCTAGAAGATGAAACCTCTGTCTCTCTCTGTCTCTTCGTCACTCGGTCTTCAAGTAGCTCAATAAGTGCATCCTTGTCCTTAGACTCCAACTACAACTCCTCATGCTTCTTGCTCAAAGCACAGAAATGCTCTTCCCACATATCTTTCTCTTGCTTCATCTTGACGAGTGCGTCTTCCAACTCCTCTACATCTTGGTTAGGGAGAGTTAATGGCTCAACCACAACCATATATATAAGTATCTCACAAGGATAAAGCATCTTCAACTCCAAAGCTCTCTTCTTCACCCAAAGAGTGTATGCTTCCAAAGTTACACAGTTGCACGGACCAAGCTTGGATCTTCCCTTCCTATGCACGTTATGCCAAGCATGTACAATCTTCTGCTTCAAATGTTGGGGATCTTTACCCTCTTGATAGAAAATACCTTCTAACAAAGTGTTATTAGGTTTGTCTCTCAAGGGCAACCCAAGTTGACGACGAGTCAAAGCAGGGTTGTAGTTAATTCCTCCTTGTGTACCAATGAGAGGCACATTAGAGAATTCACCACAACAATCAATAATCTCCAAACTGCTCAAAGAAGGATCATACCAAACTATATCATCATTAGTGAGAGACATAAGTTTCTGAGACCACCGTAGACATTGTTTGTTCTCCACAAAAGCAGGCGTCTGAGGCAAGTGCGAAATAAACCACTTGTACAGAAAAGGAATGCAACAGACAACGTCCCACCACCCTTAGAATTCCTTAGATGCAAAGAGAAATACATATCACCCAACAGAGTAGGTGTAAGACCCCAATTTTGTCCCTAAGATCCCTCATGGCATCATATCATATCATCACATTGCCTTAAGGATCATTGTTCACCTTGCCTCCTTCCCCGTGGGTGGGTTATCTTGTTGAGATTGATTCTTGATCACCAAGCATGTTTTGCATTTGTATATCATTTGCTTTTCTATTTACCACTAACCAAAAGTACAAAAATATGTCATCTAACCTTTGTCTTGCAGATGAAGCAATCACAGTCAAGGCAATCCAAAGGCAGTCATTGAGCAATAGATGGTGGCCATTCTTGAGAATTTGGACACCACAAGCATTATCAAGAGTCCATATGAGCTATGATATCATTTTGAAGTAAAATCCCAAGTGGTAGAGGCTTGAACTTCATCAGAACATTCCCTAGTCAACTGAAGGCCTAGAAAGTCAACTGCCTAGTCAACTGTGGATTTTGAGGTGGGAAACGATTAGAAATACTTCATTCATGTTCAAACAAGTCTCATTTGACATTTCAAACATCAACATTGAAGAATTTAAAGTCAGGTCAAAACTTTCCAAAAATAGAAAGTGACCTATAATTCAAATTTGCCAAAAATGGAAAGGCTTTAACCTAACTTCAACTTCAAATTACATCATCAAGAAAGCTTCAAATGAAATTTTGTTGAACATGAAAGTTGTAGATCTTTCTCTCCCATTTCCAAAAAGTCCAAGATCATCAATTTCTCATGTGTGGTTAAAGAGATATCATCAAAACATGGCAAACTATGCTTGGAACCTCAAATGGGCATAACTTCTCAACCAAAACTCCAAATTGGATGGCTCTTTTTGCATTGTTCTTATTTTGACCTCTAAATTCCAAATCATACATTGCATTACATGAATTATATTCACATGATCATTTGGAAATTCATTGGATTTTTGGAGGGAAAATATGAAGTTTAAAATTGGTGCATGGCTTGATCTTTTTTCCACTACTATTGGCTCCAAAATGAAATTTGAAGTGAATTTGAAAGCAAATTCGTGCACTGTTCACCATACATTTCATGCATAGGGTGAAAAATCACAATTTGCACTTACACTTCATTTTTACTAATTACACTTTGCATTGGCCTAAGCATGGTTAGAAGGGTGATTAACATTGTCTATATATACCAAAACCTAACTGTTTTCAGCATTAACAATCACAATTTCAGATCTAGATCTAAACTCTCAAAATTTTCCTCTCAAAATTTCTTGCAATTTCTTCACATTCAATCCATTTCCATTGCTTGATCCTTATTTCTGAAGTGTTCTTGAGTAACTTTGCACGTGGAAGCAAGAGGATTGGTGCAGTATTGAAGCATTCTTGAAGCTTGAAGCAACAATGGTGAATCAAGATTTTGGTGAGATCGTGTGCAATTGAGCTCCATCTTCTTCTCCAATCACTTGTACAAGCATCATAGAAGAACTGTTGAGCATCACAAGGCCTTGAACCACACGAATTCCAGTTCTGCTCTTCAAGAGGTTACAAATCAACTCTCTTATTTTTGATTTTTCTTGCCATGATATTATAGATCTTGTTATGCTGATGAATTTGAGCTTTGAATCATGAAAATCCATGCTGTTTTGAGTGAGATACGATAGTTTGAAGTTTTGATGATGAACTTTTAATCTCTTCGATCCGTGCTTGTTATGGTGTTTTATGTTGAAATGATTATGGATTTTGAGTGTGCATTGCATGAGGAATCGTTTAGTGTAGCTGATTTCAATTTCTGGACACTTTTGATTTTTCTGGAAAAATCCAGATGAAGATCATGATGATCTTCATCTTCAACCTTGATGTTCATGCGTTTTCCAGATCTGCTACCAATTTGCTACGTTTTTGCTACCAAAATTTGAATTAGCTACGAAATGCTTGGCGCGCTAGGGTTTGAATCCATACGATGTCGTTTTGTTAGGCGCGCGCATATTTGAATGTGTACTGATTTCGATTCCTGGCCAGCGCTTGTTTTCAAATGCCATGCTATATTTTCCTTTTCCCTCCATTATTTCCAATACATGCTTCACATTATTTTTTTTAAATTTTTTCTTCATCTTTAAAAATTCATATCTAATTGAAAATTGATCCAAAAATTATGAGGTTTTTTTCATTGCATTCCTTATCTTGTCTATTATTTTTTGATCATTTTTTCCAAAATTGTGCTTGGCTGGATTTCATTTTGTGCTAGGGTATTTGAACATGTATCCATTTTGTACCTTGCCTTGTTTATTCATTTGTGAAATGCTGGTCTTTGATCCAATGAATCTGAAAATTTGCATGATGAAACTAGACTCATTGCTTGACATATTGGTGTTGATTTGGTATTTTTATCAATTATCATCTCTGTTTTATGATTGTTCTAAGTTGGTGTGACAATTTGTGTCACACCTTTGTGATGTTCAACTTGAATGATGTGTTTGCCATGCCAGATGATCTCCAATTGTCCTGATTTTTCATATGATGGATGTTGTGGATGTTGTGAGTGAGCATGAATTTTTTTGGAATTTTTGGAATCATTTCTGATTTAATTGAGATTTTTCATTCTGGTTGATCATATTTGAGCTTTAAAATTGCCTTGAACTTCAATTGATCATGAAATGTTTTTGGTATATGATATTGATGTGAGACCTTTTGGAATGTTTCAAGATGTGTTTGAAGTTGATTCATGTTAAATTTCAGCTCCTGTTTCAATTTTTTTCCTCATCTTTGACCCTAGGCTTTGACCTAGTGGTTTGTTGCTTATGTTTGAGCTTTGATTTCAGGTTGAACATTCAAGCTTCATAGTTGTTGATGCTCCATCATTTGAGCATTGTTGTTTGCTTGTGATTACTAATCTTTGTATGTTTTGTAGGTTGATGCAAACTCATTTGAGTTTTGTATTATGGCTTACTCATTTGTACATTGGGAATGATTGTTGCTTATTGACTATTGTCTGTCTGTTTATCTGAGTCTTGTACTGATTTGTTTGATGTTTCCACAGGTACATAAGTTGCTTTAAGTTCATTGTGAACTTTGCTTTGCTTGGTTGCTTAACCACTTAGGTATAATTTCTAATCTCCATATAGTCTGGAAGACCTACTGTTATTGGTAGGCACCTGTCTGAAGTCCTCCTTAAGAGGTAATGCTTGTGATTGTTTACTTTTTGTGCCAAGCAGGAAAAGTCCTCTTATGAGGCAATTGGCAGATAAAAGAGATGTGTAATCCATCTCCTGCTATTCAGTGTGTCATTCACCTTTGCTCACACAATTGTGTTGATGCATTGTGAATAATAACCGAAGATCTTATAGAGTCAAATAACTTGTGGAGAAGAGTTCCAACTTTCTGAACTCCCACACCTTCTATTGTTTAAAGCTCTCCCAGACCAGGGATAAGAGCTATGAGGCACACCCCTCATTTCCATTTCATCTGCTTCACCCTAACTCTCAATGTTAGGGTTAAGAGCACCAATTACCCCATTCCAGTTGGCTGTAAAGCCTAACCTTGTTTGAGCCTAATTGCTTGTGTATAGTGTGTGCTAATTGACTTGTTGTCTGATTACTTGATTCATCTGTGCATATTTGTTTGAGTTTGCCTTTGTGCATTTATCATCATTAAGTGTACATAATTGCATGATAATTTTTCATATCTTTGTGACACTTTTGTTTGTCCATTGAGGAGTCAATTATAAGTCCATTTATTGGCATTTGTTTCCTATGATCTGGAAGGAGTTGGGACTAAGACCATTTATTAGCATCCTATTTCCTTGGAGTCGAGTGTAAGACCATTTATTGGCAACTTGTTTCCTCTTGCTTATTGCATTTTTTTGCTTGTTGTATGTGAGGAGTCAATTGTAAGCCCATTTATTGGCAGTTGTTTCCTATGATCATTCTTTGGAGATTGGTGTAAGTCCATTGATTGGCCTCTGATATCCATGTTTTGTTTCCTTTGTGAGACTAGTATAAGTCCATTGATTGGCATCTGGTATCATTGTTTCTTTTGTTTTAGGAGATTGGTGTAAATCCATTGATTGGTATCCGGTATCCATGTTTTGTTTTGGGAGATTGGTATAAGACCATTGATTGGCATCTGATATCCATGTTTTGTTTTGTGAGACTAGTATAAGTCCATTGATTGGCATCTGGTATCCATCTTGCTTTATTTGCTTATTGCTCTTTGTTGCCTATTCCAAAGGAATCACTTGGATCATCTACATATGATCTCAAGAGGTGAACATCTAAGAAGTTTTACACTTTCTCACCCTCCCACCTTTTGTTTCTTTAAACCTCCATCTTTGCATGATAATCCAAAACCTGAAAACTTTTGTGCAAACATTCTCATTTTGTTTTCTAATTAGAAACCTAGGCCTTAGGCCTTTGATTTTCAAATTTCATTTTCACAATACTTCTTTTGAATTGAATTCTAATCATACTTTGACCATATTTTTGTGAATAAATCCTAATTGGTTAATTCCACTCATTCAATTGTTTTGTGGCTTTGTCCATTCTTGATAAGTTTTCATACATTAGCCATAGGTTTGATTTATCCTAGTTGGTTGATGTTAATCTCACCTTTTGTCCTTAGTGATTGAATTGTAAGACTTCCTTGCTTATTATAGGGTTAACCCCTCACTAGCAAGTTGAAGCTTTTCTCACATGGTGGACTTGTTGTTTGCATAAGGTTGAGTTTTCTCCCGTGGATAACGTAAGACCTTAGGGCTTTTGTTTAAAATGAACCCACTCATATTTTTGAAATATTTTAGCCGAACTACGGCGTTTTGATCCTTACCTTTTCATGGAAAGGTACGTAGGCAACGGGTTCATCCGTTCAAACACAAAAATAATAACTTGTATATTCTTTTCTCATCTCTTCCATCTATGTTTGCACAAAAATATTTCATAAACAAATAACATTTCGTACAACAAGTGTGAAAAGAGGTTCCCTAGAAGTACCTAGGACGTTTTGGGTGCCTAACACCTTCCCATTGCGTAATTTACCCCTTACCCTGATCTCTGATCTTTTCATTAGTTTTCTATGTGTAAAACTTCTTAGGCTTTTGTTCGCTTTTTAGCCATTCCTTCGGATAAATAAAAGTGCGGTGGCGACTCGAATCTTTGTATACTTTGCTTTTGATTTAATCAATAAATCATAAAGTGACGAATACACCGCTACAGAAAAGTGGCGACTCTGCTGGGGAACATGCAAAGTCCTTGGTGGTTTTGCCTACTTTTCACCCTTGTTGTGTGATATTGTTTATGTGTTATTTGACATATTTTTGTACAATTTGGGATAACTGTATTGATTGTAATGTTTGAATTGCTTGATATACGATTGTTGTTTGCTTGGTGATCTCTGTGAGATGAGTTCTATACCCGAACTCGAGTGCACCTTAGGATAGGAGAATGGCATAGTCTTGTCGACTTGTGTGGAGTATTCCTTAGCAAGTTGACTTGCGAGTCCATTCACTTGGTGGAGGTCATGTTGGATTAATAATGTCACACAAGTTATTTGTGGTTAGGCATTATTCTTTCAATCATGTGCCTTAGAAGCCAATGACCTTAGTTTACCAAGCCCATCTTGGCCTATTTTTAGGACGTAGTGCGGAGGTCGTTCAAATGTAAGATCTGATGCGATTGTTACACGATACTACACTCATAAGAGTCTCTCTTGAGAATATTTTTGGAATACGAGTATTCGTTCCTCCGATAATATTCAAAAGATGGGATGATGACTATGGGAACCTCTGGTAGAACATGTTCGGCAGGTTTAAACCCTAGTACACTCCCTTTGGGTGGTTCTTAACCGAGACTCCATGCTCGTGACTCTCAACAAACCCGTGATTCATGGTTGAGTCGTTCAGACAACCTTAATATCAATGGAACCTGGGTGTCGATAAGGTGTAAATCCTAATCCACCAAAACGGATGATTGATATTAAGGATGATTGAGCCGGTTCATGTATTGTTAATATCAATGGAACTTGGGTGTTGATAAGGTGAAAACCATAATCCACCAAAATGGATGATTGATATTAAGAATACTATGAGCTTTCCCATGACCTTTGTCTGGTGTGCTTTGCTTGATCCTTGGGTGTGATTGTTGCATTCATGCATTCATGCATTCATCCGCATTCATGTCATCAGAAAATCAGAAAATTTTCAAGGAACTTAAAAGGGTTTTATTTGCAAAATTTTAAGACATGGAAAGACCAAAAAGGCATACAAAGAAGTACAACTTTAGACAGCCCGATGTGAAAGAGTTAAGGAATCTGACATCTTATGTATTAGATCCCTTGGGTTTCAAGGCTCGTTATGGGAAGCTTCTGCCTCTGTTGACTACTCAGGTTGATGAAGGGTTGATGAGTACTTTGGCACAGTTCTATGATCCTCTGTATCATTGCTTCTCTTTTCCGGATTTTCAGCTATTGCCTACGCTTGAGGAGTATGCTCATCTTGTGGGTATTCCTATTCTAGATCAGGTGCCGTTCAGTGGCTTAGAGAGTATTCCGACTTCTCGAGAGATCGCATACTTGTTGCACATAGATGAATCCCTTATTGAAGCGCATATGACTACCAAAGGTGGAATTCAGGGTCTTCCTTCTGAGTTCCTCATTGCTCAAGCTACCGTTTATGGGAAGGCCATGAGTGAGGATGCCTTTGAGGCCATATTTGTGCTGCTCATCTATGGGTTGGTATTATTCCCCAACATCGACAAATTTGTGGATGTGAACGCCATTAGGATCTTCTCAGTTCTTAATCCCGTTCCTACTCTGTTGGGTGATGCCTATTTCTCTTTGCATCTGAGGAATGCAAAGGGTGGAGGAGTTATTGTGTGCTGTTTGCCTCTGTTGTATAAGTGGTTTATTTCTCACTTACCGCAGACGGTCGCTTTCAAGGAGAACAAGGGATGTCTACGGTGGTCTACGAGACTCATGTCTCTCACTAATGATGATATCTCTTGGTATGATCGCGTGTATGATACTGTTCAGATCATTGATTATTGTGGTGAATTCCCTAATGTGCCTCTTCTTGGTACATGTGGTGGGATCAGCTACAATCCTATCTTAGCACGTCGTCAGCTTGGGTTCCCCCTAAAGGATAAACCTCATAACATTCTGTTAGAAGGTGTATTCTTTCAGGAGGGTAAAGATCCCCAAGGTCTGAAAGCCAGGATGGTCCGCGCTTGGCGCAAGATTCACAGGAAGGGTAGAAACGAGTTGGGTCCGAAGAACTGCATCGCTTTGGAGCCGTATACTTCTTGGGTCCGACAGAGAGCTTCTGAGTATCTTATGCCATATGATTATCCAAGACCTACACCGTTGGTTGTGGCTGGGCCTTCAACCCTCCCTAACCAAGGCGTAGAGGAGTTGAGAGACGAAGACCTTTCACGTGCCTGGATCCGTGAAAGAGAAGAGTTGCTTCAACAACTTAAGGAGAAAGACGCTCTGATTGAGTTCCTCGAGCACCAGGTGATAGATGATCCTAATGATACCTGGACTTCTCTGCTTCCTCAGTCTTCCAAATTCTGGAAGAGGAAGTATGATCGACTGGCTAAGGAGAAAGCGGATATGGAAGCAGCCTATGAGAGAGAGATCAAGAAGCTTTGTGTTTCTCGTCTTCCAGCATCTCGAGCTTCTAGGGATCCATAGGATGTTTATTTTCTTTTCCCTTGTAATAATCAACAATGCTGTACTTCTTTGTCTCGAATATATTTGATGAGATATTTTCCATATGCGATTAAATGCTTTAAATTTCAAAATTGCAAATGAACCTTAAAAGTTCCTTGAAATAAAAACAAAGCATATGCACGAGCATTGCATGCATCATGTTGCATAAGCAGGTTGTTCTGGTCTTCTTGTCTGTGGCCTAACTCTGTGCTCTTCATTTATTTTGAAGACAAGCTGACTCACCGGTACTACACCAGAGCCAATTCTGCAAGAGTGATGGATCAGTTAGAACAAGAGAACCGAGAGCTGAAGGAAGAAGTTGCCTGATTGAGTGCTCTGATGGAGCAGTTCTTGTCTGCCCAGAATCAACCATCTCCACCTCCTGCAACTCCTCCCCAGAGGACTGTTATATCTGAAGTTGTCTCTTCGACTGTGCCAGCTGCCAGTGCCCATTTTGTGCCACATGCCATGCCAGCCGGGTTTCCGTGGGGTATGCCTCCTGGTTTCATGCTAGATATTCCAGCTCCTACTTTTACTTCTATGCCGGCATCTAGCCCGGTCCTTGCTGTTCCTCCTCCTGTTGTGCATACCGTTCCCAGGGTAGACGACACCATCTATCATTCTGAGCCGTCTGAGGGCCCAGATGTTAATGAAAAGATGGAAGCTATGAATGACCAATTTCTTGAACTCCGCAAGGAATTGAAGACCCTCCGAGGGAAAGATTTGTTCGGCAAGTCTGCTGCTGAACTCTGCCTAGTTCCCGGTGTGAAAATACCTGTCAAATTCAAAGTCCCTGACTTTGAGAAATATAAGGGGAACACCTGCCCTCTCGCTCACCTGGTCATGTACGCCAGGAAAATGTCTACTCAAACTGATAATGATCAACTGCTGATTCATTACTTTCAGGATAGTTTATCTGGTGCAACTCTTCGTTGGTATATGAGCCTTGATAGTGCAAACATCCGATCCTTCAATGATCTTGGCGAAGCCTTCGTCAAGCAGTACAAATATAATGTTGATATGACGCCTGACCGTGATCAACTCAGGGCCATGTCTCAGAAGGATAAAGAGACATTCAAAGAATACGGCCAGAGGTGGCGAGAGTTAGCAGCTCAGATTACTCCTCCGCTGGAAGAGAAGGAGATGACTAAGATCTTTTTGAAGACTCTTAGTTCATTTTATTATGAGCGGATGGTTGCGAGTGCTCCCTCTGATTTCACCGAAATGGTGAACATGGGGATGCGTTTGGAGGAAGGTGTCCGTGAAGGACGATTGGCTAAAGATGAAGGCTCTTCTAAACGATATGGGGCGTTTAAGAAGAAAGATGGAGAGGCACATGCTGTGCAATCTCATGCTAAACCTAGAAGACCCTCTGCTAAGAGGAAGCCAGCGCGTCATCAGCATCAGGTGGCTCATATAGCACCTGTCTTCAGAGACAACAACCAGCATCAACAACAACCTCAGTATCAACAGCAACATCGTCCACAGCAACAGGCTTACCAGCCTCGTGGCAGCACCAGTAATCAGGCCAATTTGAATTATGATAGGAAAAATATCAGTTTCGATCCCATTCCTATGTCATATGCTGAGCTATATCCCTCTTTGTTAGAGCGGAAACTGGTTACTCCCAGAGAGCCTCCGGCTGTACCTGCTAACCCGCAGTGGTGGTACAAGCCCGACCAACATTGTGTTTATCATTCCGGTGCTCCGGGACACAATATTGAAAACTGCTATCCGTTGAAAACTAAGGTTCAAGACCTTATGAGATGCGGCATACTGAGCTTTGAGGACTCAGGCCCCAATGTTACGAAAAACCCATTGCCCGAGCATGGGAAGTCGGTTAACATGGTCCAGGGGTGCCCTGGCAAATATAAAGTCAAATATGTCAGCCATATTCGACAGTCATTGGTCGAGTTGCATCGTCTGCTGTGTCAGTACAGTCATATGGAGCATGACCATGACAGATGCCGTATCTGTTCTGTCAATAGATTGGGTTGCCGCCAAGTGCGAAGAGAGCTTCAAGAGCTGTTGGATGATGGTACCATTGAGATTCTGCAGAATCGAAATGTTGATGAAGACGAACCAGAGGTGAATGTGATTTCTCCGGTGTTCAAGCTTCCCGAGCCTGTTGTCATCCGTTACGATGGTAGCAAGCCAAAGGTTTCTCCTTCTCTGGTTATCAAGCCTGCAGGCCCTGTGCCTTATTCTTCGGATAGAGCTATTCCTTTCCGATACAATCCCGTTGCTGTAGAAGACGGGAGAGAAGTGTCGTTGCCTTCGACTTCTGTTGTTAATATTGCAGATGTGAGCGGGTTGACCCGAAGTGGTTGCGTGTTTTCTGCACCCAAGCCTCAGGCTAGAGCTGTTGTTTCTGATTCTGCTGAGCGTCCGGTTGGGACTGTGGTGAATGTTCAGAATCCGGCACTTGCTGTTGCCAAACCCTCCTCTGTACAAAAGACTCCTACTTCTGCTGTTGGCCCGAGTGGCACTGTGAATGAAGAATGTGATGAGATGCTGAGGCTCATCAAGAAGAGTGAGTACAACGTTGTAGACCAGCTTCTACAAACGCCGTCCAAGATATCCGTGCTATCTTTGCTTCTGAATTCAGAACCCCATAGGGAGGCTCTGCAGAAAGTTTTGGACCTGGCTTATGTCGATCACGACGTCACTATAGAACAGTTTGACAGTATAGTTGCAAACATTACTGCTTGCAACACTTTGAGTTTCTGTGACGCTGATCTCCCTGAGGAGGGAAGAGACCACAACATGGCTCTACATATCTCTATGAATTGCAAGACCGACGCCATGTCCAACGTGCTGGTGGACACTGGGTCATCTCTAAATGTATTGCCGAAGACCACTCTTTCTAGATTGTCGTATCAAGGGCCTCCCATGAGGCAGAGTGGTGTTGTTGTGAAAGCTTTTGATGGGTCGCGTAAGACTGTGATTGGGGAAGTTGATCTCCCAATCAAGATTGGACCAAGTGATTTCCAGGTTACCTTCCAGGTTATGGATATCCACCCATCTTATAGCTGTCTCCTTGGTAGACCATGGATTCACGAGGCCGGCGCCGTGACATCCACCCTACACCAGAAGCTGAAATTTGTTAAGAACAAGAAACTGGTTGTGGTAGGGGGAGAAAAGGCTCTCCTGGTTAGCCACTTGTCTTCTTTCTCATATATTGATGCCGAGGATGAAGTTGGAACTCCTTTCCAAGCTTTATCTATTGTTGAGCCAATTGAGAAGAAGTCTCCTTCATTTGCTTCCTATCGTGATGCGAAACTAGCCATTGAATGTGGTGCAGTTGCTGGTTTAGGGAAGATGATTGAGCTTGAAGACAATAAATCCCGGGATGGAATTGGCTATTCTTCTGGGGCATTCAACGAGCAAGGATTGTTCAAGAGTGGAGGTTTCATCTATGCTGATCGAGCTGAAGAAGCTGCTGCTATTCTGGAAGAGGATGCAGAAGATTTGAGCAACTTCATCATACCTGGCGGTGTCTGCCATAATTGGGTCGCTGTGGATGTTCCTACGGTCATTCATAAGTCAGCGTAATTTGTTCACTTTGTTCAAAACCCTTCTCCCATGCCAAAAGGAGAAGTGATGACATTGTTGGCAGCATTTATGCAATGATATTTCATTCAATTAATGCATTGTTAAACATTTGTTTTTCCATTTGTTTTCACTTTTTGCTTTTGCATGAAATCAGTGATCACAAAAAACCTTAAAAACAAGAATAAAAGCAATATTTTTCATCTGCATAATGATTTGCTTGTTTAAATTCTAAAGTTTTCATTAACCAAAATCATTATGCAGGTTGATTCTAAAACCCATTGAACATAATGATCCAACGCCATCTCCCAATTTTGAATTCCCTGTATTTGAAGCAGAGGAAGATGATGTTGAAGGGATTCCTGATGAGATTTCCCGTCTCCTTGAGCACGAGAAGAAGATCATTCAGCCGCATCTTGAAGATCTGGAAACAGTCAACATAGGGTCTGAAGATTGTGTTCGTATGGTGAAGATTGGGGCACTTCTTGAAGAGTCTGTCAAGAAGGGGTTGATCAGTTTGCTACGAGAATATTCCGATATCTTTGCTTGGTCATATGAAGACATGCCGGGTCTAGATACAGATATTGTGCAACATTTCCTGCCTTTGAAGCCTGAGTGCGTGCCTGTGAAGCAGAAGCTCAGAAGAACTCATCCAGATATGGCAGTGAAGATCAAAGAGGAAGTTCAGAAGCAAATTGATGCGGGGTTTCTGGTGACTTCTACATATCCTCAATGGTTGGCCAATATTGTGCCTGTGCCTAAGAAAGACGGAAAAGTCCGTATGTGTGTTGATTACAGAGATTTGAACAAAGCTAGTCCGAAAGATGATTTTCCTCTACCACACATTGATATGTTGGTAGACAATACAGCTAAATTCAAAGTCTTTTCGTTTATGGACGGATTTTCCGGATATAACCAAATCAAGATGGCACCCGAGGATATGGAGAAGACAACATTCATCACACCTTGGGGAACATTCTGTTATCGAGTGATGCCCTTCGGTTTGAAGAACGCCGGAGCCACGTATCAACGTGCTATGACTACCTTGTTTCATGATATGATGCACAAGGAGATAGAGGTCTATGTTGATGATATGATCGCTAAGTCCCGAACGGAAGTTGAACATGTTGAGCATTTGTTGAAGCTTTTTCAGCGTCTGAGGAAGTTTAGACTTCGCCTGAATCCGAACAAATGTACATTTGGAGTCCGTTCTGGCAAGTTGTTGGGTTTTGTTGTCAGCGAGAGAGGTATTGAAGTTGATCCTGCAAAGGTCAAAGCAATATAAGAGATGCCTGCACCCAAAACTGAGAAGCAAGTCCGAGGTTTTCTTGGCCGCTTGAACTATATTTCCAGATTTATATCCCACATGACTGCCACATGTGCGCCAATATTCAAGCTCCTCCGGAAAGATCAGTCTCTTGATTGGACCAAGGATTGCCAGAAAGCTTTCGACAGTATCAAGGAATATCTGTCTGAACCTCCGATCTTGTCTCCGCCTGTAGAAGGAAGACCTCTGATTATGTATCTGACCGTTCTTGAAGACTCGATGGGTTGTGTACTCGGTCAATAAGACGAATCAGGGAAGAAAGAATCTGCTATCTACTACCTCAGTAAGAAGTTTACTGATTGTGAGTCTCGATACTCTATGCTTGAGAAGACGTGTTGTGCTTTGGCTTGGGCTACTAAGCGTTTGCGCCAGTACATGATAAATCATACAACTTGGTTGATATCCCGAATGGATCCAATTAAGTATATTTTCGAGAAGCCTGCTTTAACCGGGAGGATTTCCCGTTGGCAGATGTTGTTGTCTGAGTATGATATCGAGTATCGAGCTCAGAAAGCTATCAAAGGTAGTATCTTGGCTGACCATTTGGCGCATCAGCCGATTGAAGATCATCAGTCTGTTCAGTACGACTTCCCAGATGAGGAGATTCTGTATTTGAAAATGAAAGATTGTGATGAGCCTACACTTGATGAAGGTCCAGAACCTGGTTCCAGATGGACGATGGTGTTTGATGGCGTTGTGAATCAGTACGGAAATGGTATTGGGGCAGTAATCATTACTCCTCATGGCACACATATTCCGTTTACAGCAAGGCTAACTTTCAAATGCACGAATAATATGGCTGAGTATGAAGCCTGTATTATGGGACTGGAAGAATGCATTGATTTGAGAATCAAGCATCTTGATGTGTATGGTGATTCGGCCCTGGTTGTCAATCAGATCAAGGGTGAATGGGAGACGAATCAGCCTGGTCTCATTCCGTATAGAGATTATGCGAGAAGGATTTCAACATTCTTTACTGAAGTTGACTTTTATCACATTCCTCGAGAGGATAATCGGATGGCAGATGCACTTGCTACGCTTGCTTCAATGATTGTAGTCAAATATTGGAATGAAGTTCCCAACATTTCCGTGATGCGCTTGGATAGACCAGCTCACGTGTTTACAGTTGAAGAATTGAATGATGACAAGCCTTGGTATTTTGATATCAAGAATTTCCTCCAGAATCAGGTCTACCCACCTGGAGCGTCGGTGAAAGATAGGAAAACTTTGAGAAGGTTGTCAGGCAGTTTCTACCTCAGTGGTAAAGTGCTGTACAAGAGAAATTTTGACATGGTTTTGCTCAGATGCGTGGATAGACACGAAGCAGACCTGTTGATGACTAAGGTCCATGAGGGTTCATTTGGTACCCATTCCAATGGACATGCCATGGCTAGAAAGATGTTGAGAGCAGGCTACTATTGGCTGACAATGGAGTCTGACTGCTGCAAATATGTGAAGAAATGCCACAAGTGTCAGATTTACGCGGATAAGATTCATATTCCTCCGACACTTCTGAATATGATTTCATCACCATGGCCTTTCTCTATGTGGGGAATCGACATGATCGGCATGATTGAACCGAAGGCGTCCAATGGGCACAGGTTTATTCTCGTAGCAATTGACTACTTCACCAAATGGGTTGAAGCCGCATCGTATGCGAATGTGACCAGGCAGGTGGTCGTGAAGTTTATCAAGAATCAGCTGATTTACCGTTATGGTGTGCTAGATAAGATCATTACTGATAATGGATCTAATCTGAATAATAAGATGATGGAAGAGTTGTGCGCTGAGTTCAAGATTGCACACCATAATTTCTCTCCTTACAGACCCAAGATGAACGGGGCTGTTGAAGCTGCTAATAAGAATATCAAGAAGATTATCCAGAAGATGACAGTTACGTACAAAGATTGGCATGAGATGCTGCCATTTGCTTTGCATGGATATCGTACATCTGTCCGCACTTCAACAGGGGCAACCCCTTTCTCTCTTGTTTACGGCATGGAGGTTGTTCTCCCAGTAGAGGTGGAGATCCCATCAATGAGAGTCTTGATGGAAGCCAAGTTGACTGATGCTGAATGGATTCAGAGTCGTTACGACCAACTGAATTTGATTGAAGAGAAGCGATTGACTGCCATGTGCCATGGTCAGTTATATCAGCAGAGAATGAAGAAAGCATTCGATAAGAAGGTCAAGCCTCGTGTGTTTCGAGAAGGTGACCTCGTGCTCAAGAAAGTCTTGTCTTTCGCGCCCGATTCCAAGGGCAAGTGGACTCCGAACTATGAGGGTCCATATGTTGTTAAGAGAGCCTTTTCAGGCGGTGCTTTGATGCTTACAACAATGGATGGGGAGGATTTCACTCGTCTTGTGAATTCAGATGCAGTCAAGAAATACTTTGCCTAGAAAAAAAAGAGTATAAGAAAAACAGAATAGCTCGCTAAATTGAAAACCCGAAAGGGCGGCTTAGGCAAAAATGAGCGTCTCGGTGGAGAACCCGAAAGGGCGATCCAGGCAAAAATTAGAGACTTGAAAAAAAGAATATTTGCATCCCGCTAGATTGAGTACCTCACCCTGGGGAAATATAGGCAAAAATTAGGGATTTGGCAAGTAACTGCATCCTGACAAGACTTTCTGTTCAGCAGCTGTCTTTTCGCCAGAGATTCTCGATTCGTCGTCGACGGAAGCTTGGAATACATCGAGATTCAAATTGGTAGAGAAAGGATCATTATGTTCAATGTAGCCCTCTTCCAATATATATCACTGATTTCAAATTTGTACAGATATATGGAGTCTTGACATTTGCAGGCTACCATTCCATCAAATCAATTTGAGCTTTTATCCAATTATTTGCACTCTTATTTGTTTCAATTCAACAAATGTTTTGCATGTTTTAATTGATAAAATGTCATTGTTTTAAACAAATAAATTTTTTCAAATTGTTGTTTTAAACAAAGTGAACATTCACAATGATGAAAGGATACTTAAGAATTTCTCAGTGCTCTCCCGAGGGTGGCATGATTTCCAACAGGTAAGACATTTGTTCATATTCCTGGTTTAGTTGTATCCTCTTTCTCCAGATTTTGTTGTTGGGGTTGTTCCCCAACCAGAGCTTTTGTTGGAGTTGTTCCCTAAGCAGAGTGTTTGACTTCATGGTCTTCTCCTCAGCATGGTTGCTTTCCTTTGGAAGATTCAGTGACTGGTGGGTTGACACCCCGGTACTTCATCATTTTCCTCAGCACAGTTGCTGGCAGAGTTGTTGATATGATGGACTGCATTTATGCTATATCTCCCCATTAGAGCGCTTGTTGAGGTTTTCACCTCTTTTTCCTGCAGCAGAGCAGTGATTATTTTCCTCCTCAGCGGTTGTTAGTTCCTCTTGGGAGGTTCATCATTTGGTGGTTGATCCCCAGCTTTCCTCCTCGTCCCTAGTGGAGCCGCCAGTAGATTTGTGGTATGATGGATTATATCTGTGATTTCCTTACAGAGTCCCTGCCAGAGTTGGTATTCTCCAACGGAGTTGATATCCTCAACAGAGTTGCTTTTGTGGCAGTTTCTGCCTGTTGAAATCTCTGTTACCCCAGTAGGGTCGGTTGGTGATCTATCATCCATGGATTTGGTTGATTTCCTGATGCTTTTGATCCCTAGTAGAGTGGCTTGTTGCAGAATCTACCTGTGTGATCTATTTTCCCTCAGTGGGTTTATCCCCGATGGAGTGGCTGACATGTATCCCCAGTAGAGTTGCTTGTGCGGCTAGATTCTACTTGTGTGTTCTGTTCTCTTCAGCGGTTCTTGCTTGTGCAGTGAACTCTTGTTTCCCAGTTGATGCTGAGGACTTCCTGCAGAAATCCCGGGATTTCTCTGTTTCCCCAACAAATTGATCTTTGTGGCTGTTTATGCCTGTTGTGACGTTCTGTACCCTAGTTGGGTTGATTGTTGATCCATCACTCAGAGATTTTGTGATTTCCTTGATATCTCTGACATCTTTTGCCTCCCCGCAGATCTTTGCTTTTCAGCATGTAGATCTCCAGCAGATTGGCTTTCCAGTTGGTTCTTGATGTTTCCCTCTGGAAGTGTAGTACCGGGCGTTTGATTCCTGGGCCTGTTTGTGTTAGAAATGTCTGTTGTGTCAGCATCCATCAAACATAAATTACGCATATTCATGCATACTTTCAACATTCAGATATTCATGAGTGCATTTTTGCCATATATCTTTTGTTTGTTATTCCCTGCGAGTGGTGATATAGATCTCTCCAATAGATCTTCCCCAAGCAGATGTCGGGTGTCTAATCTCTCACTATAGAGTCAGCCCCATAAGCAGAAAGTGTCTGTCATTCCTTCTGCAGTTCCCCACTGAGATATATCCTCGTGGATGACGGTTTCTTCCGTTTCTTCCCAACACATATATTGGGATGGATCTTCCTATTGAGTTATATCCTCATAGGACGAATTTTGATTCAGTCTGTCTTTTCGGCTTGATTCCGAATTGGCTATTTGTCAACTGTTTCTTGTGCTTCCCTGTGGAATAAATGAATGAATTGCCCAGTAACCAGCAATAGTTCTTTTTATCCCCAGCGGAATCTTTTGGGCCTCTACCCTTATACCGGTAGTTGTAAGTCCTATGTTCCCTCTTCTTGGCGGAATTTGTGGTTATATACCTTTTATTCCTCGGCGAGAGTCGTTCGTTTTCTACCCAGTAGTCGGTAGTCGTAAATCCTAGTTTTTGCCTGCTCCTCAGCAGTTGGTGGTTTGTTATAAACCCTATTTTTGTTTCCCGTGCGGAATTGTGATTCTTTCATTCCCACGCGGACGTTGTGGTTTTCTACCCCGTATTCGGTAGATGTAAACCCTAATTCTTTTATCCTCATTAGAGTTGTTGGCTACTACCCAGTATTCGGTAGTTGTAAGTCCTATCTCTTTTTTTCCCCTAGCAGAGGTAACCTTTGTGGTTCGTTCTGGTTGATGGTGGATTTTGTGGTCTTCTACCCAGTATTCGGTAGTTGTAAATCCTATGTTATTGTGGTTTTTATCCCCAACGGAGTCTGTGCTTTCTTAGGGATAATTGCCGGTTGCTAGCAATTTTATCCTCAGCCAGAGTTTGTGGTTTCCTACCCCGTATTCGGTAGTTGTAAACCCTAATTTCTCCCCTTTGCAGAGTTAACCTTGTTGTTCATCCTAATTGATGATGGTTACTCTTTGTGGTTATCTTCATTCAATATTCGATGTTGATATTCCTTCCTTGCTTCTGGGTAATTGCCGTTTGCTAGCAATTGTGTCCCCAGCAAGTCCTTGTGGATAATTGCTGTTTATGCAATTCATCCCCAGCGGGTCATCTTTCATTTGCCCTTGTGTGGTAATGTTGTTGCTCCCTTTGATTGGTCATCATTATATACCTAGTTTTGGTATCCCGATGCCTTTCTTTTTGGTTGATTTATCCTTTATTAACTTGTAACCGGTTGTGGATAGTCTTTCATGCGAGTATGTTATCCATGTTCTGACGGTAATGGATAATATATCTCATGCACTCTTCAGTCGAAGCCTGTTGTGTTTCCCCAGTCGAGTAAGATTCGTTATTCCTTTGTGGAATCGAATATTTCTATGTCTCTTGGATAATTGCCGGATGCTTGCAATTTATCCCCTACGAGTTGTCTTTCGTTTACCCTGTTGTTGTTGGTAACGATTATCTCTCTTTTCAGTTGGCCACCTATTATATACCCAGTATTCGGTATCTTTGGTGTCTCTTCCTTTTCGAGTGAATTATTCACGTTCTGACGGTAATGAATAATATATCTCTTTCACTCTGTGGTTGGAATCCTTTGTTGATTTTCCCCAGCGGAGTAAGATTCGTATTCTTTGTAGAATAGAATATCCATCCTTTGATAAGTTTGCGTTTTGCTCTTTTCAGGATGATGAGTGTCTTGGCATATATACCAATTCACACTTTGGTCGGTCACCTATTATATACCCAGTAACCGGTATCCCTGGTGTTTCCTTTCATGCGAGTATGTTATCTACGTTCTGACGGTAATAGATAATATATCTCATGCGAGTATACTATCCACGTTCTGACGGTAATGGATATTATATCTCATGCGCTCTTTGGGTTTGTTTTCCCCAAGCTGAGTAAGATTCGTTTTCCCGTTGTGGATTCGAATGTCCATCCTATAAGTCGATTTGCTTTTTCATGCCCTTCTTTCGGATGATGAGTGTTTTGGCGTATGTACCAATTCACGCTTTGGTCGGTCACCTATTATATACCCAGTAGCCGGTATCCCTGGTGTTCCTTCCTTTCTGCTCCCTATTATGACCTTGGTCCCCTGTGGAGTCAGATTTTCCTGAGTTGATGTACCTGTTTCAGGTCTTTCTCAGATGTTTGGTTGATTGATATCTCTCACCCTTATACCGGTCTTAGATATTCATTCTTCCAGAGTTTGTTACCCTTATACCAGTAACACCTCATTCTTTGTTGCTTCCCCAGGAGAGTCTCTTTGTTAGACCTTCTCCAGTGGAGTTTCTGTTGTGATTTTTTACCCGTTTGCTGTATTGGCGTTTTCCCCAATATATGCAATTTTCCCCGGCAGGGAGGTTCTGTGTGAATCTTTTCCCCGGTCCGAGTCCGGATTTTCATCCGAAGTATCCTTTGTGGATAATTTGAGTCATCTTGAGTCTTTCCAATGGATGTGTTTCCTTTGGAATCCTTTTTTCTTTTTCCCAGTTTGAGTCCTTTACTTCCCAGTAAGGTCTCTAGTCCAGTCATGTCCTGTTCACGCAGTGTCTAATTCTTGTTCCCCTAATTCAGAGTCGTGTCCTGCTCACGCATTCTTTTTCTTTTTTTTATCCCCATGAGAGTCCTGTTAGAGTCTCTGTTCCTGGTGAGTATATTACTCCGAGGGATCGTCTTTTCTTTGTGGACCAGTATTCCCCATAGAGTTTGTTTCTTTTACATGCATACATTTGCATCATGAGGTCTCTTAGGGACCAAAATTTGTCTCATTACTGTTATTTAAGCCCATTCTACCGCGTCGAGATGAAGATTTCTAAACTTCACTTCTCCGGATAGAATGACCTTAAATAGGGGCATCTGTAAGACCTTTGTCCCTAAGATCCCTCATGGCATCATATCATATCATCACATTGCCTCAAGGATCATTGTGCACCTTGCCTCCTTCCCTGTGGGTGGGTTATCTTGTTGAGATTGATTCTTGATCACCAAGCATGTTTTGCATTTGTATATCATTTGCTTTTCTTTTTACCACTAACCAAAAGTACAAAAATATGTCATCTAACCTTTGTCTTGCAGATGAAGCAATCACAGTCAAGGCAATCCAAAGGCAGTCATTGAGCAATAGATGGTGGCCATTTTTGAGAATTTGGACACCACAAGCATTATCAAGAGTCCATATGAGCTATGATATCATTTTGAAGTGAAATCCCAAGTGGTAGAGGCTTGAACTTCATCAGAACATTCCCTAGTCAACTGAAGGCCTAGAAAGTCAACTGCCTAGTCAACTGTGGATTTTGAGGTGGGAAACGATTAGAAATACTTCATTCATGTTCAAACAAGTCTCATTTGACATTTCAAACATCAACATTGAAGAATTTAAAGTCAGGTCAAAACTTTCCAAAAATAGAAAGTGACCTATAATTCAAATTTGCCAAAAATGGAAAGGCTTTAACCTAACTTCAACTTCAAATTACATCATCAAGAAAGCTTCAAATGAAATTTTGTTGAACATGAAAGTTGTATATCTTTCTCTCCCATTTCCAAAAAGTCCAAGATCATCAATTTCTCATGTGTGGTTAAAGAGATATGATCAAAACATGGCAAACTATGCTTGGAACCTCAAATGGGCATAACTTCTCAACCAAAACTCCAAATTGGATGGCTCTTTTTGCATTGTTCTTATTTTGACCTCTAAATTCCAAATCATACATTGCATTACATGAATTATATTCACATGATCATTTGGAAATTCATTGGATTTTTGGAGGGAAAATATGAAGTTTAAAATTGGTGCATGACTTGATCTTTTTTCCACTACTATTGGCTCCAAAATGAAATTTGAAGTGAATTTGAAAGCAAATTCGTGCACTGTTCACCATACATTTCATGCATAGGGTGAAAAATCACAATTTGCACTTACACTTCATTTTTACTAATTACACTTTGCATTGGCCTAAGCATGGTTAGAAGGGTGATTAACATTGTCTATATATACCAAAACCTAACTGTTTTCAGCATTAACAATCACAATTTCAGATCTAGATCTAAACTCTCAAAATTTTCCTCTCAAAATTTCTTGCAATTTCTTCACATTCAATCCATTTCCATTGCTTGATCCTTATTTCTGAAGTGTTCTTGAGTAACTTTGCACGTGGAAGCAAGAGGATTGGTGCAGTATTGAAGCATTCTTGAAGCTTGAAGCAACAATGGTGAATCAAGATTTTGGTGAGATCGTGTGCAATTGAGCTCCATCTTCTTCTCCAATCACTTGTACAAGCATCATAGAAGAACTGTTGAGCATCACAAGGCCTTGAACCACACGAATTCCAGTTCTGCTCTTCAAGAGGTTACAAATCAACTCTCTTATTTTTGATTTTTCTTGCCATGATATTATAGATCTTGTTATGCTGATGAATTTGAGCTTTGAATCATGAAAATCCATGCTGTTTTGAGTGAGATACGATAGTTTGAAGTTTTGATGATGAACTTTTAATCTCTTCGATCCGTGCTTGTTATGGTGTTTTATGTTGAAATGATTATGGATTTTGAGTGTGCATTGCATGAGGAATCGTTTAGTGTAGCTGATTTCAATTTCTGGACACTTTTGATTTTTCTGGAAAAATCCAGATGAAGATCATGATGATCTTCATCTTCAACCTTGATGTTCATGCGTTTTCCAGATCTGCTACCAATTTGCTATGTTTTTGCTACCAAAATTTGAATTAGCTACGAAATGCTTGGCGCGCTAGGGTTTGAATCCATACGATGTCGTTTTGTTAGGCGCGCGCATATTTGAATGTGTACTGATTTCGATTCTTGGCCAGCGCTTGTTTTCAAATGCCATGCTATATTTTCCTTTTCCCTCCATTATTTCCAATACATGCTTCACATCATTTTTTTTTATTTTTTATTCATCTTTAAAAATTCATATCTAATTGAAAATTGATCCAAAAATTATGAGGTTTTTTGCATTGCATTCCTTATCTTGTCTATTATTTTTTGATCATTTTTTCCAAAATTGTGCTTGGCTGGATTTCATTTTGTGCTAGGGTATTTGAACATGTATCCATTTTATACCTTGCCTTGTTTATTCATTTGTGAAATGCTGGTCTTTGATCCAATGAATCTGAAAATTTGCATGATGAAACTACACTCATTGCTTGACATTTTGGGGTTGATTTGGTATTTTTATCAATAATCATCTCTGTTTTATGATTGTTCTAAGTTGGTGTGACAATTTGTGTCACACCTTTGTGATGTTCAACTTGAATGATGTGTTTGCCATGCCAGATGATCTCCAATTGTCCTGATTTTTCATATGATGCATGTTGTGGATGTTGTAAATGAGAATGAATTTTGTTGGAATTTTTGGAATCATTTCTGATTTAATTGAGATTTTTCATTCTGGTTGATCATATTTGAGCTTTAAAATTGCCTTGAACTTCAATTGATCATGAAATGTTTTTGGTATATGATATTGATGTGAGACCTTTTGGAATGTTTCAAGATGTGTTTGAAGTTGATTCATGTTAAATTTCAGCTCCTGTTTCAAAATTTTTCCTCATCTTTGACCCTAGGCTTTGACCTAGTGGTTTGTTGCTTATGTTTGAGCTTTGATTTCAGGTTGAACATTCAAGCTTCATAGTTGTTGATGCTCCATCATTTGAGCATTGTTGTTTGCTTGTGATTACTAATCTTTGTGTGTTTTGTAGGTTGATGCAAACTCATTTGAGTTTTGTATTATGGCTTACTCATTTGTACATTGGGAATGATTGTTGCTTATTGACTATTGTCTGTCTGTTTATCTGAGTCTTGTACTGATTTGTTTGATGTTTCCACAGGTACATAAGTTGCTTTAAGTTCATTGTGAACTTTGCTTTGCTTGGTTGCTTAACCACTTAGGTATAATTTCTAATCTCCATGTAGTCTGGAAGACCTACTGTTATTGGTAGGCACCTGTCTGAAGTCCTCCTTAAGAGGCAATGCTTGTGATTGTTTACTTTTTGTGCCAAGCAGGAAAAGTCCTCTTATGAGGCAATTGGCAGATAAAAGAGATGTGTAATCCATCTCCTGCTATTCAGTGTGTCATTCACCTTTGCTCACACAATTGTGTTGATGCATTGTGAATAATAACCCAAGATCTTATAGAGTCAAATAACTTGTGGAGAAGAGTTCCAACTTTCTGAACTCCCACACTTTCTATTGTTTAAAGCTCTCCCAGACCAGGGATAAGAGCTATGAGGCACACCCCTCATTTCCATTTCATCTGCTTCACCCTAACTCTCAATGTTAGGGTTAAGAGCACCAATTACCCCATTCCAGTTGGCTGTAAAGCCTAACCTTGTTTGAGCCTAATTACTTGTGTATAGTGTGTGCTAATTGACTTGTTGTCTGATTACTTGATTCATCTATGCATATTTGTTTGAGTTTGCCTTTGTGCATTTATCATCATTAAGTGTACATAATTGCATGATAATTATTCATATCTTTGTGACACTTTTGTTTGTCCATTGAGGAGTCAATTATAAGTCCATTTATTGGCATTTGTTTCCTATGATCTGGAAGGAGTTGGGACTAAGACCATTTATTGGCATCCTATTTCCTTGGAGTCGAGTGTAAGACCATTTATTGGCAACTTGTTTCCTCTTGCTTATTGCATTTGTTTGCTTGTTGTATGTGAGGAGTCAATTGTAAGCCCATTTATTGGCAGTTGTTTCCTATGATCATTCTTTGGAGATTGGTGTAAGTCCATTGATTGGCCTCTGATATCCATGTTTTGTTTCCTTTGTGAGACTAGTATAAGTCCATTGATTGGCATCTGGTATCATTGTTTCTTTTGTTTTAGGAGATTGGTGTAAATCCATTGATTGGTATCCGGTATCCATGTTTTGTTTTGGGAGATTGGTATAAGACCATTGATTGGCATCTGATATCCATGTTTTGTTTTGTGAGACTAGTATAAGTCCATTGATTGGCATCTGGTATCCATCTTGCTTTATTTGCTTATTGCTCTTTGTTGCCTATTCCAAAGGAATCACTTGGATCATCTACATATGATCTCAAGAGGTGAACATCTAAGAAGTTTTACACTTTCTCACCCTCCCACCTTTTGTTTCTTTAAACCTCCATCTTTGCATGATAATCCAAAACCTGAAAACTTTTGTGCAAACATTCTCATTTTGTTTTCTAATTAGAAACCTAGGCCTTAAGCCTTTGATTTTCAAATTTCATTTTCACAATACTTCTTTTGAATTGAATTCTAATCATACTTTGACCATATTTTTGTGAATAAATCATAATTGGTTAATTCCACTCATTCAATTGTTTTGTGGCTTTGTCCATTCTTGATAAGTTTTCATACATTAGCCATAGGTTTGATTTATCCTAGTTGGTTGATGTTAATCTCACCTTTTGTGCTTAGTGATTGAATTGTAAGACTTCCTTGCTTATTATAGGGTTAACCCCTCACTAGCAAGTTGAAGCTTTTCTCACATGGTGTACTTGTTGTTTGCATAAGGTTGAGTTTTCTCCCGTGGATAACGTAAGACCTTAGGGCTTTTGTTTAAAATGGACCCACTCATATTTTGGAAATCTTTTAGCCGAACTACGGCGTTTTGATCCTTACCTTTCATGGAAAGGTACGTAGGCAACGGGTTCATCCGTTCAAACACAAAAATAATAACTTGTATATTCTTTTCTCATCTCTTCCATCTATGTTTGCACAAAAATATTTCATAAACAAATAACATTTCGTACAACAAGTGTGAAAAGAGGTTCCCTAGGAGTACCTAGGACGTTTTGGGTGCCTAACACCTTCCCATTGCGTAATTTACCCCTTACCCTGATCTCTGATCTTTTCATTAGTTTTCTATGTGTAAAACTTCTTAGGCTTTTGTTAGCTTTTTAGCCATTCCTTCGGATAAATAAAAGTGCGGTGGTGACTCGATTCTTTGTATACTTTGCTTTTGATTTAATCAATAAATCATAAAGTGACGAATACACCGCTACAGTAGGCACAGGATTCCCAATCAAGAAAAGTCTAATGGCATTAACATCAACAAAACCGTCAATGTTAGGGAACAAAGCTAATCCATAAATGAGCAACACAAAGATAGCTTCAAAAGCATCCATACTACCGGCTTGAGCAAAGGCGGTAGCTTCCTTGATGAGGAAATCAGATGGCAACCCAAACAATCCTCTTTTCTTCACCCAATGAGCCTCTATCTCAGACTTCTTCTAGTGAAGAGCTTCAGCAATAAGATGAGATCCAAGAGTCTCTTCCAACCCACTAAATGGCACTCTACTAGAAACGGGTATCCCCAAGAGATGGGCATACTCCTCCAATGTAGGTGTAAGACCCCAATTTTGACCCTAAGATCCCTCATGCAATTTCATCATATGCATTAGCAATGAGATCATACCTTGGCATCCTCCTTACCCTTCTTTCATCGGGTTTGTTTTAGGAGAGACCACCAAGCACCATGTGATTGTATCATACTTGTATTTTATCATTTTACTAACCAAAATACCAAAAATATGTCTTTGTATTTGCCTAACTCTTTTGTAGGTAGGGCATGATCACCATTAATCTATCAAGTTCATATCTAGGGTTTGAGACCCTCATGACAAAGAGCACAACCATGAATTGATCTAAGAATGGTTATGAGCATCATATATGAGTTCCATTGATATCTACATGTCATATTGATCAAGTTTTCTTCAAGAGTTTGAGGGTGATTTGCCTTGGAAACCCTAGTTTGACTGGGTATCTTGAGTAACTTCTCCAACAAGCTATCTCACCAATTGATCAAATTTTTCAAGGGACACTTCAAAATTCATCATCTTATGCATATATGATCTACCATGAGCCAATAAAGTCAAGAAAATTGAAGGTTAGCAAGTTGGCTGATGGTGGTTGGCCAGATGAATTCATCTAATCAAAACTGGGTCTCCCTCGACCCTATCTCCTACAATTTTCACCATATGAAAATGATTCCAAGAGCAACATTACTCTAAATAACATTAAAAACAACTTTCATGTTGAGACCTGGAGCTAGTTTTTCTTGGAAAATCATCTTCTATGTTGAAACATTATAGGTCATTTTGTCTAAACCCTAATTTGAAAGTCAACTTCCCAAGGCCATAACTTGCTCAATTTTTATGAGATGAAAGATTTCCAAGTTGCACAATCAAATCCAAGATGTCTACTTCAACTTTGATGTTTGGAGTGGAAGCAAATTTAACTTTTATGAGCATGTGATATGAGGATACATTCTAGGTCATTTTTGACCTATACCATTGAACAAGTGATTTTTCCAAACTTCAAAAATGCATAACGCTATCATTATAAATCCAAATGACATGAAATTGGTTACCATTTTGAAGGTCTTTGAAAGAGCTACAACTTTGATGAAGACACTTTTCTCATTTGAAGCTCACATAAAACGTTAAGTAAGGTGGAATATTGAGATATATGACTTTACACTTAGGAAAATTTTCAACATGTTGAAATTTCCAAACTTCCACCTCAAATTTCACCATGATAAAAGCTCAAAATGAAAAAGTGTTCAACATCAAACTTGTTCCCCTTGATCCAAGATTTCCAAAGAACCCTAGTTCATGCATTTTGGATGAGGTTTGCTAGGTCTGCACATGGCTTTAACATAACTGCATCATTGGAGGAAATCAAATGTACAAACTTCACTTCACATTGCCTTGCCAATCAAGCTTCATTCAGACTTCAACATGATTAATTTTATACCTTAATGCATTACCTCATGGGCCTGTACATGCCCATGCACTCGTGCCATTCACATTGCTAAATTTGGACAAAATTTCAAGTGTGCAAATATCACTCCCTCATGCTATAAATACATGACCTCTGTGCTCAATTCAAACAGACCTTGCGCGCCAGCTTTGCCCCCCAATTCAAACCCTCTCATTCTAAAGTAAAACCTAAGAATTTTCAATTTGAAAATTGAGTTTGAATCTCAACTGTTGGAGATTCAAAAACTCCAGGATCCAAAGCCTTGCACCCTTGCTAATCACTTCCTGCAAGCTTCTCAAGTGTGATCAGATCGTGTTTGAAGCAAGCAACATCAAGTTCTGCACAACATTGAAGGTAATTTTCAGAAAACTTCATCTCTTAGATTCTCACTCAATTCTCATCAATTCTCTTGGATCTTTGGTTGTCTGAAGTCCTACCAATGTAGGCAAGAAGATTGAGTTACTTAGAGGTCAAATCGAAGCAATTCAGTTGACACACCTCAAAATTCAACTCCTCGTATCTTTCTATATATGTGGAGTTAGTTAAAATTGAGGTGATATTCGTGATCTACACCATTTTATCTTTCAGATCATGTCCTCCTTTTTCATTTATGTTATGGTGATGAAAGAACCAGTCCGACCAGGGTCATCGGAGAAGATGACCAGCCTTTGGCTCCGGCGATGAGCTGGAAGTGTTCTGAGCCATTGGATGGACCTATGATAAATCTCATGGCCATTTATTTGGTGTTTTGATGAGGTTTTAGGAATTTGACAAACCATATTTAATTTAAATGTATTATTTTAGTATTTTTTAATTTGAATAAATGCCAATCAATTGTGTTGACCTATTGTGATGACTTGTATAAGTTTGACTCTTGTTGTTAGGCCTTGGTCAAGGTTGATTTGACTTTGTCAAGTTAATATCATTGGATTTAGGGTATTGATGGAATGTACATTCCATCTCCCAAAATGAATGGATGATATTAATTTGGTAAAAGTCCTCCTTTGACCGATTTGAGTTTTGATCCATTCCCCTCCCTCTTCATCTCATTCCCATTCTTTATGCATTCATCTCATTTGGCCTATGATATCTCTAAGTCCTAAGGTTAGTTGATTGTAAAATCAACACAAGTATGGATGAGATTAGGACACCTCTTGTGCATATTCTTTTTGTGTGTGGTATGTTTCATGAGTATAGTCCATTATACTATGTCTCTAACATGCATTAACTCCAAAATTCTATTGCCCGACCTTAAATAGTTGTGACTTCTACATAAGTCCAATTACGATTGCTTAACATAGCGCTAAATTTTTGACACAAAAGGCATAACATTCTAGTTAGTGAGATTGTAAGTCTCCCCTCTTTCATCGTATTGTGTAGAAACTTGGCCTTTTTTCCTTCCTTTGGAAGATGTCTTGGTTCAAGGATCCATGCTTGTGATAAGTGGGTTGAGTGTTCTCCAAAGAATGACTTAAAAAAAAAAAAGCAAAAGCAAAACAATACTAACTTCTAACTCATTAACAACTAACATTTAATTTCATGTCCTTTACTTTAATGCCATTTAAATCTTAAGCTCTATTCATTTGCCATTATTCATACCATTCTAATTATTTATGTTAATGTCATTTTCCCTTTGTCCATTTGGACCATATTGTGTGATATATCTTGCTTGTGTATATTTTGTTTGTTTGTATGGTCTTGGACCATTAATGTACATAATAAGAACAAAAACCCTAAAAAAACTTTTGTGTGGACTGTGACTTGATCTTGGACAAATTGGACTTAGAATTTAGGCAACCTCCCTATGCTAAAGGACTTGGCCAATGCCAACTTTTGTGAAACCAAGTGATTGCAATTTGAAACTTCATCTGATACATCATTCAAGATCCCTTTGAGTTCATCTGCAACATGATCATTGTGAAGCTGTTATTTTGAGCCTGTGACTTATGGCATTGTGGAATTCATCTACTACATGGACAAATTTGAAGAAGATCATGGAGTGGCTAAAGCTTGGATGTGGCTATCTTTATTTGATGCCTTACTCTTCAAGTTAATATTGTATGCGTTGTTTGTTGCTTGATTCTAATATCCAAGGGAATTTAGGGTTTCTATAAGACATTCTTGTCTATTGGATTGCTACCCATCGGTCAGATCTTTTCATCTCTGAACTTTTAATTTTATGCATAGGATTAGTCTCTTCATCTCCTCCCCATCTCTTTAATTTCAAAATCTCTCCCTCCTTTTAAAAACTTCTTTGTTTGAACTTGTTATTTTTCTAAATTTTGACCACTTTGCAAACTAGAAACTTTGGCCTTATGCCATTGCATTTTCAAACTTCTTTTATTAATCAAACTTGTAAATAGACTTAACTATACTTGACCTAAACTTTCAAAAGCCAAAAAAGAACTAACTCATTCAAACCATTTTTAGGCCTTTGTGCTTTTCAAACTTAATTATTAATAAATGCAATGCATCCATTTTGAAATTTGTATCACGAATTACGAGGTTTTGATCCGTCATTCTTATGTTGGTACGTAGGCACAAGTCCGAAGGTCTTGTCAAACACAAAAATATAATTAATGAATTCTTTTCTCATCCCCCCATTCTATTTGTTTGAAAACATAATTTTGTACAAAATACATATGCACACAAAAAAGGGCTCCCTAGGAGTACCTAGGACACTTTGGGTGCTAATATCTTCCCTCTGTGTAACCAACCCCCTTACCTGTAATCTCTGGCATTTTATTAGTTTTGATTTGAAAACTTCTTACTTTTGGGTTTTGTTCGTACTTTTCCTTTTCCCTTGGAAACAATAAAAGCGTGGTGGCGACTCTTGTTATTTGATGTCTTACTTATCCATAGCTTGATGATCATGAATTTACCGCTACAGAAATAAGTGGCGACTCTGCTGGGGAGTAGTCTCCAGTGGGTTTAGCCTACTTTTTTGTGTGTATATAATTATATATATGTGATGTTTGTATATTTGTTTGTATGATATAATCTGCTTGCTGTGCTTGGTGATCTCCGAGTGGTGAGATAAGTTCTAACCCGAACTTGAGTGCAATTAAGATAGGAGGATGGTATAGTCATGTTCGACTTGTGTGGAGTAGTCCTTAACAACTTGGCTTGAGATCCATCTGCTCAATGGAGACCCTTTTGGATTTGGAAATGTCACACAAATATTTGTGGTTAGGCATTACTATCTCTAATTTGGGTTCGAGAAGCTGAGGACCCTAGAACATTTACCCCTCTTGGCCTATTTAGGACGTAGTGCGGAGACTGTTCAAGTGTAGACTTGATAACAGTTGTTACGCGATACTACACTTAAACGAGTTTCTCTTGAGAATACTATGGATCGATGAGTCAGTCATCTTAACCTGTAATATCCGATAGATGGAATTAAGACTCTGGGAACTTTTTAGAACATGATCTACATGTTTTTATCCTTAGTTCACTCCTTTGGGATGGTCCTTACCCAAACTCCATGCTCGTGACTCACAACAAACCCTTGATTCTCGGTTGATCCAATAAAGTCTTGTCAATATCAATGGAACTTGGGTGTCGATAAGATGTAAACCATAATCCACCTAAATGGATGATTGATCTTGACAATGACTTGATTCATCCCTTGACCTTTGATTGTTTGCCTTGTGTGTGATCCCTTATTTGTGATTGTTGCATTCATGCATTCATGCGCATCATAACATTCATCACACGAAAATTTCAAGGAACTGAGGTATTATTTGGATTATGGACGAAGGAACACTAAAAAGTACAGTTTCATATGTCCCGACTTGAAATAGTTAAGGAAGCTAGCATCTTTTGTATTAGATCCCTTGGACTTCAAAGAACGTCATGGGAAGCTTCTATCTATCTTGTCTGCGGATGTGGTTGAAGGACTCTTGAGTGTGTTGTTGCAGTTCTATGATCCTCTCTACCGTTGCTTCACTTTTCCTGATTATCAGCTTGTGCCTATGTTGGAGGAGTATGCCCATCTCTTGGGAATACCTGTTTCTAGCAAGGTACCTTTTAGTGGATTGGAAGAGATTCCCAAATCTCATCTTATTGCTGAAGCTCTTCACTTGAAGAAGTCTGAGATAGAGACTCATTGGGTGAAGAAAGGAGGATTGTTTGGGTTGCCATCTGATTTCCTCATCAAGGAAGCTACTGCTTTTGCTCAAGCCGATAGTGTGGACGCTTTTGAAGCTGTCTTTGTGTTGCTCACTTATGGATTAGCTGTGTTCCCTAACATTGACGGTTTTGTTGATGTTAACGCCATTAGACTTTTCTTGATTGGGAATCCTGTGCCTACTTTGTTGGGTGATATGTATTTCTCTTTGCATCTAAGGAATTCTAAGGGTGGAGGAACTATTGTCTATTGCATTCCTCTTCTGTACAAGTGTTTTATTTCGCACTTGCCTTAGACACCTGCTTTTGTGGAGAACAAACAATGTCTACGGTGGTCTCAAAGACTTATGTCTCTCACTAATGATGATATAGTTTGGTATGATCCCTCTTTGAGCAGTTTGGATATTATTGATTGTTGTGGTGAATTCTCTAATGTGCCTCTCATTGGTACACAAGGAGGAATTAAGTATAACCCTGCTTTGGCTCGTCGTCAACTTGGGTTCCCCTTGAGAGACAAACCTAATAACCCTTTGTTAGAAGGTCTTTTCTATCAAGAGGGTAAAGATCCCCAACATTTGAAGCAGAAGGTTGTGCATGCTTGGCATAACATGCATAGGAAAGGAAGATCCGAGCTTGGTCCGTGCGATTGTGTAGCTTTGGAAGCTTATACTCTTTAGGTGAAGAAAAGAGATTTGGAGTTGAAGATGCCTTATCCTTGTGAAAGACATATGTCCATGGTTGTGGTTGAGCCATTAACTTTCCCTAACCAAGATGTAGAGCAGTTGGAAGATGCGCTCGCCAAGATGAAGCAAGAGAAAGATATGTGGGAAAAGCGTTTCCATGCTTTGAGCAAGAAGCATGAAGAATTGCAGTTGGAGTCTAAGGACAAAGATGCACTTATCGAGCTACTTGAAGACCGAGTGACAAAGAGACAGAGAGAGCCGAAAGTTTCATCTTCTAGCATACCTCAGCCTTCTGTTGCTTGGAAGAAGATTGTTGATCAGCCTGTCCTCGAGAAGACTCAAATGAAGGCTTCTTTTGAGACCGAGATTCGACGCATTCGGAGGAAGTACGCGCCTTCAGCTAGGTCTTCTGACATTGTTGTTAGGGATCCTTAGGATGACTAGTGTCCTTTTCTCTTGCATTTTTCATTTGGTTCCTGAAATTGTACTCAGTGTAATCCTTCCAATTATATAAATGAAAAGAGATTTTTGGTCATATAAAAATTATTGCAATTGTTGATATATATATTTGCAAATGATATAGTAAGTTCCTTGAAAATAAAAATAAATAAACAAGCATTGCATTTCATGCATCATTCGCATAAGCAGGTTTTTCTTTCGCCAAGCTGACTCATTGGTACAATACTCGCGCCAATCATATCAGAATCATGGAACATTTGGAGCAAGAGAACAGAGAACTGAAGGATGAGATCGCCCGACTGACTACCATGATGGAGCCGGTACTAGCTGCTCAGAGTCAATCTTCTCCAACGCCCGTAACTCCTCCTCAGAGGACAGTTATTTCAGAGGTGGCTACCTCTATCATGCCTGCCGCTATCGCTCACTTCGTGCCTGCTATGTCTGCTGGATTCCCGTGGGGAATGTCGCCGAACTTTATGCCTGAAGGCTTTGCGCCTACTTTTGCTTCCATGCTGGCATCTAGCCCTATGTCTGTGCCACCTTCCATTGTGCACACTTTACCTAGTGTAGAGGACACCATTTTTCATTCTGAACCGTATGAGGGTCCGGATGTTTAAGAGAAAATGGATGAAATGAAGGATCAGTTTCTTGAGCTGCGCAAGGAATTTAAGACACTAAGGGGAAAGGATTTGTTTGGGAAAAGTGCTGCCGAGTTGTGTTTAGTGCCAAATGTGAAGATCCCGGTGAAGTTCAAAGTTCCTGACTTTGAAAAGTATAAAGGGAACACATGTCCGCTCAGTCATCTAGTGATGTATGCTCGCAAGATGTCTATCCAGACTGATAACGATCAATTGTTGATTCACTACTTCCAAGACAGTTTGATCGGTGCTGCGCTCCGTTGGTATATGGGGTTGGACAGTGCAAGCATTCGCACTTTCAACGACTTAGGAGAGGCTTTTGTTAAGAAGTATAAGTACAACATGGATATGGCGCCTGATAGAGACCAACTGAGGTCTATGTCTCAGAAGGATAAGGAGACATTCAAAGAATATGCGCAAATATGGAGGGAATTGGCTGCTCAGATCACTCCTCCCTTGGAGGAAAAAGAGATGACAAAGATCTTTCTGAAGACCCTGAGTTTATTTTATTATGAACGTATGATTGCTAGTGCCCCCAGTGACTTTACCAAAATGGTAAACATGGGGATGAGGCTTGAGGAAGGAGTCTGAGAAGGACGATTGTCAAAAGATGAAGCATCGTCAAGTAAGAGGTACGACAGTAGTTTTGGGAAGAAAAAGGACAACGAAGCTAATGTAGTAATCAGCGGGAGGTAGAGGAGGCCTCAGATCAGGAGGAGTCAACCATCCCGTCAACATCATCATCAAGTATCTTCAGTCATTCCAGTATTCTCTAATAATCAATCAACACCAGTTCAACAACAACAACGTCAACAACAACAACCACAACAACGAACAAACACCTACAACAACAACAATACCAACAACAATCATCATCAACAAAACTTTGAGAGGAAAAAGGTCTCTTTCGACCCGATTCCTATGTATTATGCCGAGCTGTACCCGTCTTTGGTTCTCAAGAACCTACTTCAACCAAGAAACCCGCCACAGATTCCAGAACCACTTCCTTGGTGGTACAAACCTGAACTCCGTTGTTCTTTTCATCAAGGGGCACCCGGACATGATATAGAGAACTGTTATCCGCTCAAATATGAGGTTCAAAATCTGATGAAGAGTGGAATGGTGTCCTTTGAGGACCGAGCGCTAAATGTGAAAGCAAATCCATTTCCCGCCCATGGAAATTCTTCTATGAATATGGTGGATGGTTTTCCTGGCGAATTTAAGGTTTTTGATGTTCGCTTTATCCAGAGGTCCTTAGTGCATATGCATAAGGACATTTTTTTAGTGAGTGATTGTGAGCATGACCATGATGGTTGTGCTGTTTGCAGTGTTAATTCAAGAGGTTGTGAGGTTGTGAAAAGGGACATCCAACGACTGATGGATGAAGGCATGATTCAGATTGTTCAATCCCGTCATGTAGATGACGATGTAAATGTCATAGTGCCCATTTTCAAGCAATCAAAAAGATTGATAATTCAGTACGACAGCAACAACAGTAACAATGTCAGCAATATATCGGTATCGCCGTTAGTAATACGGTTAGCGGGCCCAGTTCCATATTCATCTGATAAAGCTATTCCATATCAATATAATGCTACAATGATGAAGGATGGTCAAAAGGTCCCGTTGCCGACGACCAGCTCTGTAGTGAGTATTGTTGATGTTACCAAGGTGACCCGTAGTGGTCGTGTGTTTGGGACGGTGTTCCCAAAGGATGACGAAGAGGAAGACTACACCAATTTTGTGACGCATGGAAAGGCTTGCAACAATTGGATTGATGTTGATATTCCTGTTATTTTGCATCAATCTAAGTAATTGTTTTTATATGTTTTTAAAATCCTTCTCCTATGCCTAAGGGAGAATTGAACATTGTTTGGGCATTTTCAAGCTGATCATTAATAAAATTAATTCTATTCATCCACATCTATGATGTTTGTTTTTACTTTTTGCATTATTCTGAAAATGGTAATCACAAAAAATATAAATAAACAATATAATTGTCCATCTGCATAATATTTGGTCACAAATCCACTTCTCTAAAATCAAAATATCAAATCATTATGCAGGTTGGTTTCTAACCCCGTTCAATACAATGATCCTTCTCCTTCTCCAAAATTTGAATTCCATGTGTTTGAGGTCGAGGAGGAAAGTTATGAAGAAGTGAGTGATGAATTATCTCGTCTTCTTGAGCAAGATGAAAAGACCATTCAGCCATTCGAAGAGCAGATTGAGCTAGTCAACTTAAGTTAAAAGGATGATGTGAAGGAAGTCAAGATTGGGTCTCGACTGTGTCCAGATGTCAAGAAGGGGTTGATTGATCTTCTTCGAGAGTATTCAGATGTGTTTGCTTGGTCCTATCAAGACATGCCTGGTTTGGATTCTGAGATTGTGGAGCATAGATTGCCGTTGAAGCTAGAATGCCCGCCAGTCAAGCAAAAATTGAGAAGAACGCACCCTGATATGGCTGTGAAGATCAAAGAAGAAGTGCAGAAATAGATTGACGCTGGTTTCCTTGTGACCGCTGAGTATCCGCAATGGGTGGCCAATATTGTGCCTGTATCGAAGAAAGACGGAAAAATCCGCATGTGTGTCGATTATAGAGATTTGAATAAAGCCAGTCCGAAAGATGATTTCCCTCTGCCACACATTGATATGTTGGTAGACAATACTTCTAAATTCAAAGTCTTTTCGTTTATGGATGGACTTTCCAGATATAATCAGATCAAGATGGCACCCGAAGATATGGAGAAGACCATATTCATTACGCCTTGGGGAACATTCTGTTATAGAGTGATGCCTTTTGGTCTAAAGAATGTTGGTGCAACTTACCAAAGAGCAATGACTACTCTTTTTCATGATATGATGCATAAAGAGATTGAAGTCTATGTTGATGACATGATTGCTAAATCAATTAACAAAGAGGAACATGTTGAGCATTTGTTGAAGCTATTCCAGCGTTTGAGGAAGTATAAACTCTGCTTGAATCCCAATAAATGTACTTTTGGTGGTCATTCTGGTAAGTTGTTGGGCTTTATTGTCAGCGAGAAGGGTATGAAGTTGATCCTGCCAAGGTCAAAGCAATACAAGAGATGCTTGCGCCCAAAACTGAGAAGCAAGTCAGAGGTTTTCTCGGTCGCTTGAATTATATTTCCAGATTTATTTCACACATTACTGCCACATGTGCACCTATATTCAAGCTTCTTTGGAAAGATCAGTCTTGTGATTGGATCGAAGATTGCCAGAAAGCTTTTGACAATATCAAGGAATATCTGCTTGAACCTTTGATTTTATCTCCACCTGTTGAAGGAAGACTGTTGATCAGGTATTTGACTGTGCTTGAAGATAGTATGGGTTGTGTTCTTGGTCAGCAAGATGAGACTGGAAAGAAATAATTTGCAATTTACTACCTCAGTAAGAAGTTCACCGACTATGAGACTCGATATTCTATGCTTGAGAAGACTTGTTACGCATTGGCTTGGGCTGCTAAGCGTCTGCGTCAATATATGTTAAATCATACCACTTGGTTGATCTCCAAAATGGATCTGATCAAGTATATATTTGAGAAGCCTACCTTAACTGGGAGAATTGCCCGTTGGCAGATGTTGTTATCCGATTATGATATCGAATACCGATCTCAGAAAGCGATCAAAGGTAGTATCTTGGCTTACCATTTGGCTCACCAACCGATTGAAGATTACCAGTCAGTGCAGTATGATTTTCCTGATGAAGAGATCTTGTACTTGAAAATGAAAGATTGTGATGAACCATTGTTTGAAGAAGGGCCAGAACCTGGTTCCCGTTGGGGCATGGTATTTGATGGAGCTGTTAATCAATATGGTAATGGTATTGGGGCAGTGATTATTACTCCTCAAGGCACACATTTTCCATTAACAACTAGATTGACTCTCAAGTGTACAAACAATATGGCAGAATATGAAGCTTGCATTATGGGGCTCGAAGAGGCCATTGATCTCAGAATCAAGCATTTAGATGTCTTTGGAGATTCGACTTTGGTTGTGAATCAGATCAAAGGTGAATGGGAGACAAATCAACCCGGTTTAATACCATATAGATATTATGCTAGGAGGATTTCAACTTTCTTTACAAAAGTTGAGTTTCATCATATCCCTCGAGATGAAAACCGGATGGCAGATGCTCTTGCAACGTTGGCATCAATGATTGTAGTAAAATATTGGAATGAAGTTCCCAATTTGACTGTAATGCGTCTTGATAGGCTAGCACATGTGTTTGCTATTGAAGAAGTCAAAGATGAGAAGCCGTGGTATTACGACATCAAATGTTTCCTCCAAAGTCAGATTTACCCGTCTGGGGCATCATTGAAAGATAAGAAGACTTTGAGAAGATTAGCCGACAATTTCTACTTGAATGGTGATGTACTCTACAAGAGAAACTTCGACATGGTTTTGCTCAGATGCGTGGATAGACACGAAGTAGACTTGTTGATGACTGAAGTGCATGAAGGTTCCTTTGGTACTCATTCCAATGGACATGCAATGGCGAAGAAGATGTTGCGAGCAAGTTACTATTGGCTGACAATGGAATCTGACTGTTGCAAGTTTGTGAATAAACGCCATAAGTGTCAAATATATGCAGATAAGATTCATGTTCCTCCTACACTATTGAATGTTATTTCTTCCCCATGGCCCTTCTCCATGTGGGGAATTGATATGATTGGGATGATTGAGCCCAAAGCTTCGAATGGACATTGTTTCATTTTGGTGGCTATTGATTACTTCACAAAGTGGGTTGAAGCGGCATCGTATGCGAAGGTAACCAAGCAAGTTATTGTAAGGTTTATCAAGAATATATGCCGTTATGGTGTGCCAAGTAAGACCATTACTGATAATGGATCGGACTTGAATAACAATATGGTGGAAGCTCTTTGTAAAGACTTCAAGATTGCACATCATAGTTCTTCTCCCTACAGACCTAAGATGAATGGGGATGTTGAAGCTGCGAATAAGAACATCAAGAAGATTATTCAGAAGATGGTTGTCAAACATAAAGATTGGCATGAGATGCTCCCATTTTCTTTACACGGGTATCGTACATCCATCCGCACCTCAACATGGGCAACTCCTTTTTCTCTTGTATATGGCATGGAAACAGTGCTCCCCGTAGAAGTTGAGATTCCTTCATTACATGTGCTCATGGAAACCAAGTTGACTGAGGTTGAATGGTGTCAGACCAGGTTTGATCAGCTGAGTTTGATAGAAGAGAAGAGATTAACTGCCACGTGTCATGGTCAATTATATTAGCAAAGGATGAAGAAAGCTTTTGACAAGAAGGTCAAACCTCGTGTGTTCAGAGAAGGTGACCTTGTGCTCAATAAGATTCTATCGTTCAAACCAGATTCTAGGGGCAAATGGACTCCTAATTATGAAGGCCCATATGTTGTTAAGAGAGCCTTTTCAGGCGGCGCCTTGATTCTTACAACTATGGATGGTGAAGAGTTCACTCGTCCTGTGAATGCAGATGCAGTCAAGAAATACTTCGCCTAAAAAAAGAAACGAACAACTCGCTAAGTTGAAAACCCGAAAGGGCGGCTTAGGCAAAAATAAGCGTCTCGATGGATTGAAAACCCGAAAGGGCGATTCAGGCAAAAGTTAGAGACATAAAACAGAAAGAATTTCCCGATAAGTTGAGTACCCCATCTTGGGGAAAATTATGCAAAAATTAGGGATTATGGCAAGTAACTGTATTCTGCTGATCTTCAAATTTTGGAGAAACTTTGAGCACAAGGGTTGACATCGGTTTATTATCCCGACAGCGGTCAAGAGCATAGCGGACATCAAAAGATGGTAAAAGGATTAAGGATCATTTGTATTCAATGTAATCCTTTTCCATGTAAATTATCATTTTCAACTTTGTAAAAATCTATGGAGTCTTGTCATTTACGGACTACCATTCTATTAAATAAAATTGAGCTTTTATCCAATTATTTATACTCTTATTTACTTCAGCCAATAGTTTTAAATTTTATTATGATCATTTTTGAAATTAAAATCTTTAATCAAAATCATTTTCTTAAACATATAAAAGCAAGTATTTTTTAAAGCAATTAAAAAGAAGTATCAACAGCATTTCAAAGAGCAGCAAGTCTTAAGTGTGAAGCATTAAGGGTTCCTAAAGCAGTTAACCCTTCAGGTATCCTTAGCCAAGTTTGTTGACCTGGTTCCCCTGCGGAGTTGTGTTTGATCCCCAGTGGAGCTTCGTTTCTTTTCCAGCTGAGTTGGTTGATTTAGTGCCCTACGATGTGTTATTTCCCCGACAAAGTTTTTGCTTCCCCCGACTGAATTTGTGTATTCCTTAGCAGTTTTGATCCTCAGTAGAGTAATTAGACTCCCTAGTAGATCACGTTGGTTTCTCCACCAGTCGCCATCCAACTTGCTCCCAGTCAGAGTTTCCTCCTGGTTTCTGAGCAACTACTTGTGTTTATCCTCTGTATGGTTGTCTCCCATTTTGATATGGTGTTAACCTAAAATTCCATGCAGATTTGATAAAATTTCCTCTCGTCAGCAGATCTCCTCCTTCCTCAGCTAGAGTTGAGCCTTTGGGCCGTTGATCTCTCTCTCTCTCTCTCTCTCTCTCTCTCTCTCTCTGTTTTCCAGCAGTTGTCTCCCTCTTTTTGTGGATTGACCGAGGATTGAATCGATGATTCAAATTCTTTGTGACACCTTTGTATCCTTTGTGATCGTTTTGTTATCATAATCATCATATATACATATACACTCATATAATTTCATAATTTCATAATTGCATCATCTATTTGATTGATTTATTTGAGATTCTTATTCTCTCTTATGGCGGTACTTTATCCCCATACAAATTTGGTGTCTGTCCTCCCTCAATTGTAGAATGTCAGCCCCTTAGGCAGAAGGACTTTAACCTTTCTCCTTTTCCCCACTGAGTTATTTCCTCGTGGATGATTATTACTTCAGCTTCCTCCCCAGTTGATTATCTGGATGGAATTGCTCCCCTTGAGTTATATCCTCATTGGGTTGAGTCTTGATTGACCGTTTATTTCTAGCTCTTGCCTAGATAGATGCTTTGAGTCTCCTAAGAGCTTATTCCCAGTAACTGGTAATATTCTTCTTAGTTTGCAGTTTTGTTACTTCTTGCCCAATACACGGCAAAAGTATCCCTGTTTTTCCAGCAGTAGAGTCCCCAGTGGATTCGTTTTTCCTGATTCCCCAGGAAGTATATCCTTGATATGTTCATCCTAACCGGTGATAGATATCTTTCTTTCCCCCGCGTGAGTTTATCCTTGATATGTGCATCCTAACCGATGACGGATACTCTCATTTTTGGTATTCTACCCAGTAAAAAGGGAGTTGTAATCCCTATTTTGTTCCCCAGAGAGTTAATCCTTGATATGTTCATCTTAACTGATGACGGATTTCCTTCTCCTTGTGGTATTCTACCCAGTAACCGGTAGTTGTAAACCCTACTTTCTCCTCACAGAGTCTATCCTTGATATGTTCATCCTAACTGGTGAGATATTTTCTCTTTGATGGTATTCAATCCAGTATTCGATAGATGTAATTCCTTGTTTAGTTGGTATATCCTTGATATGTTCATCCTAACCGATGACGGGTATCCTCATTGACATTCCCAGGAAAGTCTATCCTTGATATGTTCATCCTAATCAATGACAGATTTTCTTCCCTGTTGAGTTTATCCTTGATATGTTCATCCTAACCGATGACAGATACTCTCACCTTTGGTCTTCTGCCCAATAACTGGTAGTTGTAAATTCTATTGTTCTGCAGTTTTCCCCAGCAAGGCTATTCTTACCCAGTAGCCGGTAATGAATACTCCCTCCTAGTGGTTCCCAATGAGTCATCCTTGATATGTTCATCCTAACCGGTGGCGGGTGTCCTCTCTGTCAGATCTTTATTATCTCCTTACCCAGTAACAGGTAATGGATAATAAATTTCTGCTCCCCCTATGTTGAAGTTTATCTTCCCCAGTCGAGTTGAGCGTGCATTTCCTTAGTGAAATCTCTTTTCCTGCATGATCCAAGTACTTCAATCTTATCCTGATCTACTCGTAACCCCTGCATTTGTTTTGTTTCCCTGGCTGAGTCTTTCCATTTTGTATGGGATTCCTCTAGTCCCCCAGTAGTTTTAAGTCGTAGCCTGGCCTACGCATAACTTCTTTTTCCCCTGGAGTCTCTGTCTCCCAAGTGAGTTTTCCTTACGGAATGCATTATACTCCTACGGACTTTCGGTCTCTCTGATTTCCTTTCCTTTGTGGTAATATTTTCCCCATAGAAAATCTACTTTTACATTCATATCATATGCATCATGAGGTCTCTTAGGGACCAAAATTTGTCTTTATGTTGTTATTTAAGCCCATTCTACTGAGTCGAGTCGAAGATTTTAACCTTCACCTCCTCAGTTAGAATGTCCTTAAATAGGGGCAGTTGTAAGACCCTAATTTTGACCCTAAGATCCCTCATGCAATTTCATCATATGCATTAGCAATGGAATCATACATTGGCATCCTTCTTACCCCTCTTTCATTGGGTTTGTTTTGGGAGAGACCACCAAGGACCATGTGATTGTATCATACTTGTATTTTATCATTTTACTAACTAAAATACCAAAATTATGTCTTTGTATTTGCCTAACTCTTTTGTAGGTAGGGCATGATCACCATTGATCTATCAAGTTCATAGCTAGGGTTTGAGACCCTCATGACAAAGAGCACAACCATGAATTGATCCAAGAATGGTTATGAGCATCATATATGAGTTCCATTGATCTCTACATATCATATTGATCATGTTTTCTTCAAGAGTTTGAGGGTGATTTTCCTTGGAAACCCTAGTTTGACTGGGTATCTTGAGTAACTTCTCCAACAAGCTATCTCACCAATTGATCAAATTTTTCAAGGTACACTTCAAAATTAATCATCTTATGCATATTTGATCTACCATGAGCCAAGAAAGTCAAGAGAATTGAAGGTTAGCAAGTTGGTTGATGGTGGTTAGCCAGATGAATTCATCTGATCAAAACTGGGTCTCCTTAGACCCTATCTCCTACAGTTTTCTCCATATGAAAATGATTCCAAGAGCAAAGTTACTCTAAATGACATTAAAAACAATTTTCATGTCGAGACCTAGAGCTAGTTTTGCTTGGAAAATCATCTTCTATGTTGAAACATTATAGGTCATTTTGTCTAAACCCTAATTTGAAAGTCAACTTCCCAAGGCCATAACTTGCTCAATTTTTATGAGATGAAAGATTTCCAAGTTGCACAATCAAATTCAAGATATCTAATTCAACTTTGATGTTTGGAGTGGAAGCAAATTTAACTTTTATGAGCATGTGATATGAGGATACATTATATGTCATTTTTGACCTATACCATTGAACACGTGATATTTCCAAACTTCAAAAATGCATAACTCTATCATTCTAAATCCAAATGACATGAAATTGGTGACCATTTTGAAGGTCTTTGAAATAGGTACAACTTTGATGAAGACAATTTTCTCATTTGAAGCTCACATAAAAAGTCAAGTAAGGTGGAATATTGAGATATATGACTTTACACTAGGAAAATTTTCAACATGTTGAAATTTCCAAACTTCCACCTCAAAATTCACCATGATCCAAACTCCAAATGAAAAAGTGTTCAACATCAAACTTGTTCCCCTTGATCCAAGCTTTCCAAAGAACCCAAGTTCATGCATTTTGGATGAGGTTTTCTAGGGTTACGCATGGCTTTAATAGAGCTGCATCATTGGAGGAAATCAAACGTACCATAAAAGAGGGGAGACTTACAATCTCACTATGGCTTTTATTGCCTACATTGTTAGAAATTTTTGACACAAAAAGGCATAGCATTCTAGTTAGTGAGATTGTAAGTCTCCCCTCTTTCATGGTATTGTGTGGAAACTTCTAACAATGTAGTCAATAAAAGCCATGGTGAGATTGTAAGTCTCCCCTCTTTCATGGTACATTTGATTTCTTCCAATCATGCAACTCTGTTAAAGCCATGCGCAGACCTAACAAATCTCATCCAAAATGCATGAACTTGGGTTCTTTGGAAAGCTTAGATCAAGGGGAACAAGTTTGATGTTGAACACTTTTCCATTTGGAGCTTGGATCATGGTGAATTTTGAGATGGAAGTTTGGAAATTTCAACATGTTGAAATTTTTTCTAAGTGTCAAGTGATATATCTCAATATTCCACCTTGCTTAACTTTTTATATGAGCTTCAAATGAGAAGAGTGTCTTCATCAATGTTGTAGCTATTTCAAAGAAATTCCCAATGGTCACAAATTTCTAGTCATTTGGATTTAGAATGATAGAGTTATGCATTTTTGAAGTTTGGAAAAATCACTTGGTCAATGGTATAGGTCAAAAATGACCTATAATGTATCCTCATATCACATGCTCATAAAAGTTGAATTAGCTCTCACTCCAAATATCAAAGCTGAAGTAGACATCTTTAATTTGAATGTGCAACTTGGAAATATTTCATCTCATAAAAATTTAGCAAGTTATGTCCTTGGGAAGTTGACTTTCAAATTAGGGTTTAGACAAAATGACCTATAATGTTTCAACATAGAAAATGATTTTACAAGCAAAACTAGCTCTAGGTACCAACATGAAAGTTGATCGAAATGTCATTTAGAGTAACTTTTCTCTTGGAATAATTTTCATATGGTGAAAATTGTAGGAGATAGGGCTTAGGGGGACCCAATTTTAATTAGATGAATTCATCTGGCCAACCACCATCAACCAACTTACTTACCTTCAATTCTCTTGACTTTCTTGGCTCATGATAGACCAGATATGCATAAGATGATGAATTTTTAAGTGTCCCTTGAGAAATTTGAACAATTGGTGAAATGACTTGTTGGAGAAGTTACTTAAGATCCCAGTCAAACTAGGGTTTCCAAGGCAAATCACCTCCAAACTCTTGAAGAAAACTTGATCAATATACATGTAGAAATAATTGGGACTCATATATGATGCATATAACCATTCTTGGATCAAATTCATGGTTGTGCTTTTTGCCATGAGGGTCTCAAACCCTAGATATGAACTTGATAAATCAATGTGATCATGCCCTACCTACAAAAAAGTTAGGCAAATGCAAAGACATATTTTTGGTATTTTGGTTAGTAAAATGATAATATACAAGTATGATACAATTACATGGTGCTTGGTGGTCTCTCCCAAAACAAACCCAATAAGAGAGGGGTAGGGAGATGCCAAGGTATGATCCCAATGCTAGTGCTTATGAAGAAATTGCATGAGGGATCTTAGGGTCAAAATTGGGGTTTTACAGGTGGCTCAGCGGACAGGTATTTCCCTTATACTTTTCAAAGTCAGGGACCTTGAACTTCATTGGGATCTTAACATTCGGTACTAAGTAAAGTTCAACGGCACTTTTACCGAATAAGTCCTTACCTCTCAGAGTCTTCAATTCCTTTCGCAGCTCAAGGAACTGATCCTTCATCTTGTCCATCTTCTTATAAACATCCGGACCCTCAGACGGCTCGGAATGGTAGATGGTGTCCTCAACATGAGGCAGAGTGTGAACAACTGGAGGCGGCACAGACATGGCCGGGCTAGATGCCGTCATGGAAGAAAAAGTAGGCGCAAGCCCTTCAGGCATAAAATTAGGTGGCATCCCCCACGGGAACCCAGCAGGCATAGATAGACTCGGTTGAGTAGCAGGCACAATTAAGGTAGCAACCTCTAAGATGACAATCCTCTAAGGAGGAGGAGTTGCAGGAGTTGGAGAAGGTTGATTCTGAGCATGTACGACAGATTCCATCATAGCGGTCAGGCGAGAAATCTCATCTTTCAGTTCTCGGTTCTCTTGCTCTAAGTGCTCCATGATTCTGGGTTGATTGGTGCGAGTGTTGTATCGGTGAGTCAGCTTGGCTGAAGCACAAAAGAATAACCAATAAGACATCTGGCAGAAGAAACCTGTTTATGCAAATGATGCATGAAATGCAATGTTTTTGTTTGTTTTTATTTTCAAGGAACATACTTTTTTATTTGCAAATATATAATAATAACAATTTGATTGACCATAAAAATCTCTTTTATTCATAAAATTTGGAAGGATTACACTGAGTACAAATTCAGAAGCCAAAATACAAATACAAGAGAAAAGGAAACTAATCATCCTAAGGATCCCCTAACAATAGTTTCAGATGATCTGGCTGCAGGTGCATACTTCCTTCAGATGCGTCGAATCTCGGACTCAAAAGAAGTCTTCATCTGAGCCTTCTCAAGGACAAGTTGATCAACAATATTCTCCCAAGCACCAGAAGGCTGAGGCATACTAGAGAAACATGCACCATTTGGCTCTCTCTCTCTCTCTCTCTCTCTCTCTCTCTCTCTCTCTCTCTCTCTCTCTCTCTCTCGCTCGGTGTAACACCCTTCTAAAATACCCCAAGTATTTGATTAAAATAATAAAATATCAATCAGAGTAATTATGCCCTGAAGGGTGTCACACAATCATTTCACACCAATCATCAATATATCCTGTCATGCTCATTTATTCAATCAAAATAGGACACCTTTGCATAATTCGCAGCGGATACAAAATAACAACATTCAAATCACGTACTACATTACATGTAAAGTTGTTCAACAACCAAAAGAAAACATAGTAAAACATCCCATCCCGATGTTACATCTACCAGAGCATGACCCACTAAGGACTACACTAGACTCCCAGGACTAGCTTCTATTCAATCACTGCTCGTTACCTGAAAACATAGTTGTAAGGGTGAGTCCTTCAATCGATATAATAAGCATTATAAAATATCATGTAATGCTAAGTAATATAACACATATCATTACCCTAATCAGATTACACATATTCAGCAACGGCAATATCAACTCATAATCATCACCATCATCATACTCAACTCAAAACAACCATAAAACACACGTATAATATTGGAATACATCCATTCATATCATACGCCATACATACATATATTATGCAATGAGACTCCATGCATGCGGTACCGACTATTCGTGAACATATAGTTCAACCTCACCGACCAAATCCAGGTACGGCTACCAAGCTCACTAGTCCCACTCATTTGAGACCTAGTGACTCACATCACTAATTCCTCACCATGGGAATTAGCTACCACCCCAAGGGCTATGCTATGCACGCTAAATCACCTAGCATGCAAACATCAACAACAATCCACAATAACTCATCACTAATTCCTCACCATGGGAATTAGCTACCACCATAAAGGCCACAACATGCATGCTAATCACCTAGCAATGCTACATCATCAACAACAATTCAAGAATAGATATATGCTCACACTCTAAGCCATAAAACAGTCTATTCACCAATGCACACATAACTGATACATTCACAGCATCACGCATACTATCACACATCAGCAGTATTTTATCACATAAGCATATCATATCATGCCAAATAACAACCACAGTATTAGCACACTCTACTAATACCTATACTACTCAAAACAACGGGAAATGATCCCTAATATATCATACATCATCTGCATTACGTTACTCAGCTGAACAGCTAAAAACTGCACAACAACAGCTCAGGAAAATCACAATCCTGCCCATACGCGTATTGCCTAACCCCATACGCGTATGGCCCATCTCCTGACAAAATCCCATACGCGTAACACCATCTCATACGCGTATGCTACGCGTACCACTTCTCCATACGCGTACCAACAGAGACCAATCTACGTTCAAAACATCATCTTCCTCATCCATACGCGTATTGCCTAGTGCCATACGCGTACCATGCCATCTCATACGCGTATTGCCTAGTGCCATACGCGTATGACCAGAAACCAGACTTCCAGATCTGCTATGGCTTTCTCTGCTACGAGATCTATCCAATTCAACCTTCCACAGTCCAATTTTTCACAATAATTGTTCATATCATCTAACACGAATCATACCCTATTCGATTTCACAAAAATCTAACATTTTTACATCTAATTCCTACGAATTCCTCTCAATCATAACCCAATTTCGTTCATCCAATATTTCACAATTTCATCATAATCATCCAATTCAGAGATCAATCAATGGTTTATCACTACCCATGACATATTATCCCATAATACCCATTAAACGATGATAAACCCCCCTTACCTGAGTTAATCCGGCAAATCCTGCAGCTTCGAGCTCTTCCTCTCTCCAACCCTTGTTCTCTGGTTCTCTTTTGCCTTTTTTCCACTTTTCTGCCCCTTTTTCCTTTTCACGTGAAAAATAACTCTTTTTACCAAATGGAACCTTTTCTAATTCCAACTTTTATTCCAATAATAATAATCCAATTAATTAATTAAATTAATAAATATTATATTAATTTAAATTAAATAATTATCCTTATTTCATCGGGGTGTTACAACTCTCCCCCACTAAAAGAGTTTTCGTCCTCGAAAACATACCTCAAGTGAATAACTCCGGATAAGACTCCTTCATCTGACTCTCAAGTTCCCAAGTCACATTGCCACCTACTGGTCCTCCCCAAGCTACCTTCACCAAGGCAATCTCTTTACCCCGCAACTGCTTCAACTCTCGATCCTCTATCCTCATAGGTGATGTTTCAACAGTCAGGTTATCTCTCACTTGTACATCATCTACTTGGACCACGTGCGACGGATCATGAATGTACCTCCTCAACTGAGACACATGAAAAACCTCATGCAAATTCGCAAGTGACGGCGGTAAAGCGATACGATAGGCTACCTCTCCTATCCTCTCCAAAATCTGATAAGGACCAATAAATCGAGGTGTCAACTTCTTCGACTTCAAAGCTCGACCAACCCCAGTTATCGGAGTAACACGAAGAAACACATGATCTCCCTCTTGGAACTCAAGTGACTTCCTCCTCTTGTCGTGATAACTCTTCTGACGACTCTGAGCAATTCTCATCTTCTCCTGAATCATCTTAATCTTTTCCGTAGTTTGTTGAACAATCTCCGGTCCAACCACAGCACTCTCACCGGATTCATACCAACATAAAGGTGTCCGACATCTCCTACCATACAAAGCTTCAAACGGTGCCATACCAATGCTCGAATGAAAACTATTGTTGTAGGTAAACTCAATCAAAGGTAAGTAACAATCCCAAGCACCTCCCTTTTCCAAAACACAAGCTCTCAAAAGATCCTCTAGTGACTGAATCGTCCTCTCAGTCTGACCATCCGTCTGCGGATGATATGCAGAACTCAATCTCAGCTTAGTTCCCAAAGCCCTCTGCAAACCTTCCCAGAACTTCGATGTAAATCTAGGATCTCTGTCCGAAACAATACTCGACGGAATACCATGCAAACTTACAATCTTCTCAATATACAACTCGGCTAATCTCTCTAACGGATAATCCATTCTGATCGGAATGAAATGAGCCGATTTCGTCAATCTATCAACAATCACCCAAATGGCTTCAAAATTCTTATTTGTCCTCGGCAAACCAGACACAAAATCCATACTGATACTATCCCACTTCCACTCTGGAATAGTCAACGGTTGCATTAGCCCAGACGGCTTCTGATGCTCAATCTTTGACTTCTGACAAGTCAAACAAGAATAAACAAAACTCGCAATTTCTCTTTTCATTCCCGGCCACCAAAATAACTTTTTCAAATCATGATACATCTTCGTAGCTCCAGGATGAATACTCAAGCCAGTACGATGTCCTTCCTCCAGGATACTCTTCTTAAGTTCGGTAACATCCGGAATACATACCCGATTACCAAATTTCAAAACACCATTCTCATCAACTCTGAATTCACCACCTTGACCTTGATTCACTAGAGTCAACTTATCAACCAAAAGCACATCGGATTTCTGACCCTCTCTAATCTCATCCAGAATACCACTCGTTAACTTCAACATTCCCAATTTAACACTATTGTGAGTACTCTCACACACCAAACTCAAGTCTCTAAACTGCTCAATTAAATCCAATTCCTTAACCATTAACATAGACATATGCAATGATTTCCGACTCAATGCATCAGCCACCACGTTTGCTTTACCCGGATGGTAATTCAAACCAAAGTCATAATCCTTCAGAAACTCTAACCATCTCCTCTGTCTCATATTCAGCTCTTTCTGATCAAACAAATACTTTAAACTTTTATGGTCACTGAAAACCTCAAATCTTGACCCGTACAAGTAATGTCTCCATAACTTCAGAACAAATACCACGGCTGCCAACTCTAAATCGTGCATCGGATAGTTCCTCTCATGAACCCTCAGTTGTCTCGAAGCATAAGCTATAACCTGCTTATTCTGCATCAACACACCACCCAAACCCAACAATGAAGCATCACAGAAAACCTCAAATAGTTCTGACGGACTTGGTAATATCAAAATAGGAGCAGTAGTCAACCTTCTCTTTAACTCTTGGAAACCTTCTTCACATTTTGAGTCCCAAACAAACGCTTGCCCCTTTCTAGTCAACATCGTCAACGGTAACGCCAACTTAGAAAATCCCTCAATGAACTTCCTATAATATCCTGCAAGTCCAAGAAAACTTCTTATCTCAGAAACTGACTTCGGAGCTTCCCACTTAGATACCGCTTCTATCTTAGAAGGATCAACAGCAACACCACCTCTTGAAATCACATGACCAAGAAAGCTAATTTCTTCTAACCAAAATTCACACTTAGACAGTTTAGCAAACAACTTCTTTTCTCGTAGAACTCCTAAAACCACTCTCAAATGCTCAGCATGCTCTTCTTCAGATTTCGAATACACCAAAATGTCATCAATAAACACCACAACAAACTTGTCTAGGTACGGATGGAAAATCCTATTCATATACTCCATAAATACTCCAGGCGCATTAGTCACACCAAAAGGCATTACAGAATACTCATAATGTCCATACCTTGTTCTGAAAGCAGTCTTCTGAATATCCTCAGTTTTCACACGTATCTGATGATATCCCGATCTCAAATCTATCTTGCTGAACACACTCGCACCAACCAACTGATCCATCAAATCATCAATCCTCGGCAAAGGATACCGATTCTTGATCGTCACTTTATTCAGTTGCCTGTAGTCCACACACAACCTCATAGTACCTTCTTTCTTTTTAACTAATAACACTGGTGCACCCCACGGTGACACACTCGGACGAATAAATTTCTTATCCAACAGATCTTCTAACTGACTCTTCAATTCAGTTAACTCCACAGCAGACATACGGTACGGAGCCATCGATATCGGCCTAGTACCAGGTACCAAATCAATCGAGAACTCAACCTCACGCTCTGGCGGTAATTCATTCACTTCTTCCGGAAACACATCAGGAAAATCACACACCACAGCTAGATCGCAAATCACCAGTTTATCTTTAGCCTCCAAAGTCGCTAACAGCATAAACAACTCTGCCCCATCTGCTACTGCCTCATTCACCTGCCTCGCTGATAGAAACAAACTCTTTCCTTCCTCAATCTCAGGAAAGATCACAGTCTTATCAAAATAGTTGATAGAAACTCGGTTAAACACCAACCAGTTCATACCCAAGATAACATCGATCTGCACTAGTGGAAGACACACTAGGTCCACTCCAAAGTCTCTACCAAAAATACTCAAAGGGCAATCCAAACAAACCAAAGTAGTAGTCACTGAACCCTTCGCAGGAGTATCAATCACCATACTACCACGCATCTCAGATATCTCTAACTTAAGTTTCACAGCACAATCCAAAGATATAAAGGAATGAGTAGCACCTATGTCGATAATAGCTACAAGAGGAAAGCCATTAATATAACACGTACCTCGGATCAAACGATCATCTGCAGAAGTCTCAGAACCCGATAAAGCAAAGACCTTGCCTCCCGATTGATTCTCCTTCTTCGGCTTAGGACACTGCGGACTGATATGACCCACCTCTCCACAGTTGAAACAAGTCATAGTCTTCAACCGGCACTCTGCAGCCAAGTGACCACCCTTGCCACACTTGAAACACTTCTTCTCAGCACTGGTACACTCATGGAAACGATGTCCAGCCTGACCACATCTGTAACACTTGGCAGGGGCACTGGAGTCTCCCCCACTAGGCCTCTTTATCCCACTCTGTCTCTGGAAACCTTTGCCAGCTGCATACGGTTTCCCACGATCATTCTGATTCTTGCCTTTCCTATCAACCCTTTGCTGATAGCTCTCTGCTCTAGCCTTGGAATCCTGTTCAAAAATCCTACAACAGTCAACCAAATCAGAAAACACTCTGATCCGCTGATACCCAATAGCCTGCTTGATCTCGGGACGCAACCCGTTCTCAAACTTCACACACTTTGAAAATTCCCCAGTAGCCTCGTTATAGGGAGTATAATACTTTGACAGCTCTGTGAACTTAACAGCATACTCAGTAACAGACCTGTTACCCTGTTTCAATTCCAAGAATTCTATCTCTTTCTTTCCTCTGACATCCTCTGGAAAATACTTCCTCAGGAATCTCTCTCTGAACACTGCCCAAGTAATCTCAGCATTCCCAGCAGATTCCAACTCAGTGCGGGTAGCAACCCACCAATCATCTGCTTCCTCTGACAGCATATGCGTACCGAACCTGACCTTCTGGTTATCGGCACACTCAGTCACTCGGAAGATCCTCTCGATCTCCTTCAACCACTTCTGAGCACCATCTGGATCGTATGCCCCCTTGAACATTGGAGGATTGTTCTTCTAGAACTCACTCAGTTGACGAGCAGCTCCCATTCCCACAACATTCGGATTTCCCCCAAGTACTCCAGCTAGCATACCCAGAGCCTCAGCAATTGCAGCATCATCTCTACCTCTTCCAGCCATCTCTATTCTGAAAACCCAACAAGCTAAACAATAAGTACTGATAGGGTTACACAACACCTATCCCGTACAGGGAAAACAGAATAATTACGACTCGACTCGACCGACTATGCTCTGATACCACTAATGTAACACCCTTCTAAAATACCCCAAGTATTTGATTAAAATAATAAAATATCAATCAGAGTAATTATGCCCTGAAGGGTGTCACACAATCATTTCACACCAATCATCAATATATCCTGTCATGCTCATTTATTCAATCAAAATAGGACACCTTTGCATAATTCGCAGCGGATACAAAATAACAACATTCAAATCATGTACTACATTACATGTAAAGTTGTTCAACAACCAAAAGAAAACATAGTAAAACATCCCATCCCGATGTTACATCTACCAGAGCATGACCCACTAAGGACTACACTAGACTCCCAGGACTAGCTTCTATTCAATCACTGCTCGTTACCTGAAAACATAGTTGTAAGGGTGAGTCCTTCAATCGATATAATAAGCATTATAAAATATCATGTAATGCTAAGTAATATAACACATATCATTACCCTAATCAGATTACACATATTCAGCAACGGCAATATCAACTCATAATCATCACCATCATCATACTCAACTCAAAACAACCATAAAACACACGTATAATATTGGAATACATCCATTCATATCATACGCCATACATACATATATTATGCAATGAGACTCCATGCATGCGGTACCGACTATTCGTGAACATATAGTTCAACCTCACCGACCAAATCCAGGTACGGCTACCAAGCTCACTAGTCCCACTCATTTGAGACCTAGTGACTCACATCACTAATTCCTCACCATGGGAATTAGCTACCACCCCAAGGGCTATGCTATGCACGCTAAATCACCTAGCATGCAAACATCAACAACAATCCACAATAACTCATCACTAATTCCTCACCATGGGAATTAGCTACCACCATAAAGGCCACAACATGCATGCTAATCACCTAGCAATGCTACATCATCAACAACAATTCAAGAATAGATATATGCTCACACTCTAAGCCATAAAACAGTCTATTCACCAATGCACACATAACTGATACATTCACAGTATCACGCATACTATCACACATCAGCAGTATTTTATCACATAAGCATATCATATCATGCCAAATAACAACCACAGTATTAGCACACTCTACTAATACCTATACTACTCAAAACAACGGGAAATGATCCCTAATATATCATACATCATCTGCATTACGTTACTCATCTGAACAGCTAAAAACTGCACAACAACAGCTCAGGAAAATCACAATCCTGCCCATACGCGTATTGCCTAACCCCATACGCGTATGGCCCATCTCCTGACAAAATCCCATACGCGTAACACCATCTCATACGCGTATGCTACGCGTACCACTTCTCCATACGCGTACCAACAGAGACCAATCTACGTTCAAAACATCATCTTCCTCATCCATACGCGTATTGCCTAGTGCCATACGCGTACCATGCCATCTCATACGCGTATTGCCTAGTGCCATACGCGTATGACCAGAAACCAGACTTCCAGATCTGCTATGGCTTTCTCTGCTACGAGATCTATCCAATTCAACCTTCCACAGTCCAATTTTTCACAATAATTGTTCATATCATCTAACACGAATCATACCCTATTCGATTTCACAAAAATCTAACATTTTTACATCTAATTCCTACGAATTCCTCTCAATCATAACCCAATTTCGTTCATCCAATATTTCACAATTTCATCATAATCATCCAATTCAGAGATCAATCAATGGTTTATCACTACCCATGACATATTATCCCATAATACCCATTAAACGATGATAAACCCCCCTTACCTGAGTTAATCCGGCAAATCCTGCAGCTTCGAGCTCTTCCTCTCTCCAACCCTTGTTCTCTGGTTCTCTTTTGCCCTTTTTCCACTTTTCTGCCCCTTTTTCCTTTTCACGTGAAAAATAACTCTTTTTACCAAATGGAACCTTTTCTAATTCCAACTTTTATTCCAATAATAATAATCCAATTAATTAATTAAATTAATAAATATTATATTAATTTAAATTAAATAATTATCCTTATTTCATCGGGGTGTTACACTCGGTCTTCAAGAAGTTTAATAAGCGCGTCTTTGTCCTTTGACTCAAGCTGCAACTCCTCATGCTTTCGGCTCAAATCATGGAACCGCTCTTCCTACATATCCTTTTCTCGCTTCACCTTGGCGAGTGCGTCTTCCAACTCCTCTACATCTTGGTTAGGGAGAGTTGATGGCTCAACCAGAACCATATACATAGGTCTCTCACAAGCATAAGGCATCTTCAACTCCAAAGCTTTTTTCTTCACCCAAAGAGTGTAAGCTTCCAAAGCTACATAGTTGCACGGACCAAGCTCGGATCTTCCTTTCCTATGCACATTATGCCAATCATGTACCATCTTCTGCTTCAAATGTTGGGGATCTTTACCCTCTTGATAGAAAAGACCTTCTAACTGAGTGTTATTAGGTTTGTCTCTCGAGGGGAACCCAAGTTGACAACGAGCAAAAGCAAGGTTGTAATTGATTCCTCCTTGTGTACCAATGAGAGGAGGATTAGAGAACTCACCACAACTATCAATAATCTCCAAGTTACCCAATGCAGAGTCATACCAAACTATATCATCATTAGTATAGGTAAAAAATGACCTATAATGTATCCTCATATCACATGCTCATAAAAGTTGAAATAGCTCTCACTCCAAACATCAAAGTTGAAATATACATATTGAATTTGATTATGAAACTTTGAAATCTTTCATCTCATAAAAATTGAGCAAGTTATGGCCTTGGGAAGTTGACTTTCAAATTAGGGTTTAGACAAAATGACCTATAATGTTTCAACATAGAAAATGATTTTCCAAGCAAAACTCGCTCTAGGTCTCATCATGAAAGTTATTCGGAATGTCATTTAGAGTAACTTTGATCTTGGAATAATTTTCATATGGTGAAAATTGTAGGAGATAGGGTCTAGGGAGACCCAGTTTTGATCAGATGAATTCATCTGGCCAACCACCATCAACAAACTTGCTAACCTTCAATTCTCTTGACTTTTTAGGCTCATGGTAGATCATATATGCATAAGATGATTAATTTTTGAAGTGTCCCTTGAGAAATTTGATCAATTCGTGAGATAACTTGTTGGAGAAGTTACTCAAGATACCCAGTCAAACTAGGGTTTCCAAGGAAAATCACCTCTAAACTCTTGAAGAATACTTGATCAATATAACATGTAGAGATCAATGGGACTCATATATGACGCTTTGAGACATTGTGGATCAATCTTTGATTGTGCTCTTAGCCATGAGGGTCTTAAACTCTAGATGTGAACTTGATAGATCAATGAGGATCATGCCCTACCTACAAAAAGTTAGGCACATACAAAGACATATTTTTGGTATTTTGGTTAGTAAAATGATAATATACAAGTATGGTACAATCAAATGGTGCTTGGTGATCTCTCCCAAAACAAACCCAATGAAAGAGGGGTAAGGAGGATGCCAAGGTGTGATCCCAATGCTAATGCAATGATGAAATTGCATGAGGTATCTTAGGGTCAAAATTGGGGTCTTACAATACTGAAACCACAACTTTCAAACAAATAGCCAAGTATACTGGCAGGACCCAGTTTACTCCATTTCATTTCGAGCATAGCTTCCTTTGTAGTCGAGAATTTGGGAAGTGGTGGGCCAAGTATTACATCGAGGAATTCTGCGATGTTACTTCCTTTATTCAATTATTTGACAAAGCTTTTCTCCTTGGGCAAGAAAAGACCAAGAAAGGTACTTATACGCTTATAAAATAAATTCAAGCTTTTCAAAACTACTTTGAAACTGCCTATCGACCTGATGATCTTAGTCGAACCATCCACGAAGCAACTATTACGCTCAAAGAGAAGTTTTCAAGAAAAATAGAAACTTTAAAGATTCCCTCATATGTCCCTTGTGAGAAACGCTATGAAATGGTCCTTAAATTATTTCCCCAGAAGTTTTCTCCACTGCCAAATGCTTACTTCGGAGTGGCTCTTGCACCCCCATTCCCAGATTGGTTCATTTATGGAGATTCCATTAAAATCCTTCGACAACAATCTCAGAAAAAGGCTCAGCAGATGGTTGCAACTAAACACACTTTAGGTAGTTTCAAAGGGCACCTTCATATAAGGATCGAAGATGTCCGAATTGAATCGGACATATGTGAAGGTGTGATACAGGGGACTTCCCTCGAAGTAGATTCCCTTTGACTTGCTTTTAACTAACGCTGACCATTTCTTCTTGTTTTTTGTCTAGCTATCAGGATCCCCCCCAAAAAGCACACCAACAAAAGACCCATCGACTCAAAGGTTGAAGGAAGTAGCAAACCTGCAAAGGTACCTCTCTTTCTTTGTTCCTTTATCCTTGTTATACATTGATGATATAACATTTAATGCTTGGTTCAAGTTGCTCGAAAACCTCCGGTGAGTCCCCTAGAAATCCAAAAACCCACTGCTACCCCCATCGTCGTGGATTCTGACGAAGATGACTTGTCGCCTGTTTTGGATCTCACTTCGAGGAAGAGGAAGCCACAGCCGAAACCCATCGACCCCTCGAATCAACCGAACACAAAACTCTCAAAAAAAAGGCCCGCTGCACTTATTATCCAAGAACCTACCCCTGAAGAAATGGCAAGAGTAGCAGCGGCTCAAAGTGAGAGCGACAATTCTAGCCCCGAGGTCGAAGGGTATAAGGTACCCACCACTTCTCTTCACTTTATTTCACTTGTTTGCTTCTTTTAGTCATTTACACCTTTTGCTTGTATTGATTTTAGGGTGACGCGAGCACCATCATTCCTCCCAAGAAAGATGCCTCCTCCAAGCTTGCCTCTGTGCCAGATGTTTTGAACAGTGCTGGTGAACCTACCTATCAACCATCATCTGAAAAGGGGTCCATGAGCGAGATTAATCAACCTCCAACCGGTACCATCGACGCTTCGCCACCAAAAACCACCATTCAACATTCTCATACTAGTGACTCTGGTCATGAGACTGACTCGAGCGAGGAAAATGAGGCCCAAGGTAATCCAATCCATATGGCTGAGGATGAACTAGATGATGATGAAGAAACCCCTGGGGTTGGTCTACACACAACGACATAAATGAATGAGCCTCAGGGCGAGGGATGGGGCGTCAAAGACATGGTGGTAGAGGAAGCGGCTGAAGGAAATATTGTGACTAACCCTGATAACACCGAGAGCCAAACAAAAAGAAGAGCCAATGTGGGTGAAGAACATGCTCGAACTCAAATCCCTGCAATGGCCGACAATCCAACGATTGGCATTTCGTCAAGTAGCATTGGCGCCCTTTCTACAGAAAAGTTGGCTATCTTAAAGCGAAGTCAGCCACTGGAGTATTTAAAGGCGATGCTAAATTGCAGGGAGAGTTCTTCTGCTCAGAGTCATAACACTTCAATGTCAGAAGATCAGCCTTCGAGCACCTCTGCGGGTGAAATCCTTTCTAAAATCAAGGACAAAGTCTTTAAGGCTGACTTGTTTCTATTGCTGCTGGCTGATCCTTCTGCCCCTTTAACTCTGAAAGCTCTTCTTAGCCAGGTTAACTTGCTAGAAGTCTCCCCTGAAGTGGCGAACGTTATTCTGGAGATAGTGACCATGATCGACCAAGCTGTCGCTGATCACAAGTTGCTACCTCACCTTACGGGAGAGATAGAGAAAAAATCTGGTTCTGAGGCTGCAACTTGGGATGCTGCTACCAAATATACCAATAAAGCCATGGAGTCAGAATAGATAAAGCAAAATAATAAAGAGAAATTTGATGCTCATGAACATTATTCTGGAGATAGTGACCATGATCGACCAAGCTGTCGCTGATCACAAGTTGCTACCTCACCTTACGTGAGAGATAGAGAAAAAATCTGGTTCTGAGGCTGCAACTTGGGATGTTGCTACCAAATATACCAATAAAGCCATGGAGTCAGAACAGATAAAGCAAAATAATAAAGAGAAAGTCGATGCTCATGATCGTAACATTGCTTCCTGGAGACAGCAAATATCAGAACTGCAGGCCAAAATCTCTGATGCTGAAAAGGAAAAGCAACAACTGTTGGAATTTGATGACGCTTCGATGGCTCAAGATCTATGACTTTGCATGGAGTTTGTCGAAAAATCTCGACAGCTTGAATCTGACGTCAAACTCCTTCGCTCAAAAAGATCTTTGTGCGAAAAACGGTTGGAGCTCCTCAAAGCCAAGTATCTTCAGATTAAAGCCAATCTTCCCTTTTAATGCTATTCTTATTTGTTTGATGATGTATCAAAATTTCTCCTTGTAGTAAATATTGGTCTTTTGGCCTTATGACTTTATTATTACCATTTTGACATTTTTACCATTTTGGCTTTTGCTTTATTTACGCGGTTACTCGTCTCTTATTTTTACCTCTTGGATTGTCGGTTGGTATTTTTTCAAATACTTCCCGTTTATTCTTAGAATCCTCCTATCTTCGCTAATCTCTTCGATCTCATAGGCACCATTAGAAAAAATCTGCAGAATTTGGAAAGGGCCTTCCCACTTTAGGGACCACTTCCCCAAGGCTCTATCTTTTCGATCCATTGGAAGGATCACTTTCCAGACCAAATCTCTAGGCGTAAAGCTTTTAACTTTAACTTTCTTATCATACGAGACTTCTATCCCTTTCTTTTGTTGCTTTAGTAATTCTAAGGCACTTAACCTTTCCTCGTCCAAATCGACCAATTCATCCAACATCATGCTCCAACATGATTCTGTGGGGAGTTCATGCTGCCTCTGAATCCTTAGTGATTGCAGGTGGATTTCTACTGGCAAGACAACATCATGGCCAAAAGTTAGTCGAAAAGGGGTCGACTTAGTAGCCTCTTTAGGGGACGTGCGACATGCCCATAAATTTTGGTCCAGAGTCTTGTGCCAATTCTTAGGTTTTTTTCCTACATGTTTTTTAATCAAACCAATGATCACCTTATTGGCAGCTTCGACTTGTCCATTAGCCTGAGCATAATAGGGTGTCGACGTTACCAACTTGAAACCCATGTCCGTGGCGAACTCCTGCATCTTCCGACCAGTAAATACTGATCCTTGATTCATTGTGATTATTTCTGGAATTCCAAACCTAAAAATAATATACTTTTGAATGAATTCGATCACATCCTCTTGGCTCACATTTGGCAAAGGTATGGCTTCAATCCATTTTGTGAAATAATCAACTCCTATCAATATGTACCTTTGACTTTTTGATGAGGGAGGTCAAATTTCTCCGATCAAGTCCAAAGCCAAACCTCTAAATAGCCACAGTTTGATGATATAATGTAATTCATTTGCAGGGACATGTTGTATGCCTGCATGCACCTGGCACTCTTGACAGCCTTTCGCGAATTCAACGCAGTCTTTCAACATAGTAGGCTAATACGCTCCTTGTCGAAATAAAAGCCATTTCATCTTATGACCTACTTGGTGTGCCCCACATGTTCCACTATGTACAGTTGAAAGGGAAAAGTATGCCTCTGACTCACTAAGGCATTTCAGCAAAATTCCTTCTGGAGATTTCTTAAACAACTTTGAATCCAAAAGAACATAACTTAATGCTCGATACCTGGTTTTTCAATCAGTATAGGTTGTGGGATTCTGTAGGCATACTACTATTGGTTTTCTCCAGTCTTCATCTTCCAAGCTGTCTATCGCCAATATTTCGAAATTACCCTCATCAGCACATGATCAGTCACCATTTGCATTGAGTTTTCGTTACTGATCCTACACGAAACCGAGGCTTTTGACACATTGTGCAAGCATTTATGATACTTTTCGAGTAAGTTTTACTTCGGTCATTTTATTTAAGCATTTTTATCACTGTTATGTCTTACTTATATGTTAGTGATTTTATACGTGGGATAACTGTGTTTTTGTCCGACAGGTCCAAGTAGAAGAACCAGGGAACTCAGAACGAGACAATGCGAGATTCCGGCAAGCAGAGAAGCAGAAAACCCCCGTACAGGAAGCCTGACACGGCCACCCGTGTCAGCTGACATGGGCCGTGTCAGGCAAGGAAGGACGTGTGAAGAAAAATAGTAGCCTGACACGGCCACCCGTGTCAGCCGACACGGGCCGTGTCAGGCGCCTCCACCAGCCGTGGCACCCCATGCCAGGGGCGTGTCAGCCAGGACAATAGGCTGACACGACCACCCGTGTCAGCTAACACGGGCCGTGTCAGCTAACACGGGCCGTGTCAGCCCAAGCCTAAAAGTTTAGTTTTTCTCGGGCTTTTGTTTGTCGGGCTTTTTCAGAAATATTTTTGGACATGTCCATCTGCTGCTTGGAATTTTCACTATAAAAGAGGGTCTTCTACCAAAGGAAAAATCATCTTGGAATACAGCAAAATACAGTATTGTGAAACAATCAAGTATTACAGAGAGCAAGACATTCAGAGAGTTGAAGGTTTTCATGAGTGGGAGCAATTGAAGATCGAAGTCATCCAATTACTTGTAATGTGTAATTTTTATCTTGCATTTGTTTTAAACAATATGAGTAGCTAAACCCCCCAATGCTAGGGAGTGTCCCTGATTTAGAATTGTAACGAATTTGAGTTTACATTTGCATTTATAATATTGTTTTTACGATTATCTTTTGATGTGTTTATTGCTTTCTCTTTCGGACCAATCGAGATTGATTTGTGGTTATCAATTAGGCTGGACCGCCATTGATAAGGTTCTCATAAGGTTACTCTACAGTAGATATCACCTAGGACTAGGGATACCCTGTATGAAACAGAGTATTCTTGATAGTATACATCTTAACTTCACCCTAATTGGCTATGGACATGGAAATTAGGGTAGATTGATTAATGGTTTTCTCACCAAGGACTTGGGAGAAAATACCCTTAAGAACTGGTAGGAATTGATATTTGTTGATGCAATAGTAACTCAGAGTTGTTACAGGGATAAATCATACACCTTCCCTAGCATTGTTCCTTTTTCTCTATAAACCCTTATTTTCATCCTTCTTTACCTTTACTTTTATTATTATATTTTTACACCTAAAAACTAAATTAATACTTTTAGTTTAATTGAATGATAATTTAAACTCAATATTAACTTGCAGTCCTTGAGATCGACATTCAGGGAATTTCCCCATTATTACTATAAAAGGCGAAATAATACACTTGTTATTTTCCCGATCAAGTTTTTGGCGCCGTTGTCGGGGACTGCCAAAATATAGAGTTTAATTTTAAGTTCAAATAAAATTTTGTTGGTCTGCAATAAAATTATTTTTCTGTCATTTATATATTTTTATTCACTAATCTGTGTATGCGAGGAGAGCCCTCAGCAGAATTTCTTTTTGACGCAGAAATTGAGAGAACCCTTCACCGGAGACGTAAAAACGCTAGATTGGATTCCAAAGAAGAAGTTCCCTCTGATCACTCAGATTCAGAAAGAGAAACTATGGCTGAAATTCCTCCAGTTCCACCGCCTCTACCTCAGGAAAGACTCCTAGGTGACTATGGAGGGGTAAATGCACCGGGTGGTAGATTGACCATTGTCAACCAACCGGTGAATGTGACGAACTTTCAACTGCATCCTAGCATAATCAATCAACTTGAGAGAAAGTCTTTCACCGAAAAGGTTAATGAAGATGCCAACAAGCACCTGCAGAGATTCCTGACCATGAGTACTACTTTGAAAATTGATAGTCATACAGATGAAGCAAAAAAATTAAGAATGTTCCTGTTCACTTTAGCTGAAGATGCGGAAGAATGGTTCTACTCTCTTCCAGCCGGCAGCATCACATCATGGGAAGAGATGGAAACTGCATTCTTAAATGAATACTTTCCACCATCAGTATTCCTGAGGAAAAGGTATGAAATCCTTAATTTCAAACAGAAGGATGGTGAATCATTGGGAGACGCCTACAAAAGATTCAAAAGGGTTTTAGTAGCGTGTCCAACTCATAATATGGATAAGACTGAACAACTGCAGATGTTTGTTAACGGGCTAAAAATAAAAACAAAACAGTTGATCGACACAGCAGCTGGTGGCTCAACAAATTTCTCAACAGCCACTGGTATTAAAAGGATCATTGAAGCGATAGTCGCAAATCAGCATCTGGAATTATATGATAGGTGTATAAGCAAACCTGAAGGAGTCATTGACCTGAAAATTCAAGCAAATAAAATCCGTTTGGAAGATACAGTCGCTGCTGAAATGGAAAAGAAATTGAAACCGATGAATATAGGTACTCAATAGATAACTCAAGTCCAACCGGCTCAGGCCAACACTTGTGAAATCTGTAATGGACCTCATCACACGGTCTATTACTTTTCTACTCCCCAACAAATTGAAGAGATCAAATTCTTAAAGCAGAATAACCCCTACTCTAACACTTACAATCCAAGTTGGAAGAATCATCCAAACTTCTCCTGGAAAGATCAAAAAGGGAATGTTCCACAACAGGGTCAAGGTCAATATCAGACTCAATATCAACAACAACAAGCTCCAAGGAAAGCAGACTGGGAGATTACCATCGAAAACATGGCATCTCAAAATAGGCAATTTGAAGAAGAGACTAGAAACAATCAGAAAAACACCATCGCCTCCCTAAAGAATCTTGAAGTTCAGCTGGGGCAGATAGCACAACAACTAGAAACTTCTCGAACACCAGGTTCCTTACCAAGTGAAACAGTTCAAAATCCGAGAGGTTAAGAGAATGTTAATACTGTCACGACGAAAGAGAAAAAAGCTTCTAAAAAGAAAAAAATTATATCACCGAGCGAGTCGACTAAAGAGGAAATTACAAAAAAGACTAAACCGGTGATTAAGTTGCCCTACCCTCAGAGAGTGACAAAGAAGGAACCTAGCGAGTCAGACTTAGAGAAATTCATGACAATGTTTAAAAGGGTTGAGGGTCGTATGTCTTTATTCGAAGCATTCGAAAGAATGCCCATGTACAAGAAATTCATGGAAGAGGTACTGGCCGAAAAGAACCAACCACCAAAGAACAGGTATCCTGGAAGGAACAGTATAATACAAACTCACTAGGGCAGAAAATTCCTAACAAACAAAAGGATCTGGGAACGGTAACAGTACCATGCACAATTAAAGAAAGAACCTTCAAAAAGGTACTAATAGATTCTGGAGCTAGTGTGAATCTGATGCCATTATCAATCTATCACAGGATGGGTATTAAAAATATCAGTGATATAAAGACCAATCTGAAGTTTGCGGATCACTCAAGAAAAGATGCATATGGTATAGCTGAAGACGTGCTGGTAACAATAGAGGACTTGATTTTTCCAGTTGATTTTGTAATCCTAGACATACCTGAAGATGATGAGGCACCCATCATTTTGGGTCGACCTTTCATGCAGACAAGTCGATGCAATCTCGACATGGATCAGTGCACGTTAACCTTGAAAGTTCACGACAAGGAAATAACATTGAATGCTATTGAAGACCAGGAGCTAGAGGAAGATACAAAATCTCACTATCAAGTAGGCTTAATCAGAACATTGAATGCTAATAGAATCTCACCACTGCAATTAGCCACCCTGAATGGAAAAACTCCCATCTCTATTCCAAAAACCAAGAGAAATAAAAGAAAACGAAAATAAGGTAAGAAGATGAGGGTTAAAAAGGACTCGTGGCACGAAGGAATCCAGACAGAGAAAAGAGACAACGTCCTTGTCTTGAGGTGCAACAAGGTTTGGAGTCTGAAATACCCCCCATAACAAGGGGAATGAACCGTCGAGTCAGGCGACGTTAAACGAAGCGCTTCGTGGGAGGCAACCCATGCATTTTAAATTTAATCAGTTATGTGATTTTGTAGGTTTACACAGGAGCTCTACAAGGAGGAAACATCACGTCAACAAATGTCTAAGTCATGCAATGATCAACATGGCCAGAGATACCAGCAGTTAAACCGGAGAGAAAGCCAAAAAACGGCCAAAAGGGCAGCCTGACACGGGCCGTGTCAGGAGGGCGCAAAAATCATACAAAAAGGTGGAAAACAGTGGCCTGACACGGCCACCTGTGTCAGCTGACACAGGCCGTGTCAGGAGCACTGAAGGTGACAAGAATTTTTTATCAACAGTAGCCTGACACGGGCCGTGTCAGGAGCACTGAAGGTCATCCCCAACCGTGTTTGAAAACAGTAGCCTGACACGGCCACCTGTGTCAGGCAGGCGAAAATTTTGATTTTTTTTTTGAAATTTGAATGTTTAGTGGGACCCACCCATTTACTCCACCATTAACCATAACTTTTCCCCATTAACCTTATTATTATCAGATTTTTCATTACCCAATCATTATTCTCTCTCATCACTCTTACTCTCTTTCTCTCAAAAACCTTCCAACCTCCATTAAAACTCAAAACCCCACTACCTAAAACATTCCATAACCCCCACTTCCACTCACCTATCGTCAAAACACCCTTCACTAATATTACTCCACTCGACGTCCCCGTCCTAACCACGGTTTTGGAATTTCCTAACTCAAAAGTTCAAATAATTTCTATTTTTGCAGGTCCAAAATGCCCCCGAGGAGAATTCTCACCGGAAAGCAACAACTCGCGGAAATGGTGAAGTCGCGGAAGCGCCTGAGTCGGAATCCAAATCCATACAACATCGTGTTTGACAATCCGAAACAAGAACAGAGATACCAAATTCACCGGCAACGCAAACTCACGCCGACGAGGTACATGTGTGAGCAGACTCTGAACGCTCTGGGGCTCAAAATGGAGGTATACCGGATGTTCCATGTTTTAGGGATGCTAGAGTTCATGAGTTTGGAAGCGCCAACATACGAGCGCATTACTCTCTAATTCCTCAGCACGTTGGAATTCCAGCTTGAAAAGCGGTGGATATACACAACCAGGTATTATTTCGGTATTTTGCGTTTCCGGTTGTTTAATAATTATCATGAGCTGTCTGTTGAGGAGTTAGCAGCAATACTTCGACTCCCTCTATACGGACTAGGAGCGGTCCTAGACGGGTTCTCACCTAAGGATTTTTGGATTGCCATCACTGGGAGGACGGATTACACCTCCAAAGGTGCTAAGGCCTCGGGCATCCAGAATCCATGTTTCAGGTACGCTCAGAAGGGTTTAGCCTATACCCTGTTTGGAAGAGGCGATAGCACAAGGGTAACTACTCAAAGAGAGCTATTCTTTATGTACTCGATGGCTCAAAACAAAGCCATCAATGTAGCTGCCTTTGCAACAGACTATCTGGGTAGAGTCGGCCGAGCCAACTCCGGAGGCATATCCGTAGGGGGAATGATCACCTAAATCGCTGAGCATTTAGGGTATCAAGTTGTTTTACTCGAAGACACGCCAATTGTAGGTAAGACCAAAATTGACATGTCTGCTCTAATTTCACAAGGTATGATTGTTGTTGCCCCTACTTACTATTCTGTACTTATCCATAAGAGGTTTATTATCGCTCTGCCGGATTCAGACAAAGTTGTTAATACTGACTGTGCTAATTGGTTGTATGTGAGCGTTGACCCCGATGCGGATGAAGGCCACGAAACTGACTATTTTACTGTAGGTGAGCAATTTATGGATGACCAGGTCGAAGAAACGGAAGTAGAAAAAGAAGATCCTCAAGCACCTCCTGAGCAGTTTGTACCACCACATCAGGAACCCACCCAACAGGAGGCTGGTTCATCATCCTGGTCCACTGACTAGTGGAGCTGGGTACAAACCGAAATAGGTGACTTGAGGACGGAACAACAACGACAAGGCATCGAGCAAGCCCGTCAGGGGGCGATGTTGGATGAGATGAGCAACATGATGCGATAGTTGATGCTGCATTTCCCGCAACCACCTCCTCAGTAGGGTATTGTGAGTGCCCTCCTTCGCTCTTGTTCGCAAACATTGTGGACAATGTTGAGTTCAAGTGTGGGGGAGATTTTATGTCTGTTATTGGTATTTTAGTATTTTATTCTCAGTATTTTGTTATTTTGTTATTTTACTTTTGTGCATTCTAGATTTGATTTTTCTGTTTGAAGGTACATTATGCTGCGAGTGTGTCAAGTCTGTGTTGATTGGTTGGAAATAGTAATGATCACGATTGAGAGTGGATGAAAGGATCACACCATTCACCATTGCTTGTTGTGAAGGATCTCCACATGAAATTGACATTGCTGAAAGTAAGATCGGACGCAACGTATACAGCTTAACTGACATGAGTATCCTGTACATTCCGAAGTAAGGAAGAAATTGCACCAAACTAAAGAGTACTGTGGATCCTGTCAAAGCTAAACCAAACAGAGTGAGTCATAAAAAGCCAAACACATTGATCATCATGAGCGACATTCACGTTTGTCTTTATCACTCTAAATTTGCGTAGACTCTCTGGGACTGTCACTGCATGATACACACACTAAGACACGTTGTTTGAAATTAACCCCGAGCGTTTCTAGCCATCCTGAATAATTATATCCCTCGTTAACCCCATTTGAGCCTGTATCCATTTGTTTGTTTAAACCCCATAAATGTACCCCTTGGCCAAAACACTTCCTTACCTTATTTAGAGTCATGTTAATACATTCAAACTGTGTTGAAAAGCTAAGTTTGGGGTAAAAACCCCCAAAGCTACCAAAAGCCCAAGAAAGCGCGAGAACAAAAAAAAAGAAAAAAAATTAATGAATCGGGAGAAAGAAAGAAAAAAAGAAGAGAAAAATTTATAACTCGAAGATTCAGAAAGAAGCACGAAAAAGGGCATTCGGTGAAGAAAAGAAAATAAGAAAAGAAAACCGAGCAAATAAGAGTAACAAACACAGTATGTAACATCGACTCTGAACCAAAAACCCACTTGTTTTCCGTTTTTGTTTGAATAATCCATACCCTAACCCAAGCCAAGTTACAACCCGAAAGACCTCAAAAGTGTGGGTGTTGTGTGTAGGTGATAGGAAAAGAGAGACTATTCAAACTTGTGAGTGATATTGCGTACTCTGAATTATGAGCTAAAACAGTTGACCCCGAGAGAATTGGTGAGAATGTGATATAAGATGACAGGTGAAATAGTGCTTTGGAGTGGAAGTGCGAAGGAAGACTTACAAAGAAAAGCAGGACTTGTGGAAGGAAAAGGGAAGACGTTAGCGAATGATCTCAGCAGTGGTGGGAAACATAAAGAATTCTGGGGACTGACAATGTTGTCTGAAACATTACTTGGGACAAGCAATGAGCTAAGTTTGGGGTTGTGATCAGTCACCATTTGCATTGAGTTTTCGTTACTGATCCGACACGAAACAGAGGCTTTTGAGACACTGTGCAAGCATTTATGATACGTTTCGAGTTAGTTTTACTTCCGTCATTTTATTTAACCATTTTTATCATTGTTATGTTTTACTTATATTTTAGTGATTTTATGAGTGGGATAATTGTGTTTTTGTCCTATAGGTCCAAGTAGAAGAACCAGGGAACTCAGAACGAGACAATGCGAGATTCCGGCAAGCAAAGAAGCAGAAAACCCCGATACAGGAGGCCTGACACGGCCACCCGTGTCAGCCAAGGAAGGACATGTGAACAAAAACAGTAGCCTGACACGGCCACTCGTGTCAGCTGACACGGGCCGTGTCAGGCGCCTCCACCAGCCGTGTCAGCCCATGCCAGGGGCGTGTCAGCCAGGACAGTAGGCTGACACGGCCACCCGTGTCAGCTGACACGGGCCGTGTCAGCCCAAGCCCAAAAAATCAGTTTTTCTCGGGCTTTTGTTCGTCGAGCTTTTTCAGAGATATTTTTGGACATGTCCAACAGCTGCTTGGAATTTTCACTATAAAAGAGGGTCTTCTGCCAAAGGAAAAATCATCCTGGAATACGGCAAAATACAGTATTATGAAACAATCAAGTATTACAGAGAGCAAGGCACTCGGAGAGCTCAAGGTTTTCATGAGCGAGAGCAATTGAAGATCGAAGTCATCCAATTACTTGTAATGTGTAATTTTTATCTTGCATTTGTTTTAAATAATATGAGTAGCTAAACCCCCCAATGCTAGGGGGTGTCACTGATTTAGAATTGTAACGAATTTGAGTTTACATTTGCATTTATAATATTGTTTTTACGGTAACCTTTTAATGTGTTTATTGCTTTCTCTTTCGGACCAATCGAGATTGATTTGTGGTTATCAATTAGACTGGACCGCCATTGATAAGGTTTTCATAAGGTTACTCTACAGTAGATATCACCTAGGACTAGGGATACCCTGTATGAACCAGAGTATTCTTGATATTATACAGCTTAACTTTACCCTAATTGGCTATGGACATGGAAATCAGGGTAGATTGATTAAAGGTTTTCTCACCAAGGACTTGGGAGAAAATACCCTTAAGAACTGGTAGTAATTGATATTTGTTGATGCAATAGTTACTCAGAGTTGTTACAGGGATAAATCATACACCTTCCCTGGCATTGTTCCTTTTTCTCTATAAACCCTTATTTTCATCCTTCTTTACCTTTACTTTTATTATTATATTTTTACACCTAAAAACCAAATTAATACTTTTTGTTTAATTGAATGATAATTTAAACTCAATATTAAATTGCAGTCCTTGAGATCGACATTCGGGGAATTTCCCCATTATTACTATAAAAGGCGAAATAGTACACTTGCTATTTTCCCGATCAACATATCCTAATCTTGTCTGTTCTAAATCCAGGGGAGTTAATCTGGTTGTCACTACCTTTCCTCTGACTTCTATGACTTTGTGCAACTTTTCTCTCGAAATTTTATACCCAGATGCGATTTGGGCCAGGTCATTAGCTATCATGTTCTCTATTCGTGGTATATGTCGAATATAAACCATTTCGAACTTTTTCAATAATCGACTGGCGATTATAAAATACATGATCAAATTCTCTTTAAGACACCTATATTATTTCGTGATCTGTTTTATGACTAGCTCTGAGTCTCCCATTATCTCGACCCGAGTTACCCCCAATTCCAACAACATTTCAAGTCCTGCTATGAGGGCTTCGTATTCAGCTTCGTTATTTGAACAAATACCTTATAATTTATATTGGAATGTCGTTGGAATTTTATTTGGAGAAATAATTACGACTCCGACACTTGTGCCATTTTTATGGCTAGATCCATCGAAGTATAGCTTCCACGGTCCTAATTCAACATAGTTCAAAGCGGCGACATCAATGGAGTGATCGACTATAAAGTCTACTACTACTTGGCCTTTCACAGATTTTAATGGCATATATGTTAAGGAAAGTTCAGTCAATGCCAATGCCCATTTCCCAATTCGACTATGCAAAATTGGTTTGATATAATGCTTTAATTTTGTACAAGAGAAATATAAGCATAAACATAACTTTTCGATCATGCTATACCTAGTTTCTGCATCGTTTAAAACCCTGCTGAGGTAATAAATAGCTCTTTCGACACCATTATCATCCTCTTGCGCTAACATGCTCCCTAAGGTTTTATCAAATGCAGATATGTACAATCTCATACTTTTATTTCTACAAGGTGGCGTCAAAATTGGTGGGTGGCTCAAGTACGCTTTGATCTTATCGAACGCCACTTACTGAGCTTCCCCCCATTCGAACACTTCCTTATTGAGTCGAAGCAAAGGCGAAAATGCTTGCGTCTTCCCATTAAGGTTTGAAATAAATCTCCTTAGGAAATTGATTTTCCCCAGCAGTGACTGCAAACCTTTCTTTGTTGATGGCACTTTCGCTTCCATGATGGCTTTGGTTTTATTCTGGTTTATTTCGATCCCTTTTTTATGGATCATAAAACCTAGAAAATCCCCAGCCTGCACACAAATAGCACATTTTAGGGGGTTCATTTTTAAACCATATTTTCTCATTCGTTCAAAAGACATTCAAAGGTGTTCTATATGACTCTTCCCCGAAATAGACTTAACAACAATATCGTATATATAGATTTGCATAAAAGTTTCTATGAAATCATGGAAGATCGAATTTATCGCCCTTTGGTAAGTTGCCCCTGCATTTTTCAAACCAAAAGGCATCACTACCCATTCGTAGGTACCTAAGGCTCTAGGGCAACAAAATGCCGTTTTGGGGACATCTTCTTCAGTAATGAATATCTGATTGTACCCAGAATACTCATCGAGCATGCTTAAATATTCATAACATGCGACAGAATCGACCAACATTTTTGCCACTGGCATCGAATACTCATCTTTTGGGGTTGCAGTATTCAAATCTCTAAAATCTATACAAGCCCTTAGCGTGCCATTCTTTTTTATAACTGGCACAAGGTTAGCTAACCATTCGACATACCTGACAGTACGAATGAAGTTACAACGGAGAAGTCTTTCAACTTCCTCCTTGATTTTTGACAATATTGCTGGGGAAAATCGTCTTGGATTTTGCTTCACCGGCTTCTTCCCAGGTTTGATCGGCAGTTTTAAATCGACCAGCTCCCAGCTTAAACCAGGCATTTCATCATAGTCCCATGCGAAACAGTCTTTAAACTTTCTCAGCAACTGGACCACTTCGATCTTGAGTTGGGGATGGATGTTGGCACTGATGTAGGTTGGCCTTTCTATTACCCCCTCTCCCAAGTCTACTTCTTCGAGTGGATCTTGAGCCAGCATCTTAACATTGGTTGCTAGCGGGTCTTTCTCGAAACTCAAAGGCTCGTCATCGTAGATCGCATCGAGCCTCTAGTCTCGCTCTTTTTCTTGACCTTCGTCAGGTGGTCTTGGGTCAATATATTTTCCAGGACCTTCCGGTGGAGAAACTTCACTGGCTTTAATAACCATGTTTTTTACTTAGGCCTCTAAGGCCAATTGCTACTTGTTTTCGGCTATGTAGGCCGAAATCCTCTTTAACGCTGCGAACTCAGTCATCATCATTGAATTCACTTCCCCACCCTGTGGGATCAATTCCGGATACTCCTAAATATCTGAAGTTGTCTTCGCCCACTACCTCTCTGTCCCACCGGAAACCATAGTGGGGGTGAAGCGATAAGGAACAGTAGGCGTTGTCATCAGGGGTGAACGAAAACTCAACTGAATCACAAGGGTATATAGTAGCTAAATGCTTGTCGAATTAGCGCCTGTCGACATGATTAATAGAGGTTTTGAAATATCCCTGAACCTCCTATATATTTTCAACAATGCCATATGGACGCCAAATTATAATCCTCAGGTGCATCGAAGACGGGACTGCTCCGACTCCATGGATCCATTCTCTTCCCAGCAACATGTTGTAGTTTGCCTTTGTTTCCACAATCATGAATATTGTGGACCTAGTAACCGTTCCTACAGTCAATTCAACTTGGATAGCCCCCAGGGTGGAGCCTACTTTGCCTTCATAATTGGTCAACACCATATTATGAGGTTTGGCATCAGTGTCATATTTGCCAATTTTCGCCAACATGCGATGGGGCATCAGATTCACAGTCGCCCCATAATATACCAGTATTTTGTTAACTGGGATGTTTTCGACTTTCCCGGTGATGAAAAGGGGTTTCAAATGGATCTTCATGGTATCACTGGGTCTTTCGAAAAAAGCATTCTGCTCTTCGACACAACCATTGTTCATTATATAGTAACATACCGGTTTGTGGGCGGCCATTTCCCTTTCGGTGATACCATCATTATCATCGAATTTGGTGATCCGATCGAATTCTCTAGGCATCACGAATACCACTCCGACCAGAATGTATAAGGAATCCTCCGAACCAGAGTCGAAGTTGTCAGTTAATAACTCGTCTTCGGCATCCATCTGATTTTCTCCGGCCGTCTTATTTGAAATCTTGGAATCTCTTTTGGTGAGGTTAGGGCCATCCTTTTTCTTCACCATCACGTTTGTACTTGATTCAGCCTGGTCCATTTCACCATCTTCTCTTTTGGCTTTTCGCCTTCTCTGCTCTCTTCTCCACTGGGACCTCATCATGGGATTCTTTCCTTTATAGTTTTCGGACACATGTGCGGTCCTTTTGTCGGATCGGAATTCCTGGCGATAGGCCAGTGATGAACCTCTTTCAACCTTGAACTTCTACCACTTGCCAAGGCCATGTTTCCTCCCCTCAGTCTACTTGACCCAGTTCCCCTCTGACCCTTCGATGCTTAGCTTAAAGGTCATGGGTTGGAAGGTTCGCCCAACTTGTTTGGTTTCATTCATCTTCACCATAGGGCGCCTAGGATCAGGATATCTTCTAGGGTCGAAGAACCTTTCTGGCTTACCCGCTTGATTATTGTGGATGGCTTTATGGCCATTTTAGTGATGCACTCTCCTAACCCCCTCCAGATTCTGAGCTGCCTTTTTATCAAAGACAGCACTGCACTTGGGGCATAGCATCACCTCCGATTTCTTCTTTTGGCACCTTCGAAGGAAATCTGACAATGTTTCTTCTTCCTGAGGAAAGGCGACCTTATTGTATTCCTCTTGTTTGTCTTTATCATCGACTTCCATTGAAACTTCTCGAGATACCTCTATCATATTAACTTCCATGTGGATATCCTCAATAATAACCCGCTTTTGGAATTGTTTTTGAAGGCCGTCAGTAGCCTTGTCCAGCAGAACAAAACTATCAGCAGTCTCTTTAGTGATCATTACTAACTTTGACTCTCTAGCATCCTCGATATCTGAGGCTTCAACATTTTCCTTCTTGATGTCCTTTGTACCCCTTAAGGGCAAACCATCACGAGGTGCTTGCTCAAAGTGCTGATGTATTTTAACCATGACAGGCTCATGGACGAAGTCTTTAGTAACTTCGGTCATACCAAAATCATCAGCAGTTTCAATGAAATTCACCTCCTCTGGCTCAGTATAATCAGCTTCAACAATTTGTAGAGGATCAGAGTCGATTTTCATTTGGCTTCGTGGCTTATCACCGAACTTGAGTCTTCCCTCCTGATCAGTCACCATTTATGCTAGACATTCCACTATTTAACCGTAAATAAGTCAGGTAAACTGCGTAAACTGAAGCATTTTTAGTTAGATATAAGCTCAATTCTATAATATGAAGTATGTTGTTACTTATGAATTTCTTGAGGATATTTTACACTTTTGGGTATGTTAGCAGGTCAAAAAGTAGTCTGGAAGCTCAGGGAATCAAACGTCAGATGCTAAATTAAGCCCGAGCAAGAAAACAGAAGAAAAAACCAAATTCTTGGAGAACCTACTGTCCATACGCGTATGGCCTTACTTGATACGCGTATGGACCTTCCCAGTACGCGTAGCATACGCAAATGCCCAGAGGGGTTGAAAATCAAGCAAAAAGACAAGCTTCTGGTGATACACGTACCAAAATGGTGATACGCGTACCAGACTGGGCAATACGCGTACCAGACTGGGCAATACGCGTATCAGAGGCTGGCTTACGTGCAGTACGCGTACCAGACTGGGCAATACGCGTATCAGACTGGGCAATACGCGTATGGCCCCCAAAATCAGGAAAAGCCCAACTGCATAGCTATTTAGAGGGGAGAACACGATTTTCTGAAGGTTGGACGATTTTTAGAGAAAAAAAGACGCGTTTGAGACCTGGAGACTCCACGTTTATCAGAGGATTCATATGTTCAAGAGTTTTCCGACGATTGAAGATTGATTCCTCACGAAATTCTGTAATGACAACAATGTTAATCTTTGTTTTTATTTCGATTATGAGTAGCTAAACCCCCCATTGCTAGGGGGGTGACCCTGATTCTGAATGTGACGGATTTTATGTTTATGAGTGCATTGACTATTTCTTCTTTTCCATTGATTTGTTCTTATTACCGTTCTTTATGCTTTATTCGTCGGACCAACGAATGATGATTAATATGAATAGTTTAAGCTGGACAGCGATTATTCATTGATCTGGATAAGAACTTTGGATAGTAAAAATAACCTAGGACTAGGGATTTTCTATCTGACCGGTAATTCTTGATATTTGAATGCTTGAGTATGAACTTAATTATTTATGGACATAGTAATTAGGTTACATAATCAAAGGTCTTTTCACTAAGGAATTAGGATTAGATATCCTTGAGGACCGGAATTAATTGGACAGGAATATTGTCTAAACTTTCATAAATTATATCTGTTACAGGAAGTTTCATTCATCGAACCCTAGCAATCTTCTCTCATTTGTCTCTTGTTCAACCTTTTACTTGTTTTATTTATTTGCAATTGGTAGTATAATTACTCAAAACACAAAAACCAAAGGCTTTTGTCTAATTGAAACAATCTATAAACTTTGTATCGTCAAGCAGTCCTTGAGATCGACAAACGGGGAATTTCCCTTTTATTACTACAGTGAGAAAAATAGTACACTTGCTATTTTCCCATCAAGTTTTTAGCGCCGTTGCCGGGGACTGCCAAAGATAATAGAGTTTATTAATTTATTTTCAATTAGAATTTTGTTGCTCTGCATCCAAAATTTTATTTACAGTTTAATTTTAATTGTTATTGTTATTATAACTAATTTCTGTCTAATTTGTGTATGCGAGGTAAGGCCTCAGCTAATTTTCATTTTGACGCAGAACCAGAGAGAACATTGCGCGCAAAGCTCAGAGAAGCTAGAAGAAAGAAACTGGCAAACTCTGACACCGAAGAACCGGCCACACCTAGAACACCAGCTTCTGTTCACTCCGAAAAATCTGAGTCAGACACATACTCACATCCAGACACTGTTAACATGGTTGCAGACCCACCCCCAGCGGGAAGACTTTTAGGTGACTATGGTAGACAGAATAACCCAGCAGTGCGGTTGACCATTGTTAACCAACTTGTTAATGTTGCTCACTTCCAGTTACACCCCTCAACTATCCGTCAGTTAGAAAGCAAACCTTTTGCAGGAAAGATCAATGAGGATGCAAACAAGCATCTGCAGAGGTTTCTTACTATGACTACATCATTAAAAATTGATGGGCATTCTGAAGAGGCAAAGAGATTGGTCATGTTTCCATTCACGTTATCTGAGGACGCTGAGGAATGGTTCTATTCCCTACCTGCAGGAAGCATTACTACATGGCAACAAATGGAAACAGCATTCTTGAATGAGTATTTTCCTGCTTCTGTGTATATCCGTAAGAGGTATGACATTGTGAATTTTAAACAGAAAGACGGAGAGACACTTGGAGATGCATACAAAAGATTCAAGAGATGTTTAGTTGCATGTCCTACACATAATCTGGATGAAACTGAACAAATGCAGAATTTTGTAAACGGGCTGAAGATGAGAACTAAGCAGCTCATTGATACAGCTGCCGGTGGCTCATCTAATTTTTCAACAGCAACCGGTATCAAAAAGATCATCGAAGCTATTGCAGCGAATGAGCATTTGGAATTATATGACCGTACTGTGAATCAGCCGGAAGGAAAAATTGACTTGAAATTAGCAAATCAGGTAGTGAAAATGGAAGACCAGATTGCTGCTGAGGTTGAAAGAAGATTGAAAGCTATGAATTTAGGTACCCAGACTGTTGCTCAAGTTCAACCGGTTCCGACCATGATTTGTGAGATTTGTAGTGGACCACACTTTACCATGCATTGTGTTGCAACCGCAGAACAAGTGCAAGCTATAAATTACCTGAGGCAGAATAATCCCTACTCAAATACATATAATCCGGGGTGGAAAAATCATCCTAATTTCTCTTGGAAAGATCAGCAAGGTAATATTCAGAATCAAGGACCTCCACAATAACAACCACCTTACCAACCACAATATCAATCGCAACAGCAACCTTATCAGCAACAAATACCGAAGAAAGCGGAGTGGGAGATTGCTATAGAGAAGATGGCAACTCAGAATATGCAATTTCAGGAGGAGACCAGGAATAATCAGAAGAGCACCAATGCATCCATTAAAAATCTGGAGATTCAATTGGGTCAGATAGCACAACAGATAACAAATTTTCAAACACCGGGCGCATTACCTAGTGCAACAGTGACAAATCCGAGGGAGCACCATAATGTGAGTGCGGTAACAACAAGAAGCGGAAGATATGTTGAAGATCGTAAGAAGAAGGATGAAGAAGAAGATCAGTTGCTTGAAGTGGACCTGGAAATCTTAGAAAACAAGACACCATCTGAGGAAGAAATTGTAATACCGCCGGTGGTACAAGAAAAGCTCCCTGAACCAAAACCCATCATTAAGCTTCCTTTCCCACAAAGAAACAAAAAGAATAAGCAAGATGAGAAAAATTTTCAGAAATTCATGGAGTTGTTCAGGAAATTAGAAATCAATATTCCATTCTCTGAGGCACTCGAGCAGATGCCTATCTATGCGAAATTCATGAAAGACATTATCTCCAAGAAGCGCACCACTGACACTGACCCTGTTATACTAACTGAAACTTGTAGTGCTATTTTGCAGGGTATGAAGATTCCAGTAAAGAAGCCAGATAGAGGTTCTGTGACCATCCCGTGTACCATTGGAGATAGGTCCTTTAAAAGGGCGCTGATTGATTTGGGGGCTAGTGTTAGCCTTATGCCTTTGTCTATTTACAGGAAGCTAGGAATTGGAAATGTTCAAGATACCAGAATGACACTTCAATTTGCTGACCACTCAGTGAAGAGACCTTTTGGGGTAGTTGAGGATGTTCTGGTCAAAGTTGATAAATTTGTTTTTCCTGTTGATTTTGTAATTTTGGAAATGCCAGAAGATGAAGAGATACCTCTGATTCTGGGCAGACCTTTCTTAGAAACAGGGAGATGCAATATAGATATGGAGGAAGGTACCATGACCCTAAAGGTGTATGATGAAGAGCTCAGAATTGATGTCCGAGATACTATGAAACATAAAGAGAATATGTGTACAAACCACTCCGTGGAAGTGATTGATCAAATTGTAACTAGCACAATTCAAAGAAAGTTTCCTGAATTACCGTTAGAAAGAGTTCTTAGTCTGTCGGTCAGAGAGATGGAGGAGAAGGATGAGGAAAAAGAAAAAGAAGTGCTTGCTATGCTGGACACACAAACCCCTTGGAGGAAATACAAACCACGCAGGTGGGAGGATCTGAGATCTTCACCCGAATTAGAAGATGAAAAGGTACTGAAGAAACATAAAAGTGGTATTGGTGTTTTAAATGAGAAGAATGGCGACACCTTCAAGGTTAATGGTCAGAGGTTGAAACCATATGATCCCGGTGAAGGGGGACCAATTGAAACTGTTAAACTCATCTGAGTATGAGGTGTCCCGTCGAGCCATGCGACGTTAAACGAAGCGCTGCTTAGGAGGCAACCCAAGGGAGGTTTGAAATTTCTTTGTGTATTTTTCTTTTTGGTTTATTCAGTTTTTATTTTCTGTTGCTTTGATGTAATCACCTATTATGGGTTGACTTAATCTAATGAAGTTGATTTGGTTTACCTCCATTTTCCTGTTTATTTCGTTAGATACGTGACTATGTCTGGCTATTGGGTTTCTTGATCACTTACACCAAATACTTGGGCGTCTCTTTCAGTCCCCTGACTGTAGATACTGTTGTTTATGATTGGACGCACTGGTTAAGATTAACATCAAAACCACGAGCATGAGCTTTGAACTCAGAGGTATGATAGAACAAGTCAGCTTAACCCGTCCTGGTGAGATCATAAAAAGCCAAACACTTATCATCATATGAGAGATATCAGGTATGTCTTTATCAATCTTGGTTTGCGTATGTTCTTTTATTATTATTAGCTGTACGACTACACACACTGAGGCATGTTTTTGTTTATCACCTAGAGCCCTTCTAGCCATCCCATTATTATTATAATCCATTATTTTACCCTGTTGAGCCTGTTAATCATTTATTTTTTATATACCCGTTTTTTTTTTCTAAATCCTTGACCTTGTACCTATCCTACCCTGTTGAGCCTGTTAATCATTTATTTTTGATATACCCGTTTTTTCTAAAGCCATGACCTTGTACCTATCCTACCCTGTTCAGAGTATGTGAGGATTGATTTCATTTCTACGTTTCTATCTAAGTTTGGGGTTGCTGTTGGAATAGCAACCTTTAAGTTTGGGGTAGCTTTGCAGGACGTGAATAGTAAGTGAATGTCGTATAAAAGAAAGAAGAAAAAAAAAGAAAAAAAAAAAGAAAAGAAGAAAAAAAAAAGAAAAAAAAGGAAAAAAAAGAAAAGAAAAACAACAACAACATGAAAAGAAAGAAAGAGAAAAGCGAAAAACAATAAAAGAACAGCTTTTGAAAAATGCTACATTCACTATAGATAAAAGGAAAAGAGGATTGCAAAACCCTACAGGAATAATAGGAAAGAAACGTAGTGAGAGAATGATTTCATGTACTCTGAACCAAAAGACCCAAAAACCGTTGTTCCAATTTCATACCCTACCTAAACCAAAGCCCCGTTACAACCCAAAAAGACCTCAAAAAGTGTGTGTGATTGTACATGTTGATAGGATGAGAGAATTTATTCAAACTTCTGATTTGATATTGCATATTGTGATTTGAGAGTGATAACACTTTAACCCAGAGAGACTTGGTGAGAGTGTGATATAAGCTGACAGGTAAAGTCATATCTCTGAGGGAAAGAGTTTCTAGCTCGTTGGCCATGTGGAAGAATCAGAAAACCTGAAAAACATCAAGAGGTCCAGTGCGAAAGATTTCAGCAGTATTGTGGTAAGAACTGTTTTACAGTAAGTTTGGGGTGACATGATCGTATGGTAATAAAATGTTACTTGAGGACAAGCAACAAGCTAAGTTTGGGGTTGTGATCAGTCACCATTTATGCTAGACATTCCACTATTTAACCGTAAATAAGTCAGGTAAACTGCGTAAACTGAAGCATTTTTAGTTAGATATAAGCTCAATTCTATAATATGAAGTATGTTGTTACTTATGAATTTCATGAGGATATTTTACACTTTTGGGTATGTTAGCAGGTCAAAAAGTAGTCTGGAAGCTCAGGGAATCAAACGTCAGATGCTAAATTAAGCCCGAGCAAGAAAACGGAAGAAAAAACCAAATTCTTGGAGAACCTACTGTCCATATGCGTATGGCCTTACTTGATACGCGTATGGACCTTCCCAGTACGCGTAGCATACGCAAATGCCCAGAGGGGTTGAAAATCAAGCAAAAAGACAAGCTTCTGGTGATACGCGTACCAAAATGGTGATACGCGTACCAGACTGGGCAATACGCGTACCAGACTGGGCAATACGCGTATCAGAGGCTGGCTTACGTGCAGTACGCGTACCAGACTGGGCAATACGCGTATCAGACTGGGCAATACGCGTATGGCCCCCAAAATCAGGAAAAGCCCAACTGCATAGCTATTTAGAGGGGAGAACACGATTTTCTGAAGGTTGGACGATTTTTAGAGAAAAAAAGACGCATTTGAGACCTGGAGACTCCACGTTTATCAGAGGATTCATATGTTCAAGAGTTTTCCGACGATTGAAGATTGATTCCTCACGAAATTCTGTAATGACAACAATGTTAATCTTTGTTTTTATTTCGATTATGAGTAGCTAAACCCCCCATTGCTAGGGGGGTGACCCTGATTCTGAATGTGACGGATTTTATGTTTATGAGTGCATTGACTATTTCTTCTTTTCCATTGATTTGTTCTTATTACCGTTCTTTATGCTTTATTCGTCGGACCAACGAATGATGATTAATATGAATAGTTTAAGCTGGACAGCGATTATTCATTGATCTGGATAAGAACTTTGGATAGTAAAAATAACCTAGGACTAGGGATTTTCTATCTGACCGGTAATTCTTGATATTTGAATGCTTGAGTATGAACTTAATTATTTATGGACATAGTAATTAGGTTACATAATCAAAGGTCTTTTCACTAAGGAATTAGGATTAGATACCCTTGAGGACCGGAATTAATTGGACAGGAATATTGTCTAAACTTTCATAAATTATATCTGTTACAGGAAGTTTCATTCATCGAACCCTAACAATCTTCTCTCATTTGTCTCTTGTTCAACCTTTTACTTGTTTTATTTATTTGCAATTGGTAGTATAATTACTCAAAACACAAAAACCAAAGGCTTTTGTCTAATTGAAACAATTTATAAACTCTGTATCGTCAAGCAGTCCTTGAGATCGACAAACGGGGAATTTCCCTTTTATTACTACAGTGAGAAAAATAGTACACTTGCTATTTTCCCATCACCTCCTGGATTGCATCTTGCACCAGATCCCTGAAAAGAAAACATTGAGACGTTTTATGACCCAAAAAACTATGGTATTTACAAAACCCTCATTTTTTTCTTTGTTCTAAAGGAGGTACTTTAGCACCCGGAGGTACTATCATTTGACCATCTTTGACCAGTAAGTCGAAGATTTCATCACATTTTGTAACATCGAAAGTATATGTTTTCTTAGGAAACCTGTCATTCTTTTCAGGTTTGACAGGGTATCTCCCGTTCGAAGTGGCCAAAACTTTGCACGCATATGGTGGCCCCTGTGTTAACTCAGTAAGATCAATCTCAGTATCGTCGAAGTCTGGAACTTCAAGGCCTGAATCTTCATGATCTTTCCTAAAATCGACATAGGCTACCCTTTTACCTTTGTTTGTTCTAGCCTTTTCCTCTTTTAAACGTTCTACCTGTCGAACTATGTCAGCCAACTGGGCCATATCCCTTAGGTATTGAGTATCCAACTTCTTTCTAATCGAGTAATCAAGGTCCCCAGCGGCCATTTCGACCAACTCATGCTCTGGCACTTGCGTAAAACACCTGGATTTGAGTAGTCTAAATCTATTCAGGTAGTCGTCAATTGGCTCAGTGAATTTTCGTCGGACACTAGCCAACTCTTTCAAACTTATCTTCGTTTTCCCCATGTAGAACTGTTCATGGAACATTCTTTCAAGCTGGTTCCATGAATGGATCGAATTCTGGGGCAAAGTTGTGAACCATGTAAAAGCATTCTTGGTAAGAGAACTTGGAAAAAATTTCATCTGAAGATTCTCGTTATTTGACATATCTCCAGCTTCAATTAGGTATCTCGCCACATGTTCGACAGTAGACTCAGTAGTATCCCCAGCAAACTTGGTGAATTTGGGGATTTTGGTCCTTAGGGGTGCATCTGTCTGTAAGACATATTCTGCCAAAGGCGACGTATAATTGGGTCTTCTGAGACCAAAATTCACCCCATTTCGAACCATAATTCTCTCGACTATAGCAGCTATTATCTACTGCCACATCATCATGTCGAACTTGCCGTATGATATCATCTACATTCTGATTCCTATTTACCATTAACACCCTTGGTTCCCTGTGCACGTGTGGTTCGATCCTAGGAGGTACTACTATTCCTCCTTGATTTTGTGGGATCTGGTTAATGGCGAGGTCTTCCTCAAGCGTGGGATCATAATTCTCTCTTACCCAATCCTTGGGCAGGGGACGCTGGTGGTGAGGTATACCAAGAAACTCAGACATTCGAGCCACTTGTGATGTCATCTGTTGATTCGAATGAGTTGTATTTTGAATCAAAGGATTTAACACAGTGGCTAAAGTTTGAGTCAACATCTGGACCATTTCATGATTGCTTTCGTCCATCTGTTGCCTCCATGCCGCTGTAAAATTATTGGTAAGAGTGGGTAGTTGTACTGGGTATCTTAAACCTAACGCCTGATTGGTTCGACCCACATTTATCCCAGACCCTTGTATTGGTGAGTTTATGTTAGGCGCTGGTTCCAAAAAAGTAGAACCCACATTTTGTAGATTGGCCATCATTGAAGTTGGCATTCCATACGGCTGTTCTCGACCGCCAAATGGTATTGAAAAACCAGGGGGTACCAAAGGCCTATTTGGGATGTCCCTAATCGGTGAAGGAGTATGGGGAGGTCCCCTAGGTCCAACATAAGTCAGAATTGGTTCAGAGTGGGAGATCGAATGCGTAGGCATCGAACTCACCATAGACGAAACTATTTCAGATGCATGTGTCGTGCCCGTATTTGCCCCCCATCGAAGAAGAAGGAGTCACTATGCTTCTAGTTGGTGGGTTTTGAGAATTCCGAGTTTCCGGCGGATTCATATTCGCCATCCTCGTCTGTGGTTCTCTCCCTGTTCGTCATTGGTCGTTTATGGCTATTTTACCACTTCTTAAAAGCATACAACAATTCTTTTCTCAAACAAAACTTAGCAATCAAATAGAATGTTAGCACTAGTCCCACTGGGCGTGCCAATTTGTTTACCTTGAAAAATGGTAAACAACCGTTGATCTTCCAAATTTCTAAATTTGGTTACTTACAGGATCAATCAGATTGATCCTAGGACATGTGCTAAGTTTATCGTAAGCGTAACATTGATAAATGATCGGACTAAACGTCAAATCGAAGCGTTAAATAAAAACTAAAGACAAAAGAGTGACTTGAACAAAAGAACAATCTTAAATTATTATTTAAAACTATTAAAGAAGAGATAAATGATGAGAATTGTAGAAGGATTGAAAGCAATCAAAAAGGTTGGTAAGTGCTGGAATCTCTAAGAATGTAAGGTAAAAGTTCAAAGTAACGAAAGGAACTAAAGATCTTTAAACTTATAAATGACGAAGTAAGAAATAAAGTGTTTGAGAGTAAAAAGCAAGGAAAGATATTTCTTAAAAGAAATTAAAGATAACTTTGCAATGCTTTGAAATGATTAAACAATGGTGTAGACAACTTACATTCCGCATTTTACAGTTCTTCTTCACACGAATTGTTGGTTCTATGTGTTGGCAGCAATTTGGGTAAAACCTAGAATGTTCACAAGTTGTCACAAGTGTTGTCTTGACATAAGATAACATGTACCTGCAGGATGTTTAAAATGTAATTATGCAACATTTTTACTGAGATGTCAGACCCGATGTCATCACATCTGTATACAGAACATTCAGTCTGAATGTTATGTATTATGTGATTGCGTTTTTAATGCTAATCTATGTATGATTGATGAGATGATTGAACACGCTATCAATCAATAATTACAACTAGATTGACTTATTTTCCAAGGAGATATAATCAACTGTCATGAGAAGATATGAATGGAAAATAGTTTTAGGGTTTAATGATGTCCAAGCCCCGCCAATTGCTTCTATATAAAGGACATGGAAAACCTGGTTTTATACACAAGAAATAACGAATGAAATATTGAGAGAGAGAATAAGGGTTTGATTCTTGTGTGGTCGTGTGTACTGTAAGCCATTCATTCATCCATAGATGATTGAATTGGACTGATTTTTGAGTTGTAATTTGTCCATTCTAAGCTTTGAAGCATGAGTGTGTGTTTACTTGATTGAAGCTTTTAAGTAAGATCAAGTATGTGTCTTTGAAGAGTGTTTTCTTTTCATTGTAATTCTTGTTTTATATCACTGCTGTGATTGAGGGGGAGTGATAGGATCTCATATCTAAGAGTTCTTAGGTAGAAGTCACACGGGTAGAGATTCGGTGAAAAGACTGTAACTTGAAGTTGTTTATTGAGAGTCTTTGAACTGATTCTGTTTAGTGGATTTCCTTCCTGGCTTGGTAGCCCCCAGACGTAGGTGAGTTTGCACCGAACTGGATTAACAATTGCTTGTGTCTCTTGCATTACTGTTCTTTATCTTTTATCCTGTTTGTATTGTTCAGATATTAGTGTCGTGACATTACCTTCGACATCTCGTATCTGATACCAGAATTTCAATTGGTATCAGAGCAGGCATCCTGCTCTGGTTCTGGGTGAGATCTAGGGACGTTACTTTCTGGTACTATGGATAGAGACGGGGGATCTGTTCACAGACCACCTATTCTGGATGGATCCAACTATGACTATTGGAAACCTCAAATGGTAGCCTTCCTAAAATCTTTGGATAATAAGGCTTGGAAGGCTGTTTTAACAGGCTGGGAACATCCAGTTATTACTAAGGATAGAGAAGCTACAACTGATAAGAAGGATGAGGAACAATGGACCAAGGAGAAGGATGATCTAGCCCTTGGGAACTCTAAAGCATTGAATGATACATTCAATGGAGTAGATAAGAATATCTTCAGATTGGTAAACAACTATGAGGTGGCTAAAGATGCTTGGAACATTCTCAAAACCACTCATGAAGGCACCTCTAGAGTGAAGATGTCTAGACTGCAGCTGCTCACTACCAAGTTTGAAAATTTAAGGATGAAAGAAGATGAAAATATTCATGAATTTCATATGAATATCCTTGAAATTGCTAATGCCTCAGGAGCCCTGGGTGAGAAGATGTCAGATGAAAAACTAGTGAGGAAAATACTCTGGTCACTTCCTAAGAGATTTGCCATGAAAGTGACTGCCATAGAAGAGTCTCAAGACATTTCCAATATGAGAGTTGATGAGCTAATTGGATCCCTCCAAACATTTGAGATGGGAATGTGTGATGGATCTGAAAAGAAAGACAAACGCATAGCCTTCACGTCAAACAATGAAGAGAAAGAGGAAGAAAGTGGTCAAGATACTGATGAAGATCTGGCAAATGATGTAGCATTACTAGGAAGACAGTTCAACATACTTCTGAAAAAGATGGATGTAAGGTCTAAGTCTAATGTCAATAACATCTCATCTGATATCAGTAAGTCCAATAATGCTGGAATAAGAACAAGATCTGATGAAAAGACCAAAGAAGGAAAAGGAGTTCAGTGCCATGAACGTGAAGGGTATGGACATATTAGAGCTGAATGTGGAACCTACCTCAAGAAACAGAAGAAGAGTCTTCCTGCTACTTGGTCTGATGAAAGTGAGACAGAAGAGTCTGCAAATCTTGTGACTGCATTGACTAGAAGATGGGGTTCTGATGAAGACTCAAGTGATGAAGTAACCTTTGATGAGTTAGCCACTACCTACAGAAAGTTGTGTCACAGAAGTGAAGAAGTGTGTCAACAAATTGAAAGTCAGAAGAAAGTGATAACACAAGTGGAGAATGGGAAGGTAGAACACTTGGAAACCATCTCTAAGTTAAAGACTGAAGTAGTGTTCTTGAATTCCAAACTGGATGAGATGACAAAGTATGTCAGAATGCTAAACAATGGATCTAACACCTTAGACAAAATTCTCCAGACTGGACAAATGACAGGAGACAAGTCTGGCATTGGGTTCAATGAATCCAAACCTGAGTGCAGTCACATTGGTAGCAAACCGAAATCCAAACCTGAGTGCAGTCACACTGGTAGCAAACCAAAGATGTCACATCATATGTCACAACATCATAAAGGAAGACAACAGAAAGGGAAACATCAAAGATGGAGATGTCATTATTGTGGAAAATTTGGCCACATAAAACCATTCTGCTATAAGTTATATGGCTATCCTAGTCCTTCTCATCATCAACCTAGACCCAAATATCACATACCTGTCAACAGAAAACAATGGGTCCCTAGGACTGGTGTTACAAACCTGATAGCTCACACTTCCTTCAGAGTTTCAGCCAAAGAAGACTGGTATTTTGACATTGGTGCTCCAGACACATGACTGGAAATAAAAACCTGCTAACTGGCCTTCATCCTCATGCCACCAGCTATGTAACCTTTGGTGATGGAGCAAAGGGTGAAATCAAGGGGATTGGTAAGCTTAACTGCCCTGGAGTCCCTAACCTTGACAATGTCCTACTTGTTAAGGGTCTGACTGCAAACCTAATAAGCATCAGTCAACTGTGTGACCAAGGTCTAACTGTAAACTTCACAAAAACTGAATGTATGATTACTAATAAAGAAAATGAAGTGATCATGAAAGAAGTCAGGTCTAAGGACAACTGCTACATGTGGAGTTCTCAAGAAACTGGTTATTCATAAATGTGTACTCTAGCCAAAGAAGAAGAAGTGAAGATATGGCATCAAAGATTGGGCCATCTGCATCTTAAAGGAATGAAGAGGATTATATTTGTTGAAGCTGTTAGAGGAATTCCCAACTTGAAGATTGATGAAGGAATATTTCTGGGCTATTCAACAAACAGCAGAGCATATATAGTCTTTAATTCCAGAACAAAAGTAATGATGGAATCTATCAATGTTGTGGTTGATGATCAACAGACAGATGTCACAGACGATGTTGAGACATCTCTAAATGATGCCCCAGCTGATTTCCCAGATAAAAATAATGAGAGTGAACCTCCTCAAGCTGAACTTGAAGCTGACAAAATCAACAAGGGACCCTCCATCAGAATTCAGAAGGATCATCCTCAAGATCTCATTATAGGAGACCCAAATAAAGGGGTCACAACTAGATCAAGGGAAGTGATCTCACATGGATGTTTTGTGTCAAAGATTTAGCCTAGTAATGTCAAGGAAGCCTTGACTGATGAGTTCTGGATCAATGCCATGCAGGAAGAGTTAGGCCAATTCAAGAGAAATGAAGTCTAGGAACTGGTTCCAAGACCTGAAGGAATAAATGTCATTGGAACAAAGTGGGTTTACAAGAATAAATCTGATGAACAAATAGTGGTTACTAAAAATAAAGCAAGATTAGTAGCACAGGGATACACTCAAGTTGAAGGAGTTGACTTTGATGAAACATTTTCCCCTGTAGCTCGCCTTGAGTCCATTAGACTATTGCTTGGAGTGGCATGTATTCTGAAGTTTAAACTGTTCCAAATGGATGTAAAAAGTGCCTTCTTGAATGGCTACTTAAATTAGGAAGTATATGTTGAACAACCTAAAGGATTCACAGATCCAAATCTTCCAAAGCATGTGTACAAGTTGAGGAAAGCCCTCTATGGTTTGAAACAAGCTCCTAGGGCTTGGTATGATAGACTCACAATGTTCCTCACTAACAATGGATACAGGATGAGAGGTATTGAAAAAACCCTATTTGTTAAGAATGAAGGAGGAAAACTCATGGTGGCTCAAATATATGTGGATGATATTGTGTTTAGTGGGATGTCAGATCAGATGGTCGAACATTTTGTTAAACAAATGCAGTATGAATTTGAGATGAGCCTTGTTGGAGAGCTGACCTATTTTCTTGGGCTACAAGTCAAGCAGATGGAAGATTCTATCTTTCTATCTCAAAGCAAATATGCCAAAAACATTATTAAGAAGTTTGGCATGGAGAATGCAAGTCATAAAAGGACACATGCTCCTACACATCTGAAAGTCTCCAAAGATGAAAATGGTGTTAGTGTATATCAAAGTCTATACAGAAGCATGATAGGAAGTCTGCTATATCTCACAGCAAGCAGACCTGATATTGCTTTTGTTGTAGGTGTTTGTGCTAGATATCAAGCTGAACCAAAAGTCAGTCACATAAACCAAGTGAAGAGGATACTGAAATATGTCAATGGCACCAGTGACTATGGGATGTTGTATACTCATGGTTCTGGATCTATGCTGACTGGATACTGTGATGCTGACTGGGCTGGAAGTGCTGATGATAGGAAAAGCACATCAGAAGGATGTATCTTCTTGGGGAACAACTTAATATCATGGTTTAGTAAGAAACAAAATTGTGTGTCCCTTTCCACTGTTGAAGCTGAATACATAGCAGTTGGAAGTAGTTGTTCTCAACTGGTTTGGATGAAACAAATGCTGACTGAATACAATGTCACGCAAGATGTTATGACATTGTACTATGACAACCTGAGTGCTATAAATACTTCTAAGAATCCTATTCAGCACAGCAGGATAAAACACATTGATATTCGTCATCACTTTATTAGAGAACTGGTGGAAGAGAATATCATAGCTCTGGAGCATGTTACTACTGAAATACAATTAGCTGACATATTTACAAAGGCTTTGGATGCTAATCAATTTGAATGTTTAAGAGGGAAATTAGGGATTTGTATCTATGAGAATTTATAGCAATTAATTTGGAGTGGAAAAGGTAATAAAAATATTGTCTGCCCACTTAAAATAAAGTGCCCCGTTTATGGTAAATCATTACCTAGTATTGGAACTACCATCTATAGCATTTTCACACGCAACCTCAGCTCAACCACTTCCATCTTCCTCAAACTTCATCGACCATCTCTGCTAAGGCAACAAAAATTCTTTCACAAGCACAACAAGATGTCACAACATCCTTCATCTTCTGGTTCTAAAAACACCAAACCTGCGCACAAAGCAAGAACACCCTCTATGGACTTTCTTCATGAGGACATTTTGGAAGTGATTCCCCTATCAGTCATCCCAGGCGACGCTCCTGGTCCATCCTCCACTGTTGGACATACTCAAGGTAACAATTCTGATAACCCTACCTCTAAAGAGGACATGCATCATACTGATCGTGTCATTAGAAATCTTGTCACGAGGATCCTAAATGAAGGACACTCTGTAAAGGGAGTGTCTACTCCTCTGTCTAGAAGGGACCCTTCTCCTGAGGTTGAACCTCACAATGAGAAAGATGATGATTCATTTAGGTCTGAGAAAGATATTGTTGCAGAAGGACTGTGTTCTTTAGGGAAAACCTTGCCTAGTAAGAAATCTGTAGATGCTTCTCAGTCTAAGAAGCATGACTCTGGTAAGAAGGTGATTGACTTGGAAGAAAAAAGCTCAGATGATGAAGATGACAAATTGCTTCATCACTTGAAGCAAGTGTTGCAAAGAGAATGAAGACCAGAAAGGGGAGGTCTGTGGCTGAGATGATGACAACCAAAACTGGTAAGAAGGCTACTGATGTAGGCCCTTCAAAGTCTTAGAGTAAAGTGGAGGTAAAGAAGAGAAAGGTAAGAGAAAGTTCTGATTCAGAGGAAGATGTTGAAGACGATGTCCCAGACATCTCTCATGTCAAAAGGTCAAATGTTAGAAAATCTCCTGCAAAGGTTGCTGCTGTGCACCTGAATAACATTTCCTTCCATCTTGAAGATGGTGCAGCCAAGTGGAAATTTGTAATCCAAAGGAGAGTGGCTGTGGAAAGAGAACTGGGAAAGGATGTTGTGGAAGTTAAGGAGGTCATGGACCTGATTATGTCTGCTGGTTTAATGAAAATAGTTAGTGGTTTATCTCAATGTTTTGAAGGTCTTGTTAAAGAGTTTGTGGTGAACATCCCTGAGGACATTGCTGACAAGAACAACAAAGAGTTTTGTAAGGTGTTTGTTAGAGGAAAGTGTGTGAAGTTTTCTCCAACTGTGATCAATAAGTTCCTAGGAAGAGGAACAGAAGGTGCTGTTGAACTAGAGGCCACAGACAATGAAGTCTGTAAGAAAATAACTGCTGGACAGGTCAAGGAGTGGCCAAGCAAGAAGCATCTCTCTGCTGGAAAATTAAACTGTGAAATATGCTATCTTGCATAAGATATGGTCAGCAAACTGGGTACCAACAAATCACATCTCTACAATCTCAAATGCTTTTGGAAGACTCATATTTGCTATTGGAACCAAGCTTAATTTTGATTATGGAAGATTCATGTTTGAACAAATTGTCAAACATGCTTCTACAAATGCAGTGAAGCTGCCTATTGCTTTTCCCTCAATAATTGTGAGATAATCCTAAGCCAGCAACCTGGAATACTGAGCACAAGTGATATCCCTAGTAGAAGAAAACCTCCATTGTCAGTTCATTACAAATTATTTGAAGGCAGTCATGTCAATGACATTGTCATGACATCTGCTGTAAAGAAGCCAGCCTCTCAAGGTAGCCTGATTGCTGAATTGAAAGAGACCTGTAAGGAATTGGAGACTGGGATAAGGGTGGCTAAAGCTAGGAAAGAAGCTCTGGAGGTTCTGAATAATAGCTTGGAGCAAGGAGATATGGATAATGTTGGTCAAGCGAAGGACACAGATGCCCACACCTCAAGTGAGAGGTCTGAATCTCAAGATAAATCAAGTGGCAGTTCTGGATCTGAAGCTGATGAAGATGGTAGCTCCTCTGACTGAGTGGTGGTGAAGATGGTTCCCCTGTTATAATGATATGCTGTTTTGGATGCTTTGATGTTTGATGTTTGATGTTTTTTTTGCAGTCTTGTTTTGATGCCTTGATGTAATTTTTGGGTTCTCCTTGTGATTTCTCTGGATTTCTTTTTATCTCAGCTTATATAGCTGTGTATAATTGTGGTTCTGTAACACCTGACAATATGTTTTAACATTCTATATGTTTAAACATTCTATGTGACATTCTCTGTTGGACTAATAGACATTTATTTTGTCTCATTGGTCTCTTTGGTCTATTTTGACTAAAAAGGGGGAGAAGTAGCTATAGGAGAGCTGTAGTGAATATATGCTATGAAGTAGCTAGGCTATAAACAGATGACAACTGATGTTGAACAGGATGATGTTTTGTGGAGAACATGTGATGTTGAAGGAGATGTCAGATGGGGTGATGGATGTTACAGGTGTTGTGGAAGGAGATGTCTGTGTTGAACAGACTTAGGGGGAGAAGAAGCACATATGTGTTTAATGTGTGTTTACTAGTTGCTATTATAGCTAGTAAATGTGTGGTTTATTACTTCCGCTGCTGCTTAACTGCTGATATGTTTTTTTTTCTTGTGAACAAATGGACTGATATATGTTTTAGCCAAAATTTGCCAAAGGGGGAGTTTGTTGGTTCTATGTGTTGGCGGCAATTTTGGTAAAACGTGGAATGTTCACAAGTTGCCACAAGTGTTGTCTTGACATAAGATAACATGTATCTGCAGGATGTTTAAAATGTAATTATGCAGGATTTTTACTGAGATGTCAGACCCAATGTCATGACATCTGTATACAAAACATTCAATCTGAATGTTATGTATTATGTGATTGCATTTTTAATGCTAATCTATGTATGATTGATGAGATGATTGAACGCGCTATCAATCAGTAATTACAACTAGATTGACTTATTTTCCAAGGAGACATAATCAGCTGTCATGAGAAGATATGAATGGAAAATAGTTTTAGGGTTTTATGATGTCCAAGCCCAGCCAATTGCTTCTATATAAAGGACATGGAAAACCTGGTTTTATATACAAGAAATAACGAACGAAATATTGAGAGAGAATAAGGGTTTGAGTCTTGTGTGGTCGTGTGTACTGTAAGCCATTCATTCATTCATAGATGATTGAATTGGACTGATTTTTGAGTTGTAATTTGTCCACTCTAAGCTTTGAAGCATGAGTGTGTGTTTACTTGATTGAAGCTTTTATATAAGATCAAGTATGTGTCTTTGAAGAGTGTTTTCTTTTCATTGTAATTCTTGTTTTATATCACTGCTGTGATTGAGGGGGAGTGAGTAGGATCTCATATCTAAGAGTTCTTAGGTAGAAGTCACACGGGTAGAGATTAGGTGAAAAGACTGTAACTTGAAGTTGTTTACTGAGAGTCTTTGAACTGATTCTATTTAGTGGATTTCCTTCCTGGCTTGGTAGCCCCCAGACGTAGGTGAGTTTGCACCAAACTGGGTTAACAATTGCTTGTGTCTCTTGCATTACTGTTCTTTATCTTTTATCCTGTTTGTATTGTTCAGATATTAGTGTCGTGACATTACCTTCGACATCTCATATCTGATACCAGAATTTCACGAATACTTAGTAAATTTGCAGGTTTTTGTACACAATTTGACACACTTTTCTAACTCTAAGACCCTATATTTATACTGGATCGAAATAACCTCTATGAGGGTTCTTCAATCACGTCGATACACGTGGCTTCCTGCATGCGTATGTTTGCTCACTCTGGTTCCACATGTATCCTTGTGGTTTCTAACGAAGATACTCCTTAAGGAACCGCTCCGAAATTTCAGCTATAAGCTTGATCTTTACTTAATCAGCTAAGTCAGTCTACCTTCAGCTGGTCAAATCACCTCTTAGTCGAAGCCAGTTGTGCATGCTTTCCAATTTTGGTAATTTTGAAGTGGGTGTCGAAAATTTGAGCTAACAGTTATTTCTTGGGTTTTATCGATGTTTCCCCTTTCCTTTTTAGAAATAAATGAAGTTCGGTGGCGACTCTGTTCAGTCCATCCTACGAGCGTGCAATTGTGCTTCGGTAAGTCGTGTTCTTATTTCCCGAGGTACGACAGATGGTGACTCTACTGGGGATGGTTTCCCTAAGTGGGTCAAACCTAGTTATGTCGTTTGTGTGCTTTTATTTGATTTACTTGTGTGGCTTTTCTTTATTTCTTTTATTATCTATATTGTTATATTTACATTATCTGTTGTATTGGTTCTATTATACTTTGGTACTTGGATACTCTAAATGCAAACCTGGTGGAAAAGACTCTCTACCCGAGTCTAGAGGGAAGACATGAGATAGGGTGATGGTTGAGTAGTACGGACTCCAGAGGTGAATACCTCGTAAGGGTTGGTATGAGAACCTCACTTAGAGTAGATCCTTTTGAAAATATTATCACCGGAGGTGAATACCTCGTAAGCTTCAATGATTCAAAGTGTAAGACCCTAATTTTGACCCTAAGATCCCTCATGGCATTATATCATTGCTCATTGCATTGCCTCAAGGATCATAGCATGTGTGGCTCCTTTACCCTAGGGGGTGGGACTTTTGTGAGTTGGTTTGAGACCACCAAGCATGCTTGTATTGTATATTATTGCTTTTCTTATTTTTTTTACTAACCAAAAGCACAAAAATATGTCACTAACTCTTTTTGTTTTGAAGCTTAAGTGATCACGTGCTCCCTTGCTCCTAGGAGACTCCTAAGCTCAATGAAGTGGCTAGATGAAGATGAAAGCAAGCATGACAATGGTTCACAAAGCTCTCAATCATCATATATGTCTCCTAAGTATCTCAATTTTCCAATTTGATCAAGATAACCCAAAGGGCTTGAGGATTGTTTCCCAAGGAAACCCTAATTCAACTATGCATTGACTGTGCCTTGCTCATGAAGCAACCTCAACCTATGATCAAATTTAATCAAGGGAAGTTCTTTAATTCATTATTTTATGCATATATGAGCCTATGTGAGTATCCTTAATCATTCATTCATCAAGATTTGAGGTTTGGCCTTGAGAAGTTGACCAGTCAAGTCATTTGATTAAACTGAGGTTCACTGAGATATAACTTTTGATGTGTTTGTCAAATGAAGATGACCCCAAGAGAAAACATGTTCTTCAAAACCATATGAACAACTTTCATGTTCATCAAAAATACATTTGAAACTTGGAAGGTCATCATTCATTTTAAAACATTATAGGTCATTTTGACTGAAACCCTAATTTTGGGTCAACTTCCCAAGGACCTAACTTCCTTAATTTTTATTATTTTGAGGTTAGACCAATTACATTGGAAATCTTAAGATTTCTACTTCAAAGTTTATGTTGGACAAAATTTCATAATCCTAAAAGAAACACATGTGATAATACAAAACATTATAGGTCACTTTGGACCAAAGTCATTGAATTTGAAAAATGTCCAACTTCAAGTGCCCATAACTTTCTCATAAAAAATCTAAATGATGAAAAATTTGAGTCTAAATTGATAATCTTGAAAAGATATACAACTTTGATGTTGGAGGTTTTTCCATTTGAGGCTTGCATCATTGAAACAGAAGGGCTTGAAGTTGCTTGGTTTTGGCAAAAAAATTCAAAGGGAACCTAGACATGTTTTGTACCCCAAACTTCAAAGCCAGTTTTCATAAATTTCCACACTCCAAATGATATTTTTCCCAACATGACTTTTGTTCCTTATGTCAAGAGCTTTCCAACCATTACTCACATGACCATTTTTGGATTTTTCATGTTTGAAATTCGAAGAGCTCAATGTTTAGGTTCAATTATGCAATTCACATCATAACTTCATGCACAAGCCAATGCAGATCCAATTACACGTCCAAACCATTTGCATTTGAGTTCAGCTTGCATTTTCATCCATTTTTGGGCTTTGCATGCGCCTGTACAGGCCCATGCATGAAGAGTCCAAATTCCATGCACACGAGCAAAGCACCCCATTGCATCATCTCCAACTATAAATAGAAGTGCTAGCTCATTCAAATTTAAACTTGAAGGAGATTTGAAACTCTGCTGGATTGAAACCTCACCCTCACTCAAAGGAATTTCAGTTTTCATTTCTCAATTTCAAGCTTGAATTTCAACATCCTTAGTTAATCTTCAAGTCTTAATTCCTTAGCCTTGCATCATCATCACATCTCCAGATCAAAATTGGATCAAAAGCTTGGAGAGATCGTGCTGTTCAAAGCTCCATTTCAGAGGTATATCACCAAACTATTTTGATCTGGATCTTGCTATACCATGTGAATTGCTTGAGTTTGAACTGTTTTCTGAAGTCCTCGAGCAAGAGGCAGGCCAGTGGCGGTCTTAACTTCATGAATCATGACATTTCAGATCAAACACTATGATCTTCAACCTCTTGTTTCTCTCTAAATAGAAACATTGAGGAAGATCCAAGGTTACAGGGGTGATGTACATCACCCCAGCTTCATTTTGATACCTTGTTTGTTTATTTTTATTAAGTTTTAAAAACCTGCGCGTGGTGGCCGGAACCAGTTAGCTGGCCGGAGAAGATGGTGGTTTCCACCACCATCCCCACGTGGGAGCTTCTGATCCCTTGGATCTCTCTCAAACATTTTAATCTTGGTCGTGTGTTATGTTGACTTGTTTTAAATCCTTTTGTGGCGCGCTTGACCAAGGTCCTTCATGCACCAGCGCCTCTGAGCCGTGTGATAATGCCACGTCAATTAATGAAAGGGTCATGTGGCGCTGGATTTTTGCTATTTTCTTATTTATATTTTAATTTCATTTATTTCCTTTTATTTTCAAAAATTCATAAATATTTTATTTGAAGTCACAAAAATATGAGACCAATGCCAAAAATTTTCTTGAAAAATCTAGTTTCATATTCTGATATTTAATTATTTTTGTGACTTCATTTAATATTTTTTGTGAATTATTTGGTTTTTAATAGTTTTTAATTCATTTTAAATACTTTTTTATATCTGAAAATTCCAAAAATATTTTCTTAACACATGTGGATCATGATGAGTCAATGAAAAATAGTCTCATCAATTTCTTAATTAATTTGAGATTTATTTGAGATTTTAATTCATATTGTGTTATTTTTATTATTTTTAATTGCTTTTAAATAGTTTCTGATTCCAAAAATTATTGAAAAAATTTGTCAAACTTTGTTTGACCATGTTAGACCTATGATGATTTAATTGGACTTGTTCAAGTTGATTTGAATTGAATATGAGGTTTGACCATATTTTGTTCATTTTATTTTACGTTTTATTTTTAATTCAAAAATACATAAAAAATATGTTTGACTTGTTGACTTCTAATCTTCATTTCTCTTCTGTTTTACATTGGTTGATGATGATTTGGTTCACTTTTGACCAATTGTATTTGACACTTTATTTCTCTTTCCATTCATTTCATCTTCATCTTATTTTCTTTTTATTTTGGCCAATGAGTTAATGTCTTATGGTTGGTCTTGACATATGAGAGGTTTAACCTTCTTTGATCCAAATCAAACTCAACTTGATCCAAGATCAAGTGAGTTGCTTTGGGTCCAAGATAGGTTGCTTCTTGGTCAAGCAAAAAACCTAAAGTCCATACAAGGCCTTTCTTCTTTTCTTTTGGCATGGCAAGTTGTAGGAGCTTGGCTTACTAGTCATGATCTCTAACTTGTGCTTATTTGCCTACAGTTTTATTGACCGGCCTCAGATAGGTGTGACTACTACATTATTCCACTTATGATTGCTTAACATAACGCTAAATTGTCTTATGACCAACTAACATAACTACTAACTACTAACTTTAATTCAAGCATTTAATTTCTTGCAATTTACTTTAATGCAATTTACTTTCTTGCTCATTTATTCATATTTCTTTTTATTTTGCTCACTTGAGCACATATTTTATGTTTATGCCATTTTCCTTTTGCTCATTTGAGCTCATTATTGTATATAAATATATTGTTGTCTTGTGGTTGTTTTGTCTTTGTTTGTGTGAATCCAATGCATAAAGGAGAAAGGACTTAGAATTAGGACATACCTATGCTTAAAGGAGTTAAAGAGCAACTAGGTCTCATGCCTTTAGAATGCTAAAATTGTTGAAGAGCAACTAGGCCTCATGCCTTTAGAATGCTAAATCTTAAAGTTGACTTCAAAGGATTTCCTTTCCAAAACTTATTCTTTGTCCATTCCTCTTATTATGTTGTGAACTTTTTGATGTTTGCTCTTGTGTGATAGGGATTCCATCTTGAGATAGTAAGAAGAACCATTGTCATGAGTAGCCAAGTTAAGAGAGACAAGTCAAATGGAGATCCTAGGAGCTTGAACTCATAATTGTTTGATTGCTTGATTGTGTTTGCTAAGTCCAAAGGAAAGGAGCATCTTGAATCATCTCTATGATCTCAAGAAAAGGAACTCCAAGGGTTTTATCTCTTCTCTTATCTTTGCATGTTTAGGAATAGCCCTTCTCTTCTTCTCCTCACTCTAACCCAAGCCAAACTCTTTATGTGCAAACTTTGACATTGTTTTCAAATTAGAAACCTAGGCCTTATGCCTTTGACTTTTCAAAATCTTTTCATCAATACTCATTGTGAATAAGTCTTAATTCAACTTTGACTTCATTTTGTAAATAAATATAACTTGTAAATACAACTCACTTCAAGTTGATTTTGTGGTTCCAATGGCCACCTTTGTTAAAACTTTTCATAAACATTAGCCATAGGTTTGAGTTATCATAGTGGTTGATGTAAACCTCACCTTATCCTTAGTGGTTGGATTATAAGTCTTCCATACTTATTGTAGGGTTAACCCCTCACTAGTATGTTGAAGCTCTCCTCACATGGTGGATTGTTGGTTTAGGTTGAGTTTTCTCCCTTTGATAACAAAATACCTTAAGGCTTTTAACCAAATCAATTCATCAATCTTTGAGATTTTTACCCCGAACTACGAGGTGTTGATCCTACCTTTGTGATGGTACGTAGGCAATGGGTTCATCCATTCAAACAACAAAATTGTAAATATAATCTATTCTTTTTCTCATCCCTACAATCTTTTGAACATATTTTCACAAATACCAACCTACAACACACATTTGCAAAAAGGGTTCCCTTAGAGTACTAAGGATGTTTTGGGTGCGTAAAACCTTCCCATTTCATAACCAACCCCCTTACCCAGATCTCTGACATTTTTATTAGTTTTTTATTTGATAAAACTTCTTACTTGGCTTTTGTTCGCTTTTTAGCCTTTCCTTTGGACAAATAAAAGTGTGGTGGCGACTTGAATTGTATGCTTACTTTTGGTTTAGTCAATAAGCCATAAGGTAACGAATACCCCGCTACACAAAGGTCCATGACTCTAAGGACTATTTAGAATATTAAACCTTTGGCCAACTAGGAATGATGGTTTCATAGTATGGATTCCCGAGGTGAATACTTCGTAAGGGTCGATACGAAAATCTTGCTCAAAATAGATTCTCTTGATGGAGTTGACGCCCGACAAGCATTTGCTATAAGCGTAAAATAGTCTTGCGAATCCATGACTCTGAGTGCCCTGTCTAGAACCGAAGTCGATGGTTGCGTAGTACAGACCCCCGTGGTGGATACCTCATAAGGGTCGGTACCATAACCTCACCCAGAATAGATTCCCTCGAAGGAGTTGATGACCGACAAGCATTTTCTGTGCGTCAAACATTCTTGTGAATCTGTGACTCTGGGGTCCTTTATAAAAGAACGCCCTAGATCATACCCGGTTAAAACCCTGTTTTGGAAAGCAATCAGATTCATCCATACCTCGGACCTTTGAACCTATACAAAAAAAATCATTGCATTCATCCATTCATTATATATGCATAGAAAAAGCAAAAATCTTAGTTTGTTTCACATTTGTTTCAAGAATTCAAGACACTTGTAAGCAAAATGAATCCTTAGAGAAGCAACATATTTCAGTTCAAATACAAGAAAGTGCACCTTGATAGCCTACAGAAGTTGAGTGATAAAGTGACATTGATCAAACTCACCGACTTCGTGAAAGATTATGGAAGAATCTTGAGTATCTTGAATGAGAAGATGGACATGATGACTATTGTGACAATAGCTCAGTTCTATGATCCGCCTCTACATTGTTTCACCTTTTCTCACTTTCAATTGGCTCCTACCTTGGAGGATTTTAGAGGATTGTAGGCCAGAATCTGAGAGATCATAATCCATTTCCTAGGTTTGATGAAGGTATTTTTCCTAAGAGAATAACTTCAGTTTTGAGTTTGGATGTTCCCATGGTCATAGAAAATTGGGACGTGAAAGGAATCTTCAGTGATTTTTCTAGAAAGTTCTTGGAAAATCAAGCTGTGAAGATGCAGAAGGTTGGAAATTGGAAAGCTTTATATGTTGTGTTAGCCTTGTTGGTACATGGGATAGTTACCTTCACAAATATTGACCATTTTATGGACTACTTGGATGTAAGGATTTTCTTGGCTAGTAATCTTGTACCTTTCCTCCTAGCTTACCTTAATCATGCTCTCCATGAGCGTCATGAAAAGAAGGGAGAAACTCTCTTTTGTTATGCATAATTGTTGCATGCTTGGTTCAAGTCTCACATGCCAGAAGAAGGCCTTTTTGTCTCCAAAGAGATCAAGCCATCTTAAAAGTTAGCTTCCCTTACCTCCGGTCATGTCAAGTGGTACATAAGGGAGTGGGAAACTAAATATATTATTGTCAACATTGGGGACTTCCCCAATGCACCTTTGTTAGGAACCAGGGGCTGCATCAACTTCAACCCAATGTTATCCTTGAGACAACATGGTTACCCTATGAATGGCCCTCTAAGAGCTGAAGTCTTAGAGCCCTTCATCTTGCACAATGCTGAAGCACATAACCCAATGGTGAAAAAGCTTAATAGATCATGGCAAGCAGTTATCAAAAAGGGTAAAGAGTTGGGTAAAAGAAATGTCATCGCCTGTGAACCTTACATTTGTTGGGTGAAAAAGAGAGTTTAAATAGTTAAGCTTCCTTTTCCATTTGACCCCTCCATCTTTCCTTTGGTTACTGAGCCAGAACCCATCTTTCCTAAAGATGTTGAGAAGCTTAATGTCTGAATCAAGGAGCTTGAAGCAGAAAATATTGAGTGGATGATTAAGCTCAATCAAGCACTTGGAAGTATGGATCAGGATGCTACTTATATGCTTTTCTCAAATGAGTGCAGATATTGGAGAAACCTCTACAGGGATATTGAGGTGACCAAAGCTGATGACCTATGTATCATCCAAGATCTCCAACGGTTCTATGTTGAATGGAGGGGCACATTTTTTAGGCTGTCAAGATTCACAAATTCCATTATGCAAGAGTTACTTGAAAAGTTGCAAGAAGCTGATTGGTGCATGTGTCTTGAGAACACTTTACATCAGGTTTTTAATTTCATTAAGTTTTGTAAAATGATGTTGGAAGGGTTAACCACCGACCTTGCTGCGATTCGGAGGGCCCGAAGGCCTTAGGCCGATGTTTTAAAAACCGAACCGAAGATCAAACCGGTGAAACTTGCGGTTTAAGGTTCAATTGATTCAACCGGTTAAACCTACGGTCGAAGTGTTTATTAAATAAACTAATAATGTGAAACTAAATTTCATAGATATATCACACATAATCATATGTTCACAACTTAATAAAATAAATATTTCAAAAATCCATTACAAATTTAATACGACAATATCAATAATACATATAATAACATAACATAGGTTTACACTTCATTTAAGAATAATTTGACCAAATTAAAGAATTACAATAAAATAAGTTAAACTAATTCAAACCAAAATTAAAATGAGAGAATATAATAACTAAAATAAAGTTCAAATAATTAAGAATACCTAAATTAAATAAGATACAATACCAAAAATAAATAATACAATATACTTTATTAAACAACAAAAAAACAAATTTGCGTTGAACTACGACAAACAAGTCTTAATTGACAACAACAAACAATATTGACTTGAACGACAATCAATATTGATTTGGACATCATGACCATATTTGAAAGAGATTGCGTGATGATGATATAGTGTGGTTGAAAGAAAAACTATAATGGACTGACAAAACTTAGAATTTTGTATGGTTGTAAAAAAAACATGAAATTCTTTTTTGTGATTGGAAATGTATGTTAATTTTGGATATTTACTAATAATTTTTTTTTAAAAATAATATTGATGTAGCAGGGTATTCGTTACCATTAGATATATTGACTAAATCCAAGGTAAACCATACAAGTCGAGTCGCCACCGCACTTCTATTTATCCAAAGGAATGGTTAGAAAGCGAACAAAAACCTAAAAGTTTTATCGAATCAAAAACTAGTAAAAATGTCAGAGATCTGGGTAAGGGGGTTGGTTATGTAATGGGAAGGTTTTAAGCACCCAAAACATCCTAGGTACTCCTAGGGAGCCCTTTTCATAAGTGTTGTTCTAGTCTAAAGGGTGTAGGTATATCTAAAGTACTATTTACTAAAAGGAAGGTTAAAAGAAAATGACTCGCAAGGATGTCGCATCCACTGCCTACGTATCTCATCTGAGTATGAGAATCAGAGTCTTCGTAGCTCGGCTACCTATGGGTTAAAGAGAAGTGTGCTCGGTAAGACGTCGCATCTTATGCCTACGTATCTCATCTGGAATGAGAATCAGAGCAAAACATAGTTCGGCTAACTAGGGGTTAAGGATTTCCATCTGAACATGGACTTACAAAAGAGGACACCAGCTGTGTCAAAGGAGGGTGGTCAGTGTGTTCAACGTCCTAGCAGTAGGTGTCACAGCTCGCTGAATCGAGTCTTAGGCAGTTACCTCTTTGCAATAGAACGGACTGACATGCCACAAGATCGGAGACGCACAAAAGGTCTAAAAGTGGGGAAGCTCTACTCTAGAGTTGTCATGCAATATGGACCTATGTGTTAGGATTTTCAAAGGGGAACATCTACCTAATGTTAGCATGCAAAGAATAAGGGAATTCTACCTATGTTATCATATTAAGGGTTCTACCTAATGGGTGCTACCTAAACAGAACAAGAGTCGACGGATGGAGCGCGAAGAGGAGTTACGGGGAAGGGTAGATGGCGATGCCGGAGGCAATCGACTGACAGGTAGATGGCGATGCCTGAGGCAATCGACTTACAAGAGGATGGATGAATGCGTGCTGGTTCTGTTAAGTTTTGAAAATGATTACTCGACGTTGGATCGAGCTTTTGATCTTATTTTGAAATGGTTATCGGATGTTCGTTTTAATTCTTGTATTAACAGGTGACTAAAGAAATAAAGAAATAAATATTATACACTTTATGGGAGAGGGGTACATTTGTTATGAATGGGGATTGTTCATGGCAAACAAACAATAAGTATATATGCCTCATACATCATACAAGTAGGCAACAGTTATCAATCAGATCGGATAAATAAACAATATATAATCAAACCAAAGAATCAAATAATGGAGCATTTAAACAATGCATGGGAGTATGAACATGTTAAATAATCAAGCAATAGAAAGCATGAATGAGAGAAACAAGTATAAAAGATAACAGATGAATCAAACAGATGAAAATATACACACGAAGGGTCCACTGAATAATTTAATCAGGAAATGAGGTAAGGACCAAATAAAATCAAGGTAAAAGGCCTCTAATACATGGCATATGATATGGACAAGGGAGGATCAAAAGATCTCTTCAATTGCCATAAGCAATCCCTAAGTCAAACATCGATCATAAAGAAGTCAACTGAAAATTCAAGTCAACTTAAAAAATAACAAATAAATAGCAAATTAATCAAGAAAATTATGAAAAATTAAACTAAATAAGGTGGGGTCAGGACATCATCATTCCCCAAAAATATTTTAAAAATAACAAAAATTGGTACATAAATTAATTAAAATAAAACAGAAGTCAAACCAAAAGTCAATCAATGAGACTAGGTTAGAAATAAATCAATAATAAATATTAAATTAATCAAGAAAATTATGAAAAATTAAACTAAATAAGGAGGGGTCAGGAGATCATCATCCCCCAAAAATATTTTAAAAATATCGAAAATTGGTACATAAATTAATTAAAATAATATAGAGGTCAAACCAAAAGTCAATTAATGAGACTAGGTTAGAAATAAATCAAGAATAAATAGTAAATTAATCAAGAAAATTATTAAACATTAAACTAAATAAGGTGGGGTCAGGACATCATCATCCCCTAAAAATATTTTTAAAATAACGAAAATTGGTATATAAATTAATTAAAATAAAACAGAGGTCAAACCAAAAGTCAATTAATGAGACTAGGTTAGAAATAAATCAAGAATAAATAGTAAATTAATCAAAAAAATTATGAAAAATTAAACTAAATAAGGTGGGGTCATGGCATAATAATCCCCCAAAAATATTTTAAAAATAACGAAGATCGGTACATAAATTAATTAAAATAAAACAGAGGTCAAACCAAAAGTAAATTAATGAGACTAGGTTAGAAATAAATCAAGAATAAATTGAAAATGTGAAATAAAATTCCAAGAGAAGGTCAGGTTGACCATGAGATAGTGGTCAACCTTCATCCCAAAAATCAAATGCTAACAATAATTTTAAGTCATTAAAATAAAATCAATAAAAAAAAGTGTGTTAAAATGGACCATTTAGGATAAATAATTAAAATAAAAGATTAATATTAAAAAAATACGAAAATAAAAATTATATAAAATTAAATAAAACATTAAGAAAAGTGAAAAATATTTTTGGGTAATTTTATGGACGAAGAAAATATTTTAAATAAGAAAACGAAATACGAAAATGGAAGGATTAATGGTGATGAACATGGTAAGCAAGCGTAGATATATCAAAACATGGCCATGGAAGAGATGATTACCTAATGGAAAATAGAAGTGGAATGGAATCTGATATGTGATGAAGCTTTGCCTCCTTGCCACGAAATTCCAATGCTCCTTTAGGGTTAGGGTTTCAGCTTCTTAAATAGGGTGGATTAGGTGTTCTCATGGGCTTTTTAATAAGTGATTTATTCATAAGAATAAAAGTGTGAAGTGAGGTGTAAAATGTTGTTATTTTGGGACAAAATTAAGTGAATGGATGTCCAATGCATGGCCAAAAGAGGTAAAAAAAACGTGACTGGTTTGTGCAGCATGCTTAGAAAATCTGATTGGGCCAGCCAGGCCCAAAATCTGCCTAGAAAATCAAGTCATGGTGCCCACTTTAAATGAATGTATCTCTCAAACCATGAATCCAAATGAGATGATTTCAAAAGGATGTGAAAGAGGACATGGCAAGGTACAATTGTTGTGAAGAAAGTATTTTTAAATAATTCCTTGAAGTGCAAGAAAACTGGCCAAGAAGTCTTGACAAATTTTGAAGATTTTGGACTTAGAAATTTTTCTAAGTGTCCTAAAAAAATGTCTCAATTTGACTAAGCATAACTTTCTCAATTCTAATCCAAATGGAGCAAACTTTATATCTCTAGAAAGCTTGGAACAAAAGGAACAACCTTCATGTTGGAGAAAATTTCAAATGGAGCTTTTATCTTGATGAAAAATGGGCTTAAAGTGAGTGTAACAATCATTAAAACTTGCCCTAAATGGAAAGTCAACCATTTCCAAATTAAGTAACTTTTCCAATTCCTGATTAAATGATGAATCCATGATCCAACCTTGATCAAATTTCACATGTAAGATCCCCTAGGCATGTATTTTGAGATTCCACTCTCAAAATGTCAGGAGTTGACTTTTCTGGCCCCACAGTTGACTTTTCCCAAACTGTCTGATTCCCGATTCCATTGATCAATTGAAGCACTTCTAGCTCAAATAAAGAGCTGATTTTTTGTATGTAGACCCTTGCGGACATATGGAGGGCCATGGAAAAGAGTTTCACCCAAAAAATCAGAAATAAACTAATTTTATACCAAACCCTAGTTTTAGGGCAAAATGATCAGGAACTGATTGCACTGATTGCCAATGGATCTTTCTGAGATAATTGTGAATCTTCCTAGGCCAAGATGCCTCTCTAATCATGACATGGATGAGCTCCTCTACTTCCAACCAAACATTGCCTGTTGCAGGTGTAGCGGTGTATTCGTCACTTTATGATTTATTGATTAAATCTAAAGCAAAGTATACAAAGAATCGAGTCGCCACCGCATTTTTATTTATCCAAAGGAATGGCTAAAAAGCGAACAAAAGCCTAAGAAGTTTTACACGTAGAAAACCAATGAAAAGATCAGAGATCGGGGTAAGGGGTTAATTACGCAATGGGAAGGTGTTAGGTACCCAAAACGTCCTAGGTACTCCTAGGGAACCTCTTTTCACACTTGTTGTACGAATGTTATTTGTTTATGAAATATTTTTGTGCAAACATTGAAGGAAGGGATGAGAAAAGAATATACAAGTTATTATTTTTGTGTTTGAACGGATGAACCCGTTGCCTACGTACCTTTCCATGGAAGGTAAGGATCAAAACGCCGTAGTTCGGCTAAAAGATTTCCAAAATATGAGTGGATTGATTTTAAACAAAATCCCTAAGGTCTTACGTTATCCACGGGAGAAAACTCAACCTTATACAAACAACAAGTCCACCATGTGAGAAAAGCTTCAACTTGCTAGTGAGGGGTTAACCCTATAATAAGCAAGGAAGTCTTACAATTCAATCACTAAGGACAAAAAGGTGAGATTAACATCAACCAACTAGGATAAATCAAACCTATGGCTAATGTATGAAAACTTATCAAGGATGGACAAAGCCACAAAACAATTGAATGAGTGAAATTAACCAATTAGGATTTATTCACAAAAAGTGGTCAAGATATGATTAGGATTCAATTCAAAAGAAGTATTATGAAAATGAAGTTTGAAAATCAAAGGCTTAAGGCCTAGGTTTCTAATTTGAAAACAAAATGAGAATGTTTGCACAACAGTTTTCAGGTTTTGGGTTAACATGCAAATGGAGGTTTAAAGAAACAAAAGGTGGGAGGGTGATGAAGTAAAACTTCTTAGATGTTCACCTCTTGAGATCATATGTAGATGATTCAAGTGATTCCTTTGGAATATGCAACAAAGAGCAATAAGCAAAGTAAATGGATACCGGATGCCAATCAATGGACTTATTCCAATCTCACAAACAAACATGGATATCAGATACCAATCAATGGATTTACACCAATCTCCTAAAACAAAACATGGATACCGGATGCCAATCAATGGACTTACACCAATCTCCTAAAACAAAATAAGCAAGGATACCAGATGCCAATCTATGGACTTATTCCAATCTCCAAAGAATGATCATAGGAAACAAATGCCAATAAATGGACTTACAATTGACTCCTCACATACAACAAGAAAAACAAAAGCAATAAGCAAGAGGAAACAAGTTGCCAATAAATGGTCTTACACTCGACTCCAAGGAAATAGGATGCCAATAAATGGTCTTAGTCCCAACTCCTTCCAGATCATAGGAAACAACTGCCAATAAATGGACTTACTATTGACTCCTCAATGGACAAACAAAGGTGTCACAAAGAAATGAACAATGATCATGAAATGATATACAATTAATGATGAGAAATGCACAAAGGCACACATAAGCAAATATGCACAGATGAATCAAGTCAAACAAACAAGTCAATTAGCACACACTATACACAATCAATTAGGCTCAAACAAGGTTAGGCTTTACAGCCAACTGGAATGGGGTAATTTGTGCTCTTAACCCTAACATTGAGAGTTAGGGTGAAGCATATGAAATGGAGATGAGGGGTATGCCTCATAACTCTTATCCCTGGTCTGGGAGATCTTTTAAACAATAGAAGGTGTGGGAGTTCAGAAAGTTGGAACTCTTCTCCACAAATGATTTGACTCTATAAGATCTTGGGTTATTATTCACAATGCATCAACACATTATGTGAGCAAAGTGAATGACACACTGAGTAGCAGGAGATGGATTACACATCTCTTTTATCTGCCAATTGCCTAATAAGAGGACTTTACCTGCTTGACACAAAATTTAAACAATCACAAGCATTGCCTCTTAAGGAGGACTTCAGACAGGTGCCTACCAATAACAGTAGGTCTTCCAGACTACATGGAGATTAGAGATTATACCTAAGTGGTTAAGCAACCAAGCAAAAGCAAAGTTCAAATGAACTTAAAGCAACTTATGTACCTGTGGAAACATCAAACAAATCAGTACAATACTCAGACAATTAAACAACAGTCAATAAGCAACCAATCAGTCCCAATGTACAAAATGAGTAAGCCATAATACAAAACTCAAATGAGTTTGCATCAACCTACAAAACACACAAGTGTTAGTAATCAAAAGCAAACATCAATGCTCAAATGATGGAGCATCATCAACTATGAAGCTTGAATGTTCAACCTGAAATCAAAGCTCAAACATAAGCAACAAACCACTAGGTCAAAGCCTAGGGTCAAAGATGGAGAAAAAATTCAAACAGGAGCTGAAAATTAACATGAATCAATTTCAAACACATCTTGAAACATTCCAAAAGGTCTCACATCAATATCATTAACCAAAAGCATTTCATGATCAATTGAAGTTCAAGGCAATTTTAAAGCTCAAATGTGATCAACCGGAATGAAAAATCTCAATTAAATCATAAATGATTCAAATAATTCCAAGAAAATTCCTGCTCATTCACAACATCCATAACATGCATCATACAAAAAATCAGGACAATTGGAGATCATTTGGCATGGCAAACACATCACATAACTTGAACATCAAAAGGTGTGACACAAATTGTCACACCAACTTAGCACAATCATAAAACAGAAATGGAAATTGATAAAAATACCAAATCAACACCAAAATGTCAAGCAATGTGTCTAGTAACTACACACAAAATTTCAGAGCAATTGGATAATTTTTTAGCATTTTATGAAGGTTTGAATGGGGCAATATCACAAATGTATACATGTTCAAACACCCTAGGGCAAAATATTTTCCAGCCAGGCACAAATTTGGAAAAAATGATCAAAAAATAGTAGACAGAACAAGGATCACAATGCAAAAAATTGGGATGAATTTGGATGAGTTTTGCATTTGTTATGATTTTTGCAAGTTTGGAAAAAATATGAAATAAACATGTAACATGAAAATGGATTAAATGAAATATTTATTTAAAATTTAAAAAATGGCGCCAGGCTGCATGAAACGCAGCGTTCCATTAATACGCGTGGCAGTCAAACTCTGGTCAAACAATTTGGACCAATGGAAACGCTCGCGTGGCAATCTCATGAACCAATCATACGCGAGCCCTAAGAAACACATGCAGGCCACGGTTTTTCGTTGCAGAAGAATCAAAAAAGTGTTGCCATAGCCAGAACTTCATCTTCTTCCTCGTGAAGAAGATGAACAGTGAATGTTCATACCACTCAAGAACATTTGTTCTAGAAATCCAAATCAAACACATCATCACATAGTATATTCCATGTAGATCACGAATTTATGCATAGCTAAGCCTAAATCATCACACACAAGTGGAATCGAGCAAGATAACATTCATCCATAAAACTTTAATTCAACCTAACTCAGTCAATTTTACACCAAAGTTCATGATTCAAAGCTCAGAGTGATCAGCATAAAGAGATCTACCACAATATCATAATAAATTTGAGAAAAAGAGAGATCGATTCATGACCTCTTGAAGTGCAGATCTGTTGAATCGTGTTATCCAAGCCTTTGTGATGCTCCAAATCTCTTCTATGATGCTTGTATGGATGATTAATGGAAGGAATGAGCTTCAATTGCGCATGAATCCAACAGAATTTCAAATCACCATTAATGCTCCAAGCTTTGAGTATGAACAAAACAGGCAAGGATTCTCTTGGTTCCACGTGCAAAGTTACTCAAGAACTCTTCAGGATCAAGAATCAAGCAATGGAAATGGCTTGGATGTGAAGAATTTTGAAGAAAATTTGAGAGAATTTTTTTTGAGAGTTTTGGATCTAGATCTGAAAGTTGTTGTTAATGCTGAAAACAGTTAGGTTTTAGTTTATATATGCAATGCTAAACCTGTTTTAATCATGCTTAGGCCAATGCTAATTGTAATTAGCAAATTATGGAGTGTAAGTGCAAATTGATCTTTCACCTCTATGCATGAAATGCATGCATGAACAGTGCATGAAATTCCTTCCAATTTCACTTAAAATCTGATTTTGGAGCCAATGGCAATAGCAAAATGTTCAAATAATGCACCAAATTTGAATTTCATGATTTCCCTCCAAAAAACCAATGAATTACCAAATGATCATATGAATATAATTTGTGCAATGCAATGCATGATTTGGAAACTAGAGGTCAAAAGGAGAAAAATGCAAAAAGAGCCATCCATTTTGGAGTTTTGGTTGAAAAGTTATGTCCATTTGAATCTTCAAGTACACTTTGCCATGTTTTGATCATATCTCCTTAACCACACATGAGAAATTGATGATCTTGGACTTTTTGGAAATGGGAGAGAAAGATCTACAACTTTCATGTTCAACAAAATTTCATTTGAAGCTTTGTTGATGATGTAATATGAAGTTGAAGTTGGGTTAAAACCTTTCCATTTTTGGAAACTTCAAATTATAGGTCACTTACTATTTTTGGAAATTTTTTACCTAACTTCAAAAAATCTTCAATGTGAGTGTTTGAAATGTCAAATGAGACTTGTTTGAACATGAATGAAGTATTTCTAATCACTTCCCACCTCCAAATCCACAATTGACTTGGCAGTTGACTTTCTAGGCCTTCAGTTGACCTGAAAATGTTCTGATGAGATTCAAGCCTCTACCACTTGGGATTTTGCTTCAAAATGACATCATAGCTCATATGAACTCTTGTGAATGATTGTGGGGTTCAAATTCTCAAGAATGGCCACCATCTATTGCTCAACGAATGCCTTTGGATTGCCTTGACTGTGATTGCTTCATCTGCAAGACAAAGGTTAGATGACATATTTTTGTACTTTTGGTTAGTGATAAAAAGAAAAGCAATGATATACAAATGCAAGGAATGCTTGGTGATCAAGAACCACTCTCAAAAAGATAACCCACCCATAGGGAAGGAGGCAAGGTGCACAATGATTCTTGGGGCAATGATATGATATGATGCCATGAGGGATCTTAGGGACAAAATTGGGGTCTTACAGATGCCCCTATTTAAGGTCATTTTAGCCGGAGAAGTGAAGTTTAGAAATCTTCATCTCGACGCGGTAGAATGGGCTTAAATAACAGTAATGAGACAAATTTTGGTCCCTAAGAGACCTCATGATGCAAATGTATGCATGCAAAAGAAACAAAATCTATGGGGAATACCGGTCCACAAAGAAAAAACGATCCATCGGAGTAATACACTCACCAGGGACAGAGACTCTAACAAGACTCTCATGGGGATAAGAAAGAGAAAAGGAATGCGTGAGCAGGACACGACTCTGAATTAGAGGAAACTGACTAGACACAGCGTGAACAAGACACGACTGGACTGGATTAGGGACCTCACTAGGGAAGTAAAGGACTCAAACTGGGAAAAGAAGAATTCCAAAGGAAGACACATCCATTGGAAGGACTCAAGCTGACTCAAACTATCCACGAAGGATACTTCGGATGAAAATCCGGACTCGGACTGGGGAAAGATCCACACAGAACCTCCCTGCCGGGGAAAACTGCATATATTGGGGAAAACGCCAATACAGCAAAAGGGCAAAATCACAACGGAAACTCCACTGGAGAAGGTCCAACAAAAAGACTCTCCTGGGGAAGCAACAAAGAATGAGGTGTTACCGGTATAAGGGTAACAAACTCGAAGAGACATGTGATCTAAACACCGACTACTGGGTGAAAGAACAACAAGCTCAGGAAGAATGAATATCTAAGACCGGTATAAGGGTGAGAGATATCAATTAATCAAACATCTGAGAGAAACCTGAAAAAGGTACATCAACTCAGGAAAATCTGACTCCACAGGGGACCAAGGTCATAATAGGGAGCAGAAAGGAAGGAACACCAGGGATACCTGTTTCTGGGTATATAATAGGTGACCGACCAAAGCGTGAATTGGTATATATGCCAAAACACTCATCATCCGAAAGGAGGGCTTGAAAAAGCAAATCGACTTACAGGATGGACATTCGAATCCGCAACGGGAAAACGAATCTTACTCAGCTGGGGAAAAAACCCAAAGAGCGCATGAGATATAATATCCATTACCGTCAGAACGTGGATAGTATACTCGCATGAGATATATTATCTATTACCTTCAGAACGTAGACAATATACTCGCATGGAAGGAAACACCAAGGATACCGGTTACTGGGTATATAATAGGTGACATACCGAACACGTGAATTGGTTTTTACTGCCAAGACACTCATCATCCTGAAGAGAGCAAAACGCAAACTTATCAAAGGGTGAATATTCGATTCTACAAAGAATACGAATCTTACTCCGCTGGGGAAAATCAACAAAGGATTCCAACCAAAGAGTGAATGAGATATATTATTCATTACCGTCAGAACGTGAATAATATACTCGAAAAGGAAGAGACACCAGAGATACCGGTTACTGGGTATATAATAGGTGATCAACCAAAAAAAAGAGATACAATCGATACCACAACAATAGGGTAAACGAAAGATAACTCACAGGGGATAAATTGCAAGCATCCGGCAATTATCCAGGAAACAAAGAATATTCGATTCCGCAAAATGGAACACGAATCTTACTCGACTGGGAAAACACAACAGGCTTCGACCGAAGAGTGCATGATATATATTATCCATTACCGTCAGAACGTGGATAATATACTCGCATGGAAGATTATCCACAACCGGCTACTGGGTTAATAAGGATAAATCAACCGAAAAGAAAGGCATCGGGATACCAAAACTAGGTATATAAAGATGACCGATCAAAGGGAGCAACAATCATTACCAAGCAAAAGGGTAAATGAAAGAAGACTCACAAGGGATGCATTGATAAACATCAATGACCCGGGGAACATATCACTAGCAAACGGTGAAAGGACCCATTGAGGATAAAATTGCTAGCATCCGGCAATTATCGACAAAAAGACTTGCTGGGGATACAACTGCTAGCAAACGGCAATTACCCAGAAGAAAGGAGGGAATATCAACATCGAATATTGAATGAAGATAAACACGACGAGTAACCATCATCGGTTAGGATGAACAACAAGGTTAACCCCGCAAAGGGGAGAAATTAGGGTTTACAACTACCGAATACGGGGTAGAAGACCACAAGCTCTGGCTGAGGATAAAATTGCTAGCATCCGGCAATTATCCACAAGAAAGCACAGACTCCGATAGGGAGACAACAACAACATAGGATTTACAACTACCGAATACGGGGTAGAAAACCACAAAATCCGCCATCAACCAGAATGAACCGCAAAAGGTTACCTCTGCTAGGGGAAAAGAGATAGGACTTACAACTACCGAATACTGGGTAGTATCCAACAACTCTGATGAGGATAAAAAGATAGGGTTTACATCTACCGAATACGGGGTAGAAAACCACAACGTCCGCGTGGGAATGAAAGAATCACAATTCCGCACGGGAAACAAAATAGGGTTTATAACAAACCACCAACTGCTGAGGAGCAAGCAAAAAACTAGGATTTACGACTACCGACTACTGGGTAGAAAACCAACGACTCTTGCCGAGGAATAAAAGGTATATAACCACAAATTCCACCAAGAGGAAAAGGAACATAGGACTTATAACTACCGGTATAAGGGTAGAGGCCCAAAAGATTCCGTTGGGGATAAAAAGAATTTTGTCGGTTACTGGGCAATTTATTCATTTATTCCACAGGGAAGCACAAGAAACAGTTGAAAAATGCCAATTCAGGAACAAACCAAAAAGGCAAACTGAATCAAGACTCATCCTAATGAGGATATAACTCAATAGGAAAATCCATCCCAATATATGTGTTGGGAGGAAACGGAAGAAACCGTCATCCACGAGGATACATCTCAGTGGGGAACTGCAGAAGGAAAGATAGACACTTTCTGCTTATGGGGCTGACTCTATATTGAGAGATTAGACACCCGACATCTGCTTGGGATGATCTACTGGAGAGATCTATATCACCCATTAGCAGGAAATAATAAACAAAAGATATATGGCAAAAATGCAATCATGAATATCTGAATGTTGAAAGTATGCATGAATATGCGTAATTTATGTTTGATGAATGCTGACAACATAGACATATCTAACACAAACAGACCCAGGAAACAAACGCCCGATACTACATTTCCAGAGGAAAAAACCAAGAACCAACTGGAAAGCCAATCTGCCGGAGATCTACATGCTGAAAAGCGAAGATCTGCGGGGAAATCAGAGATATCAAAGGAATCACAAAATATCTGAGTGATGGATAATCAATCGACCCAACTGGGGAACAGAAGTTCACAACAGGCAGAAGCTGCCACAAAGACAAATCTGTTGGGGAAATGAAGAAATCCCGAGGTTTCTGCAGGGGATCCTCAGTATCAACTGGGAAACAAGAGTTCACTGCACAAGCAAGAACCGCTGAAGAGAACAGATCACACAAGTAGAATCTAGCCACACAAGCAACTCTACTGGGAATATATGTCAGCCACTCCATTGGGGATAAACCCATTGAGGGAGAAAAGATCACACAAGTAGATTCTGCAACAAGCCACTCTACTGGGGATCGAAGCAATCAGGAAATCAACCAAATCTCTGCGGGGGAGAAAACCACTCACAGATACACTCCACCACCACCCACTGGAACAGAAGTTCATAACAGGCAGACAATGCCACAGAAGTAACCCTGTTGAGGATACCAACTCTGGCGGGGATTCCGTAGGGAAACATCACAGATACAATCCATCATACCACAAATCTACTGGTGGTTCCTCTGGGGATGAGGAGGAGAGCTGGGGATCAACCACCAAATGCTGAACCTCCCAAGAGGAAACTACCAAGCTGCTGAAAAATCACTGCTCTGCTGAAGGAATAAGAGGTGAAAGCCTCAACGAATGCTCCGATGGGGAGATATAGCACAAATGAAGTGTATCACATCAACAATTCTCTGCAGGCGACTGTGCTGAGGAAAGTGACAAAGAACTGGGATGTCAACCCAATCAACTACCAAATCTTCCAAAAAGGAAAACACCCATACTGAGGAGAGAAATACTGTTGGAGAGGACCATGAAGTCCTAACAAACACTCTGCTTAGGGAACAAGATCTCTACAGAAGCTCTGCTTGGGGAACAACCCCAACAACAATCTGGAGAAAGAGGATACAACCATGCCAGGAATATGAACAAATGTCTTATCCTGTTGGAAATCATGCCACCCTTGAGAGAGCACTGAGAAATTCTTAAGTATCCTTTTATCATTGTGAATGTTCACTTTGTTTAAAACAATTTTGAAAAATTTGATTTGTTTAAAACAATGACATTTTATCAATTAAAACATGCAAAACATTTGTTGAATTGAAACAAATAAGAGTGCAAATAATTGGATAAAAGCTCAAATTGATTTGATGGAATGGTAGTCTGCAAATGGCAAGACTCCATAGATTTGTACAAATTTGAAATCAGTGATATATATTGGGAGAGGGATACATTGAACATAATGATCCTTTCTCTACCAATTTGAATCTCGATGTATGCGAAGCTTCAGTCGACGACGAATCGAGAATCCCTGACGAAAAGACGGCTGCGGAACAGAAAGTCTTGTCAGGATGCAGTTACTTGCCATATCTCTAATTTTTGCCTAGATTGCCCCAGGGTGAGGTACTCAATCTAGCGGGATGCAAATATTTTCTTTTATGTCTCTAATTTTTTCCTGGATCGCCCTTTCGGGTTTTCCACCGAGACGCTCATTTTTGCCTAAGCCGCCCTTTCGGGTTTTCAACTTAGCGAGCTATTTTGTTTTTTCATATACTTTTTCATCTTTTTATTTTTATTTTTTTTAGGCAAAGTATTTCTTGACTGCATCTGAATTCACAGGGCGAGTGAAATCCTCCCCATCCATTGTTGTAAGCATCAAAGCTCCGCCTGAAAAGGCTCTCTTGACAACATATGGACCCTCGTAGTTTGGAGTCCACTTGCCCCTGGAATCGGGCGCGAAAGACAAGACTTTCTTGAGCACGAGGTCTCCTTCTCGGAACACACGAGGCTTGACCTTCTTATCGAATGCTTTCTTCATTCTCTGCTGATATAACTGACCATGGCACAGAGCAGTTAATCGCTTCTCTTCAATCAAATTCAGTTGGTTGTAACGACTCTGAATCCATTCAACATCAGTCAACTAGGGATTTGAGGGTATATTTTTCTCTTTTTTTCTTATTCTGATTTTGATTTTGATTTTGATTTTGATTCTTTTATTTTATTTTTCAACCCTCTTCTCTTTTTTTTTTATTACATTTGTAATGCCCCAGTTTGACTGTTTTGCTGATTCTCATGATACAGCTGAATGAGCTTCTTTTCGTGCTCAAGAAGACGGGTAATCTCATCAGGAATCCCCTTCAACATCATCTTCCTCTGCCTCAAATACAAGGAATTCAAAATTGGGAGATGGCGTTGGATCATTATGTTCAATGGGTTTTAGAATCAACCTGCATAATGATTTTGGTTAATGAAAAACTTTAGAATTTTAAACAAGCAAATCATTATGCAGATGAAAAGATTGCTTTTATTCTTGTTTTTAGGGTTTTTTGTGATCACTGATTTCATGCAAAAGCAAAAAGTGAAAACAAATGGGAAAACAAATGTTTAACAATGCATTAATTGAATGAAATATCATTGCATATATGATGCCAACAATGTCATCACTTCTCCTTTTGGCATGGGAGAAGGATTTTGAACAAAGTGAACAAATTACACTGACTTATGAATGACCGTAGGAACATCCACAGCGACCCAATTATGGCAGACACCACCAGGGATGACAAAGTTGCTCAAGTCCTCTGTATCCTCTTCCAGAATAGCAGCGGCTTCTTCAGCTTAATCAGCATGGATGAAACCTCCACTCTTGAACAGACCTTTCTTGTTAAATGCCCCAGAAGAATAGCCAATGCCAGCCCGGGACTTGTTATCTTCAAGCTCAATCATTTTCCCTAAACCAGCAACTGCACCACATTTAATGGCCAGTTTTGCATCACGATAGGAAGCAAATGAAGGAGACTTCTTCTCAATTGGCTCAGCAATAGACAAAGCTTGGAAAGGCGTTCCAACTTCATCCTCAGTATCAATATATGAGAAAGAAGACAAGTGGCTAACCAGGAGAGCCTTTTCTCCCCCTACCACAACCAGTTTCTTGTTCTTAACGAATTTCAGCTTCTGGTGTAGGGTGGATGTCACGGCGCCAGCCTCGTGAATCCATGGTCTACCAAGGAGACAGCTATAAGATGGGTGGATATCCATAACCTGAAAGGTGATCTGGAAATCACTTGGTCCAATCTTGATCGGGAGATCAACTTCCCCAATCACGGTCTTGCGCGACCCATCGAAAGCTTTCACAACAACACCACTCTGCCTCATGGGAGGCCCCTGATATGACAATCTCGAAAGAGTGGTCTTTGGTAATACATTCAAAGATGACCCAGTGTCCACCAACACGTTGGACATGGCATCAGTCTTGCAACTCATGGAAATATGTAAAGCCATGTTGTGGTCTCTTCCCTCCTCAGGGAGATCAGCGTCACAGAAACTCAAAGTGTTACAAGCAGTAATGTTTGCAACTATACTGTCAAACTGTTCTATAGTGACGTCGTGATCGACATAAGCCAGGTCCAATACTTTCTGCAGAGCCTCCCTATGGGGTTCTGAATTCAGAAGCAAAGATAGCACGGAGATCTTGGACGGCGTTTGTAGAAGCTGGTCTACAACGTTATACTCACTCTTCTTGATGAGCCTCAGCATCTCATCACAGTCTTCATTCACAATGCCACTCGGGCCAACAGAAGAAGTAGGAGTCTTTTGTACAGAGGAGGGTTTGGCAACAGGTGCCGGATTCTGAACGTTCACCGCAGTTCCAACCGGACGCTCAGCAGAATCAGAAACAACATGAGGCTTCGGGGGTGCAGAAAACACATGACCACTACGGGTCAACCCGCTCACATAAGCAATATTAACCATAGAAGTTGAAGGCAAAGGCACTTCCTTCCCATCTTCCACAGCAACCGGATTGTATCAGAAGGGAATCGCTTTATCCGAGGAATAAGGTACAGGGCCTGCAGGCTTGATCACCAAAGAAGGAGAGACCTTCGGCTTGCTACCATCATAACGGATGACAACAGGCTCAGGAAGCTTGAACACAAGAGAAATCACATTCACCTCTGGTTCATCTTCATCAACATTTCGATTCTGCAGAATCTCAATGGTACCCTCATCCAACAGCTCTTGAAGCTCTCTGCGCACCTGGCGACAACCCAATCTATTAACAGAGCAGATACGACATCTGTCATGGTCGTGCTCCATATGACTGTAATTACACAGCAGACGATGCAACTCGACCAATGACTGTCGAATATGGCTCACATATTTGACTTTATATTTGCCAGGGCAACCCTGGACCATGTTCACTGATTTCCATGCTCGGGCAATGGGTTCTTCGTAACATTGGGGCCTGAGTCCTCAAAGCTCAGTATGCCGCATCGCATAAGGTCTTGAACCTTAGTCTTCAATGGATAGCAGTTTTCTATATTGTGATCCGGAGCACCGGAATGACAAACACAATGTTGATCGGGCTTGTACCACCACTGCGGGTTAACAGGTACAGCCGGAGGCTCTCTCGGAGTAATCAGTTTCCGCTCTATTAAAGAGGGATAAAGCTCAGCGTATGACATAGGAATGGGATCGAAAGTGATCTTCTTCCTCTCATAATTCAAATTAGCCTGATTACTGGTGCTGCCACGAGGCTGGTAAGCCTGTTGCTGTGGACGATGTTGCTGTTGATACTGAGGTTGTTGCTGATTATGCTGATTATTGTCTCTGAAGACAGGTGCTATATGAGCCATCTGATGCTGATTGCTGGCATGACGCATAGGCTTCCTCTTGGCAGAGGGTCTTCTAGGTTTAGCATGGGACTGCACAGCATGTGCCTCCCCATCTTTCTTCTTAAACGCCCCATATCGTTTAGAAGAGCCTTCATCTTTAGACAACCGTCCTTCACGGACACCTTCCTCCAAACGCATTCCCATATTCACCATTTCGGTGAAATCAGAGGGAGCACTAGCGACCATCCGCTCGTAATAAAACGAACTAAGAGTCTTCAAAAAGATCTTAGTCATCTCCTTCTCTTCCAGCGGAGGAGTAATCTGAGTTGCTAACTCTCGCCACCTCTGGGCGTATTCCTTGAATGTCTCTTTATCCTTCTGAGACATGGCCCTGAGTTGATCACGGTCAGGCGCCATATCAACATTATATTTGTACTGCTTGACGAAGGCTTCGCCAAGATCATTGAAGGATCGGATGTTTGCGCTATCAAGGCTCATATACCAACGAAGAGCTGCACCAGACAAACTATCCTGAAAGTAATGAATCAGCAGTTGATCATTATCTGTTTGAGTAGACATTTTCCTGGCATACATAACCAGGTGGCTGAGAGGGCAGGTGTTCCCCTTGTACTTCTCAAAGTCAGGGACTTTGAATTTGACAGGTATTTTCACACCGGGAACCAAGCATAGTTCAGCAGCAGACTTGCCGAACAAATCTTTCCCTCGGAGGGTCTTCAGTTCCTTGCGGAGTTCAAGGAATTGGTCATTCATTGCATCCATCTTTTCATTAACATCTGGCCTCTCAGACGGCTCAGAATGATAGATGGTGTCGTCTACCCTGGGAATGGTATGCACGACAGGAGGAGGCATTGCAAGGACCGGGCTAGATGTCGGCATAGAAGCAAAAGTAGGAGCTGGAAGATCTGGCATAAAACCAGGAGGCATACCCACGGAAACCCGGTTGGCATGGCATGCGACACAAAATGAGCATTAGCAGCTGGCACAGTTGAAGAAACCACTTCAGATATAACAGTCCTCTGGGGAGGAGTTGCAGGAGGTGGAGAAGGTTGATTCTGAGCAGCCAAGAATTGCTCCATCAGAGCACTCAATCTAGCGACCTCTTCCTTCAGCTCGCGGTTCTCTTGTTCTAACTGATCCATTACTCTTGCAGAATTGGCTCGGGTGTAGTACTGGCGAGTCAACTTGTCTTCAAAATAAATGAAGAGCACATAGTTAGGCCACAGACAAGAAGACCAGAACAACCTGTTTATGCAAAATGATGCATGCAATGCTCGTGCATATGCTTTATTTTTTTATTTCAAAGGAACTTTTAGGGTTCTATTTGCAATTTTTGAAATTTAAAGCATTTAATAGCATATGGAAAATATCTCATCAAATATATATTCGAGACAAAGAAGTACAGCATTGTTGATCATATTACAAGGGAAAAGGAAAATAAACATCCTATGGATCCCTAGAAGCTCGAGATGCCGGAAGACGAGATGCACAAAGCCTCTTGATCTCTCTCTCATATGCTGCTTCCATATCCGCTTTCTCCTTAGCGAGTCGATCATACTTCCTCTTCCAGAATTTGGAAGACTGAGGAAGCAGAGAAGTCCAGGTATCATTCGGATCGTCTATCACCTGATGCTCGAGGAATTCGATCAGAGCATCCTTCTCCTTAAGCTGTTGAAGCAACTCTTCTCTTTCACGGATCCAGGCACGTGAAAGGTCTTCGTTTCTCAACTCCTCTACGCCTTGGTTAGGGAGGGTTGAAGGCCCAACCACAACCAACGGTGTAGGTCTCGGATAATCATACGGCATAAGATACTCTGATGCTCTCTGTCTGACCCAAGAAGTATAAGGCTCCAAAGCTATGCAGTTCTTCGGCCCCAACTCATTCTGCCCTTCTTGTGAATCTTACGCCAAGCGCGGACCATCCTGGCTTTCAGACCTTAGGGATCTTTACCCTCCTGAAAGAACACACCTTCTAACAGAATGTTATGAGGTTTATCCTTTAGGGGGAACCCAAGCTGACGACGTGCTAAGATAGGATTGTAGCTGATCCCACCACATGTACCAAGAAGAGGCACATTAGGGAATTCACCACAATAATCAATGATCTGAACTGTATCATACACGCGATCATACCAAGAGATATCATCATTAGTGAGAGACATAAGTCTCGTAGACCACCGTAGACATCCCTTGTTCTCCTTGAAAGCGACCGTCTGTGGTAAGTGAGAAATAAACCACTTATACAACAGAGGCAAACAGCACACAATAACTCCTCCACCCTTTGCATTCCTCAGGTGCAAAGAGAAATAGGCATCACCCAACAGAGTAGGAACGGGATTAAGAACTGAAAAGATCCTAATGGTGTTCACATCCACAAATTTGTCGATGTTGGGGAACAATACCAAACCATAGATGAGCAACACAAATAAAGCCTCAAAGGCATCCTCACTCCTGGCCTTCCCATAAACGGTAGCTTGAGCAACGAGGAACTCAGAAGGAAGACCCTGAATTCCACCTTTGGTGGTCATCTGAGCTTCAATAAGGGATTCATCTATGTGCAACAAGTCTGCGATCTCTCGAGAAGTCGGAATACTCTCCAAGCCACTGAACGGCACCTGATCCAGAATAGGAATACCCACAAGATGAGCATACTCCTCAAGCGTAGGCAATAGCTGAAAGTCCGGAAAAGAGAAGCAGTGATACAGAGGATCATAGAACTGTGCCAAAGTACTCATCAACCCTTCGTCAACCTGAGTAGTCAACAGAGGCAGAAGCTTCCCATAACGAGCTTTGAAACCCAAGGGATCTAATACATAGGATGTCAGATTCCTTAACTCTTTCAGATCGGGCTGTCTAAAGCTGTACTTCTTTGCATGCCTTTTTGGTTTTTCCATATCTGAAAATTTCGCAAATAAACCCTTTAAGTTCCTTGAATATTTTTTTTCTGATGACATGAATGCATATGAATGCATGAATGTATGAATGTATGAATGCAACAATCACACTCAAGGATCAAGCAAAGCACACCAAACAAAGGTCATGGGAAAGCTCATAGCATCCTTAATATCAATCATCCATTTTGGTGGATTATGGTTTTCACCTTATCAACACCCAAGTTCCATTGATATTAACGATACATGAACCGGCTCAATCATCCTTAATATCAATCATCCATTTTGGTGGATTATGGTTTACACCTTATTGACACCCAAGTTCCATTGATATTAAGGATGTCTGAACGACTCAACCATGAATCACGGGTTTGTTGAGAGTCACGAGCATGGAGTCTCGGTTAAGAGCCACCCAAAGGGAGTGTACTATGGTTTAAACCTGCCGAACATGTTCTACAAGAGGTTCCCATAGTCATCATCCCATCTTTCGAATATTATCGGAGGAACGAATACTCGTATTCCAAAAATATTCTCAAGAGAGACTCTTATGAGTGTAGTATCGCGTAACAATCACATCAGATCTTACATCTGAACGACCTCCGCACTACGTCCTAAAATAGGCCAAGATGGGCTTGGTAAACTAAGGTCCTTGGCTTCTAAGGCTCATGATTGAAAGAATAATGCCTAACCAAAAATAACTTGTGTGACATTATTAATCCAACATGACCTCCACCAAGTGAATGGGCTCGCAAGTCAACTTGCTAAGGAATACTCCACACAAGTCGACAAGACTATGCCATTCTCCTACCCTAAGGTGCACTCGAGTTCGGGTATAGAACTCATCTCACGGAGATCACCAAGCAAACAGCAAGTGTATATCAAGCAATTCAATCATTACAATCAATACAGTAATCCCAAATTGTACAAAAATATGTCAAATAACAAATAAACAATATCATACAACAAAGGTGAAAAGTAGGCAAAACCACCAAGGGCATTTTGTTATCCCCAGTGGAGTCGCCACTTTTCTGTAGCGGTGTATTCGTCACTTTATGATTTATTGATTAAATCTAAAGCAAAGTATACAAAGAATCGAGTCGCCACCGCACTTTTATTTATCCAAAGGAATGGCTAAAAAGCGAACAAAAGCCTAAGAAGTTTTACACGTAGAAAACCAATGAAAAGATCAGAGATCGGGGTAAGGGGTTAATTACGCAATGGGAAGGTGTTAGGCACCCAAAACGTCCTAGGTACTCCTAGGGAACCTCTTTTCACACTTGTTGTACGAATGTTATTTGTTTATGAAATATTTTTGTGCAAACATTGAAGGAAGGGATGAGAAAAGAATATACAAGTTATTATTTTTGTGTTTGAACGGATGAACCCGTTGCCTACGTAACTTTCCATGGAAGGTAAGGATCAAAATGCCGTAGTTCGGCTAAAAGATTTCCAAAATATGAGTGGATTGATTTTAAACAAAAGCCCTAAGGTCTTACGTTATCCACGGGAGAAAACTCAACCTTATACAAACAACAAGTCCACCATGTGAGAAAAGCTTCAACTTGCTAGTGAGGGGTTAACCCTATAATAAGCAAGGAAGTCTTACAATTCAATCACTAAGGACAAAAAGGTGAGATTAACATCAACCAACTAGGATAAATCAAACCTATGGCTAATGTATGAAAACTTATCAAGGATGGACAAAGCCACAAAACAATTGAATGAGTGAAATTAACCAATTAGGAGTTATTCACAAAAAGTGGTCAAGATATGATTAGGATTCAATTCAAAAGAAGTATTATGAAAATGAAGTTTGAAAATCAAAGGCTTAAGGCCTAGGTTTCTAATTTGAAAACAAAATGAGAATGTTTGCACAACAGTTTTCAGGTTTTGGGTTAACATGCAAATGGAGGTTTAAAGAAACAAAAGGTGGGAGGGTGATGAAGTAAAACTTCTTAGATGTTCACCTCTTGAGATCATATGTAGATGATTCAAGTGATTCCTTTGGAATAGGCAACAAAGAGCAATAAGCAAAGTAAATGGATACCGGATGCCAATCAATGGACTTATTCCAATCTCACAAACAAACATGGATATCAGATACCAATCAATGGATTTACACCAATCTCCTAAAACAAAACATGGATACCGAATGCCAATCAATGGACTTACACCAATCTCCTAAAACAAAATAAGACAAGGATACCAGATGCCAATCTATGGACTTATTCCAATATCCAAAGAATGATCATAGGAAACAAATGCCAATAAATGGACTTACAATTGACTCCTCACATACAACAAGCAAAACAAAAGCAATAAGCAAGAGGAAACAAGTTGCCAATAAATGGTCTTACACTCGACTCCAAGGAAATAGGATGCCAATAAATGGTCTTAGTCCCAACTTCTTCCAGATCATAGGAAACAACTGCCAATAAATGGACTTACTATTGACTCCTCAATGGACAAACAAAGGTGTCACAAAGAAATGAACAATGATCATGAAATGATATACAATTAATGATGATAAATGCACAAAGGCACACATAAGCAAATATGCACAGACGAATCAAGTCAAACAAACAAGTCAATTAGCACACACTATACACAATCAATTAGGCTCAAACAAGGTTAGGCTTTACAGCCAACTGGAATGGGGTAATTTGTGCTCTTAACCCTAACATTGAGAGTTAGGGTGAAGCAGATGAAATGGAGATGAGGGGTATGCCTCATAACTCTTATCCCTGGCCTGGGAGAGCTTTTAAACAATAGAAGGTGAAAGTTGGAACTCTTCTCCACAAATGATTTGACTCTATAAGATCTTGGGTTATTATTCACAATGCATCAACACATTATGTGAGCAAAGTGAATGACACACTGAGTAGCAGGAGATGGATTACACATCTCTTTTATCTGCCAATTGCCTCATAAGAGGACTTTACCTGCTTGGCACAAAATTTAAACAATCACAAGCATTGCCTCTTAAGGAGGACTTCAGACAGGTGCCTACCAATAACAGTAGGTCTTCCAGACTACATGGAGATTAGAGATTATACCTAAGTGGTTAAGCAACCAAGCAAAAGCAAAGTTCAAATGAACTTAAAGCAACTTATGTACCTGTGGAAACATCAAACAAATCAGTACAATACTCAGACAATTAAACAACAGTCAATAAGCAACCAATCAGTCCCAATGTACAAAATGAGTAAGCCATAATACAAAACTCAAATGAGTTTGCATCAACCTACAAAACACACAAGTGTTAGTAATCAAAAGCAAACATCAATGCTCAAATGATGGAGCATCATCAACTATGAAGCTTGAATGTTCAACCTGAAATCAAAGCTCAAACATAAGCAACAAACCACTAGGTCAAAGCCTAGGGTCAAAGATGGAGAAAAAATTCAAACAGGAGCTGAAAATTAACATGAATCAACTTCAAACACATCTTGAAACATTCCAAAAGGTCTCACATCAATATCATTAACCAAAAGCATTTCATGATCAATTGAAGTTCAAGGCAATTTTAAAGCTCAAATGTGATCAACCGGAATGAAAAATCTCAATTAAATCATAAACGATTCAAATAATTCCAAGAAAATTCATGCTCATTCACAACATCCATAACATGCATCATACAAAAAATCAGGACAATTGGAGATCATTTGGCATGGCAAACACATCACATAACTTGAACATCAAAAGGTGTGACACAAATTGTCACACCAACTTAGCACAATCATAAAACAGAAATGGAAATTGATAAAAATACCAAATCAACACCAAAATGTCAAGCAATGTGTCTAGTAACTACACACAAAATTTCAGAGCAATTGGATAATTTTTTAGCATTTTATGAAGGTTTGAATGGGGCAATATCACAAATGTATACATGTTCAAACACCCTAGGGAAAAATATTTTCCAGCCAGGCACAAATTTGGAAAAAATGATCAAAAAATAGTAGACAGAACAAGGATCACAATGCAAAAAATTGGGATGAATTTGGATGAGTTTTGCATTTGTTATGATTTTTGCAAGTTTGGAAAAAATATGAAATAAACATGTAACATGAAAATGGATTAAATAAAATATTTATTTAAAATTTAAAAAATGGCGCCAGGCTGCATGAAACGCAGCGTTCCATTAATACGCGTGGCAGTCAAACTCTGGTCAAACAATTTGGACCAATGGAAACGCTCGCGTGGCAATCTCATGAACCAATCATACGCGAGCCCTAAGAAACACATGCAGGCCACGGTTTTTCGTTGCAGAAGAATCAAAAAAGTGTTGCCATAGCCAGAACTTCATCTTCTTCCTCGTGAAGAAGATGAACAGTGAATGTTCATACCACTCAAGAACATTTGTTCTAGAAATCCAAATCAAACACATCATCACATAGTATATTCCATGTAGATCACGAATTTATGCATAGCTAAGCCTAAATCATCACACACAAGTGGAATCGAGCAAGATAACATTCATCCATAAAACTTTAATTCAACCTAACTCAGTCAATTTTACACCAAAGTTCATGATTCAAAGCTCAGAGTGATCAGCATAAAGAGATCTACCACAATATCATAATAAATTTGAGAAAAAGAGAGATCGATTCATGACCTCTTGAAGTGCAGATCTGTTGAATCGTGTTATCCAAGCCTTTGTGATGCTCCAAATCTCTTCTATGATGCTTGTATGGATGATTAATGGAAGGAATGAGCTTCAATTGCGCATGAATCCAACAGAATTTCAAATCACCATTAATGCTCCAAGCTTTGAGTATGAACAAAACAGGCAAGGATTCTCTTGGTTCCACGTGCAAAGTTACTCAAGAACTCTTCAGGATCAAGAATCAAGCAATGGAAATGGCTTGGATGTGAAGAATTTTGAAGAAAATTTGAGAGAAATTTTTTTGAGAGTTTTGGATCTAGATTTGAAAGTTGTTGTTAATGCTGAAAATAGTTAGGTTTTAGTTTATATATGCAATGCTAAACCTGTTTTAATCATGCTTAGGCCAATGCTAATTGTAATTAGCAAATTATGGAGTGTAAGTGCAAATTGATCTTTCACCTCTATGCATGAAATGCATGCATGAACAGTGCACGAAATTCCTTCCAATTTCACTTAAAATCTGATTTTGGAGCCAATGGCAATAGCAAAATGTTCAAATAATGCACCAAATTTGAATTTCATGATTTCCCTCCAAAAAACCAATGAATTACCAAATGATCATATGAATATAATTTGTGCAATGCAATGCATGATTTGGAAACTAGAGGTCAAAAGGAGAAAAATGCAAAAAGAGCCATCCATTTTGGAGTTTTGGTTGAAAAGTTATGTCCATTTGAATCTTCAAGTACACTTTGCCATGTTTTGATCATATCTCCTTAACCACACATGAGAAATTGATGATCTTGGACTTTTTGGAAATGGGAGAGAAAGATCTACAACTTTCATGTTCAACAAAATTTGATTTGAAGCTTTGTTGATGATGTAATATGAAGTTGAAGTTGGGTTAAAACCTTTCCATTTTTGAAAATTTCAAATTATAGGTCACTTACTATTTTTGGAAATTTTTTACCTAACTTCAAAAAATCTTCAATGTGAGTGTTTGAAATGTCAAATGAGACTTGTTTGAACATAAATGAAGTATTTCTAATCACCTCCCACCTCCAAATCCACAGTTGACTTGGCAGTTGACTTTCTAGGCCTTCAGTTGACCTGAAAATATTCTGATGAGATTCAAGCCTCTACCACTTGGGATTTTGCTTCAAAATGACATCATAGCTCATATGAACTCTTGTGAATGATTGTGGGGTCCAAATTCTCAAGAATGGCCACCATCTATTGCTCAATGAATGCCTTTGGATTGCCTTGACTGTGATTGCTTCATCTGCAAGACAAAGGTTAGATGACATATTTTTGTACTTTTGGTTAGTGATAAAAAGAAAAGCAATGATATACAAATGCAAGGAATGCTTGGTGATCAAGAACCACTCTCAAAAAGATAACCCACCCATAGGGAAGGAGGCAAGGTGCACAATGATCCTTGGGGCAATGATATGATATGATGCCATGAGGGATCTTAGGGACAAAATTGGGGTCTTACAGCAGGTAGCCATGAAACCCTAATTTCTGATTAAATCCAGATGAACACTCTGATAGCTTTGAATCCTTCACTGATGAACTGAGGACCATAATAAGATACTTGGACCCCCCTGAGACCCTTGAGACTTGTATACTTAGAAAATGAAGTCCAATTCTCAATCTTGCTTTGTGTGGGCTCCTTCTGTTAAGGAGTGATCGATCAAAACCTGATCTCCATGTCACTAATGCAGTATGCAATGAGTATGACCTAATATGATGCTAATGAAGTGTAAAACATAATCCCATGCTTCCAGGAAAAATGAAGGGTAAATTTTGGGGTATTACAGCTGCCCCTATTCAATCAACTGGAAACCCGAAAGGAAGATAGCAACGGCTTTTGCACTTTCGAGGTATCAAGTGATTGAATACGATAAAAGCCCGAAAATTTACACTGAAGTGAAAAAATGAAGTAACAATGCCTGTCAGAATCGGCCAAGAGGTGGTCTTGAAAAAGAATCCGTCTGGTACGGTGAGAGTCGGTCTGAACACCGAAACAAGGAATGTTAGCCTGAATACCAAAATAAATGGTAACACAGAAATAACCATGGCCTGAATGCCGCTCATCAATCTGAATACTAGAAATGACTTCGATCTGAGCATCGGACGATACTTGATTATCAAACATCGGTCTGAACACCGGGAAACTGGCCTGAATGTCACTTCGGTCTGAATACCAGAAAACTGGCCTGAATGCCACAAGTTGCATCGACCTGAATGTCGGAAACTTCTTCAATCTGAACATCAGAAAACTGGCCTGAATGCCACTTCGGTCTGAATACCGGAAACTTGGCCTGAATGCCACAAGTTGCATCGACCTGAATGTCGGAAACTTCTTCGATCTGAACATCAAAAAACTGGCCTGAATGCCACTTCGGTCTGAATACCGGAAACATGGCCTAAATGCCACAAGTTGCGTCGACCTAAACGTCGGAAACTTCTTCGATCTGAACATCGGAAAACTGGCCTGAATGCCACTTCGGTCTGAATACCGGAAACTTTCATGCCTGTCAGCATCGGCAGAAATAGGGAAAATGATAATTGAGGCGGCGCGTGGGCCAACTACCCCTGCTGGGAATAATAAAGATAAGTCATGAATAATCTTCAGTCTGAGTACTGGAAACAACTTCTGGCTTATCACTTGGGATACCGAGAATGCCTTATGCTTTACATGCGTATGTTTGAATTTTTCGATGGCGTAATGCTCCATGAAAATGGAAATGCTACGCAATTTGGGAGGATGCAATGCAATATGATTCTACATGCAGGGATGCGAAATGCTTGATTAGAGAGAACGCCAAGCTGAGGCAAGGAATTTTGCTGGGGAAATGATCACCATCTTCTGGACCCTGGCAAGGCTGTTGGAGATGCACAGCACAAAGAATTCTGGGGGGAAATGACCCGCCACACGGTGTTCTGGCAAATAACAAAATACCGAGGCTCTGACTAGGAAGAGAATGGCACTGAAAACTTGCTGCTGAGGAAAGCGACAGTGGTTCTGGCAACCATAATCTGCGAGAGAGACGACTCAGCAGGGGAAGCAAACACCGATACGGTACCGAGATTCTGCTTCAAGGAAAGAGAGCATGGGTCTAGCGTCGAGATCATCGATCTGGCATCGAACTCTGAGGAGTAGCCGCTTCTGTTGGGAAGATACAGTCTGGCACTGTCAACTCCACTGGGGATATACAATCTGACATTGTCGACTCTACTGGTGAATGTATAATCTGAAACAAATGCTTGGGGAAGTACAGCAGTGAGAGCCTGCTGGGGATTGAAGAATCCAACGCTCGGACCAGCTCTGCAGGGATAAGATACCAAATTCCAACTGTTGAGGAAAAACATTCGCGATCATTTGATGGGGACCTTAAGGAAATGCCCCGAGCGTACCTGTAAAGCTCTTATGTTTCATGATGCAATGTTTATCAAAAATTCGGACGTCATTTTTGCAAACAAAACAGTAAAATGAAAATGAACACAGAGATGTACTGAATAACATGATTTTATTGATTGAGTGGCCTCTGAATAGGTATTTACATCAGGAAGCAATCCCTGGAAAGAGGTAATTGCACAACAGATAAAAACAGAAATTAATCTAATGGCAATGTGAAACGGATTTCTATTGGGTTCCAATTCTGCTATGATTCGCTCGTCTTCAAGGTCCTCCAAATGATCAGCTTTCCAAAAAAGGTGATTGGATTGTTTCCTATCCTTCGGAAGTTTCCGGTTATCGACACGAGATGATATTCAGAACTACTCAGAACGCAGCCATTCGCTTAATCCCTAACTTTTGCCTGGATCGCCCTTTCAGGTTTTCAATCCACCGGGATACCCATTTTTGCCTAAGTTGCCCTTTCAGGTTTTCAACTTACCGGGTGTACAATCTTTTCATTTTTTAATCCCTAACTTTTGCCCGAACCTTTTTCATTTTCTTGGTTCGCCGGGATGCCCATTTTTTTGCCTGGACTATTCTTTTTATCGTCCAGCGGGTCTATTTTATGCGAAGTATTTTTTAACTGCGTGTGAGTTCACAGGGGAAGTGAAGTTTTCACCATCCATAGTTGCAAGCATTAAGGCTCCACCATCAAAAACCTTGGTGACAATATACGGTCCATCATAGTTAGGAGTCCACTTGCCCCTGTGATCTGTCTGAGGAGGAAGGATCCTTTTCAACACCAAATCTCCGACTTGGAAGCATCGAGGACGCACTTTCTGATCAAAGGCTCTCTTCATCTGATTCTGATACAATTGTCCATGATAAATGGCTGCCATTCGCTTCTCTTCGATAAGACTCGACTCATTGAACCTTGTCTGAATCCATTCAGCTTCGTCTAACTTGACATCCAACATGACTCTTAGAGAAGGAATCTCCACTTCAACAGGTAGGACTGCTTCCATACCATACACAAGGGAATAAGGGGTTACCCCGGTCGATGTATGTACTGAAGTACGGTACCCATGCAAGGCGAAGGGTAGCATCTCATGCCAATCTCTGTACGTAACGACCATCTTCTGCACAATCTTCTTTATGTTCTTATTTGCTGCCTCAACAGCACCGTTCATCTTAGGACGATAAGGGGAAGAGTTGTGATGTTGAATGTTGAATTTCTTGCACAACTCTTTCATCATTTTGTTATTGAGATTAGAACCATTATCAGTAATGATTCTTTCGGGAATCCCATAACGACAAATGATTTCTTTCTTGATGAATCGGGCAACCACATGTCTGGTGACCTTCGCAAATGACGCTGCTTCGACCCACTTGGTGAAATAGTCGATGGCAAAAAGGATGAAGCGATGCCCATTGGAAGCAGTCGGCTCAATCTTTCCAATCATATCAATGCCCCATATAGCAAATGCCACTGCGAAGACATCACATTCAGAGGATTTGGCGGCATATGCACCTTATCAGCAGAAATCTGGCATTTATGACACTTCCGAGCATATTTGAAACAATCAGATTCCATGGTCATCCAGTAATAACCCGCTCTCAACCATTTCTTAGCCATTTCATGTCCGTCGGCATGAGTACCGAAGGAGCCTTCATGAACTTCCTGCACTAACATGTCTGCTTCGTGTCTATCCACGCATCTGAGCAAAACCAAGTCGAAGTTCCTCTTATACAGCACATCGTCTTTGTTCAAGAAGAAACTGCCTGCCAATCTTCTCAAAGTCTTTCTATCATTGTTGGATGCCCCTGCAGGGTACTCTTGATTCTTCAGAAAGCACTTGATGTCGTGATACCAGGGCTTGTCATCAACTATCAGTTCAGCAGCAAACACATACGCGACCCTATCAAGACGCATAACATCGATCCTGGGAGCATATTTCCACCGAATCACCTTGATCATGGAGGATAGAGTAGCAAGGGCATCTGCCATCTGGTTCTCATCACGAGGTATATGATACAACCTTACTGTTGTGAAGAAAGTCAACAGTCTTCTCGTGTAATCTCTGTAGGGGACCAGATTAGGCTGGAGAGTATTCCAATCACCATTCACTTGATTGATCAATAGAGCTGAATCTCCGAAGATGTCCAGAGTCTTGATTCTCAAATCAATGGCTTGCTCAATACCCAAGATACAAGCCTCATACTCAGCTTCATTATTGGTGCACTCAAAAGTCAGACGAGCGGTGAAAGGCATGTGGGCACCTTTCAGAGTGGTAATGACAACACTAATTCCACTTCCTTTGGCATTGACGGCCCCATCAAACATTAAAGTCCACTTTTCCTCTGGATCAGGTCCCTCCTCAACAACTGGCTCTTCACAGTCTTTCATCTTGAGGAACATGATGTCTTCATCCGGAAAATCAAACTTCATCGGCTCATAATCATCAATCGGCTGTTGAGCAAGATAGTCTGACAGAATACTCCCTTTGATGGATTTCTGGGATGTATACTGGATGTCGTACTCTGTCAGTACCATTTTCCAACGAGCAACCCTTCCGGTGAGAGCTGGCTTCTCAAATATATACTTGACTGGATCCATTTTGGAGATCAGTAAGGTCGTGTGAGTCAGCATGTATTGTCTCAATCGCTTAGCAGCCCATGCAAGTGCACAATATGTCTTTTCAAGCATTGAGTATCTCGACTCGCAATCTGTGAATTTTTTACTCAGGTAGTAGATGGCATGCTCTTTCCTACCTGTCTCGTCGTGTTGACCGAGAACACAACCCATGGAATTATCAAGTACTATCAAATACATAATCAGCAGTCTCCCTGGGACTGGAGGCATAAGGATTAGAGGATTCTGCAAATATTCTTTTATCTTCTCGAAAGCCCTTTGGCAATCATCATTCCACCTGATGGCCTGATCTTTTCTCAACAATTTGAATATTGGCTCACACGTGGCTGTTAGGTGAGAGATGAACCTTGCAATGTAGTTCAACCTTCCTAAGAAACCACAGACTTGTTTTTCTGTTCTTGGCTCAGGCATTTCTTGTATCGCTTTCACTTTGGCCGGATCCACCTCAATCCCTTTCTCACTAACAATAAAACCCAGCAGTTTTCCAGATCTCACTCCGAAAGTACACTTGTTCGGATTAAGCCTCAGCTTGAATTTCCTTAAACGCTCAAACAGTTTCTTCAAATTCACCAAATGTTCTTCTTCCATCTGAGATTTGGCAATCATATCATCAACATAAACCTCAATTTCATGATGAATCATATCATGGAAAAGAGTTACCATAGCTCGTTGATATGTTGCCCCATCATTTTTCAGACCAAACGGCACCACCTTGTAGCAGAAGGTGCCCCATGGGGTTATGAAAGTTGTCTTCTCCATGTCTTCTGGTGCCATCTTAATTTGATTATAGCCAGAAAAGCCATCCATGAAGGAAAATACCGAGAACTGAGTCGTGTTATCCACCAAAACGTCGATGTGAGGTAATGGGAAATCATCTTTAGGGCTAGCTTTGTTCAGATCCTGGTAGTCGACACACATCCGTACCTTCCCATCCTTCTTAGGTACGGGAACGATATTTGCAACCCATGACGGATAATTTGTAACCGCTAGAAACCCTGCATCCAACTATTTTTGCACTTCTTCCTTTATCTTGACAGCCATCTCTGGTCTTGTTCTTCTGAGCTTCTGCTTGACCGGAGGACAATCCTCTTTGAGAGGCAAACGGTGTACCACAATGTCTGTGTCAAGCCCTGGCATGTCCTGATAAGACCAAGCGAAGATATCAACATACTCTCGCAGCAATTCAATCAACCCCTTCTTCACATTGTCTTCCAAAGCAGCCCCTATCTTGATTTCTCTCTTGGCATCCTCGGTGCCGAGATTAATCACTTCAATAGACTCTTGATGCGGTTGAATGACCCTTTCCTCCTGTTTTAACAACCTGGCAAGTTCTTCAGGGAGTTCACAGTCTTCATCACCCTCTTCTTCAGCTTGAAAGATTGGAATTTCAAAGTCGAAGCGAGCCATAACAGAACTGTTATCAATAGGATCCGACGACGTGCATCTGCATGAGTCATGGTATGTGCTTATGAGTGTGAACAAGAAGTGGAAACTAAACAAAACATTACCAAATATATTTTTGATTTTTGAAAACTGCAAAAATAGAAAGATAGTGAACAAAATATTTGAATGCAAAAAGACGTCCTTTATTTATGATAAAAAATGCAGGTATTCACATAGATGAGCCCTACAATGAGTCATCACGCCCTGGGCGGAACGTAAGACTTGGATATGCATGAATAAACAAAGAAAATTACTCTTTAAGAAGAGTGACTTGGATAATCTCTTCAGAAGACCAATTACGGAGAACTTCACCCGGGACCCTTGGACACACCCAGTTGTCAATGTCGTAATCACTATCCCCATCTTCTTTGTTGATTGCAGAGACCTGGCCGTACTGAATGATGCCAGCACTGGAGAAAGTAATCGGCCCCTGACGAGTCTGAGGCGTTGAAGTTGTAGAAGTCAATGCAGACTGATACCCAATCCCAAACTTGTCTTCCTTTACAGGTAAATCCACCAGACATCCCCAACCGGGAGCAACACCTGAATTTACCAAGGCATGTGCCTGCTTGAAGGACGACAAAGAGGCATCTGCTTCAACCTCTTCCACTGGAGCTGCATCCTTGACTTGAACTGCCTCAAAGGCCTGACACAGGGTCTCATGAATCTCACCTTCTACCTCTACATACTTGAATATAGACAGGTTACTGACCAGAATATCCTCCTCACCACAGACAGTGATAATTCTTCCGTTGACCGGGAACTTGATCTTCTGATGCAAGGTCGAGGAGACTGCCCCAGCATTGTGGATCCAAGGACGACCCAACAAGCAGTTATACGAAGGACTGATATCCATCACATAGAATACGGTGTTAAAGGTTTGTGATCCAATCTGAATTGGCAATTCTACCTCTCCGAACACCGACCTCTTAGAACAATCGAAGGCTCTTACCACAAGATCGGAAGGCTTCAAGATCAAACCTTCTACATCTAACCTTGACAGGGCTCTCTTGGGTAGCACATTGATAGAGGAACCTGTATCCACCAGAACATGGGATAGCACAGTGTCTTTACACTCCATCGAGATGTGCAAAGCCTTGTTATGATCGCGTCCAACTGGCGTCAAGTTAGAATCAGTAAAACCCAACCCGTTGCTTGTATGAACATTTGCAACGATCCCTTATAGTTGGTTCACTGAGATCTCCTGAGGCACATATGCAGCATTAAGGACCTTCAGGAGTGCCTCCCTGTGTGCCTCCGAACACAGCAGGAGTGAGAGAATAGATATCTTGGATAGCGTCTGAATCAACTGATTGACTACCTTGTAATCGCTTTTCTTTATAATTCTCAAAAGTTCGTCCACATCCCTCGTAAAAGCAGGCTCAGAGCCAGCCTGTGGTGCAGAGGTACCCTCATTCACAACTTGCTTGCCTTTGGCCTTCGCCGCGGCGTCAGCACTATAAGGTTGGGTAACCGGTGGTGAGAACAGTCTACCACTTCTGGTGAATCGCCCGATTCCACCAACATTGTCCACTGCGGGATCTTTTATCTCAATTCCAGGTTCAGACTTCTGATCCTACACCTCTTCTACTTTCAGTGGCTGCTCCACTCCATGATCATGCGTGTACACACTCCCCCCGTAATGCCAAGGAATGACCCTTTCACTGGTGAAAGGTAAAGGACCAGGGGTCGTGATGGTCATAGTGGATTGATGCGGTCGCACTGGTGGTACCGGTTGTGCTACTGGCGCACTGATCTGAGCGGTCGGATAGAAAATTGTGATAGTGGCAACGTCACAGTCATACTCAGAAATCTTATTTATTGAAGTACAAACATCCGAAACATCGGAATCAAGTTCAGCAAGTACATCAGAATCAAACACCATGTTTGGAATATCAGCAACAGCATCAGAAAAATTAATTACATAATTGGGAATTACAAAATCAACAGGAACAACATTTGTAAATTCTTCAGCATCTCCAAGAAAGAGAGGATTAACATCTGCATTCTCGACAACCCCTTCAACAGACCTTTGGGCAGATAAGTCTTCAGCTTGGAGGATACCATCGTCAAGCAAGGCCTGGATACCCTGTTGTAGCTTCACACAACCCCCACTCTGTGCAACACAACCCAAACAACCGCTCCCACAGCCGGGGAAAACATCTGCCTTTAGCAAGTATTCTTTGATTTCTAACAGCGGAGTCTTCAGCTTCAACACCTCCTTGACTATTTTGACATCTCCTTCAACCATGTTAACATTTACTCTACCATGTTGCGGCATAGGATTGTTGACAACATTAGGAGTCGGCCGAAAGTTAATGGCCTTTGAATCAATAAGGCCCTGAACTACGTGCTCAAAAGCTTTGCAGTTCTCAATAGTGTGGCCAGGTTCCCCAGAGTGGAAATTACACCTAGCATTGGCGTCATAACCCACTGGAAGCCTGCCAACGGGAGGAGCCAAAGTGCGTAACTGCACAAGTTGCAAATGTTGAAGGTTGGGAAGCAACTGGGCGTACGACATCGAAAGAGTGTCGAAACACCTATCCATCATCCTCTGTCTCTGTTGATAAGCAGGTCTGTTACCCTGTTGTTGTTGGTATTGATTTTGTTGACGTTGAGGTTGTTGTTGTTGCACTGGTGCTACAGCCGGAATGGTCACTGCTGCAACATAAGGTTGTTGATGGTAATTCTGAAAGTTATTCCTTCGGTTACCTCTGTTCTGATAAGAAGATATGGAATTTGCATCCCCTTCTCTCCTCTTCTATCCTCCTAAGAACGGCTTCTTTGACCCCGAAGATGATCCAACCCCATTTTGGATCTTACATGTCTTCAAGTAGTTCTCCACCCTCTCACCGGTAGAGACCACATCAGCAAAATTCGAGGCGTTGCAACCCACCATACGCTCCAAATAAGATCCAGGCAGTGTGTTCATAAACATGTTGGCCATCTCTTTTTCCAACATCGGAGGCTGAACACGGGAAGCCAACTCTCTCCAACGTTGAGCATACTCTTTGAAGAACTCGTTGCTCTTGAGAGACAGATTCTGGAGCTGAGTCCTGTCAGGTGCCATATCCGTATTGTACTGATATTGCTTCACAAAGGCCTCAGCCAAGTCTCTCCAGCAGCGAATATGGGCTCTGTCCAGCCTCATATACCACTCCAAGGATGCCTCAGCTAGGCTGTCCTGGAAGAAGTGCATAAGCAGCTTCTCATCATCAGAATACGCGATCATCTTGCGGAAGTAAGCTTGTACATGAGTCTTAGGGAAAGAGTTGCCATTGTACTTATCAAACACGGGGACTTTGAATTTTGGAGGAACTCTCACGCCTGGGACCAGCCCCAAGTCAGCAACATCCACACCAAGAGCATTCTGCCCTTCCACAGCTTTCAACCTCTCTTCCAGTCTCCGAAACATAGGGTCCATACCATGGCCCATGCCAAAGTCCTCCTGAAGCAGGGGGGATTGATCCTCCTGATCATCATGGATGGGTTGTTGACCAAGGTTGCCATGTGGAATTGGGATAGGCCCCGGTCCATTGGGTCCATTAGCCTCTCCAGCGGGAGGATCAGCCACAACCTCCGGTTGAGTAGTAGGGGGATTCCCCATTACCAACAATCTAATCTCCTGCTGTCCCTGAGCCACTCCTTGGACCACTTCCATGAACTGATTCATGCGAATCCTCATCTCAGCGAGCTCTGCTTGTAAACCTTCCATTGCTCTCTGTTGATTCCTTCGGGTACCGTATCGGTGAATGCCTGAGTCAGCTATCCTAATAGTGGAATACCAAACAAGATGAGAACACTGCGGCGGTACCTGTTATGCAAGACATGCTAATGAATATGCAAATGCAATGACATGTTTATCAATTTCAAAGGATATTCTACCCCTTGATTCCAGTCTCACATTAGATAAACAGTGTAAGAAAACCCCGACTAGAATCAAGAAGAAGATATAAACCCCTAGGAATAGACAAACATGATGCATGCAATGCTTATGATTTAATTTTTATATCAGAGGAACTTTAGAGTCTTATTTGCAAATTTTGGAAATATTAAACGTTTATCACATACGGAAATATCACGTCAATTAATATTTGGAAATGTTTTTACGCCAAAGAAGTACAGTCTTGGTAACCAAATACAATACAAGAGAGAAGGAAAATGAACATCCTATGGATCCCTAGAAGCAATCGTCCAAAGCCCTCGAGACCGGAAGATAAGCTGCATGAAGCCTCTTCACCTCCCTCTCATAGGCTGCCTCCATATCTGCCTTCTCTTTAGCGAGTCGATCATACTTCCTCTTCCAAATCTTGGAAGACTGAGGAAGTAGAGAAGTCAATACATCATCAAGATCATCAATAACCTGGTGCTCAAGGAACTCTATCAAAGCATCCTTCTCTCTGATCTGCTGAAGCAACTCCTCTCGTTCACGGATCCAAGCACGCGAACGGTCTTCGTCTCTCAACTCCTCTACTCCTTGGCTAGGGAGGGTTGAAGGCCCAGCCACAACCAAAGGTGTGGGTCTTGGATACTCATAAGGAATGAGGTACTCGGAAGCTCTCCTCCTAACCCAAGAGGTATAGGGTTCCAAAGCGATACAGTTCTTCGGACCTAGCTCCTTCCTTCCCTTCCTATGAATCTTGCACCAAGCGCGGACCATCCTGCCCTTCAAGCCTTGGGGATCTTTACCCCCCTGAAAGAACACACCCTCTAACAGAATGTTATTGGGTTTATCCTTTAGGGGGAACCCAAGCTGACGACGTGCCAAAATAGGGTTGTAGTTAATTCCACCGCATGTACCAAGAAGAGGTACATTGGAGAATTAACCACAAGAGTCGATAATCTGCACACCATCATATACACGGTTGTACCAAAAGATATCATCATTAGTGAGAGACATAAGTCTCGTGGACCACCGTAGACATCCTTTGTTCTCCTTGAAGGCGAGCGTCTGAGGCAAGTGCGAAATAAACCACTTGTACAACAGAGGCAAACAACACACAATGGTACCACCACCCTTTGCATTCCTCACATGCAAAGAGAAATAAGTGTCACCCAACAGAGTAGGAACGGGATTAAGAGTAGAGAAAATCCTAATGGCGTTCACATCCACAAACTTGTCGATGTTGGGGAATAACACTAGCCCATAGATGAGAAGTACAAATATGGCCTCAAAGGCGTCCTCACTCATGGTCTTCCCAAACATAGTAGCTTGATCAATGAGGAAATCAGACGGGAGACCTTGAATTCCACCTTTGGTAGAAATATGAGCACCAATAATAGATTCATCTATACGCAACAGATCAGCAATCTCTTGAGAAGAAGGAACTCTCTCCAAGCCACTGAACGGCAACTGGTCTAGGATAGGTATGCCCACAAGATAGGCATACTCCTCAAGCGTGGGCAAAAGCTGGAAATCCGGAAAAGTGAAGCAACGGTACAAGGGATCATAGAACTGCACCAACACACTCATTAGACCTTCATCCACTTGAGTAGCCAGAATAGACAGAAGCTTCCCATGACGAGCCTTAAATTCCAAGGGATCTAATACATAGGATGTCAAACTCCTTAACTCTTTCAAGTCGGGTTGTCTGAAACTGTACTTCTTCGTATTCCTTCTTTGCTTATCCATGTCTAAAAATTTGCAAATAGACCTCTTAAGTTCCTTGAAAATTTTCTCATTGTTGATGATATGGATGTGTATGAATGCATGAATGCATGGATGCAACAATCACACTCAAGGATCATGCAAATCACACCACACAAAGGTCATGGATGGATCAAGTCATCCTTAATATCAATCATCCATTTTGGTGGATTATGGTTTACACCTTATCAACACCCAAGTTCCATTGATATTAAGGATACACAAGAACAGATCAACCACGAATCAAGGGTTTATTGCGAGTCGCGAGCATGGAGTCTTGGTTAAGAACCACCCAAAGGGAGTGTACTATGGTTAAACCTGACAATCATGTTCTACAAGAGGTTCCCATAGTCATCATCCCATCTTTCGGATATTATCGGATAAACGACTACTCGTATTCCAAAAATATTCTCAAGAGAGACTCTTATGAGTGTAGTATCGCATAACAATCGTATCAAATCTTACACTTGAACGATCTTCGCACTACGTCCTAAAAATAGGCCAAGATGGGCGTGGTAAACTAAGGTCCTATCCTAAGTGAATGGGCTTGCAAGTTAACTTGCTAAGGAATAACTCCACACAAGTCAACAAGACTATGCCATTCTCCTATCCTAAGTGCACTCGAGTTCGGGTATATAACTCATCTCACGAAGATCACCAAGCATACAAGGAATTAATATTCAAATAATTCAATCATTACATACAATACAGTAATCCCAAATTGCACAAAAATATGTCACAAAGCAATATACCATACAATACAACAAATATGAAAAGTAGGCAAAACCCACTAGGCAAATGATTATCCACAGCAGAGTCGCCACTTTTCTGTAGCGGGGTATTCGTTACCATTAGAGATATTGACTAAATCCAAGGTAAACCATAAAAGTCGAGTCGCCACCGCACTTCTATTTATCCAAAGGAATGGTTAGAAAGCGAACAAAAACCTAAAAGTTTTATCGAATCAAAAACTAGTAAAAATGTCAGAGATCTGGGTAAGGGGGTTGGTTATGCAATGGGAAGGTTTTAAGCACCCAAAACATCCTAGGTACTCCTAGGGATCCCTTTTCATAAGTGTTGTTCTAGTCTAAAGGGTGTAGGTATATCTAAAGTACTATTTACTAAAAGGGAGGTTAAAAGAAAATGACTCGCAAGGATGTCGCATCCACTGCCTACGTATCTCATCTGAGTATGAGAATCAGAGTCTTCGTAGCTCGGCTACCTATGGGTTAAAGAGAAGTGTTCTCGGTAAGACGTCGCGTCTTATGCCTACGTATCTCATCTGAATGAGAATCAGAGCAAAACGTAGTTCGGCTAACTAGGGGTTAAGGATTGCCATCTGAACATGGACTTACAAAAGAGGACACCAGCTATGTCAAAGGAGGGTGGGCAGTGTGTTCAACGTCCTAGCAGTAGGTGTCGCAGCTCGCTGAATCGAGTCTTAGGCAATTACCTCTTTGCAATAAAACGGACTGACATGCCACAAGATCGGAGACGCACGGAAGGTCTAAAAGTGGGGAAGCTCTGCTCTAGAGTTGTCATGCAATATGGACCTATGTGTTAGGATTTACAAAGGGGAACATCTACCTAATGTTAGCATGCAAAGAATAAGGGAATTCTACCTATGTTATCATATAAACGGTTCTACCTAATGGGTTCTACCTAAACGGAACAAGAGTCGACAGATGGAGCGCGGAGAGGAGTTACGGATAAGGGTAGATGGCGATGCCGGAGGCAATCGACTTACAGGTAGATGGCGATGCCTGAGGCAATCGACTTACAAGAGGATGGATGAATGCGTGTTGGTTCTGTTAAGTTTTGAAAATGATTACTCGACGTTGGATCGAGCTTTTGATCTTATTTTGAAATGGTTATCGGATGTTCGTTTTAATTCTTGTATTAACAGGTGACTAAAGAAATAAAGAAATAAATATTATACACTTTATGGGAGAGGGGTACATTTGTTATGAATGGGGATTGTTCATGGCAAACAAACAATAAGAATATATGCCTCATACATCATACAAGTAGGCAACAATTATCAATCAGATCGGATAAATAAACAATATATAATCAAACCAAAGAATCAAATAATGGAGCATTTAAACAATGCATGGGAGTATGAACATGTTAAATAATCAAGCAATAGAAAGCATGAATGAGAGAAACAAGTATAAAAGATAACAGATGAATCAAACAGATGAAAATATACACACGAAGGGTCCACTGAATAATTTAATCAGGAAATGAGGTAAGGACCAAATAAAATCAAGGTAAAAGGCCTCTAATACATGGCATATGAGATGGACAAGGGAGGATCAAAAGATCTCTTCAATTGTCATAAGCAATCCCTAAGTCAAACATCGATCATAAAGAAGTCAACTAAAAATTCAAGTCAACTTAAAAAATAACAAATAAATAGCAAATTAATCAAGAAAATTAAGAAAAATTAAAATAAATAAGGTGGGGTCAGGACATCATCATCCCCTAAAAAGATTTTAAAAATAACGAAAATTGGTACATAAATTAATTAAAATAAAACAGAGGTCAAACCAAAAGTCAATTAATGAGACTAGGTTAGAAATAAATCAAGAATAAATTGAAAATGTGAAATAAAATTTCAAGAAAAGGTCAGGTTGACCATGAGACAGTGGTCAACCTACATCCCAAAAATCAAATGCTAACAATAATTTTAAGTCATAAAAATAAAATCAATAAAAAAAAGTTTGTTAAAATGGACCATTTAGAATAAATAATTAAAATAAAATATTAATATTAAAAAAATACGAAAATAAATTTTTTATAAAATTAAATAAAACGTTAAGAAAAGTGAAAAATATTTTTGGGTAATTTTATGGACGAAGAAAATATTTTAAATAAGAAAAAGAAATACGAAAATGGAAGGATTAATGGTGATGAACATGGTAAGCAAGCGTAGATATATCAAAACATGGCCATGGAAGAGATGATTACCTAATGGAAAATAGAAGTGGAATGGAATCTGATATGTGATGAAGCTTTGCCTCCTTGCCACGAAATTCCAATGCTCCTTTAGGGTTAGGGTTTCAGCTTCTTAAATAGGGTGGATTAGGTGTTCTCATGGGCTTTTTAATAAGTGATTTATCCATAAGAATAAAAGTGTGAAGTGAGGTGTAAAATGTTGTTATTTTGGGTCAAACTTAAGTGAATGGATGTCCAATGCATGGCCAAAAGAGGTAAAAAAAATGTGACTGGTTTGTGCAGCATGCTTAGAAAACCTGATTGGGCCAGCCAGACCCAAAATCTGCCTAGAAAATCAAGTCATGGTGCCCACTTTAAATGAATGTATCTCTCAAACCATGGATCCAAATGAGATGATTCCAAAAGGATGTGAAAGAGTACATGGCAAGGTATAATTTTTGTGAAGAAAGTATTTTTAAATGATGCCTTGAAGTGCAAGAAAACTGGCCAAGAAGTCTTGACAAATTCTGAAGATTTTGGACTTAGAAATTTTTCTAAGTGTCCTAAAAAAATGTCTCACTTTGACTAAGCATAACTTTCTCAATTCTAATCCAAATGGAGCAAACTTTATATATCTAGAAAGCCTGGAACAAGAGGAACAACTTTCATGTTGGATAAATTTTCAAATTGAGCTTTTATCTTGATGAAAAATGGGCTTAAAGTGAGTGCAATAATCATTAAACTTGCCCTAAATGGAAAGTCAACTATTTCCAAATTAAGTAACTTTTCCAATTCCTGATTAAACGATGAATCCATGATCCAACCTTGATCAAATTTCATATGTAGGATCCCCTAGGCATGGATTTTGAGATTCCACTCTCAAAATGTCAGGAGTTGACTTTTCTGGCCCCACAGTTGACTTTTCCCAAACTGTCTGATTCCCGATTCCATTGATCAATTGAAGCACTTCTAGCTCAAATAAAGAGCTGATTTTTTGTATGTAGACCCTTGTGGACATATGGAGGGCCATGGAAAAGAGTTTCACCCAAAGAATTAGAAATAAACTGATTTTATACCAAACCCTAGTTTTAGGGCAAAATGATCAGGAACTGATTGCACTGATTGCCAATGGATCTTTCTGAGATAATTGTGAATCTTCCTAGGCCAAGATGCCTCTCTAATCATGACATGGATGAGCTCCTCTACTTCCAACCAAACATTTCCTGTTGCAGGTAGCCATGAAACCCTAATTTCTGATTAAATCCAGATGAACACTCTGATAGCTTTGAATCCTTCACTGATGAACTGAGGACCATAATAAGATACTTGGACCCCCCTGAGACCCTTGAGACTTGTATACTTAGAAAATGAAGTCCAATTCTCAATCTTGCTTTGTGTGGGCTCCTTCTGTTAAGGAGTGATCGATCAAAACCTGATCTCCATGTCACTAATGCAGTATGCAATGAGTATGACCTAATATGACCTAATATGATGACCTGATCTCCATGTCACTAATCCAGGAGAAATGAAGGGTAAATTTTGGGGTATTACAAATGGTATATTTAATGCATTTTTTTAATCGGGCGATTTTACAAAATCGGCTCTGATTCTTTGGTTCGAATGGTTTTGGACGGTTCAATCCAATTTTTCTCGTTTTTGACCCACTAGCGGTTTTGAAAGGTTGATCCAACCAAATTCATCCCCATTTCCCGATTCAACTGGTTGAACTAGACGATTTAGTTCGATTTTTAAAACATTTCCTTAGACTTTTTCTATTTGAACTTGTTTAGAATTAGTGAAAGTTGCTTTTGGATTCATTTATTGTGTTTTACTGTAAACATGTGTTGTAACATTGCTAAAATGAATGATTGAAATTAACCAAGAGTTTTGCACAAAAAAATGAATCCATACATGCATTCATGAATTTCCAAATAAAATCTCACTCTGTCTTTCTTCCTCCAGTTCCACGTTGAATTTTCAATACCGATACAACACTCGAGCCCGAGCTCGTAAGAGAATGGCCGACCAAGAACAAGAAAGTGCTCGAGTAAGAGAAGAACTGAATGACATCAAAGGAGGCATGACCCGGATGAGAGAAATGCTCCAAGCCTTGACTACCATATTTGAAGCTCCTCAAGTAACTGTGATTTCAGAAATCACAGGTCCCGCAATTGAAGTCTAACCAACAAGGTCCATACCTTCCACGTGGCCAACCTTTAGATTACCCCCACGACTTTGTCCCTCAAGTAGAAGGAGTACTAGAGATGGGGAAATCAATTCAACAAGAAGCTCCTTTGCTTGTATACACAGATGCACACTCAATCATCCATATTGTTGCTCCACCAACTTCTTATACTACGAGTGTACCACACTTCGATGATCAATATCAGATCTACCATAATGTTGAATCATCAATTGGAGATGATGAAGTGAGATATGAAGACTTCAAAGAGATGAAAGAAGGCTTTCAGACCCTCGAGAAGAGATTCCGAGCAATGGAGAGAGAACAAGTCTTTGGTGTTGCTGCCAAAGAAATGTGCCTTGTATCTGGTTTGATGATTCCGGCCATGTTCAAAACTCTGGAATTTGACAAATACAAGGGGAACACTTTCCCAAAGAGTCATCTCATCATGTATTATCGCAAAATGGTTGCTCACGTGGAGGATGATAAATTGATGATACATTGTTTTCAAGACAGTCTGAGTAGAGTACCTTCTAAGCGGTACTTGAGCCTCGATCAGAGTAGAATCAAGTGTTTCCAAGACCTGCCTGACGCTTTCATCAAGCACTATAAATACAACATGGACTTGGCTCCGGATAGAAGATAGCTGCAGAGCATGTTCCAAAAGTATAAAGAATCATTCAAGGAGTACGCCCAAAGGTGGAGTGAACTGGCCTCTCAAGTGGAACCACCTCTTGCTAAAAAAGAGCTCAATGAATTGTTCATGGATACTGTTCAACCCCAATTCTATGAGAAGATGGTTGGAAGTACATCCCTGGGTTTCTATGAACTTTTTGTTATAGGAGCCCGAATTAAACATGGTTTGAGGAATGGTAAGATTGCAGTTGTTGTCGGAATTTCCAATGTTAATCCGAAGAAGTTCTTTAGAGGGTTTCCCAAGAAGAAAGAGGGTGAAACCAATGCAATGTCTATTGGACAAGGAAGAAGCCATCCATGAAAAAGACAACAACAATATGCACCATAGTAGTATGTGAAGCGGGAAATTCATGATCATCAAGCTATTGACAAGCTAGAGATCAAATAACAAGAGTCGCCACCGCGATTTTATTATTTCCAAGGGAAAAGGGAAAAAGTACGAACAAAACCCAAAAAGTAATAAGTTTTCAAATAAAAACTAATAAAAGTCAGAGATCACAGGTAAGGGGGTTGGTTACACAGAGGGAAGGTGTTAGCACCCAAAGTGTCCTAGGTACTCCTAGGGAGCCCTTTTTGTGTGCATATGTATTTTGTACAAAGTGATGTTTACAAACAAATAGAATGGGGGGGATGAGAAAAGAATTCATTAATTATATTTTTGTGTTTGACAAGACCTTCGGTCTTGTGCCTACTGTCGCATCGCGCGAAAAACCGGCGGGAAAAGAAAGAACAACAGAGCCGCCACCGTGCGTTATTTATCCCAAAAGAGGGAAAGGAAACGCTCAGAGTAAACCTGGAAAGAACATGGTCTCGCGACCAAAGAGAATGGGTTCGGGAGTCGGTTATGCGAAGGGAAGGTATTAGCACCCCTACGCATCCGTAGTACTCTACGGGATCCACGCACAAAAGGAAGGAAATTGGTTGCGAAACACTGCTCAAACTCACACACACTGGCTGAAGGAGACAGAAGAAAACTGACTGAAACTGACTCGGCAGGACATCGTATCCTGGGCCTACTTAGTCTATCAGGCATAGACATCAGAGTCGAAGTAGTTCGGACTGGGGAAACGACACATGCTCGCTAGGATATCGCATCCTATGCATACGTATCTTCTCGGACGAGAGAAGAATCAGAGCATTCGTAGCTCGGCTGACACGCACACAAACAAACACAGGCAAAGGCAAACGTGGAGCCTGAATGCCAATCACTGGACTTACATCAGCATCCGAACCAAAACACACACAAAGAGGCAAACGTGGAGCCTGAACGCCAATCACTGGACTTACATCAGCATCCGAACCAAAACACACACCAGAAGGCAAACATGGAGCCTGAATGCCAATCACTGGGCTTACATCAGCATCCGAACCAAACACACGCACACTGGAACCTAACTGCCACTCGATGGACTTACATCAGCTTCCAAGCACACAACAAGATAACAAGTTAATAGGGAGTCGGGGACTCGAGCCTATAACTGTCAGGCACACACTCAGACAAACAGACGACAAGTTGCTAAGGAGTCAGGCACTCGAGCCTAGCAACTGTCAAACAACACACACAAAAGGAAAAAGGGCGCCCGGAGAGATCAGCTCAATCTCCTGCCTACATACTTCATCTGGTATGAAGATCAGGGCGATGTAGTTCCCCTACGGAGGGACAAAGGTCTAGCCTAACCAGATAACAGAGGGAGACACAACTCTAGGGAGACTACGACTCGAGCCTAGATGTTGTCATGCAAAATCATCCCTAAGTTAAGGTTTCTAGCTAAATGGCACAAGGGCCAACCTATCCTAAGCATGGCTCACACAGGAAGCAAGCCACACACACTTAACTTGCACAGGAAGCAAGTCAAACAAAACCTAACTTGCACAGGAAGCAAGTCTAAACTAATCCTAACTTGCACAGGAAGCAAGTCAAACAATCCTAACTTGCACAGGAAGCAAGTCAAACGAACCTAACTTGCACAGGAAGCAAGTCAAAAAATCCTAACTTGCACAGGAAGCAAGTCAAACAATCCTACAAGCACAGGTAGCACACGCTATACACGAACAAGTGGCTCAAACAAGGGTTAGGTTTTAGTCAAGGGGTCATATCAACCTCAACAAACAAACCTCTGGAATGGGGTGAATGTGCTCTTAACCTTGCCATTGAGGGGCTAAGGTGAAGCAGATGAAAGGTGAGTGAAGATAAGACTTCACAGCTCTTATCCCTGGCCTGGGAGAGCTCAAGACAAGAATGTGTGGGTTCAGAAAGTAGGAACCCTTCTACACATTTAAAACTGACTCGACTGTGCGATTGCACAAGATCTTGGGTTTTTATCTGTAATGCATCAACACAGTGGTGTGAGCAAAGCAGATGACACACTGAATAGTGGGGGATAGATTGCATATCCCTACCTTCCACCAATTGCCTCTTCACTTAGGAGGACTTTGACTCTATGCAAGGACAAAATTAAACATCCACAAACATTGCCTCTTAAGGAGGACTTCAGACAGTTGCCTGGCCAAGTAACAGGCCAGGTCTTCCAGACTACATGAAGTAAAGGAGACATACCTCAATGCAAATTGCTTATACAAGCAAAGCAAAGCAAAAAGTTCACAAGGAACTAAAAGCAACTAAAGTACCTGAAATCAGTCAAGCACAGTTAGTATACAAGTCAGAGTTAAATCAAAATGAAACAGACATCAACCAGTCAACACAAGCAAGTGAATGTGCAAGGCACAAGGCTTAAGGCATGTGAGCCAAGCCACCTACAAAACAAACAAGTTAGACAATGATATTCAAGCAAGCTCAATCAAATTGTAATGATCTCTTTGAAGCATTTGTAGCTTAACCTGAAAACATGAGCTCAAATGTAAGTAACAAGACCACTAGGACAAGCCTAGGGTCAAAAGAGAATGAGAAAGTCAAAACAGCAAATGACAAGTGTCCAAAATCATGTTCAAACAATCAAGAAACAAACCCAATTGGTTTCACATTCATATCAATCATCATCATCATTTCATGAACAAATTAGGTCAAGACATGGCAAACAGAAGCTCATAGAAGTCAACAGCAAGACTTAACTCAAAAGCAATCTTAAACATTTCCAAAAATCATCAAATAAATCATGATCAATCATAATCCACAGCATGGTATGCATGTCAAATTTCAGCTCATTTGGACAAGAGGAAGGCAGTCAATGAAAATCAGAAAGGCAAAGCAATTTTGAACATGCTCAAAGAAGTCAACCAAACATGCATCAACTTAGAAAAATCATAAATCAGAGATGGTGTATGATAAATGAATGGGACTAAAACCATGGCAAATATGAGGATGTATAGTTATCTCATGTAAAATTTCATGTCCATCTAATAAAGTATGAGAATTTCACAAATGAAATGGGAACATGTGTCACAAAAAGTCAACATATGACTAAACAGGGGAGAAAATCTCAAACAATTAGGAAATGCCACAAATAATTCCAAGAAAATTCACATGTAAACTAGACATACAAGAGTAGGTTCATGCAAAAAATCAGATCAATTGGAGGTCAAGAAGCATGGTAATAAAAATCATGAAGTTGCACATCAATGGTGTGACACAAATTGTCACATCCTAATTCAAAAATTCACAACTCTCAAACCACATAAGATAAATTCACAAACTCTACACCAAAATCACCATGAGTGTGTCTAGTTTGAGCACAAAAAATTTGGGAGCCATTGGATACATTCTCATCATTTCACAATTGATTTGGCAAAGTGTACAAAATTTGGTCACATGTCACAAACCCTAGCAACATTTAAAAACCACTCGTCCAAAATTCTGGAAAAATAATGATAAAAAAGTAGAGATCATGATGAACACAACACAAAAAATCCCATTCAAATTGGATTAAAATTGAAGCATTTATGATTTTTGGAAGATTGGTTATAAAATGTGAAATTAAAATGGAATAAATGAAGCAAGAATGGCAAAGTTGTAATTCTATGATTCACTTAATTAAACACGGTCGTTTTGGCCAGGTAATGAAATGTTTTGATTGGCTGTTGGAAACAAACCAGGCCATGCACGTGAAAATGGAGGAAATTTCTGGGAAAATATTTTGAAGGCTAGGGTTTCACTGTAGCAGCAATGTCTCATCCCTTCCCCAAATCGAATTTCACAAACTTGCCCAGAAATCTCAATTGAGGACACCAACATGATCATCAAGCAATGGCAAACAAGAATCTATCATTGGTTTTTATTAAAACAAAAACACATTCATGAATCGAGCATAAACATATCTTAACACCAAACTTCAAAATGATATATCTTCATGAATAAGCAATCATTTCAAAAAGTAAAAGCATCATGATAACCAGCATGGATGGACCTTTTAAAATCATGTATCAATTTGACAAAATAGGGAGGTCGAATCCATACCAAAAATTGAAGGACAGTTGTGTTCTTGATGTTGTTTGGTGTTATTGAAGTGAGACTGTTGCAGCACAGCTATGCCTTGATGTATGATGAAGATGCCTTGCCTTGACACAACTTGGAATGGGTTCAAATGAACTCTGCTATGGCTAATGCTTCTTTGAAATCAGTGCTAGGAAGGGTAGTTTTGCAGGTGGGAAAATGTGGTTGGAATGAACTCAAGATGTTGTTTGAATGATGTCTAGGCAAGGCAAGGTTTAGCCTCTTTGGGAATTTGTTGACTGGTTCTTGAAAAGTGCAAGAGATGAAATTTTTAGTGAATGAATGAGCAATGGTTGGTCTTTGATATGGTGGCTGTTACTGAGGTTTTTTCAATGATGAATGGATGGTCCAAACACAATGCAAGGCTAGGTAGCTTTTGGAAGTTCTTGGACAGGTTTCTTGCAAAGGTGTCAAAGTGAGTTTTTTGGAGTGAGTGAAGTTCAATGGTTGGACTGTTGGTTATGGCTGCTAGTGGTTCAACATGATGAAAATGGTGGTGAAAAACCAAGGCTTAAGCTCTTTGAGTTTTTGGGACAGAGTTTTAGGAAATGGCCAAAGTGAGGTGAAGCTTGAGAGAGTGTGAAGATTTTTGTGGTTAGAGGCTGCTGCTACCAGTGCTCTCCATGACAGAAAATGTGTTTGATATGGTCTCAAGCAAGGCCAGGCTTCTTTTCTCTTGGAAATTTCTTTTTGGACAGAAAATCATACCTGCACCCAAGATGAAGTTTGAGAGAATGTCAAGTTTTGGTCTGCTGTTGGTTGGCAAGGCAGGGTTTGGCAAATGATGAAAGATTGATGAACAAGGCTGCTGTTGGTTGGCAAGGCAGGGTTGGTCTTTTGTGTTTGGACAGAAAAATGACAAATGTAATGAGCAAGGTCAATGCAGTTTTTTCTAGGATGAGTGAGCCATGGCTCTGTGTCTGTTGGTTAGGTTATGCTTTTCACTGTGGGAGTCTTGACAGCTTTTAGCCAAATGCCAAGCAAGGTCCATTCTTGAGGGAGTGGATTTTTTGTATGCTTGATGTGTTTGATGGATGTTGATTGTGTTTCAAAAAGTGACAGAACAAAATGATCCAAAGCCCTGCTGTTTTGTGTTGCTGGTGGTTTTTAAACAGCACTTGCAATCTTGACAAAATGCCAAGCAAATCAGTTTTTTGCATCAGTTGAAATTGGTTGGTCTGCTAGTAGGGTTTTTTCATGACAGAAAAATGAGGTTTGGATATTGTGTCAAGCAGGGCCAGGCTAGGTTTTTGGAAGTTCTGGACAGGAAAATTTTGAAAATGCAAGTGAGATGATGTTTTTTTAAAAATGAAAATGCAGTTCTGTTGGCCATCTGATGACTTGTATGGCTGCTATCTTAGGGTTGGTTTTTGACAGGAAAATGATGAACAAAACTGCTATGTGCAGTACCAAGCATGGCAAGTTGGATGCCGTTAGAAGTTCTTCTTGACAGAAAATGGTGAGGCAGTCCTGTTATCAAGCAAGGCAAGGACAGATTTGGTAAATGCAATTGAGATGGATTTTTAGAGAGTGAGAGAACCAATGCCCCCCTGCTGTCAAAGTGTGGCTGCCAAAACTGGTTCATCATGACAGAAGATACAAGGCATGGCCCTTCTAATTTTCTGTTTTGATGTACAAGGTATGGCATGGAAGTATGGAGGATTGGTGAAACTTGTACTTTTTCAAATTTCAAGCAACTAAGTAATGGCCTCATGTACTGCATAATTTGACTTGGCAAACATGTTTTAAATGAAATTTCTGAGCTGTTCCAATTGGCCAAATGTTAGAAAAATGATTAAATCAAAAAGTCAAACATTGGTCAAACTTGCATTTAAATGAGATAGGTCAAAAAATGCCATTTTGATTGGTGAAGTTTTGGCTCATGAAATTTATATTTTTGGAAAGAGGGTATCAAATGTGACTTGTAGGAAAAAACCCCACCAAAATTGGCCAAACGGTTTGGGAGATATGGCCCTTTGAAGTTCAAGAATTTCTGAAATCGATTCGATCATAACTTGCCAACCACACATGGGAATTGAGAGTTCTTAGACTTTTTGGAAATGGGAGAACAAGATCTTCAACTTTCATGTTGGGCAAAAATTCATTTGAAGCTTGTATCAAGATGTAATTTTGAGGATCAAGACTTTCCATTTTTGGTAAGTTTCAGTTACAGGTCCAGTTTCCATTTTTGGAAACTTTTGATCTGGCTTCAAATTCTTCCATGGTGGTGTTTGACATGATATATGAGGACTATTTGGCCATGAATGAGCTCTCACAAACCAAATCCAATCATCAAATCACTGATTAAATGGACAGTTGACCAACAGTTGACTTTTAGGGTTTCTGTCTGATTGTGCATTGACTGATGACTTCCAAACCCTAATTCCTTGAGAATTTGACTTCAAATGATGTCCCAAGTTGTATGAACTCTTGATTATTGATCATGGTGCCCAAATTCCACAAGAATGGTCACCATCCACTGCCTTGACTGACTGTTGACTTTCTAGGGTTTTTTGACTGTCTGTGTATGAACTGATGACCTCTGAGCCTTCAACCCTTGACATGAACACTCCAAATGGACCTCCAAGTCATGTGAACTTGTTGGACCAACCCTAAGGCTTTGGCTCCTTGAGAATTGTGCTTGTTTGCTTGGTTGACTGATCTCCTGATCAGTTTGACCTAATTTCTTGATTGGCTTGCACTTGAGGCAAAAGAGGCAATGCAATGCTATGCAATGGACCATGATATGCTATGACCTAATATGAAAATGTATGTACAATGATAGGTGCAAATTTGAGGTGCTACAGCTGCCCCTATTCAATCAGCTGGGAACCCGAATGGATGAGAGCAACGGCTGTCAGACTTTCAGGGTAAACAGGGATTGAATACCAAAGAACCGTAGAAATTTGCACCAACTGGATATGATACAAAAAGAACCACATCATTTACCGATGACGCCTGCAATTGACAACTTCAGAAAGGCGAAAACCATTTACCGATGGTTAGAAAGCTTGGAAACTTGATATTTACCGATATCAACTTCGGCACGACCATTTACCGATGGCGGCTGGGGAAAACAAACTTCTGAAAAGCAAAACCATTTACCGATGGTTATAACTTGATATTTACCGATATCAACTTCAGCCAGACCATTTACCGATGGCTGCTGGGAAACAGATTTTGATGTAGAAAGGAAGCAAGACCATTTACTGATGGTGGCTTCAAAGAAACTTGACATTTACCGATGTCAACTTCAACTTGACCATTTAACGATGGCTACTGCAACTGGAGATCCGATATTTACCGATATCGAAGAAAACGGGGCCATTTACCGATGGCGTCTACACTTGGGGAGGAACAAAATCTTTGTGGTGTAATCAGACAAGACGTTTACCGACGACTTCTGGGGACCTTGATTTTATCAACAAAAGAACAAAGCAATGACCAGATATTTACCGATGACTGGGATGAGACTCGACGTTTACCGACATCGAAAGATGATGTTTACCGACATCCAAAAGAATGACCGGACATTTACCGATGACTGGGTGAGAAATTTATTGGGGAGATACAAATATTTGCAACTGGAAACCAGATAGGACATTTACAGATGACTCTACTGGGGATTTCTAGCTGGGAATTATCAGACTTTTACCGATGACTGAGGAAAAGACTCGATGTTTACCGACATCGAAAGATGATGTTTACCGACATCAAAAAATGACCAGACATTTACAGATGAATGGGAATACTCGACGTTCATCGAAAGATGATGTTTACCGACATCAAAAATGACCAGACATTTACCGATGACTGGGGAGAATACCCGATGTTTACAGACACCGAAACAATGGTGTTTACCGACACCAAAAATGATGACCAGACATTTACTGATGACTGGAGAGAATACCCGATGTTTACGGACACCGAAACAATGGTGTTTACCGACACCAAAAATGATGACCAGACATTCACTGATGACTGGAGAGAATACCCGATGTTTACAGACACCGAAACAATGGTGTTTACTGACACCAAACAAAGAAACACACACGAGTGCTAGTATGACACTTACCGGTATCACAAGAACGACATCTTAGATATGTCGAGGCAAGGTTGACCACTTGCTGGGGGTCTCACTGGGGAGAAACAAACTTTCTGTCACCATCGGGTGAGGAAATAAACCTCTGTCACCATCGGGTGAGGAAATAAACCTCTGAGGGGATATCAATCCTGAACGCTGTCAGGAGCAACTGTAGCAGACTTGCTGTGCTGATGTTGAATGAAATGATCCGCCTCTGCCGGGGATACGGTCTGGTGAGGTTAACACATGAATGCATATGTTTGAATTTTTCTATGGCGTAATGCTCCATATGGAATGGAAATGCTACGCGATTTTTGAGGATGCGATGATTACTACATGCAAAATGCAAATGAACTCTGGCTAGGGAGCCGAAATGATCAGATACTCTGACTCTGTGGGGAGACTCCTCTTGGGGAAATACTCTGCGGGGAACTCTGCTTGGGGAATGGTAAAGCGACTTCACACTCATGTTGAAGAATAGCACTGCTGCTGGGAAAGGGTAAACTCCGCTGGGGATATCCTTCAGTCCACTGATAGGGTAAATGTTGGAGATAAAATTCAATGAACCTGCCTCACTCGGGGAGGAAATCGGCAAATACAGGCCTGCTGGGGATAGGCAATCCTTAGATCTGTTGGGGAATAGAAGGCACTATCCACAGACGTCTCTTCAGGGGAACATAGCTCTGATAGCTTCCAAACTTGCTTGGGGAAAATATCTGCTGAGGAAACGTCCTCACAGATGCCAACCTGAAAAAATTGCACAACAAAATGCCCCCAGGGGACACATGGACAAGATACGCTCAAGTGTCCTCAACATTCAAAATGATTTTCAAATGTTTTGCCATCCTGCAAGCTATTGTGTAGCCTCCATGTTCTTATATGCAATGCTTATCAAAAATTCGGACATTTTTGCAAACAAAACGGTAAAAATAAAAACAAAAGAGCTATTTATCTGAATAACGACTTTTATTGATTGAAAATGTGCCTGAAGAGGCAAATACATTGGGAAGCAATTCCTAGAAAGAGGTAATTGCGCACAAAAGGAAAAAATCTATCCTAATGGCAATGTGAACACGGCATCCACTATTTCCCAATTCTGTTATAACTCATAGATCATCAGTTTTCCTCCCAACTCCCTGCTTTCTGAGAAGAATGATTGGACGGATCACATCTTTCGAGATGGCAGACGACAAAGCTCGATGAAGTACAGACAACTCAGACTGTAGTCTTCGCTTTAATCCCTAATTTTTGCCTGGATCGCCCTTTCGGGTTTTCAATCCACCGGGATACCCATTTTTGCCTAAGTCGCCCTTGCGGGTTTTCGACTTACCGGGTGTACAAATTCTTTTCATTTTTATCCCTAATTTTTGCCCGAACCTTTTCTTTCTGTTTTTTGGTTCGCCGGGATGCCCATTTTTTGCCTGGACTCTTTTTTTCTTTTTGTCCAGCGGGTCAATTTATGCGAAGTATTTTTTGACTACATCTGAGTTAACAGGAGACGGAAAATCTTCACCATCCATAGTTGTAAGCATCAAGGCTCCACCGGAGAAAACCTTCTTCACAACGTACGGACCTTCATAATTAGGAGTCCACTTGCCCCTGTTATCTGTACCGGGAGGGAGGATCCTCTTCAACACTAGATCACCTATCTGATAGCTTCGAGGACGCACTTTCTGATCAAAGGCTCGCTTCATCCTTCGCTGATACAACTGTCCATGACATACAGCTGCTAGCCGTCTCTCCTCGATAAGGCTCAACTCGTTAAACCTTGTTCGAATCCACTCGGCTTCGTCCAGCTTGACATCCAATAAAACTCTCAGAGAAGGAATCTCCACTTCAACAGGTAGGACAGCTTCCATACCATACACAAGGGAGTAAGGGGTTGCCCCGGTCGACGTACGTACTGAGGTACGGTACCCATGCAAAGCGAAAGGCAGCATCTCATGCCAATCCTTGTACGTAACGACCATCTTCTGCACAATCTTCTTGATATTCTTGTTCGCCGCTTCTACAGCACCATTCATCTTCGGTCTGTAAGGAGAAGAATTGTGATGTTCAATCTTGAAATCTTTACACAGCTCTTTCATCATCTTGTTGTTAAGATTCGAACCATTGTCAGTGATGATTCTCTCAGGAACTCCGTAACGACAGATGATTTCTTTCTTGATGAACCGGGTAACCACTTGTTTGGTAACGTTAGCATAGGAAGCTGCTTCCACCCATTTGGTGAAATAGTCAATCGCAACCAAGATGAAGCGATGCCCATTCGAAGCAGTAGGCTCAATCTTCCCAATCATATCAATGCCCCACATGGCAAACGGCCAAGGCGAATTCATGACATTCAGAGGGCTTGGTGGTACATGCACCTTATCAGCATAGATTTGACATTTATGGCACTTCCGAGCATATTTGAAGCAATCGGATTCCATAGTCATCCAGTAATATCCGGCTCTCAGCAATTTCTTCGACATTGCATGACCACCAGCGTGGGTACCAAATGAACCCTCGTGCACTTCCTGCATTAACATGTCTGCTTCGTGTCTATCCACGCATCTGAGCAAGACCATGTCAAAGTTTCTCTTATACAACACATCATCCTGATTCAAATAGAAGCTTCCAGCTAGCCTCCTCAGGGTTTTCTTGTCATTCTTAGACGCGCCTTCAGGATACTCTTGAGTCTTGAGGAAATTCTTGATGTCATAATACCACGGCTTCTCATCAATCACAACAGACTCGGCTGCAAACACATACGCAGGCCTCTCAAGTCGATTCACCGCAACATGTGGCACATGATTCCACCAATGAACTTTGATCATAGACGACAAAGTAGCCGAGGCATCGGCCATTTGATTCTCATCCCGGGGGACATGATACAACTTCACTTTCTTGAAGAACGTCAGTATTCTTCTGGTGTAATCTCTATACGGAATCAAATGCGGCTGATTCGTATTCCAATCTCCATTGACTTGGTTGACCACTAGAGCTGAATCTCCAAATATGTCAAGAGTTTTGATCCTCAGATCAATGGCCTCTTCTATCCCCATGATACAAGCCTCATACTCAGCTTCGTTGTTGGTGACGTCAAACGTCAATCTGGCAGAAAAAGGTATATGAGCACCTTTGGGATTGATCAATACTGCCCCAACACCGTTACCATTCATATTCACAGCCCCATCAAACATCAGTGTCCACTTGTCATCAGGATCCGGTCCTTCCTCGACAAGAGGCTCTTCACAATCTTTCATCTTCAGGTACATGATGTCTTCATCAGGGAATTCAAACATCATAGGCTGATAATCTTCAATCGGTTGCTCGGCGAGATAGTCTGACAGAATACTACCTTTGATGGCCTTTTGTGACGTGTACTGAATGTCATATTCTGTTAGAATCATCTGCCAACGGGCAACACGTCCGGTGAGAGCCGGTTTCTCAAAGATGTACTTCACTGGATCCATCTTAGAAATCAACAAGGTAGTATGGTTCAACATATACTGTCTTAGTCGGCGAGCAGCCCAGGCCAAAGCACAGCAAGTTTTCTCGAGCAGTGAATATCTTGTTTCACAGTCGGTAAACTTTTTGCTAAGGTAGTATATGGCATGCTCTTTTCGACCAGACTCGTCATGCTGTCCCAATACACACCCCATCGAGTTCTCAGTCACTGACAGGTACATTATCAGAGGTCTCCCAGGAACTGGAGGTATAAGGATCGGAGGTTTCTGTAAATACTCTTTAATCTTGTCAAAAGCTTTCTGACAATCATCATTCCACTTGATCGCTTGATTCTTTCTAAGCAGTTTGAAAATTGGTTCACATGTAGCAGTTAGGTGAGATATGAACCTTGCAATGTAGTTCAATCTCCCTAAAAACCCACGGACTTGCTTTTCCGTTTTCGGTTCAGGCATCTCTTGAATAGCTTTGACTTTTGCTGGATCAACCTCAATCCCTTTCTCACTGACAATGAAGCCTAAAAGCTTCCCTGATCTCACCCCAAACGTACACTTGTTCGGATTCAACCTCAGCTTGAACTTTCTCAACCGGTCAAACAACTTCTGCAAATTAACCAGGTGCTCCTCTTCTGTCTGCGACTTCGCAATCATATCATCTACGTACACTTCAATTTCTTTGTGCATCATGTCATGAAATAGAGTCGTCATCGCCCTCTGATAGGTAGCACCAGCATTCTTCAGCCCGAATGGCATCACCTTATAGCAGAACGTGCCCCAAGGTGTGATGAATGTCGTCTTTTCCATGTCCTCTGGCGCCATCTTGATCTGATTATATCCGGAGAAACCATCCATGAAAGAGAATACCGAGGATTGAGCCGTATTATCAACCAATACATCAATGTGAGGTAATGGGAAATCATCTTTCGGACTCGCTCTGTTCAAATCCCGGTAATCAACACACATTCTGACTTTACCATCCTTCTTCGGCACAGGAACGATGTTGGCCACCCACGGTGGATAACTGGTAACAGCCAGAAAACCTGCATCCCACTGCTTCTGAACCTCTTCCTTGATCTTAGTTGCCATATCAGGACTCGTTCTACGAAGCTTCTGCTTGACCGAAGGACATCCTTCCCTAAGAGGTAATCGATGCACCACAATATCTGTATTCAACCCAGGCATATCTTGATACGACCAGGCGAATATCTCCACATATTCTTTCAGCATCTCAATCAGCCTCCTCTTGACAGAGTCCTCTAAAGCAGCCCCAATCTTGATTTCTCTTTTGGCGTCCTCAGTACCCAAATTAACAATCTCCAACTCCTCCTGATGAGGTTGGATGACCCTTTCCTCCTGCTTCAGCAATCTGACCAATTCTGCAGGGAGTTCACAGTCTTCCTCACTCTCCTCTTCAGCTTGGTATATGGGATTGTCGAAATCATACTGAGCCATAACATAACTGTTCATAGTGAATGCCATAAGATCGCTTTCTGTCAGAAGAGTAACTTGAACCACTTCTTCAGCCGTCCAGTTGTTGATAGACCCCCCTGGTGCACACGGGCGAACCCAGTTGTCCAAATCACAATCACTGTCACAGTTTTCACTACCGGTTGCAGAGACGTCGCCATGATTCATCAGCCCAGCGCTGGTAAAGGTACTCGGACCCGCTTGACCATTTTGCTCTGCTCGGAGAGGCTCATAACCAACGCCAAATTTGTCTTCTTTGACAGGCAAATCCACCATCTTGCCCCAGCCTTCAGCTTTGCCAGAATCAACAACCTCCTTAGCCTGCTTGTAAGAAGTAATTGAAGCACCTGGCTTCCTCTGCTCAGCGTACGCCACTTTCTCAAGAGCCACAGTCTCAAACGCCTGGCATAAGGTTTCGTGGATCTCGCCATCCACCTCAACATACTTGAACGAGGATAGATGACTCACCAGAATCTCTTCTTCACCGCACACAGTCACAATCTGACCGTTCCAGACATACTTGAGCTTTTGATGGAGAGTCGACGAGACTGCCCCTGCTGCATGAATCCACGGCCGTCCCAATAAGCAACTATAGGCGGGCTGGATGTCCATAACATAGAAGATGATATCAAAAACCTCAGGACCTATCTTCACAGGCAAGGTAACTTCTCCACACACAGAACGTTTGGATCCGTCGAAAGCACGAACGATCAGATCACTGGGATTAAGCACGAACCCTTCCGCATCAATCTTCCTCAAAATCTGCTTAGGCAACACATTCAATGACGACCCGGTGTCTACCAATACGTGAGACAACACCGCCCCCTTGCACTCCATGGTGATGTGCAAGGCTTTGTTATGGTTCCGCCCTTCAGGCGGTAGGTCCAGGTTGGTGAATCCTACACCATGCCTGGTGCTCACATTGGCCATCACGCCCTCCAGTTGATTGACAGAAATCTCCTGAGGCACGTAAGCCAGATTCAACATCTTCAGCAAGGCATTACGGTGTGCCTCAGAGCACATCAACAGTGAAAGTATAGAAATCTTGGACGGAGTTTGATTCAACTGATCTACAATCTTGTAGTCACTCTTCTTGATTATCTTCATAAACTTCTCCACGTCCTTCTCAAATGACCCCTCAGGCGCTTCCTTCTGGACAGGCTCTTCCTCAACCACAGCTTGCTTACCCTTTGCTCTGGCAGAAGCCTCAGCATTATTGTCCCTCAAGGGCTGCGGTGCGAACAGACGACCGCTTCTGGTAAAACCTCCTGGATCCCCTACATTATCCACAGCCGGACCAACAGTTGCAGGAACTCTATTCGGTAAACCAATTGTCACTGGAGTTTGATTCACTGGTCTTGTCTGACTTTCAGCCCTTCTGTAACTGCGGTGAGCATTATCATACTTCCACGGCACGGCTCTACTATCCTCAACAGCCCTTCTTCCAGACGCCACGATAGTAGTTGGAACACTGATGGTTACAGGCACGGGAATGGTAACTGGGGTACCATTTGCTGCAGGTGCACTGACGACCCTTGGTCCACGTTCTTCAGACGGTTTAAAGTAAATGGTGATAGTTGACACTGTTCCACGATCTTTTACAACCCTACTGAATTGCAGACAACCTTCATCCATCATACCCTGGATACTGGCCCTTAACTGGTCGCAACCATTCTCAGATTCTGCACAGCCCAAACAATTTTCATCACAGCCCGGGTAGACACCCCCCTTCAGCAGACGGCCCTTCACAACTAGCAGAGAAGTCTGAACATCATCAACATTAACAACTAGATCTTCAGCTTCTTTCCCCTCAATATTGTTCACTCTATGCCCACCATGCTGAGGCATAGGGTTGTTTACGACGTTAGGTACTGGAGCGAAGTTGATCGCCTTGGCATCGATCAAATCTTGAACCTTGTGCTGGAGAGCCCGACACTTCTCAGTATGATGCCCTGGTGCCCCAGAGTGAAAGTCACAACAGACGTTGGCGTCGTACCCAGGAGGCAATACTGTAGGCGGAGCCATTGTACGCAACTCAACCATCCCCAACCTGAGTAATTCGGGCAGCAGTTCGGCGTATGACATGGGTATCGAATCAAAACGTCGATCAGGCATCCTTTGTTTGGGCTGATACGGACGTTGCTGTTGTTGTTGTTGTTGCGGTTGTTGAACTCTTTGTTGTTGTTGCTGACGAGGTTGAGGTGCCGGAATGGTTACTGCAGCAGCTTGACGATATTCAATTCTGTTCTGATCTCTGCGGTGTTGAACAGCATTAGTTTCACCCTCTCTTCGACGAGGTGCCCCAGCAAACGGCTTCTTAGAAGAAAAGGAACCAGCATCTTGGATCTTCCCAGTTTTAATCAAACTTTCAGTCCTTTCTCCACAAATGACAACATCAGAAAACTACCGAATGGGCAGCTCCCCATCCGGTCCATAAACACACCTTGAAGAGTACCGATAAACATGTCTGTCAACTCCCTCTCCAGCATAGGGGGTTGGACTCTAGCAGCCAGTTCACGCCACCTCTGAGCATACTCCTTGAAGCTCTCTCCAGATTTCTGACATAGACTCTGCAGCTGAGTCCGGCTAGGCGCCATGTCCATGTTGTGTTTGTACTGCCTCAAGAAGGCCTCACCCAGATCTCTCCAGCATCGGATCGAATCTCTCTTCAATTCCATGTACCAGTCCAAAGAAGCCCCAGATAGACTATCTTGGAAAAAATACATCCACATCTTTTCATCATCGGTATACGCAGAGATCTTTCGATAATAAGCCTGCACATGGGTGCGAGGGCAAGAAGTACCGTTGTATTTGTCGAATGACGGTGCTTTGAACTTGTGAGGGATTCTCAAACCTTCAACCAATCCCATATTAGTAACATCAAAACCGAGAGAATTCTGACTTTCCATAGCACGGATCTTCTCAGCAAGAGCTTCAACTTTACGGTCTCTCTCGTTAACCCTTCCCAGAACGTCTTCGTCTTCACTGAGCAGAGAGAACATATCCTCTTGTCTGTCAACAATCGGAACAGGATTACGGGCCGGAGCACGGACTACTCTGGCATTAGCGGCATCTGGAACAATAGGTTGACCGTTGATTCGGATACCCCCCAACTCATCACCTACAGCATAGTTGTTGACGGGTACAGCAGCAGCAACATTGTTATCATTGACCGGGCCTCCCTCTGGCGGAGCATGGTTGACCGGTGGATTTGCAGCCTCTTGTCTCTGAACCATGGCTCGGAGTTCTTCTTGACCTTGCGCAACCCCTTGCATCATGTTCATAAACTGGGCCATGCTAGCCTTCATCTCAGCCAACTCAGCTTGAAATTGATCCATACTTCTCTGTTGATTCAGTCTTGTTGAGTAGCGGTGCGGACGTTGATCAGCTATCCTGCCTGAACAGGAACCAGAGTGAGAAGTCACGACCAAGAACACCTGTTATGCAAAATGATATGAGTATGATGCTAATGATGCGTATGATGCACATGATATGTTCATTTCTCAGGCATTCAAAGACCCTGACCCATCCCGAAAAGATGGCAACCTGCAGCAACAAGAGAACAAACAGATACCAGGAAAATGAGAACAACAGGGAAATACTGACAGCCTTATCCATACATAAGGGCAAAAAGGTCAATACCACCGAGTCAACAGAAAACTCGCGTAAACAGAGTGCAAAGAAATGAATCCCATCCAACAAGCCTGGAGGTGATTCTCAACCAAGATCCAAAAGACGGGGTACAAGCAAATGAATCCTATCCAACAGGTCTGGCGGTGATTCTCAACAAAACACAAGCAAAGATACAAACTAAGACAGACGGTCTTCTGGAATGAGGGTCTTCAGGTAATGGCACTGGTCTATCAACAGTGTGCATTCTGAACATTCTGGCAAAAAAGTGATCTTCTCCTTCAATTGTCGTCTAAGCTCTACCATTTCTCCTCCAAGGTGGTTCTCTGATGCCTGTCTCAAGTCTACTTCCTTCTTCAACTGGATGTCTTTATCTCTGAGTTGTTTCTCCAAGTTTCTGATCTTCGTCTGATAATTGACTTCAACCCTCTGCAGCCTCAAGCACTCCCGGTGTTCTGCGTCTAACATGCTCTCCATCTCCTCGTAGGATCTCTTCTTGCTTCTCAGTCTGCTAGCATCTTCTTCTCGCACTCCTCTGAGTCGATGAGCCAAGTTCAACCTATCAGCTTTGGCTTTGTACAGCTCCATCTGGGTATCTTGCTCCTTCCCTCTCAAACGACGATTCTCCATCAGGGCTTGCTTGTAGTGCTCTGCAGGCACAATATCAGCAAGTACCAAAGGTGGTTGCTCTTGCAACGGCTCCATCCTATCATAGGGTAGCAGCAAAGTTTCCACTCTCTTCTTTACCCAATCGGTGTAATCGGGCATTGCAATGGCAAACTTCTTTCCTAAGACGGATCCATCCTTCACTCCCACATCTCTCCAGGCTTTCCCTATCCGCTCCAACTTAGCAGGGTCATCCTTCTTCTCAAAACAAAAACTTTCGGCCATCTCAGCTTCGAGCGGTCTTTCACTCATAACAAACCCTAGCTGGCGAAGAGAAAGAACTGGATTGTAGTTGATGCAACCTTTGGTCCCTATGAGTGGCACGCTCCGAAATTCACCACAACTTATGATGACATCCTTCACATCCATCCGGTACGACTGCCACCTGATGTCATAGGAAGTGAGCGACATGACCCTCTGAGTCCACTTCAGAGTGCTCTGGGTATCCACAAATGGTCCACTGGCTGGCAGAAGAGACATGAACCATTTGAACAGAAGAGGCAGGCAGCACCTGATGGCTCCTCCCTTACCATGCCTGCTGTGAATGGCATAGTAAGTATCTGCTAGAAGAGTAGGGATTGGATTCCCTCTGATGAAAATGCTGATAGCAGTGAAGTCAATGAAATTTGGCATACTGGGAAATAGGATGATCCCATAGATCATGGCAGCTAGCTGTGCGTGAAAAACTTCCCAATTCCCCTTTTCTGCTTCAACTCTGGCTACTCTCAACAGGAACTTCAATGGCAGACCTACAACCTCTCCACAGGGCTTCCAATTCTCACCGACTTCCTCAACACTCAACCGGAGAGCTCTGGCAATCAATCTGAAGTCGACCTCCTTCGGGACGTCCAAGAAGGGAGTCTGATGCTGAATAGGGATACTCAATAGGATAGAATACTCTTCGAGAGTGGGTGCAAGCTGATAATCCTGGAAAGTGAAGCACCTGAGCTCTGGGTCATAAAACTGAAGTAGTGTCTGCAGAGGCACTGGATCTACTACTGTCTTCAATACTGTCAAGATATCTCCGTACCGCCCAACAAAACTCTTCAGTCGGTCATCTATCACGAGGCTACCCAACTCAACTAGCGGAGTCAACGGCTCACGGTGGAAACTGTAGGAACAGGTCTTCCGCTTCGGCTCGGGGACCGTTGTCATCTCTATCAGTAGACAGACTCTGGAATGTACCTGAGAAATGATATGCATGCAGAGATTAGTTTTTTCTTTTTCTCTTTTTTTTGATGATTTTTTTTTTATTTTTTTTTTCAATGCGTTTCTTTTGAAAAATAAATATGCTATGATGCACATGATGCAGACTGGACTGGCTGGTTGTGCAAACTCTGATACTAGGTCGAAGCTTCAGTCAAAATCGGAACATAAATCCCACTTAAGGTTAACTGAACACTGTCTGAACACAAAGTCACCATCAGAACCAAGTCACCAACAGAACCGAGTCACCAACGGTACCTGTAATGAAATAACCCTTCCCCACTCCTGGGTGTAGTCTAGGCCAGGGTAAAGCTGAGAGAAACGCAGCATAAATAACCTTTCGCAGAAATACTATCATATACACACCCGAAGTATGTAACGACAGTATCCCACCAGGGTCTGAACTGCTCGTGATATCAATGTTCCGCTAAGTGGCGCCATACCACCCGCTTCCCATGAATCACTCTATTCCTATGTATCCTAGATTTCACTCATAGCCTGGGTATTGGGCCTTTTACCTCATGTAACTCCCACCCCTCAGAGAGAAACAGATAACCAGCCAGGTGAACAGATGAATATGAATGCAAACATAATTACAAACATAAATGCAAACAAGGGACAATGAATGCAAGCAGTAAATAATGAATGCAATAAATAAACACAGCACAAAGCAACCAAAACCCTAACCTAGAGAGCGCTAGGAGAGACTCGCTCAGGGAAGATGGACCAGCATAGGTCAACTTCTCTATATCCCCAGCAGAGTCGCCAGCTGTCGCATCGCGCGAAAAACCGGCGGGAAAAGAAAGAACAACAGAGCCGCCACCGTGCGTTATTTATCCCAAAAGAGGGAAAGGAAACGCTCAGAGTAAACCTGGAAAGAACATGGTCTCGCGACCAAAGAGAATGGGTTCGGGAGTCGGTTATGCGAAGGGAAGGTATTAGCACCCCTACGCATCCGTAGTACTCTACGGGATCCACGCACAAAAGGAAGGAAATTGGTTGCTAAACACTGCTCAAACTCACACACACTGGCTGAAGGAGACAGAAGAAAACTGACTGAAACTGACTCGGCAGGACATCGTATCCTGGGCCTACTTAGTCTATCAGGCATAGACATCAGAGTCGAAGTAGTTCGGACTGGGGAAACGACACATGCTCGCTAGGATATCGCATCCTATGCATACGTATCTTCTCGGACGAGAGAAGAATCAGAGCATTCGTAGCTCGGCTGACACGCACACAAACAAACACAGGCAAAGGCAAACGTGGAGCCTGAATGCCAATCACTGGACTTACATCAGCATCCGAACCAAAACACACACAAAGAGGCAAACGTGGAGCCTGAACGCCAATCACTGGACTTACATCAGCATCCGAACCAAAACACACACCAGAAGGCAAACATGGAGCCTGAATGCCAATCACTGGGCTTACATCAGCATCCGAACCAAACACACGCACACTGGAACCTAACTGCCACTCGATGGACTTACATCAGCTTCCAAGCACACAACAAGATAACAAGTTAATAGGGAGTCGGGGACTCGAGCCTATAACTGTCAGGCACACACTCAGACAAACAGACGACAAGTTGCTAAGGAGTCAGGCACTCGAGCCTAGCAACTGTCAAACAACACACACAAAAGGAAAAAGGGCGCCCGGAGAGATCAGCTCAATCTCCTGCCTACATACTTCATCTGGTATGAAGATCAGGGCGATGTAGTTCCCCTACGGAGGGACAAAGGTCTAGCCTAACCAGATAACAGAGGGAGACACAACTCTAGGGAGACTACGACTCGAGCCTAGATGTTGTCATGCAAAATCATCCCTAAGTTAAGGTTTCTAGCTAAATGGCACAAGGGCCAACCTATCCTAAGCATGGCTCACACAGGAAGCAAGCCACACACACTTAACTTGCACAGGAAGCAAGTCAAACAAAACCTAACTTGCACAGGAAGCAAGTCTAAACTAATCCTAACTTGCACAGGAAGCAAGTCAAACAATCCTAACTTGCACAGGAAGCAAGTCAAACGAACCTAACTTGCACAGGAAGCAAGTCAAAAAATCCTAACTTGCACAGGAAGCAAGTCAAACAATCCTACAAGCACAGGTAGCACACGCTATACACGAACAAGTGGCTCAAACAAGGGTTAGGTTTTAGTCAAGGGGTCATATCAACCTCAACAAACAAACCTCTGGAATGGGGTGAATGTGCTCTTAACCTTGCCATTGAGGGGCTAAGGTGAAGCAGATGAAAGGTGAGTGAAGATAAGACTTCACAGCTCTTATCCCTGGCCTGGGAGAGCTCAAGACAAGAATGTGTGGGTTCAGAAAGTAGGAACCCTTCTACACATTTAAAACTGACTCGACTGTGCGATTGCACAAGATCTTGGGTTTTTATCTGTAATGCATCAACACAGTGGTGTGAGCAAAGCAGATGACACACTGAATAGTGGGGGATAGATTGCATATCCCTACCTTCCACCAATTGCCTCTTCACTTAGGAGGACTTTGACTCTATGCAAGGACAAAATTAAACATCCACAAACATTGCCTCTTAAGGAGGACTTCAGACAGTTGCCTGGCCAAGTAACAGGCCAGGTCTTCCAGACTACATGAAGTAAAGGAGACATACCTCAATGCAAATTGCTTATACAAGCAAAGCAAAGCAAAAAGTTCACAAGGAACTAAAAGCAACTAAAGTACCTGAAATCAGTCAAGCACAGTTAGTATACAAGTCAGAGTTAAATCAAAATGAAACAGACATCAACCAGTCAACACAAGCAAGTGAATGTGCAAGGCACAAGGCTTAAGGCATGTGAGCCAAGCCACCTACAAAACAAACAAGTTAGACAATGATATTCAAGCAAGCTCAATCAAATTGTAATGATCTCTTTGAAGCATTTGTAGCTTAACCTGAAAACATGAGCTCAAATGTAAGTAACAAGACCACTAGGACAAGCCTAGGGTCAAAAGAGAATGAGAAAGTCAAAACAGCAAATGACAAGTGTCCAAAATCATGTTCAAACAATCAAGAAACAAACCCAATTGGTTTCACATTCATATCAATCATCATCATCATTTCATGAACAAATTAGGTCAAGACATGGCAAACAGAAGCTCATAGAAGTCAACAGCAAGACTTAACTCAAAAGCAATCTTAAACATTTCCAAAAATCATCAAATAAATCATGATCAATCATAATCCATAGCATGGTATGCATGTCAAATTTCAGCTCATTTGGACAAGAGGAAGGCAGTCAATGAAAATCAGAAAGGCAAAGCAATTTTGAACATGCTCAAAGAAGTCAACCAAACATGCATCAACTTAGAAAAATCATAAATCAGAGATGGTGTATGATAAATGAATGGGACTAAAACCATGGCAAAGATGAGGATGTCTAGTTATCTCATGTAAAATTTCATGTCCATCTAATAAAGTATGAGAATTTCACAAATGAAATGGGAACATGTGTCACAAAAAGTCAACATATGACTAAACAGGGGAGAAAATCTCAAACAATTAGGAAATGCCACAAATAATTCCAAGAAAATTCACATGTAAACTAGACATACAAGAGTAGGTTCATGCAAAAAATCAGATCAATTGGAGGTCAAGAAGCATGGTAATAAAAATCATGAAGTTGCACATCAATGGTGTGACACAAATTGTCACATCCTAATTCAAAAATTCACAACTCTCAAACCACATAAGATAAATTCACAAACTCTACACCAAAATCACCATGAGTGTGTCTAGTTTGAGCACAAAAAATTTGGGAGCCATTGGATACATTCTCATCATTTCACAATTGATTTGGCAAAGTGTACAAAATTTGGTCACATGTCACAAACCCTAGCAACATTTAAAAACCACTCGTCCAAAAATTCTGGAAAAATAATGATAAAAAAGTAGAGATCATGATGAACACAACACAAAAAATCCCATTCAAATTGGATTAAAATTGAAGCATTTATGATTTTTGGAAGATTGGTTATAAAATGTGAAATTAAAATGGAATAAATGAAGCAAGAATGGCAAAGTTGTAATTCTATGATTCACTTAATTAAACACGGTCGTTTTGGCCAGGTAATGAAATGTTTTGATTGGCTGTTGGAAACAAACCAGGCCATGCACGTGAAAATGGAGGAAATTTCTGGGAAAATATTTTGAAGGCTAGGGTTTCACTGTAGCAGCAATGTCTCATCCCTTCCCCAAATCGAATTTCACAAACTTGCCCAGAAATCTCAATTGAGGACACCAACATGATCATCAAGCAATGGCAAACAAGAATCTATCATTGGTTTTTATTAAAACAAAAACACATTCATGAATCGAGCATAAACATATCTTAACACCAAACTTCAAAATGATATATCTTCATGAATAAGCAATCATTTCAAAAAGTAAAAGCATCATGATAACCAGCATGGATGGACCTTTTAAAATCATGTATCAATTTGACAAAATAGGGAGGTCGAATCCATACCAAAAATTGAAGGACAGTTGTGTTCTTGATGTTGTTTGGTGTTATTGAAGTGAGACTGTTGCAGCACAGCTATGCCTTGATGTATGATGAAGATGCCTTGCCTTGACACAGCTTGGAATGGCTTCAAATGAACTCTGCTATGGCTAATGCTTCTTTGAAATCAGTGCTAGGAAGGGTAGTTTTGCAGGTGGGAAAATGTGGTTGGAATGAACTCAAGATGTTGTTTGAATGATGTCTAGGCAAGGCAAGGTTTAGCCTCTTTGGGAATTTGTTGACTGGTTCTTGAAAAGTGCAAGAGATGAAATTTTTAGTGAATGAATGAGCAATGGTTGGTCTTTGATATGGTGGCTGTTACTGAGGTTTTTTCAATGATGAATGGATGGTCCAAACACAACGCAAGGCTAGGTAGCTTTTGGAAGTTCTTGGACAGGTTTCTTGCAAAGGTGTCAAAGTGAGTTTTTTGGAGTGAGTGAAGTTCAATGGTTGGACTGTTGGTTATGGCTGCTAGTGGTTCAACATGATGAAAATGGTGGTGAAAAACCAAGGCTTAAGCTCTTTGAGTTTTTGGGACAGAGTTTTAGGAAATGGCCAAAGTGAGGTGAAGCTTGAGAGAGTGTGAAGATTTTTGTGGTTAGAGGCTGCTGCTACCAGTGCTCTCCATGACAGAAAATGTGTTTGATATGGTCTCAAGCAAGGCCAGGCTTCTTTTCTCTTGGAAATTTCTTTTTGGACAGAAAATCATACCTGCACCCAAGATGAAGTTTGAGAGAATGTCAAGTTTTGGTCTGCTGTTGGTTGGCAAGGCAGGGTTTGGCAAATGATGAAAGATTGATGAACAAGGCTGCTGTTGGTTGGCAAGGCAGGGTTGGTCTTTTGTGTTTGGACAGAAAAATGACAAATGTAATGAGCAAGGTCAATGCAGTTTTTTCTAGGATGAGTGAGCCATGGCTCTGTGTCTGTTGGTTAGGTTATGCTTTTCACTGTGGGAGTCTTGACAGCTTTTAGCCAAATGCCAAGCAAGGTCCATTCTTGAGGGAGTGGATTTTTTGTATGCTTGATGTGTTTGATGGATGTTGATTGTGTTTCAAAAAGTGACAGAACAAAATGATCCAAAGCCCTGCTGTTTTGTGTTGCTGGTGGTTTTTAAACAGCACTTGCAATCTTGACAAAATGCCAAGCAAATCAGTTTTTTGCATCAGTTGAAATTGGTTGGTCTGCTAGTAGGGTTTTTTCATGACAGAAAAATGAGGTTTGGATATTGTGTCAAGCAGGGCCAGGCTAGGTTTTTGGAAGTTCTGGACAGGAAAATTTTGAAAATGCAAGTGAGATGATGTTTTTTTAAAAATGAAAATGCAGTTCTGTTGGCCATCTGATGACTTGTATGGCTGCTATCTTAGGGTTGGTTTTTGACAGGAAAATGATGAACAAAACTGCTATGTGCAGTACCAAGCATGGCAAGTTGGATGCCGTTAGAAGTTCTTCTTGACAGAAAATGGTGAGGCAGTCCTGTTATCAAGCAAGGCAAGGACAGATTTGGTAAATGCAATTGAGATGGATTTTTAGAGAGTGAGAGAACCAATGCCCCCCTGCTGTCAAAGTGTGGCTGCCAAAACTGGTTCATCATGACAGAAGATACAAGGCATGGCCCTTCTAATTTTCTGTTTTGATGTACAAGGTATGGCATGGAAGTATGGAGGATTGGTGAAACTTGTACTTTTTCAAATTTCAAGCAACTAAGTAATGGCCTCATGTACTGCATAATTTGACTTGGCAAACATGTTTTAAATGAAATTTCTGAGCTGTTCCAATTGGCCAAATGTTAGAAAAATGATTAAATCAAAAAGTCAAACATTGGTCAAACTTGCATTTAAATGAGATAGGTCAAAAAATGCCATTTTGATTGGTGAAGTTTTGGCTCATGAAATTTATATTTTTGGAAAGAGGGGATCAAATGTGACTTGTAGGAAAAAACCCCACCAAAATTGGCCAAACGGTTTGGGAGATATGGCCCTTTGAAGTTCAAGAATTTCTGAAATCGATTCGATCATAACTTGCCAACCACACATGGGAATTGAGAGTTCTTAGACTTTTTGGAAATGGGAGAACAAGATCTTCAACTTTCATGTTGGGCAAAAATTCATTTGAAGCTTGTATCAAGATGTAATTTTGAGGATCAAGACTTTCCATTTTTGGTAAGTTTCAGTTACAGGTCCAGTTTCCATTTTTGGAAACTTTTGATCTGGCTTCAAATTCTTCCATGGTGGTGTTTGACATGATATATGAGGACTATTTGGCCATGAATGAGCTCTCACAAACCAAATCCAATCATCAAATCACTGATTAAATGGACAGTTGACCAACAGTTGACTTTTAGGGTTTCTGTCTGATTGTGCATTGACTAATGACTTCCAAACCCTAATTCCTTGAGAATTTGACTTCAAATGATGTCCCAAGTTGTATGAACTCTTGATTATTGATCATGGTGCCCAAATTCCACAAGAATGGTCACCATCCACTGCCTTGACTGACTGTTGACTTTCTAGGGTTTTTTGATTGTCTGTGTATGAACTGATGACCTCTGAGCCTTCAACCCTTGACATGAACACTCCAAATGGACCTCCAAGTCATGTGAACTTGTTGGACCAACCCTAAGGCTTTGGCTCCTTGAGAATTGTGCTTGTTTGCTTGGTTGACTGATCTCCTGATCAGTTTGACCTAATTTCTTGATTGGCTTGCACTTGAGGCAAAAGAGGCAATGCAATGCTATGCAATGGACCATGATATGCTATGACCTAATATGAAAATGTATGTACAATGATAGGTGCAAATTTGAGGTGCTACACCTACGTACCAACATAAAAATGAGGGATCAAAACCTCGTAGTTCGTGCTACAAATTTCAAAATGGATGCATTGATTTTAACAAAATTAGGTTTGAAAGGCACAAAGGCCTAAAATGATTTGAATGAGTTAGTTCTTTTTGGATTTTTGAAAGTTTAAGTCAAGTATGGTTAAGTTTATTTACAAGTTTGATTTAAGAAAATAAGTTTGAAAATGCAATGGCATAAGGCCAAAGTTTCTATCATTTTGCAAAAGTGGTCAAAGTTTAGAACAAAAATAGTTCACACGAAGAAGGTTTTTTAAATGGAGGGAGAGATTTTGAAATTAAAGAAATGGGGAGAAGATGAAGAGACTATCCTATGCACAAAATTTAAAAGTTTAGAGTTGAAAAGATCTGACCAAGTGGGTAGCAATCCAATAGACATGTATGTCAATAGAAACCCAGAATTCCCTTGGACTTTTAGAATCAAGCAACACACAAATGCACAATCATATCATCTTGAAGAGCAAGGCATCAAATAAAGATGGCCTCATCCAAGCTTATCCATTCCATGATCTTCTTCAAAATAGTCCATGTAACAGGTGAATCCCACAAGTCATAGGTTCAAAATAATAGCTTCACAATGATCATGTTGAAGATGAATCTTAGAGAGATCTTTAAAGATGTATCAGATGAATTTCAAATTGCAAGCACTTGGTTCTTCAACAAATTGGCATTGGCCAAGTCCTTTCACTTAGGGAAGTTGCCTAGATTCTAAGTTCATTTGTCCAAGATCAAGCCAACAGTCCACTCAAAAGTTTTTTAGTGTTTTTATGATTATTATGTACATCAATGGTCAAAGGCCACACAAACAAACAAAGTAACACAAACAAAATATATCACACAATATGGTCCAAATGGACAAAGTGAAAATTACATTAAGATAAACAATTAGAGTTATATGTACAATGGCAAATGAAATAAAGTGCTAAAAGTAAATTGCATTAAAGTAAAATCTTGAAATTAAAAGTCAATAGTTAGTAGGTTAGAGGTTAGTTTTGTTTTGCTTTTGCTTTTCAAGACATTCTTTGGAGAACACTCAACCCACTTATCACAAGCATGGATCCTTGAACCAAAACATCTTCCAAAGGAAGGAAAGAAGGCTAAGTTTCCATACAATACCATGAAAGAGGGGAGACTTACAATCTCACTAACTAGAATGTTTATGCCTTTAATGTCACAAATTTAGCGCTATGTTAAGCAATCGTAATTGGACTTATGTAGAAGTCACAACTATTTGAGGCTGGGCAATAGAATTTTGGTGTTAATGCATGTTAGAGACATAATATAATGGACTATGCTCATGAAATATACCACACACAAAAAGAATAGCAAAAGGTGTGACCTAATCTCATCCATACTCATGTCAATTTTTCAATCAACTAGCATTAGGACTTTGAGATGTCATAGGCCAAATGAAATGAATGAATTAAGAAGAGGAATGAGATGAAGTGGAAGGGGATGAATGAGATCACAAATTGGTCAAAGGAGGACTTTTATTAAATTAATATCATTCATTCATTTTAGGAGATGGAATGTACATTCCATCAATCCCCTAAATCCAATGATATTAACTTGACAAATTCGAATCAACCTTGACCAAGGCCCAACAACAAACAAGCAAACTCAATTAAGTCAATACAAATGGTCAACAAAATTTAATTGGCATTTATTCAATTAAAATAATAAAATAGTGCATTTAAATCAAATATGTTTTGTCCAATTCCTAAAATCTCATCAAAACACCAAAGAAATGGCCATGAGATTTATCATAGGTCAAACATGGTCAAAGGACCTTGGAGAAAAAATTTCATAATTTTTGGACATTAAATATTTTTAAATAATTAAAAACAAATGCAAAATCAATTAATTCATGAAAAATATTAATAATGATCCAAAAAATAATTTTAATTCAGAATATGAAATAGAAAAATATTTGAAATTTTTTGGGGAAAGTCCCATTTTTTTGGATCAATATTAAATTTAATATGAATTATTGAAGAAAATGCAATAAAAATGAAAATTCAGAAATTCTAAATTACGTGGACCATCAGATCTCCCTCATTAATTGAGGTGGCATATCTGATGGTCCCTAGCGCGCATTCCACAACAGACCTTAGTTAGCGCGTGGCAAATGTGGTAATCAACACCAACGCTCAGGATTAGAACGTGAGATAAGGATCATGTGGTTTAGATGCTAGCCAAGTCATCGCCGGAGCCAGAGCTCCGGTCATCTTCTCCAGTGGACCTCACCAGACTGGTCCACCATGAACCATCACCATAATGAAAAACAAGGACATGATCTTGAAGAATAAATGGCACTGAAATCGAATCTGACCTCCAATCACTCCAATTCCAAATATATTAAGAGATATATGGAATTGAAATTTAAGGTACATGAACTGAGTTGCTTCGATTTGACCTCAAAGCAACTCAATCTTCTTGCCTACATTGGTAGGACTTCAGACAACCAAAGAATCAATAGAATTAAGCAAGAATTTGAGAGAATCGAAGAGTTCAAAATTTCTGAAAAATACCTTCAATGTAGGTCTGAATTCGATGGATCTTGATCTTGCTTATGCTTGGACTCACTCTACTTGCTTGCAGGAGAAGGATTGAATGGTTTAGAAGCTATGGATTCCTAGAGAATTGAATTCCAAAAAAGTGGAGATTCAAGCTCAAATTCAAGAGAATTTATCAGACTTATCCTTTGAGAATTGAGGGCTTGAAATGGGGGCTCAAAGTTGGCGCGATTGTGTCATCATTTCTGAGCATTTAAAGCTCTATTTATAGCTGAATCATGTGATATTTGCACACTCACATTCACTTTCCAATTTTGGCAAATGGTGATGCGATGGTGCATGGGCGCGCATAGGCCCATGAAATGATAGCTTGAGGTCCACAATTGAATATCAGACGCTCTGGAATAAGCTTGGATTTCAAGGCAAATGCACATTGATGTTTGAGTTTTATCCATGCCAAATGATATCAGCTTGTTTAAGCCATGTGCAGCCTATGCATTTCTTGTCCAAAATGAATGAATTTGAGTTCTTTGTAAAGGTGATACCAAGAGGAACAACTTTCATGTTCAACACTTTTTCATTTGGAGCTTGGAACTTGGAGAAATTTGAGGTGGAAGTTTGGAAATTTTTTACATATCAAAATTTTCTAAGTGTCAAGCCATATGTCTCAATATTCCACCTTGCTTTACTTTCTATGGGAGCTTCAAATGAGAAAAGTGTCTTCATTAAAGTTGTAATTATCTCAAAGAAATTCAAAATGGTCACCAATTTCATGTCATTTGGATTTGAAATGATAGAGTTATGCATTTTTGAAGTTTGGAAAAATCACTTGATCAATGGTATAGGTCAAAAGTGACCTATAATGTAGCCTCATATCACATGCTCAAAAACGTTGAATTAGCTCCCACTCCAATCATCAAAGTTTAAGTAAACACATTAAATTTGATTGTGCAACTTGGAAATATTTCATCTCATAAAAATTGAGCAAGTTATGGCCTTGGGAAGTTGACTTTCAAATTAGGGTTTAGACAAAATGACCTATAATGTTTCAAATAGAAAATGATTTTCCAAGAAAAACTAGCTCTAGGTCTCAACATGAAAGTTTTTTGGAATGTAATTTAGAGTAAGTTTTCTCTTGGAATAATTTTAATATGGTGAAAATTATAGTAGATAGTGTCTAGGGAGACCCAGTTTTGATCAGATGAATCCATCTGGCCAACCACCATCAACCAACTTGCTAATTTCCAATTCTCTTGACTTTCTTGGCACATGGTAGATCATATATGCATAAGATGATGAATTTTGAAGTGTTCCTTGAGAAATTTGATCAATTGGTGAGATAGCTTGTTGGAGAAGTCACTCACGATACCCAGTCAAACTAGGGTTTCCAAGGCAAATCACCCTCAAACTCTTGAAGAAAACTTGATCAATATAACATGTAAAGATCATTGGGACTCATATATGATGTTCATAACCATTCTTTAATCAATTCTTCGTTGTGCTCTTTGTTCATGAGGGTCTCAAACCCTAGATGTAAACTTGATGAATCAAATGAGATCATGCCCTACCTACAAAAGAGTTAGACAAATTCAAAGACATATTTTTGGTATTTTGGTTAGTGAAATGATAAAATACAAGCATGATATAATCACAAAGTACTTGGTGATCTCTCCCAAAACAAACCCAATGAAAGAGGGGTAAGGAGAATGCCAAGGTATGGTCCCAATGCTAATACTTATGATGAAATTTGCATGAGGGATCTTAGGGTCAAAATTGGGGTCTTATAGCTGCCCCTATTTTAGGACATTATAACTGAGGAGGTGAAGGTTAAAATCTTCAGCTCGACTCAGTAGAATAGGCTTAAATAACAACATATAAAAACAAATTTTGGTCCCTAAGAGGCCTCATGATGCATATGACATGAATGCAAAAGTTAATGCTTTGTGGGGAAATATTGCCACAAAGTAAAAAGAAATCAGAGAGACCGAAAGTCCGCAGGAGCACAATGTATTCCATAAGGAAAACTCACTGGGGAGACAGAGACTCTGGGGGATAAAAAGGAGTTATGCGTAGGCCAGGCTACGACTTAAAACTGCTGGGGGACTAGAGGAATTTCATACAAAGTGAAAAGACTCAGCCGGGGAAATAGCAACATCTGTAGGGGATACGAATAAGTCAAGATAAAACTGAAGTACTCGAATAGTGCAGGGGAACAACGATTTCACTAAGGAAATGTGCACTCAACTCAACTGGGGAGAAATAAAATTTCAACACAGGAGGAGCAGAAATCTATTATCTACTACCTGTTACTGGGTAAGGAGATAATAAAATCTGACAGAGAGGACATCCGTCATCGATTAAGATGAATATATCAAGGATGACTCGCTGAGAACCGCCACGAAAGAAAATTCATTACCGGTTACTGGGTAAGAATAGCCTTGCTGGGGAAAACTGCAGAAAATAGGATTTACAACTACCAGTTACTGGGCAGAAGACCAAAGGGTGAGAGTATCTGTCATCGATTAGGATGAACATATCAAGGATAAACTCAACAGGGAAGAAAATCCGTCACCGGTTAAAGTGAACATATCAAGGATAGACTTGCCTGGAAAACGTCAAGGAGGATACCCGTCATCGGTTAGGATGAACATATCAATGATATACCAACCGAACAAAAGTGTAATTACATCTATCGAAATCTGGATAGAAAACCGTCGAAGAGAGAATCCGTCATCGGTTAGGATGAACATATCAAGGATTAACTCTGCGAGGGGACAAAGCAGGATTTACAACTACCGGTTACTGGGTAGAAGACCAATCAAAGAGAAAATCCATCACCGGCTAAAGTAAACATATCAAGGATAGACTCTGAAAAGGGGAGCAAAAACAGGGATTACATCTATCAGTTATTGGATAGAATACCAAAGAAGAGAAAATCTGTCACTGGTTAAAGTGAACATATCAAGGATAGTCTCCGCACAGGGGAAAAAGTAGGATTTACAACTACCGGTTACTGGGTAGAAGATCACAAGGAGAAGAAAACTCGTCACCGGTTAAGATGAACATATCAAGGATTAACTCTCTGAGGAACAAAATAGGGATTACAACTACCTTTTTACTGGGTAGAATACCAAAGAAGAGAAAATCCGTCACTGATTAAAGTGAACATATCAAGGATAGACTCCTGCGGGGAAAAGAAAGACATCCGTCACCAGTTAGGATAAACATATCAAGGATATACTTTCAGGGGACTCTACTGAGGAGAACAAAGGGTACTTTTGTCGGGTATTGGGCAAGAAGTAACAAACTGCAAACTAAGAAGAATATTACCAGCTACTGGGTAATAGACTCTTAGGGGGACCAAAATATCTATCTAGGTAAGAGCTAGAAAGAAAATGGTCAATCAAGACTCAACCCGATGAGGACATAACTCAAGGGGAGTAATTCCATCCAGCAAATTTACTGGAGAGGAAACTGAAATAACAACCATCCACGAGGAAACAAACTCAATGGGGAAACAGAGAAAGGTTAAAGTTTTTCTGCTTAAGGGGTTGACACTCTACAATTGAAGGAGGTCAGACACCAGATTTGGTATGGGGATAAAGTACCGCCATAACAGAGAATGAGAATCTCAAACATGCAGGACATGCAAATCATGAAATTGTATGAATGTATATGTATATGTATGTATGATGATTATGCTGACAAAACGATCACAAAGGATACAGAGGTGTCGCACAGAAGTTGAACCACCGGTACAATCCTCGATCAATCCACAAAATATATGGAGACAACAGCCGGAGAACAGAGAGATCAACATCCGAAGGGGCTCAACCCTAGATGAGGATGGAGAAGATCTGCTGAGGATAGAACATCCAAATATGTGGGGAATTTTAGGTCAACACCATGAAAATGGGAGACAACCCTACAGAGAAATAATCAACAAAAGCTGCTCAGAAACCAGGAGGAAACTCTGACTGGGAGCAAAGAAACAACGATTGGTGGGGACACCAAAGTGATATACTGGGGAAATATCAAACATCTTGATGACGATCCACCTGTTGAGGAAATACGAACTCCGTTGGGGAAGGCTGATACTCTGCTGGAGATAAGGACACGCCAGAGGGTATCTGAATCAACCAACTCAGTTGGGGATAAAGAAAGGAGTTCCATTGGGGATCAAACACTCTGCCAAGGAACTGAATCAACACTGACGTCTAGGAATACCAAAAGAGTTAACTGCTTGGGGAACCTCTGATGCTTCACACTTAAGGACTTGCTATTTATTGAAATGTTGTTGATATTCCTTTTACTTTCTTTGGAAAAGTTCTTGCTTTTATATTTTAAAGAAAACTTGATTTTGATTTAAAAATTTAATTTCAAAATGATCATAATAAAATTTAAAACTGTTAGCTGAAGTAAATAAGAGTAGAAACAATTTGGATAAAGGCTCAACTTTATTTAATGGGATGGTAGTCTGTAAATGACAAGACTCCATAGATTTTACAAAGTTGAAAATGGTAATTTACATGGAAAAGGGGTACATTGAATACAAATGATCCTTAATCCTTCTACCAACTCTTGATATCCACTATGCTCTTGACCGCTGCTGGGATGATGAACTGATGTCAACCTTTGTGCTCAACAAGCCTTCAAAATCACTGAAGATTAGCAGAATGCAGTTACTTGCCATAATCCCTAATTTTTGCATAAGTTGCCCCAAGGCGAGGTACTCAACTTATCGGGAAATTCTTTCTGTTTTTAATGTCTCTAATTTTTGCCTGGGTCTCCCTTTCAGGTTTTCAATCCACCGAGACGCTCATTTTTGCCTAAGCCTCCCTTTCGGGTTTTCAACTTAGCGAGCTATTCTTTTATTTTTTTAGGCGAAGTATTTCTTGACTGCATCTGCGTTCACAGGACGAGTGAACTCTTCACCATCCATAGTTGTAAGAATCAATGCACCGCCTGAAAAGGCTCTCTTGATAACATATGTGCCTTCATAATTAGGAGTCCATTTTGTAAGAACAAAAATTGTTCTACAACAGATTCCTTGATTTTGATGATAACAAAGGATGAAACCAAAAATGGCACCCTAACGAAAAGTTTCTAAGTGTGCAGGATTCTAAAGAAAGAAGGAAGAAATCTGATGATGTCATCAGATACAGAACCAGATCAGAAGCATATTATCATATGATCAGAAGCATCTGAAGTGGAAACACGTTCAAGAAAGTCTAACTCTGAGCAATACATCAGAAGCATCTGAACAAGAATACGTTCTAGAAGTTCTGACTCTGAACAACGGTTGTCTAACTCCAGAAACTCTCAGCGCTATCTGAAGAAATCCATCAGAACTCAAAAGAGACTAACATCAGAAGCAAGATTCCAAGATTCTCCAGAAACACAAATACTCTGAGCATGGATTGCTAATCATGAAAGAGTAACGTTAAAGTCAAGTAAAGATTTGCAAATGGTTTTCCTAATTAAGAAAGAGACGTTAATCTCCAATTTCAATAAAGAAGATACTACTTGTGGTAAGTAGTCATTTCAAGGAGAGAAAGTTATCCTGCAGAAGCTATTTAAGTGATGGCGTAAATTCATTTTAATATCCACCAGTTTCAACTACTACTTCAACTGATATATAAAATGGGCTGCAATCAACTTTGGAGAATTAGTAAGCCAACAAGCCAAAATTATACTGAAACATCAACGCTCAAGAAAAACACTCTTGCTCTCTAAGATCTTCATGAAGCTTTTGCTTATAACGTGAAAAACTCTTGTTCTTACTATTGTAATATTAGCTTATCTTAGAAGCACTCTAGATTACATAAATCTTTCATCTATTGTTTGTTGATTTCCTCAAGTGACTCTGTGTAGTCTGTATACTTGAGAGGACTAAGAGATTTTTCTCTTAGACGTTGTTTGTAATCTTTCAAGATTAGTGAATTAAGTCCTTGTTGAAGGCGAAATCACCTCGGCCGGGTGGACTGGAGTAGCTTTGTGTTATAAGCGAACCAGTATAAAATCCTTGTGTGATTTTCATTTTGAAAAGCGCTTATTTTTCCAAACAATTCAAACCCCCCCTTTCTTGTTTTTCTCACCTTCAATTGGTATCAGAGCTTAGGCTCTGTTATTGATTTTCTAATCAAACACTTAACAGTGTAGAGAGATCCAGTACGAGAAAAACTATGGCTCACACAAATGAAAAAGATAGTTACAACGCTAAGCCTCCTGTTTTTGATGGAGAGAAGTTTGACTACTGGAAAGATAGGATCGAAAGTTTCTTTCTGGGTTATGATGCTGACCTTTGGGACATTGTCACAGATGGATACACACCTCCAGTCTTAGAAAATGGAGCTGAAGTTCCCAGAAATAAGATGTCAGAAGATCAGAAACGTATCTTCAAAAATCACCACAAGGCCAGAACAATACTTCTAAATGCTATATCTTACAACGAATATGAAAAGATCACCAACAGAGAGACAGCCAAAGATATACTTGACTCTCTGAAGATGACTCATGAAGGAAACTCCCAAGTCAAAGAGACGAAGGCTCTGGCGCTTATCCAGAAGTATGAAGCCTTCAAAATGGAAGATGACGAAGCTATAGAGGCTATGTTTTCTAGATTCCAAACTCTTATTGCAGGTCTCAAGGTGCTAGACAAAGGATACACAACTGCAGATCATGTTAAGAAGATAGTCAGAAGTCTTCCAAAGAAATGGAGACCTATGGTTACTGCTCTGAAGCTGTCAAAGGATCTGAACAATATCAGCCTTGAAGAACTTGTCAGTTCTCTCAGAAGCCATGAGATAGAACTAGAGGAGGATGAGCCTCAGAAAAAGAACAAGTCCGTAGCGCTAAAGTCCAGATCTGAAAGACGGAAACCTGACAGAACCAAAGCTCTCCAAGCAGAAACTGAAGATACTGACAACTCTGAATCAGAAGACTCTGATGATGAAGAAGAGTTGTCCCTACTAACCAGAAGAGTTAAACAACTCTGGAAAAAGAGGAACAACAACTTCAGAAGACCAAGACCCAAAGGGGATCGATCAGAGTCAACTTCAAAAGGTAAAGCTAACAAAGATATTACCTGTTATGAATGTAAAGAAACAGGTCATTACAGGAATGAATGCCCCAAGTTAAAGAAAGACAACTCTAGAAAATAAAGCTTCAAGAAAAATACCTTCAGGACAAAGAAAGGACTGATGGCTACCTGGGATGATAGTGAATCTGGATCATCAGAATCTGACTCTGATGAACAGGCCAACGTGGCACTTATGGCTACCACATCCAGTAGCTCAGATGAAGAATCTGAAGAGGTATTCTCTGAACTTTCTCGATCTGATTTAGAATCATGCTTGTCAGAAACTCTTAGCTCTTATCAGAAATTAAAACAAAGAATTAAAAACATTAAAGGCTGTCTTAAAGCAAAATTTGAAGAATGTAGTGAACTTGAGATGACAATTCTAGCACGAGAAGATACAATCAGATCTTTAACACTAGAAAGAGATGGAGCAAAAAGAAAAAGCTTAGAATTAGAAGAAACGTTGTCTCAAGCACCACAAACTTCAAATAAAATTATTTTTGAATACGAAGAAGCCTTTCAAGAATTTCTGAAAAATGGAATAGGTAGGAGTATTATGGCGTCCATGATTTATGGAGTAAGTCAGAACAATAAAAAGGGAATTGGGTATGATCCTAAGGAAGATAAAACTTCTACCAGTAACCAACCTAAGTCTCCCTTTTCATATCACTATACACACACACAAGAACAAAAATTTAAAAATGCTAGAAAACCCAAAGTTATAAGAAACTCTGGGAAAACTAATCTGAAAGGACCCAAGAGATTCTGGGTACCAAAAGATAAGATTGTGTATGTTGCAGATATCCTATGCAGCAAAGTTCAGACACCAGTCATGGTACCTGGACTCTGGATGCTCGCGACACATGACGGGAAGAAAGTCTATGTTCCAAAGTCTGGAACTTAAAGACGCTGGATTTGTAGGCTTCGGAGGAGATCAGAAAGGAAGGATCAGAGGCTCCGGAACTATTGGTAATGGTACTCTTCCCTCTATATCTGATGTTCTTTATGTAGAAGGATTAATGCATAACTTGTTATCCATAAGTCAATTAAGTGATAACGGTTATGATGTAATCTTCAATCAAAAAACATGTAAAGCCATTAATCAGAACGATGGCTCTGTCCTTTTCACAGGCAAGAGGAAAAACAACATTTACAAAATAAATCTTTCTGATTTAAAAGATCAAAATGTTAAATGTCTAATGTCAGTTCACGAAGAGCAATGGGTATGGCATAGACGCTTGGGCCACATTAGCATGAGGAAACTTTCTCAGCTAACTAAACTCGAGTTAGTCAGAGGCCTACCTAAACTGAAGTTTTCTTCAGATGCTCTGTGTGAAGCTTGTCAGAAAGGAAAATTTTCAAAAACATCTTTTAAAAAGAAAAATGTTGTTTCTACCTCTAAGCCTCTGGAACTTCTTCACATTGACTTGTTTGGTCCTGTGAAAACAGCATCAGTTAATGGAAAGAAGTATGGACTAGTCATTGTTGATGATTACAGTCGCTGGACATGGGTAAAATTCCTAAAGCACAAGAGTGAGTCTCACTCTGTATTCACCAGTTTCTGTTCCAAAGTGCAAAAAGAATTTGACTCTAAAATTATTAGAGTCAGAAGTGATCATGGTGGAGAATTTGAAAACAAAGATTTTGAAGAATTATTTGATTCTAATGGAATATCCCATGATTTCTCCTGCCCTAGAACTCCACAACAAAATGGAGTTGTAGAAAGGAAGAATAGGACACTCCAAGAGATGGCCAGAACCATGATCAATGAAACTATTGTAGCAAAGCACTTTTGGGCAGAAGCTGTAAATACAGCGTGCTACATTCAGAATAGAATCTCTATAAGACCCATTCTGGAAAAGACTCCCTATGAACTGTGTAAAGGAAGAAAACCAAACATTTCATATTTTCATCCTTTTGGATGTTCTTGCTTTATCTTAAATACTAAAGAACATCTGAACAAGTTTGATTCCAAAGCACAGAAAGGTATTATGTTAGGATACTCAGAACGCTCTAAAGGCTACAGAGTATACAACACAGAAACCAAAATTGTGGAAGAATCAATTCATGTCAGATTTGATGATAAGCTTGACCCTGAAAAGTCAAAGCTAGTTGAAAAGTTTGCAGATTTAGAAATCACTCTTGTAGAATCTGATAAAACTCCAGAAGCAACTGTCACTCAGAACTCTGAAGAAATTAAATCTTCAGAAATCCCAAAGAAAGTTAAAAGTCGTATCAACGTTTCTGAAGATTTGATTCTGGGAAACAAGGACGAACCTGTCAGAACCAGATCTACCTTCAGGACTTATGAAGATACTCCTCTGGGACTAGTGTCTCTGATTGAGCCTACGTCTTGTGATGAAGCACTTCAGGATATTGACTGGGTGGCAGCTATGCAAGAAGAATTGGATCAATTCTCAAAGAATGATGTCTGGGATCTCGTTCCTAAACCCAGAGGCACTCATGTCATTGGAACCAGATGGGTTTTCAGAAACAAGCTGAACGAGAAAGGAGAAGTCGTCAGAAACAAAGCTCGACTGGTAGCTCAAGGTTACAGTCAACAAGAAGGTATTGACTATAATGAAACCTTTGCTCCAGTCGCGAGGTTAGAATCTATTCGTCTTCTTGTATCTTTTGCTATTAATCACTCTATCAAATTATACCAAATGGATGTCAAGAGTGCATTCCTTAATGGTTATATTTCAGAAGAAGTGTATGTCAATCAACCTCCAGGTTTTGAAAATTCAAACTTTCCAGAACATGTTTTTAAACTTAAAAAATCTTTATATGGACTTAAACAAGCTCCCAGAGCTTGGTATGAACGTTTAAGCAATTTTCTTCTGGAACAAAATTTTATCAGAGGGAAAGTTGTTTCTACACTCTTCTGTAAAAACCTTAATAATGATCTCATGATATGCCAGATTTACGTTGATGATATTATTTTTGGTTCTGCTAATATCTCTATTTGCCAAGAATTTTCTAAGTTAATGCAGGCAGAATTTGAAATGAGTTTAATGCAAGAACTAAAGTTCTTTCTGGGAATTCAAATTAATCAAACTCCAGAAGTCACGTACGTTCATCAAAGCAAGTACATTAAAGACGTTCTGAAGAAGTTTGACATGACTGAATGCAACTCTGCAAAAACTCCCATGCACCCAACTTGCATTCTTGAAAAGGAAGAGGTAAGCAACAAGGTTTGTCAGAAGCTCTATCGAGGTATGATATGCTCTCTTCTCTATCTGACTGCTACTCGTCCTGATATTCTCTTTAGCGTCTGTCTTTGTGCCAGACTCCAATCAGATCCTAGAGAATCTCATTTAACAGCAGTTAAGAGAATTCTTAAGTATCTGAAGGGAACTCCTAACCTGGGCCTGATGTATAAGAAAACATCAGAGTATAGACTTTCTGGTTACTGTGATGCAGATTATGCAGGAGATAGACTAGAAAGAAAAAGCACATCTGGAAATTGCCAGCTTCTGGGAAACAATCTAATCTCCTGGGCTAGCAAAAGACAGTCAACTATAGCTCTATCAACTGCAGAAGCAGAATACATCTCAGCATCACTGTGCACAACTCAGATGCTCTGGATGAAGCATCAGTTAGAAGATCTGCAAATCTTTGAGAGTAACATTCCTATCTTTTGTGATAATACTGCTGCTATTTGTTTAAGTAAGAATCCCATTCTACATTCCAGAGCCAAACACATTGAAATAAAACATCATTTTATCAGAGACTATGTTCAGAAAGGAATAGTAACATTGAAGTTCATTGATACAGAACATCAATGGGCAGATATCTTTACTAAGCCTCTAGCTGAAGATAGATTTCTTTTCATCTTAGAAAATCTGAACATTAAAAATTGCCCTGAATGAAGTGTGGCTCTGAAAATGTAAAATGAGACTCTGATATAAAAACAAATGTACTTCTGCCTCTGACTCTGATACTTCTACAAGTTAAGAAGATATCTGAGTTAGAAATCTCCAGGAATCAATCTTTTAGTATTCCTGAAGATCAGATACATCAACACGTGGAGCACTAAGCGTCTAACCCTAGAACTTCTAGACAGCTGTCAAAAGAAATTCAAAGGACAGACGTTTGAAATCTCCTTGAGCAGTGTGCGTACTATTGGGATTAGACATTCATTAATTAGCTGTAATCATTTTCCCCCCCAAGCGTGCAATCTTGAGCTTTGTTCTAACGCAATTTAATGTGTCGTTTTGCATGTGTTTTTACTTAGAGTATTTAAACACTTTTCTCACATTTCACACACTTATCACTCTCACTCACTCTCAAACCCTCTCTAAAACCCTAAAACTCTTTGAAGCATTCTCTGCAACTCTTCATTAATCTTCTTCTTCTTCACCATGGACGCTCAACAACAACAAGTCTTTAACTTCTCTCAAGAAATGGAATCAAGCTCTTCTGCTCAAACTTCAAGCATTCCAACTCCAACGGTTACAGGCGTCACCATCACCCCCGTTTACAAAGAACCTCATGTTCTTGACCGTGAACGCCATATTAACCTTTCAACCCCTTTTGAAGGACTGGACGTGTTGTGTGAATCGCTAGTAGATTTCGACAACTTGAAGAGAAATGGCGTTGATCTCACTGAAGAACTACGTAAACAAGGTTGGGAAAACTACTTCCAAAGGCTTTATGGTCCTGTTTACCCTCTTCTCATCAAGGAGTTCTGGAGATTCGCAGATGCAGATGACCATTTCATCGTCTCCTATGTTCTGGGGGTAAAGATTGTAATCACTGAAGGGTCTATTGCCTCTTTACTGAACATGGAGAGAGCTGGAGGAAAAAGGATTTACAACATCCCTCCTAGGTCAAAGCGCATTACTGATGTAATCAATCCAACAATCTTCAAACCCAACACTGAAGGAAATCCTTCAAAGAACAAAGAGCTGCATCAGAACCTCAGAGTGTGGCTGAAGATCATTCTGGGAACTATTCACCACCGTCCAGCCTCTAACTCCTCTGACTACATCAATGCAGATCAGAAATGCATTCTGTATTGCATTCAGAAGGGTGTGAAGATCTGCCTCCCTGCTCTCCTTTTCAGATATCTGAGAGATTCTGTCAGAGAAACCAGAAACAACATGAAGCCCAGATCCTACATCCCTCTGGGAAGATTGCTATCTGATGTTTTCATCGAGAATGGACTGGTAGATCATCTGGAAAAGACCAAACTGATGGATGATCTGGCAATAGATGTTGGGAAGCCTCTGAACGCCAGAAATCTCAAGAGTATGGGGATAATTAAGAAGATTCAAGTCAGACCCACTCTGGACACATCCTGGGATTCTTTGAAAGATCAGAGGAAGATGCCTCATGGCCTTGCCAGGTTCTTCAAGAATGAACCCAGAGATGCTGTTGCTATCTATCTTCAGCGTCTGCTGGATGATGGTGTTGACATCTCTGACTTCAGCCTCGACGACTGTCTGGATTCAGAAGAAGACTTCGTCAGATACAAGAGAGGTCTCTCTGAGAAGAAGATAGCATCATAGGCTAAGAAGGCAAGAATTGGAGAAGCTTCTGGAAGCAGATCTTCAGCTCCTCTGAAGACTTCGTCAGATACTGGTATGTCTGTTCCTCCTCTTTCCTCTGTACCTCCGATGGTTTCCTCAACCCCTTCCTCTAATCCTCTCCCAACACCACCAATTTTTACAACCTCTGAAATCCCACCTTCAACCATCAGAACCTCTCAGCCTTCACCAGTCTTAAATATCGCCCGTACATTCATACCTCCTTCTAAACCTGAACAAATAAACCAAAGCACTTCCTCTTCATCCTCGTCAGAACCAGAATCACCACCATACCTTGAAATCTCCTCTGACCAAGAACACTCTGACCCTGAATCCCCAACCATAGCCCAAATTCAGGCTCAAAGACTTGCTTCACAACAACAAACACAATCTGAAGCAACTTCACCTCCACCAAAACAAACAACCAACATTACTTCTGAAGACCAACCCTCTGAAACTCAACCCTCTGACCTTCCCACCTCTGATATCAACCCACCAAACACCTCTGCTGCACCTGAATCAGAAACTGAAACTGAACCTTTAGACTTAAACCCTCTTTACGCTTCACCCCAAAGATCTGAACCTGAAGCAGAATCTGAACCTCTCACATTAAATCTCAGCCCACCAACATCTTCACCCCAAACCTCTGAACCAAACCTTTCTATACCTACCCTTGGGGAAGCCATCATGCTGGTAGCTGGGGCTTCAATACAAAAGGTCAAGTCTCTGACCACTAACTCTGAAGTCAGTGATGATCCTGACTCTGTAAGGACACACTGGAACAGAGTCATTGGCTGGATGACCTCTGAGGCTTTTCGACTGAAGAACATCTCTGAACAAGTCAGAAATGGCTACATCAGAGATGCTGAGGCAAGACTTCAGGAAAGACTTGCTAGAGAAGCTGAAGCCAGAAGGCTGGAAGAATAGAGGTTAGCAAGAGAAGCTGAGGAAGAGGCTAGAAGATTGGAAGAAGAAAGAGCAAGGGAAGCTGAAATCCTAAGGTTAAAGGAAGCTGAAGCTAAGGTTCTGGCAGATGCTGAAGCACAAGCTGCTGCTGAAGCTGAAGCGCAGGCTGCTGCTGAAGCACAGCAGGCTCTGACTCTGGGGGAGTCCTCTTCTGTTATCCCTATGGTTCTTCAGACTCTGAAAGAACTTAAGCAAGATCAGAATGAACTCCGGGCCAGAATGGACAAGCAAGATACTGTCAACGACAACATCCAGAACATACTTGCTATGTTGCTTCAGAGAATGCCTCCGCCTCCGAACCCTTAGGCACTTAGGAATTTATTTTGCTTGCCTGTTGTTTTATTTTCTCTGAATCTGATGTTTTCTAGTTCTTGTTGCCTTTGTGCTTTTATCTGAATACAAGTTTTTCTCTTTACTTATTTATTTTCTTTACTATGTCTTTTTGATTCTGACAAAAAGGGGGAGAAGTCATTATTAGCTCTGATGAAAATATTGTCTAATACCTTAAACACTCTGCAACATATTTTTTTTCTTAAAAAATAAATTTATCTAACCTAGACTTAAGAAATTGCAGAAGGTATCAAGAAACCTCTTTACTTAGAAGCTCTGGTAAGAACTTCTGAACTCCCTAGCACTATCTCAGGGGGAGCTTCTGTCTATCTGATCTAATATTATTCATGTTTCATCTGCTAATTAAGTTTGTTTTGTCATCATCAAAAAGGGGGAGATTGTAAGAACAAAAATTGTTCTACAACAGATTCCTTGATTTTGATGATAACAAAGGATGAAACCAAAAATGGCACCCTAACGAAAAGTTTCTAAGTGTGCAGGATTCTAAAGAAAGAAGGAAGAAATCTGATGATGTCATCAGATACAGAACCATATCAGAAGCATATTATCATATGATCAGAAGCATCTGAAGTGGAAACACGTTCAAGAAAGTCTAACTCTGAGCAATACATCAGAAGCATCTGAACAAGAATACGTTCTAGAAGTTCTGACTCTGAACAACGGTTGTCTAACTCCAGAAACTCTCAGCGCTATCTGAAGAAATCCATCAGAACTCAAAAGAGACTAACATCAGAAGCAAGATTCCAAGATTCTCCAGAAACACAAATACTCTGAGCATGGATTGCTAATCATGAAAGAGTAACGTTAAAGTCAAGTAAAGATTTGCAAATGGTTTTCCTAATTAAGAAAGAGACGTTAATCTCCAATTTCAATAAAGAAGATACTACTTGTGGTAAGTAGTCATTTCAAGGAGAGAAAGTTATCCTGCAGAAGCTATTTAAGTGATGGCGTAAATTCATTTTAATATCCACCAGTTTCAACTACTACTTCAACTGATATATAAAATGGGCTGCAATCAACTTTGGAGAATTAGTAAGCCAACAAGCCAAAATTATACTGAAACATCAACGCTCAAGAAAAACACTCTTGCTCTCTAAGATCTTCATGAAGCTTTTGCTTATAACGTGAAAAACTCTTGTTCTTACTATTGTAATATTAGCTTATCTTAGAAGCACTCTAGATTACATAAATCTTTCATCTATTGTTTGTTGATTTCCTCAAGTGACTCTGTGTAGTCTGTATACTTGAGAGGACTAAGAGATTTTTCTCTTAGACGTTGTTTGTAATCTTTCAAGATTAGTGAATTAAGTCCTTGTTGAAGGCGAAATCACCTCGGCCGGGTGGACTGGAGTAGCTTTGTGTTATAAGCGAACCAGTATAAAATCCTTGTGTGATTTTCATTTTGAAAAGCGCTTATTTTTCCAAACAATTCAAACCCCCCTTTCTTGTTTTTCTCACCTTCAATTGGTATCAGAGCTTAGGCTCTGTTATTGATTTTCTAATCAAACACTTAACAGTGTAGAGAGATCCAGTACGAGAAAAACTATGGCTCACACAAATGAAAAAGATAGTTACAACGCTAAGCCTCCTGTTTTTGATGGAGAGAAGTTTGACTACTGGAAAGATAGGATCGAAAGTTTCTTTCTGGGTTATGATGCTGACCTTTGGGACATTGTCACAGATGGATACACACCTCCAGTCTTAGAAAATGGAGCTGAAGTTCCCAGAAATAAGATGTCAGAAGATCAGAAACGTATCTTCAAAAATCACCACAAGGCCAGAACAATACTTCTAAATGCTATATCTTACAACGAATATGAAAAGATCACCAACAGAGAGACAGCCAAAGATATACTTGACTCTCTGAAGATGACTCATGAAGGAAACTCCCAAGTCAAAGAGACGAAGGCTCTGGCGCTTATCCAGAAGTATGAAGCCTTCAAAATGGAAGATGACGAAGCTATAGAGGCTATGTTTTCTAGATTCCAAACTCTTATTGCAGGTCTCAAGGTGCTAGACAAAGGATACACAACTGCAGATCATGTTAAGAAGATAGTCAGAAGTCTTCCAAAGAAATGGAGACCTATGGTTACTGCTCTGAAGCTGTCAAAGGATCTGAACAATATCAGCCTTGAAGAACTTGTCAGTTCTCTCAGAAGCCATGAGATAGAACTAGAGGAGGATGAGCCTCAGAAAAAGAACAAGTCCGTAGCGCTAAAGTCCAGATCTGAAAGACGGAAACCTGACAGAACCAAAGCTCTCCAGGCAGAAACTGAAGATACTGACAACTCTGAATCAGAAGACTCTGATGATAAAGAAGAGTTGTCCCTACTAACCAGAAGAGTTACTGGCTAATATTCTCAAAGTCTTCTTATCTTGCAAAGATGCCCCAGGCGGGTAAATCTGACTTTGGAGGAAACATTTAATGTCGTAATACCACGACTTCTCGTCTTTGATCTCTTGAATAGCAAACACAAGAGCTGGCCTATCAAGACGCATCACATATAAATTGGGAACTTCATTCCAATACTTTATTATAATCATTAATGCCAACTTTGCAAGAGCATCTGCTATCCGGTTCTCATCTCGAGGAATATGATGAAATTCAACCTTTGTAAAGAAAGTTGAAATCCTCCTCGCATAATCTCTATATGGTACCAAACTGGTTGATTTGTCTCCCATTCTCCTTTGATTTGATTCACAACCAAAGACGAATCACCGAAGACATCCAAATACTTGATTCTGAGATTCATGGCCTCTTCAAGCCCCAAAATGCAAGCTTCATATTCTGCCATGTTGTTTGTACACTTGAAAGTCAATCTAGCTGTAAATGGTATATGCGTGCCTTGAGGAGTTATAATCACTGCCCCAATGCCATTTCCATATTGATTAACAGCTCCATCAAATACCATGCCCCAACGGGAACCAGGTTCTGGCCCTTCTTCAAGCAATGGTTCATCACAATCTTTCATTTTCAAGTACAAAATCTCTTCATCAGGGAAATCATATTGCACTGACTGGTAATCTTCAATTGGTTGGTGATCCAAATGGTCAGCCAAGATACTACCCTTGATCGCTTTCTGAGATCGGTATTTAATATCATACTCTGATAACAACATCTGCCAACGGGAAATCCTCCCAGTTAAAGCAGGCTTCTCAAATATATACTTGATTGGATCCATTTTGGATATCAACCAAGTGGTATGATTCAACATATACTGATGCAAACGCTTAGCGGCCCAAGCTAATGCGCAACAAGTCTTCTCAAGCATTGAATACCAAGTCTCACAGTCGGTGAACTTCTTACTGAGGTAGTAGATCGCAAATTCTTTCTTTCCAGTCTCATCTTGCTGACCAAGAACACAACCCATACTATCTTCGAGCACAGTTAAATACATGATCAACGGTATTCCTTCAATAGGGGGAGACAAGATAGGAGGTTCAAGCAAATATTCCTTGATACTATCAAAAGCTTTCTGGCAGTCTACGGTCCAATCACAAGACTGATCTTTTTGAAGAAGCTTGAATATAGGCGCACATGTGGCAGTCATGTGGGCAATAAATATGGAAATATAATTCAAGCGGCCGAGAAAACCTATGACTTGCTTCTCAGTTTTGGGCGCAGGCATCTCTTGTATTGCTTTGACCTTGGCAGGATCAACTTCAATACCTTTCTTGCTGATAATAAAGCCCAACAACTTACCAGAACGAACACCAAAAGTACACTTATTGGGATTCAAGCGGATGTTATACTTCCTCAAACGCTGGAATAGCTTCAACAAATGCTTAACATGTTCCTCTTCATCAATTGATTTAGCAATCATGTCATCGACATAAACTTCAATCTCTTTATGCATCATATCATGAAAAAGAGTGGTCATTGCTCTTTGGTAGGTTGCACCAGCATTCTTTACACCGAAAGGCATCACTCTATAACAGAATGTTCCCCAAGGTGTATTGAATGTGGTTTTCTCCATATCTTCGGGTGCCATCTTGATCTGATTATATCCGGAAAATCCATCCATAAACGAAAAGACTTTGAATTTAGCAGTATTGTCTACCAACATATCAATGTGTGGCAGAGGGAAATCATCTTTCGGACTGGCTTTATTCAAATCTCGATAATCAACACACATGCGGACTTTTCCATCTTTCTTCGGCACAGGCACAATATTGGCCACCCATTGCGGATACTCAGTGGTCACAAGGAAACCGGCATCAATTTGTTTCTGCACTTCCTCTTTGATCTTCACAGCCATATCAGGATGCGTTCTTCTCAACTTCTGCTTGACTGGCGGGCATTCTGGCTTCAACGGAAATCTATGCTCCACAATCTCATAATCCAAACCAGGCATGTCTTGATAAGACCAAGCAAACACATCTGAATACTCTCGAAGAAGATTAATCAACCCCTTCTTAGCATCTGGACACAGTCGAGACCCAATCTTGACTTCCTTCACAACATCCTCGGAACCCAAGTTGACTAACTCAATCTGCCCTTCAAACGGCTGAATATCTTTTCATCTTGCTCAAGAAGACGAGACAATTGTTTACTCACTTCTACATTACTTTCCTCATTGGCCTCAAACACAGGGAATTCAAAATTTGGAGAAGGAGAAGGATCATTGTATTCAATGGGGTTAGGAACCAACCTGCATAATGATTTGATATTTTGATTTTAGAGAAGTGAATTTGTGACCAAATATTATGCAGATGGACAATTATATTGTTTATTTATGTTTTTTGTGATTACCATTTTCAGAATAAAGCAAAAATTAAAAACAAGACATCAAAGATGTGGATGAATAAAATTAATTTTATTGATGATCAATTTAAAATGCCCAACAATGTTCACTTCTCCCTTAGGCATAGGAGAAGGATTTTTTAAAAATATAAAAGCAATTACTTAGATCGATGCAAAATAATAGGAATATCAACGGCGGTCCAATTGTTGCATGTCCTTCCATGCGTTACAAAGTTGGTGCAGTCTTCCTCTTTGCTATCCTCTAGCGTAGCAGCTAAGTGTTATTCATTGCCATGAATGAACCCTCCGCTATGGAAACTGAGTTGCATATCTTCAGATCTAGCAATTGATGAACCTTGCTGGAACCCCAAACCGGTTCTGCCTTTGTTGTCGGAGACCTCTACCATGCGCCCCACTGATCAACATGACCTTCTTCAACAATATTCTGAGCATCTTTCAACGAGGACATAGGTGCCCCAATTCTCTTCTCAGCAGCAATAGATAAGGCTTAGAACGGAGTTCCAACCTCATCCTTAGCTTCAACATACGAGAAAGATGACAGATGGCTAACCAACAACGCCTTCTCACCTCCCACAATCACAAGCTTGCCATTCTTGACAAATTTGAGCTTCTGGTGCAGAGTGGATGTAACATCCCCTGCCTCATGAATCCATGGCCTTCCCAATAAACAGTTGTAGGCTGGGTGGATATCCATTACTTGAAAAGAAATCTGAAAATCAGTCGGACCTATCTTAACTGGAAGGTTCACTTCACCAATAACCGTTTTGCGCGAACCATCGAAGGCTTTGACAATCACCCCACTATACCTCATGGGAGCTCCTTGGTAAGATAACTTCGACAAAGTTGACTTCGGAAGCACATTGAGTGACGAACCGGTGTCAACTAGCACATTTGACAAAGCATCTTCCTTATAGTTCATTGAAATATGCAAAGCCAGGTTATGATTTCTTCCCTCCTCAGGGAATTCTTCATCGCAGAAGCTCAGATTATTGCATGAAGTGATGTTAGTCACGATATGATCAAATTGATCCACAGTAACATCCTGCTCTACATATGCCTGTTCAAGAACACTCTGTAGTGCTTCTCTGTGTGCTTCATAATTCAAAAGCAGAGACAACACGGAAATCTTTGAGGGAGTCTAGAGCAGCTGCTCAACCACATTAAATTCACTCCTTTTGATCAATCGGAGTACCTCATCATCATCATTGGCTTTCAAGTTGCTGGATTCACCAGACTTATCCTTCGAACAATCAACTGGTTCTACATTAGGTACCTCCGCCTTCTTACCAACAATCAACTCTTCTTTACTTTCTGGGACCACCGACCCAAACACTCGACCACTACGGGTCACCTTCGTCACATCAGCAATGCTCACCACTGAACTAGTCGTAGGTAACGGGACCTCTTGACCATTATCTATCATTGTAGCATTGTACTGGTATGGTACAACCTTATCAGATGCATATAGGACTGGGCCAGCTAACCGTATTACCAACGGCGATACTGATCTTTGACTGACGTTCTTGTTGCTGTTGCTATCATACTGGATTATCAACCGCTCTTGTTGCTTGAAAATGGGCACTATGACATTGACGTCGTCATCTACATGATGGGATTGAACAATCTGAATCATGCCTTCATCCATCAGACGTTGGATGTCCCTTTTCACCATATCACACCCTCTTGGGTTCACACTACAGACAACACAACCATCATGGTCATATTCACAGTCACTCACCAAACAAATATCTTTGTGCATCTGCACCAAAGATCTTCGAATAAACCGGACATCAAAAACCTTGAATTCACCAGGACAGCCGTCCACCATATTCACTGAAGAGTTCCCATGAGTGGGCAAAGGGTTAGCTTTCACATTTGGCGCGCGATCCTCAAAAGACACCATATCACTCTTCATAAGCTTTGAACCTCATACTTCAATGGATAACAGTTTTCAATGTCATGCCCAGGTGCACCCTGATGAAAAGCACAACGAAGCTCGAGTTTATACCACCAGAGAAGTAGTTCTGGGATCTGCGGTGGGTTCCTCGGTTGAATCAAGTTCTTGAGAAATAGTGAGGGATATAGTTCTGCGTACGTCATAGGAATCGGGTCAAAAGAGACCTTCTTCCTCTCGAAATTCTGCTGATGATGATTGTTGTTGGTATTGTTGTTGTTGTAGGTGTTCGTCTTTGTTGCGGTTGTTGTTTTTGACGTTGATGTTGTTGTTGTTGAATTGGTGTTGCTTGCTGATTAGAAAATACTAGAATAACGGAAGACACTTGATGATGATGATGTTGACGGGGTGGTGGATTTCTTCTGATCTGAGGCCTCCTCTGCCTCCCACTGGAAATTGCATTTGTTTCATTGTCCTTTTTCTTGCTGAAACTGCTGCCATACCTCTTACTCGTTGACGCCTCATCTCTTGACAAACGTCCTTCACAGACCCCTTCTTCAAGTCTCATCCCCATATTTACCATTTCGTTAAAATCACTGGGGGAACTAGCGATCATGCGTTCATAATAAAATAAACTCAGGGTTTTCAAGAAGATCTCTGTCATCTCTTTCTCCTCCAAAGGAGGAGTGGTCTGGGCAGCCAACTCCCTCTATCTCTGCGCGTACTCTTTGAATGTCTCTTTGTCTTTCGGAGACATAGACCTCAACTGGTCTCTATCCGGCGCCATGTCCACATTGTATTTGTATTGCTTCACAAAAGCCTCTCCCAAGTCATTGAAAGTGCGGATGCTTGCACTATCCAACCCCATATACCAACGGAGTGAAGCACCAGTCAAGTTATCCTAGAAGTAGTGAATAAGCAATTGATCATTATCAGTCTGGGTTGACATCTTATGGGCATACATAACAACATGACTGAGCGGACGAGAGTTCCCTTTATATTTTTCAAAGTCAGGCACTTTGAACTTCAACGGGATTTTGACATTGGGTACCAAACACAATTCAGCAGCACTCTTCCCAAACAGATCTTTACCTCTTAGTGTCTTCAATTCCTTGCGCAGCTCAAGAAATTGGTCTTTCATTTCGTCCATCTTCTCATAGACATCCGGACCCTCAGACGGCTCGGAATGATAGATGGTGTCCCCTATGCGAGGCAAAGTGTGCACAACTGGAGGTGGCACGGACATGACCGGGCTAGATGTTGGCATGGAAGCAAAGGTAGGCGCAAAGCCTTCTGGAACAAAATTTGGCGGCATTCCCCATGGGAATCCGGCAGGCATATTCGGTGTGAAGTGGGTGGTGGCAGCAGGCACGATAGAGGTAACCACTTCTGAAGTAACAGTCCTCGCGGGAGGAGTTGCAAGCGTTGGAGAAGCTTGGCTTTGAGCAGCAAGAACTGACTCCATCATGGCAGTCAGTCGGGCGATCTCTCCTTCAGTTCTCTGTTCTCTTGCTCCAAATGTTCCATAATTCTCAGATGATTGGCTCGGGTATTGTATCGGTGAGTCAGCTTGGCTAAAGCACAGAAGAAACACCAATCAGACACCTGGCAAAAACCTGCTTATGCAAATGATGCATGAAATGCAATGCTTGATTATTATTTTTTATTTCCAAGGAACTTACTATATCATTTGCAAACATATATATTTAAATGGAAATTGCAACAATTTGATATGACCAAAAACTCTCTTTTTATTTATATAAATTGGAAGGATTACACTGAGTACAATTTCAGAAACCAAAAATAAAAAGATACAAGAGAAAAGGAGACTAGTCATCCTAAGGATCCCAAACAACAATGGCAGAAGATATGGCTGAAGGCGCGTACTTCCTTCGAATGCGACGGATCTCGGTCTCAAAAGAAGCCTTCATCTGAGTCTTCTCGAGGACAAACTGGTCAACAATCTTCTTCCAAGCAACGAAAGGCTGGGGCATGCTAGAAGATGAAACCTCTGACTCTCTCTGTCTCTTTGTTACTCGGTCTTCAAGTAGCTCAATCAATGCGTCTTTGTCCTTAGACTCCAACTGCAATTCTTCATGCTTCTTGCTCAAAGCACGGAAACGCTCTTCCCACATATCCTTCTCTTGCTTCATCTTGGCGAGCGCGTCTTCGAACTCCTCTACATCTTGGTTAGGGAGAGTTAATGGCTCAACCACAACCATAGTAATAGGTCTTTCACAAGGATAAGGCATCTTCAACTCCATAGTGTAGCGGGGTATTCGTTACCATTAGAGATATTGACTAAATTCAAGGTAAATCATACAAGTCGATTCGCCACCTCACTTCTATTTATCCAAAGGAATGGTTAGAAAGCAAACAAAAACCTAAAAGTTTTATCAAATCAAAAATTAGTAAAAATGTTAGAGATCTGGGTAAGGGGGTTAGTTAAGCAATGGGAAGGTTTTAAGCACCCAAAACATCCTAGGTACTCCTAGGGAGCCCTTTTCATAAGTGTTGTTCTAGTCTAAAGGGTGTAGGTATATCTAAAGTACTATTTACTAAAAGGAGGGTTAAAAGAAAATGACTCGCAAGGATGTCGCATCCACTGCCTACGTATCTCATCTAAGTATGAGAATCAGAGTCTTCGTAGCTCGGCTACCTATGGGTAAAGAGAAGTGTGCTCGGTAAGACGTCGCGTCTTATGCCTATGTATCTCATCTGGAATGAGAATCAGAGCAAAACGTAGTTCGGCTAACTAGGGGTTACGGACTGCCATCTGAACATGGACTTATAAAAGAGGACACCAGCTGTGTCAAAGGAGGGTGGGCAGTGTGTTCAACGTTCTAACAGTAGGTGTCGCAGCTCGCTGAATCGAGTCTTAGGCAGTTACCTCTTTGCAATAGAACGGGCTGACATGCCACAAGATCGGAGATGCACGGAAGGTCTAAAAGTGGGGAAGCTCTGCTCTAGAGTTGTCATGCAATATGGACCTATGTGTTGTGATTTAAAAAGGGGAACATCTACCTAATGTTAGCATGCAAAGAATAAGGGAATTCTACTTATATTATCATACAAAGGGTTCTACCTAATGGGTGCTACCTAAACGGAACAAGAGTCGACGGATGGAGCGCGGAGAGGAGTTACGGATAAGGGTAGATGGCGATACCGGAGGCAATCGACTTACAGGTAGATGGCGATGCCTGAGGCAATCGACTTACAAGAGGATGGATGAATGCGTGTTGGTTCTGTTAAGTTTTGAAAATGATTACTCAACGTTGGATCGAGCTTTGGATCTTATTTTGAAATGGTTATCGGATGTTCGTTTTAGTTCTTGTATTAACAGGTGACTAAAGAAATAAAGAAATAAATATTATACACTTTATGGGAGAGAGGTACATTTGTTATGAATGGGGATTGTTCATGGCAAACAAACAATAAGAATATATGCCTCATACATCATACAAGTAGGCAATAGTTATCAATCAGATCGGATAAATAAACAATATATAATCAAACCAAAGAATCAAATAATGGAGCATTTAAACAATGCATGGGAGTATGAACATGTTAAATAATCAAGCAATAGAAAGCATGAATGAGAGAAACAAGTATAAAAGATAACAGATGAATCAAACAGATGAAAATATGCACAGGAATGGTCCACTGAATAATTTAATCAGGAAATGAGGTAAGGACCAAATAAAATCAAGGTAAAAGGCCTCTAATACATGGCATATGAGGTGAACGAGGGAGGATCAAAAGATCTCTTCAATTGCCATAAGCAATCCCTAAGTCAAACATCGATCATAAAGAAGTCAACTGAAAATTCAAGTCAACTTAAAAAAATAACAAATAAATAGCAAATTAATCAAGAAAATTATGAAAAATTAAACTAAATAAGGTGGGGTCAGGATATCATCATCCCCCAAAACGATTTTTAAAATAATGAAAATTCGCACGTGAATTAATTAAAACAAAACATAGGTCAAACCAAAAGTCAATTAATAAGACTAGGTTAAAATAAATCAAGAATAAATAGTAAATTAATCAAGAAAATTATGAAAAATTAAACTAAATAAGGTGGGGTCAGGACATCATCATCCCCCAAAAAGATTTTAAAAATAATGAAAATTGGCACGTGAATTAATTAAAATAAAACAGAAGTCAAATTAAAAGTCAACCAACCAAACTAGGTCAAATATAAATCCAAAATAAATTGAAAATGTGAAAAAAAATTCCAAGAGAAGGTCAGGTTGACCATGAGACAGTGGTCAACCTTCATCCCAAAAATCAAATGCTAACAATAATTTTAAGTCATAAAAATAAAATCAATAAAAAAAAGTGTGTTAAAATGGACCATTTAGAATAAATAATTAAAATAAAATATTAATATTAAAAAACATACGAAAATAAAAATTATATAAAATTAAATAAAACGTTAAGAAAAGTGAAAAATATTTTTGGGTAATTTTATGGACGAAGAAAATATTTTAAATAAGAAAAAGAAATATGAAAATGGAAGGATTAATGGTGATGAACATGGTAAGCAAGCGTAGATATATCAAAACATGGCCATGGAAGAGATGATTACCTAATGGAAAATAGAAGTTGAAATTCTGGCGTAGTCAGAGTTCAGATGTTCTACACGAAGTCATGACATCTGATCCAACATTGTTACTAATACTGCAAGACAGTTATAACAATTAAAACCCAGTACTGATATGCACACATTCACAGATGTCACGACATCTGCTATTATATCACCATAGTATGGAAGAACACCCAGTTCTGTCCATCTGGTACAAAGACACAACAGAGATCAACCACAACACTTACTTCTGTTGAGCCTGCACAATTATCAGCATGATGTCTCAACATTGATTTGAACATCACCTGTTACAGCATTACAGGTTTACCTTATTTTATAACAGACAAAATTATAACGTGCAGAAGGTAAAAACACAGGTAATTGTTAACCCAGTTCGGTGCAACATCACCTACTTCTGGGGGCATACCAAGCTAGGAAGAAGATCCACTATCAGCAGTATTAATTCAGAGTTAAACTCCCCCGTTTACAACTCTTCACTTAATCCCTACCCAATGCAATCTATACCTAGGAACTCCTAGATAGAAACCTCCAGTTTCCATTCCTATCACTACAATTACAATGTAATGCTAAACCACTTGAACTTGCTTCACAGCTTCGTTCAAGAACATAACAACTCTTGCCTACAGGCTTTGAGTTACAAATAATCTCATGCTTTCAAGCACTGAGAAACACATGGTAACCTTCCCACAGGTTGGGAGGTTTACCTCACACACACCCCTAATTTTTACATGGTTTTAGGCTTACAAAACCTAGGTTACAATTTGCTATTTATAACCTAAACACCCAACTGGATTTGGGCCTTGTACTTGTATTTCCTAAAATTAAGGTTAAGCAAGTTAACCTAATTTCCACATATTAGGGTGCTAACAAATAGGCTATTTGTTAGGTTCATTATTTGTAGCTTAGTTGTTAGTTTCCTGGATTTTAGCTCAGCTGTTAGATTCCTGAAAAATAGCCTGAGAAAAATGCTGAAACAGAAAAACTAACCATCCTACAATTTAGCATATGTTGTCAGGAATGAATGTCACAACATTCAGTTTGACGTCCACATCATAGACCATATGCTAAGTCTGTTTTTCCTGAAAACAGACTGTACAAAATGTTGTACTGTATAGGACCATTCAGTCCATACTTCAGTATCAGCTTACATTAATAAATGTCACAATATCCAATTTGACATTTACACAAAGAGCCTTATGCCATGGTCTGTTGTTCTCCTGAAGAACAGACTGAGATACATACTGAAATGTAGCAGAAAACCAATCTGCCTATTGTTCAGTATATGTTGTCAATGATGAATGTCATAACATCCAGTTTGACATTCAGACAGTAGGCCTTATGCCAGGTCTGTTATTTCCTTGATAAACAGACTGAAAATAAATACTGAGTTATAACAGAACACCAACTGTTCTATTCCTCAGTATCTGCTGTCAGGGATGAATGTCATAACATCTAGTTTGACATTCAGTAAGTCCTATATTATCTAAACCTGCAGCATACTACTCAAGTATGTCATGACATCAGTCAAGACATCAGAGTACAGTTAGATGATCTAACACACAATGCAGTCAAACAGTCATCTCCACAGCATGTCATGACATCAGTCAAGACATTAGGATCCAGCTAGTGTTTTACCATAAAATGCAGTCAATCAAACATCTACAAACTCCCCCTTTGGCAAATTTTTGACTAAAACACTTTAGCCTCACAACAGAGTACACAGACTAGCTAATACACTCAGAGCAGCAGCACACTCACACATATAGAAGTTAAATAAAAACTTCTAATAGCAGCACACATAAACACCCTCACACTCATGGAAGTGGAACATCAGCTGCAGCACATCCTCTGGATTAGAGGATCTTGAATATCTGTCTTGAATATCTGTTTAGCAAAACAATCTGTTGTCCTGGGGCATCACAGGTGTTACTCCCCTTTTTTGTCAAAAATGTTGCCAAAGCAACACTTTAAATTACAGACCAACATAAACAGAATTACACACAAATGACAGAAACACAATCTTGATTTTACTTCATAGTTTCAATCAAGAATACCCCCTCTTGATCTTGCTTTACAACTTTGATCAAGACACCACCCACTTGATCTTGCTTCACAGCTTTGATCAAGTAGTCACACACTCTTGCTTTACAGCAGGTACACCCATATCAGATGCCATGACGTTGAGTCTGACATCTTGATATACTCCTGCATGAACACTTTCTTGAAGTCCAGCAGGCACATATGCTGCCTCATGTTAGGATATCCCCTTAACATCTTGTTACCACACTTGCAGCAAGTAACATACATGGTGCACAAGGGTACTTCTCCTCCCCCTAAATCTGTGCAACTACAACAGAATTACTAGTTAAGGATGCAACTAGTAAGACACAGACGCACACAGGCTCATTCTAATGAGACACACCACATCCATATTTCCTTATGACTATAAGTTTCAGAAGGAAATAACAATATTGTCCAAGGCAATGTCATGACATCCGGTCAGACATTCTTCTGCTCACTCAGCCTTGGCACACACCACATCATCTCAATAACTAACAAGGTGCCATACCTTGTTATCTGAGAACACATAGACCACAAGCTTGATGATTACTTGCAGCACAAAGACAGAACTCCCCCTGTCATGAACAACCAACTCTCCTCTTGAAGCTTGGAGATCACACATGAACATATCCAACACCCCAAAGTTGGACCTTCACATACTTCCTGATTCAAAGAGAACTCAGACCACTTGATGTATGGAAAACATAAGACGCATCTTCATGTCTTCAAGAGCACACCCTCTGTTCAACCCTCTTGGCTGAACACATCCACACTCTGTGTCAATCTCTCTTCTAACCAGAACAGAAAACCACTTCACAAAATGTTCTAACATTAGTTAGGACATCCTTCACAACATAACAAAGAACACCATCTGATAATCTTTAGATATCACTGAGTCACCAGTTTGAGCCAAACGAAACCAGACACACATTGGGACATATACATTCTCATCCCATTACAAGAGATAATCTTCCATAGATAGCTCAGAACTCCTACCACAAGCTCCAAGAGATGAATAGAAAACACCTCCTTTTGTCTTCAACTTACTACTTCTCTGCTTAAAAGTAATTTGTCTCAGACTTTCCTCAAGAATAATCAGCTGCCATATGTTGATTATCTTGATTCTTCGAACTCACTTCTGAGATAGACCAAATGCCATTGGTTGATTACCTCCTTCATGAATCCTCATATGAAAAAGTCAAATGCCACTTTTTGACCTCTCCAAGTATATCAGACTTCTCCCAAAGATATTCTGACCTTCCAAGTGAGACTTGAACTTCAAGCTACATGTTAAACAAAGCTTAGATTCTCTAAGACATGAACATGTAACATCTTCTCCATCCAGCAACTCCAAAGAACTGCAATGAGAACGATCTTTTTTAAGTACCCAATCTACAACTCTGTAGACCCTTCTATCTTAAGTTGATGTGCCACTTCATCAACTAAGATTCTGATGTTGAACCAAATGTCACAACATTGTGTTTTAACATCTAGCTGTTGAATTCAGCTCCTTCTTCTGCCACTTGAAAGAACTTCCTCCCTACACAGAACAAGAGTTCAATGCTCTCATAGACTTGATTGTGGAACCAAGTTTGAGTAAACAACCTCCATCCTGCAGGTTTGCAGTTAAGTCATCCAAGCTCACACCTTGATGAATCCCTGCTTCTTCTCCAAAGACATCAAACACTCTGATGCATGAGTCTTCAGAAGGACCAGTTAGAGACTAACCCTTCAGCTATACCAAGGATTCCACTTCCTAAATCAAGGTTGTTTCCATGATGTCAAGAATGCTGCCACTTGTTCTTAACTCCACAGTGTGCATTAGCCAATGCACTTCCTTACCTAGATCAGAAATAAACTGATCCAAGTAACCACCATCAAGACTATGATGTCTTCTTCTTCTTGTACACACCAAGGCTGAACATGTTTCTTGCCAGGAAACCTTTTCAGAGATCATATGCTTTTGTTGCCACCAAAGAGATAGATCATAAACCAATGTACTATCCTTCCTGTGATTCTGCACAGGATCTTGAAGAAGAGATGTTCCAACATCTTTAAGAACATCAGTTATCTGGAGCTCCAAGGATAATCAATTAAATACTTGTACTTGGCACAAGTAGACATTGATCTTAAATCCTTTCCCAATTATCCTTTCAGATACCTCCACCATAAGAATACTTTGAAAATACTCTTCTTGTATCAACATCTTCTTCTTGCAAGCACCTCAACAGATTTGAGAATCTTTCCAGATTAGATTCACCCTTAGGAATGAGAGAGATGAATCCTTCCTTGCAAATGTGTCACACAACAGCCAGAACCCATGTGACACAGGTCAACAGCCAACCATACCCTGTGTCGCATTACGCGAAAAACAACCGGCGGGAAAAACGAACAAATAGAGCCGCCACCGTGCGTTATTTATCCCAAAGGAGGGAAAGGAAACGCTCGAAGTAAACCTGGAAAGGAAATGGTCTTACGACCAGAGATTGCAAGGATCGGGAGTCGGTTATGCGAAGGGAAGGTATTAGCACCCCTACGCATCCGTCGTACTCGACGGGATCCACGCTCAAAAGAATAGAATAAAGGTTGCTAAGTAACTGCCCAAAACTGCACAGACACTGGAATAAAACACAGAAAAAGACGACGGAAGAAGGGGACTCGGCAGGATGTCGCATCCTGGTCCTACGTAGTTTGTCAGACACAAACATCAGAGTCGACGTAGTTCGGGGATATGGGGAACGTGCTCGCTAGGATATCACATCCTATGCGTACGTATCTTCTCTAACCAGAGTAAGAATCAGAGCACTCGTAGCTCGGCTAACGCACGCCAAACAAAACGCTAAACGGAAACGCTGAGACGTCAAAGCAAACTGGAAATGGAATGCCAATTGCTGGTCTTACATCCAACTCCACAAAAGAAACGCAAACAGGAAACCAAATGCCAATCGCTGGACTTACATCAGACTCCGAACAAAACAAACAAACGCACACAAGAAACCCACTGCCAATCGCTGGGCTTACGTCAGACTCCAAGCAAACAAACACCCACGGAAACCGAATGCCAATCGCTGGACTTACATCAGACTCCAAACACACACGCAAGAGGGTGAAAAAGAAAAAAAGAGCGAACCAAAACACACGCAACAAAACAAAAAGGGCGCCCGGAGAGATCAGCTCAATCTCCTGCCTACGTACCTCATCTGGTATGAGGATCAGGGCGACGTAGTTCTCCTTAACAGGGAAAACTATCCTAACCAGAGACTAGGGAGATAACAGACTACCAGGGAGACTACGACTCGAGCCTAGAAGTTGTCATGCATACGATCCCTATGTTGAGGTCTCTAATCCTAACTCGCACAGGAAGCAAGCTAGCCTAAACAGCAAGTAACCAAGCACAAGCACAGGAGAGCAAGCACACACACTATATGCAAACAAGTGGCTCATACAAGGATGGGCTTTAGTCAAGGGGTCATATCAACCTCGACGAACAAGCCAACTGGAAAAGGGTGTTGTTAGCTCTTAACCCTAACATTGAGAGTTAGGGTGAAGCAGATGAAATGGGGAAATGAGGATAAGACCTCATAGCTCTTATCCCTGGCCTGGGAGAGCTTCAAACAATGAAAGTATGGGAGTCCAGAATGTGGGACTCTATTCTGCAATGACTGACACAACAAGATTTTGGGTTTTTATTCAAAGTGCATCAACACATGGTGTGAGCAGGATGAATGACTTAACTGAATAGCAGGGGATGGATTACACATCCCTTCTATCTGCCAATGCCTCTTCAATTAGGAGGTCTTTACCTGTACAAGGCACAAAGATAAACAAGCACAAACATTGCCTCTTAAGGAGGGCTTCAGACAGGTGCCTGCCAAAGTAACATGACAGGTCTTCCAGACTACATGAAGTTAGGGGTCATTACCTAAGTGGTATGCCCACCACAAGCAAAGCAAAGCAAAGTTCAAATGAACTTAAAGCAACTTAGGTACCTGTGTAAACAACTAAACAAATCAGTACAGTGTTCAGACAAACAGACAGCAGTCAATCAACAAACAGACAATCCCAATGTACAACATATAAGCCATAAGGCAACCTCAAGTGAATTATCATCAACCTACAAAACAACCAAATGTTAGCAATCAATAGCAAATATCAACATTCAAATGATGAGGCAACATCAACCATGGAGATTAGATGCTTGGTCCTGAAATTCAAAGCTCACATGTAAGTACAAACCACTAGGTCAAAGCCTAGGGTCAAAGGTGAGGAAAAAATTCAAAACAGGAGCTGAAATTCAACAAAATACAACTTCAAACACATATTAACATGTCCTAAAAAGGACCAAAGCAAAATCATCAAGCAAAGGCATTTCATGTGCAAGAAAAGTCAAAGACAATTTCAAAGCTCACAAATGGACATTGAGAATGAAAATTACAAATCAAAACAGAAATGATTCAAATAATTCTGGAAAAATTCATGAGCATTCAACACTTTCAACATGATCATCATACAAAAAATCAGAAGCAACAGAAGTCATTTGATATGGAAATAAAATTGCACAAGTTGAACAACCAAATGTGTGACATGAAATCACACATAACTCAGTCAATAATGCATCATTTCACATGAAATTTAGCTCAGAATCATCAGCAAGAATAGATCTACAAGAATATGGCAATGAATTGCAAAATTATGAGAATCGAAACTTGACCTCTTGAAGAGCAGATTCTTGAATTCGCACGATTCACAGCTTGTAATGATCCAAATCAGCTCCAGAATGCTTGTGATGATGTTTGATGAAGAAAAGGAAGCTTGAAAACGTGTAGATCTAGCTCAAAACAGAATTTCCATCTTCAACTTCATGAACTTGCCACACTTGATTCTTGCACGAATTCACCAATCTAAAGCTTGATCTGCACAAAATCAAAGCCAAGGAACAAGAATATGGAGAGAAATTGCAATGTTATGAAGAGAAAATTTGAATTATGCTGGAGAGAAAATTTTGGAGGGAGAGAGAATTTGGATCTAGAAATGGTGAAAAATGATTAACCCCCTGCAAATTCTATTATGATTTAGTATATATATGCTCTCTTAATCACATTGCTAATCCACACTTAATTTGGTTAATTGAAATTAGGCAAAATAAGGTGTTTTAGAAAAAATTGAAAATGGCATGGTGCATGTAGTAAATGGACGTGAACAGTGCCATGTGCTTGATCAAAGTCACTCAAAATCATTTTTCAAACACATTGGCAATGGTGATTTGTTCCCATGATGCACCAATTTTAAATTTATGATTTTCCCTCCAAAATCTTCATGAATAAGAAAATGATCATATGTTCAAATTTCATGCAATGTGATGGATGTTTTAGAAACTACATGTCATGAGAAGCAAAATGCAAAAAGAACCACCAAATTTGGAGTTATGAATCAAAAGATACGGCCATTTGAAGTTTCAAGCACACTTTGCAATGATTCGATCATAACTCCTTAACCATTCATCAGAAATTCATAATCTTGGACTTTTTGGAAATGGGAGAGAAAGATCTTCAACTATCATGTTGGACAAAATTTCATTTGAAGCTTTTTTGATGTTGGAAAGTCAAGTTGAAGTTGGTCCAAAAACTTGCCATTTTTGGAAAGTTGAAATTATAGGTCACTTTCCATTTTGGGAAACTTTTGATCTGGCTTCAAATCCTTCAAGGTATGAGTTTGACATGTTGAATAAACCTCTTTTGAACATGAATGAGATGTCTCAAACCATTTCTCCATCTCCTAGCCCTCAGTTGACTTGCAGTTGACTTTTATGGGCCTCAGATAACTTGAAACTGCATTGTGGACTTTGAGCCTCTAACACTTGGCCAAGTTGTTTCAAAATGAACCTTGGGTTCGCATAAGCTCTTGTGAATAACCATAGGGCCTTCATCTCATGGAAATGCTTGGCTCTTTTGCACTGAGGGATTTCTCCTGATGCCAGCCTTGACTGATGAGATGCAGTGATACAATGTACTATGCAATGACAATGTAATGTTAGTAACCTAAAAATGAAATGAATGTACAAATGGGGGGGGGGGGTATAAATTTGAGGTGCTACACCCTAGGATGACCAAACGTGAGGAGGTTAACCAAAACTCCCCCTCAAATTTACAATCATGGAAACTCCACACCAATCTCCATGTATTGTGCACAGATGTCTCACCATGACATACCCCATCCTTGCCAGTGGCAACTAACTCTATGAGTTATACCTATATATACTCCAATCACACCAATCAGACTCCTGCTGACCATAAGTACTAGTGAAAACAAACAACACCAGTCAATAGTAGATATGCATTTCCAGAGCATACTACCTCAACCACCTTTGAATCTTCATATTCTCACTCCTTGAAAGAACTGCCACTTCTGAGCGTGGTGTTTGAATAACAAGATTCATGGTCCCAATCCTCTTAAATGAAATAGCAATCAGGTTACCCCATTGTTGACTCCTAACATCCAGGGGACTTGTCTTCCACAACATAGTACTTCAGGGAACAATTATCCAACCCTGATCAATCTACAGGAATAAGACAAGCAGCAGGAAGTTGCACACTGTCACATCTCAACCAGTTCCACTTCTAGAGTTCAGACATCCAAAAGTGACCTTCTTGAGCACACACACAGTTGACCCTACCCTTGTCAACTTAGCACACACAGATGTCTCCTCTTCTAGGTCAGGAGTAGGTTCCAAACAAAAGTATCCCTTTGTTTGACACCTAACAACATCTGCTCTTCAACAAGTAGCTGCATACTTGTTGAACAACATGTTCTAACATCACATAGAACATTAGTTCCACCTCCTTGGAGCAAACCCTCCTTGAAAGTCTTCAAGGTCTTCATATACACTACCCAAGAGAGTAAAAGAATCAGTGATCAAGTGATTCTTACCATGATGAGTGGACTTGAGGAGACTCAAGTATCTTTGACATCTTCAGTAGATTATGATGAAATCTTGAATACAGCAGCCTTTCATCCACATGAGGGGAAAATACATCAGAGTTTGAATTTTGCCAGGTATTATGCAGCGGAAATCATAATACAACTCAACCTATGAACACACACTTCACCAGATCAGCCTCCAAGATCATACCAAGATTGAATATGATTCAATACTAACAGAGTTGTCCCACACAACGGCCAGTTGCCAACCTCCAGAGACAGGTACACACCGTTCCTGTCATGAATAGTCCATCCACCTACTTCAAGGGACCATTCAGGGAAATCACAGAACCTTCCACACGTTCCAGCATCAGTACTAACATAACTCCTTGCAAGATACCAGAAAGTATCACCCATGGATCTCATCTAGAAACAGAACAGGATGCCTGCTCTGATACCAATTGAAATTCTGGCGTAGTCAGAGTTCAGATGTTCTACACGAAGTCATGACATCTGATCCAACATTGTTACTAATACTGCAAGACAGTTATAACAATTAAAACCCAGTACTGATATGCACACATTCATAGATATCACGACATCTGCTATTATATCACCATAGTATGGAAGAACACCCAGTTCTGTCCATCTGGTACAAAGACACAGCAGAGATCAACCACAGCACTTACTTCTGTTGAGCCTGCACAATTATCAGCATGATGTCTCAACATTGATTTGAACATCACCTGTTACAGCATTACAGGTTTACCTTATTTTATAACAGACAGAATTATAACGTGTAGAAGGTAAAAACACAGGTAATTGTTAACCCAGTTCGGTGCAACATCACCTACTTCAGGTGGCATACCAAGCCAGGAAGAAGATCCACTATCAGCAGTATTAATTCAGAGTTAAACTCCCCCTTTTACAACTCTTCACTTAATCCCTACCCAATGCAATCTATACCTAGGAACTCCTAGATAGAAACCTCCAGTTTCCATTCCTATCACTACAATTACAATGTAATGCTAAACCACTTGAACTTGCTTCACAGCTTCGTTCAAGAACATAACAACTCTTGCCTACAGGCTTTGAGTTACAAATAATATCATGCTTTCAAGCACTGAGAAACACATGGTAACCTTCCCACAGGTTGGGAGGTTTACCTCACACACACCCCTAATTTTTACATGGTTTTAGGCTTACAAAACCTAGGTTACAATCTGCTATTTATAACCTAAACACCCAACTGGATTTGGGCCTTGTACTTGTATTTCCTAAAATTAAGGTTAAGCAAGTTAACCTAATTTCCACATATTAGGGTGCTAACAAATAGGCTATTTGTTAGGTTCATTAATTGTAGCTTAGTTGTTAGTTTCCTGGATTTTAGCTCAGCTGTTAGATTCCTGAAAAATAGCCTGAGAAAAATGCTGAAACAGAAAAACTAACCATCCTACAATTTAGCATATGCTGTCAGGAATGAATGTCACAACATTCAGTTTGACGTCCACATCATAGACCATATGCTAAGTCTGTTTTTCCTGAAAACAGACTGTATAAAATGTTGTACTGTACAGGACCACTCAGTCCATACTTCAGTATCAGCTTACATTAATAAATGTCACAATATCCAATTTGACATTTACACAAAGAGCCTTATGCCATGGTCTGTTGTTCTCCTGAAGAACAGACTGAGATACATACTGAAATGTAGCAGAAAACCAATCTGCCTATTGTTCAGTATATGCTGTCAATGATGAATGTCATAACATCCAGTTTGACATTCAGACAGTAGGCCTTATGCCAGGTCTGTTATTTCCTTGATAAACAGTCTGAAAATAAATACTGAGTTATAACACAACACCAACTGTTCTATTCCTCAGTATCTGCTATCAGGGATGAACGTCATAACATCTAGTTTGACATTCAGTAAGTCCTGTATTAGCTAAACCTGCAGCATACTACTCAAGTATGTCATGACATCAGTCAAGACATCAGAGTACAATTCGATGATCTAACACACAATGCAGTCAAATAGTCATCTCCACAGCATGTCATGACATCAGTCAAGACATTAGGATCCAGCTAGTGTTTTACCATAAAATGCAGCCAATCAAACATCTACAGAAGTGGAATGGAATATGATATGTGATGAAGCTTTGCCTCCTTGCCACGAATTCCAATGCTCCTTCAGGGTTAGGGTTTCAGCTTCTTAAATAGGGTGGATTAGGTGTTCTCATGGGCTTTTTAATAAGTGATTTATCCATAAGAATAAAAGTGTGAAGTGAGGTGTAAAATGTTGTTATTTTGGGCCAAACTTAAGTGAATGGATGTCCAATGCATGGCCAAAAGAGGTAAAAAACGTGACTGGTTTGTGCAGCATGCTTAGAAAATCTGATTGGGCCAGCCAGGCCCAAAATCTGCCTAGAAAATCAAGTCATGGTGCCCACTTTAAATGAATGTATCTCTCAAACCATGGATCCAAATGAGATGATTCTAAAAGGATGTGAAAGAGGACATGGAAAGGTACAATTGTTGTGAAGAAAGTATTTTCAAATAATGCCTTGAAGTGCAAGAAAACTGGCCAAGAAGTCTTGACAAATTTTGAAGATTTTGGACTTAGAAATTTTTCTAAGTGTCCTAAAAAATGTCTCACTTTAACTAAGTATAACTTTCTAAATTCTAATCCAAATGGAGAAAACTTTATATCTCTAGAAAGCTTGGAACAAGAGGAACAACTTTCATGTTGGAGACATTTTCAAATGGAGCTTTTATCTTGATGAAACATGGGCTTAAAGTGAGTGCAACGATCATGAAAACTTGCCCTAAATGGAAAGTTAACCATTTCCAAATTAAGTAACTTTTCCAATTCCTGATTAAATGATGAATCCATGATCCAACCTTGATCAAATTTCACATGTAGGATCCCCTAGGCATTGATTTTGAGATTCCACTCTCAAAATGTCAGGAGTTGACTTTTCTGGCCCCACAGTTGACTTTTCCCAAACTGTCTGATTCTGGATTCCATTGATCAATTGAAGCACTTCTAGCTCAAATAAAGAGCTGATTTTTTGTATGTAGACCCTTGTGGACATATGGAGGGCCATGGAAAAGAGTTTCACCCAAAGAATCAGAAATAAACTGATTTCATACGAAACCCTAGTTTTCGGGCAAAATGATCAGGAACTGATTGCACTGATTGCCAATGGATCTTTCTGAGATAATTGTGAATCTTCCTAGGCCAAGATGCCTCTATAATCATGACATGGATGAGCTCCTCTACTTCTAACCAAACATTGTCTGTTGCAGGTAGCCATGAAACCCTAATTTCTGATTAAATCCAGATGAACACTCTGATAGCTTTGAATCCTTCACTGATGAACTGAGGACCATAATAAGATACTTGGACCCCCCTGAGACCCTTGAGACTTGTATACTTAGAAAATGAAGTCCAATTCTCAATCTTTCTTTGTGTGGGCTCCTTCTGTTAAGGAGTGACCGATCAAAACCTGATCTCCATGTCACTAATGCAGTATGCAATGAGTATGACCTAATATGATGCTAATGAAGTGTAAAACATAATCCCATACTTTCAGGAAAAAAGAAGGGTAAATTTTGGGGTATTACAGCTGCCCCTATTCAATCAACTAGAAACCCGAAAGGAAGATAGCAACGGCTTTCGCACTTTCGATGTATCAAGTGATTGAATACGATAGAAGCCTGAAAATTTACACTGAAGTGAAAAAATGAAGTAACAATGCCTGTTAGAATCGGCCAAGAGGTGGTCTTGAAAAAGAATCCGTCTGGTACGGTGAGAGTCGGTCTGAACACCGAAACAAAGAATGTTAGCCTGAATACCAAAATAAATGGTAACACAGAAATAACTGTAGCACCTCAAATTTGCACCTCTCATTTTGTATATACATTTTCATGTTTAGGTCATGAGCATTGCATTGTCCACTGCATAGCATTGCATTATCCATTGCCTAGTGCAAGTCATCAGTCAAGACTGGTCAGGAGATCCAGTTGTGCAAGCAAGCAAGTGCATTTTCTATGGAATCAAAGCCCTAGGGTTGGTGCCATGAGTTCATATGATTCAAGGATCATTTTGAAGTGGTTTGGCCAAAGGTTGGATGTTCAAAGCTCATCAGTCAAGATGCAATTCATCTGAAACCCTAGAAAGTCAACCAAAGTCAACTGTCAATTCAACCATGGATTTGAAGGTGGGAGATGGTTAGAAAGGCCTCATTCATGTCCATACAAGTCTCATTTGACATTTCAAACATCAACATTGAAGAATTTGAGGTCAGATCAAAACTTTCCAAAAATAGTAAGTGACCTGTAATTTGAAATTGCCAAAAATGGAAAGATTTTCTCCTCAAGATTACATCATCAAGAAAGCTTCAAATGAAATTTTGTCCAAAATGAAAGTTGAAGATCTTGCTCCCCCCTTTCCAAAAAGTCCAAGATCATGAATTTCTCATGTATGGTTGAAGAGATATGGATCAATCATGGCCAAATAAATTTGAACTTCAAACATGCATAACTTTCAAACCAAATGTCCAAATGGATTGGTTCTTTTTGCAACATTCATGTCTTGACATGCACTATCCAAAACATGTATCATATGCCATGCATTTCCATCACAAAAATATTTGCATTTCCATTTGAATTTTGGAGGGAAAATCCAAATTTGAAAATTATGCATTGTCCATACATTTCATCACTTGCACTTGGCTCCAAACAGAATTTGAAGTGAATTGGATTCAAATTTCGTGCACTGTTCCATTCAAATTCCATGCATGAGGTGCATTGGCCAATTTGCATCCACACCTTGTTTTCACTAACTACACTTGCATTGCTTAAACATGATTAACAAACTTGATTAACAGAGCATATATAAGTCTAATCCTAACAGAAAATGGCATCAACACATCATAATCTTCAGATCTGAAATTTTCTTCACATTGTGCTCTCAAATTTTTCTTCAATTTTCTTCAAAAGCATTGCATGTTTCTTGATCAAATCATCACCTAGAAGTATATTTGAGCTGGATTGAAGCAAGATCTAGAGGTTTTCATACAATTGGAGGCTGTTTCGAAGCTCACACTCATCTATGGAAGTTGGAGTTTCTGGCCAGATCAAGCACGATTAAGCTATCATTCTTCATCCATTCATTCATATGAGCATTGAGGAGCATCTGTTTGAGCTTAGCATGGCCTGATTCGAGCAATTCCACTTCTGCATCTTCATTAAGGTCAGAATTCGATTCTCATAATCCATGAAATTGTTATATGGATGTTGTAGATCCTTCATCACTGAGCATGCTGAGCTTTAGATCCATGAATTTCATGCAGTATTGTGATAGTTATGGTGATTTGAAGTTTTGGCATATGAAACTTAATCCATTCGTTTTGCATGATATATGTTGATTTAGAACAAATTAAGCATGGCGTGTTAATGTATGATGGAAGATGAGTCCAATGATATAATTGTTTTGTATTTCTGGACACTTTTGTTCTTGAGCCTCAAGAACATGATGAATGTTGATGAAGCTGCTAGGTTTTCGTTTCCAGAAGTACGTTTGATCCATGATAGTGCGTTTTGCATGAGTTTTGGTGTTTGTATCCATGCATTGGTCCAGCGTGGCAATTACATGGCGTATTGATTGGCTATCCTTGCTTCGCCCCGCCATATCAGTTAAGTGAAACGGTGCGTTTCACTTAACTAGCGCGCTAGTTCAAATAATTCCTCTCTTCGATTCTGGCCGGCGCCATTTCCAAATTGCATTTCATATTTTATTTCATTTCCTTTACATATTCATCCATATGCTTTCACATGATTTTTTAATTTTTCATTCACTTCTAAAATTCATAACTCAATGAATATTCATCCAAATCATGTGTGGATTTTTGCATTATTCTCTATTTTGTGTCTAGTTTTTTATGACTATTTTTCCACAATTTGTGCCTGGATAAAAAATGTTTTGACCTAGGGTTTGTGTGTATGTATGCCTTTTGGGACCTTGCTTGCCATATCTCTTATGAAATGTTGAGATTTAATCCAATGCTTTTGAAATTTGGTATGCTTAAACTAGACATCTTGCTAGTCATTTTGGTGTTGAGTTTGCATTTTTAGCATTTGTGGTTGTTGAGATATGCTCATGTTAATGTGGGTGTGACAATGTGTGTCACACCTTTGCTTGCTCATGTTGATGAATTTCTTTGCCATGCCAAATGAATGCCAAATGATGTGATTTTTTGTATGATGCTTCTTCTGGATGTTAGGATTGCTCATGATATTTTGTGGAATTTTTGGATTCATTTCTGATTTGTTTGAGATTTTTCTTTCTGGATTGCCATTTGTGCTCTTTTGAATAGTCTTGAACTTCTATGATTTGTGAAATGCTGGTTGTGTATCCTATGAATGTGAAATTTTGCACATTGATTCTAGACACATTGAAGTTTATTGTGACTTTGGTTTGAGGTCTTTATCATGTACCAATTCTGTTTTAAGCTTGTGCTAAGGTGATGTAACATTTGGTGCCTCATTTGAGCTTGTTTGTGCTTACCTTGCCTTATGGAATTTGATTACCATGCTTAAATTTGTCCAAATGCCTTTATTTTTGGTGTGTTAATCATGTGATGTGTTTTGTTTAGCCATGATATTGCTTTTGAGATTTACTGAATCATTTTGGAATTAATATGCATTTGTTCATGCTGTTGCTTCAATGTGCTTTCAATTTGCATACCTTGCCATGATTGATTTGTAAAATGAATTTGGTTGATGCTATGGACATGAGACTTTTTGGATTGTGTTCTCATTTGATTGAAGTTGATTCATGTCAATTTTCATGTTCTGTTTTGAATTATTTCTCCCCCTTTGACCCTAGGCCTTGTCCTAGTGGTTTGTGCTTATGTTTGAGCTTTGTTTTCAGGTTAAGAAGCACATGGTCATAAGGGGATTGATTCATTTGCTTGAGTTGGATTAATTGGTTAATGTTAACTAATCTTGACTTGTTTTGTAGGTGGCTTTTAGCTCATTTGAGCTTGAGCTTGTGCTTTGCACCTTGTTGCATTGCTTGTTTGATTGTGTACTGTTGACTGTTGACCATTGGTTATCTGTTTAATTCATTTGACTTGTGTACTGATTGAGTTGGATTGTTTTCAGGTACATTAGTTGCTTAAGTTCATTGTGAACTTGCTTTTGCTTTGCTTGGTTGCTTAACCATTTGAGGTATAACTCTCTGACTTCATGTAGTCTGGAAGACCTGTCCTGTTACTTGGGCAGGCACCTGTCTGAAGTCCTCCTTAAGAGGCAATGCTTGTGTTTGTTTAAGTTTGTGCCAACAGGAAAAGACCTCTAAGAGGCAATTGGCAGATAAAAGAGATGTGTAATCCATCTCCTGCTATTCAGTGAGTCATCCACTTTGCTCACACCATTGTGTTGATGCATTGTGGATATTAACCCAAGATCATTGTTGAGTCAGTCATATGTGGAGAAGAGTTCCAACTTTCTGAACTCCCACACCTTCTATCTGAGTCAAGCTCTCCCAGGCCAGGGATAAGAGCTGTGAGGCACACCCCTCACTTCCCATTTCATCTGCTTCACCCTAACTCTCAATGTTAGGGTTAAGAGCTAACTACACCCGATTCCAGTTGGCTTGTGTTTCACAGCCTAACCTTGTGTGAGCCCACTTTGCTTGTATATAGTGTGTGCTAATTGTGTGAATGATTGCTTTGCCTGTGCTGTTTAGGTTTAGCTTGCTCCCTGTGCAAGTTAGATAGAAACCCTAACCTAGGACCATGGTGAATTTACATGATAACTATTAGGCTCGAGTTAGTCTCCCTTCTAGTTTGTCATTCCCCAGTCTCGGGTTAGGCTAGTCCTTTTTCCCTACGTAGGGGAACTACGTCGCCCTGATCCTCATACCAGATGAGGTCCGTAGGCAGGAGATGAGCTGATCTCTCCGGGCGCCCTTTCGTTTTGTTTGTGTGAGTTGTCTCTCCTTTTCTGGTTGGAGTCTGATGTAAGTCCAGCGATTGGCATTCGGTTTTCAGTTTCTTTGTGTGGAGTCTGACGTAAGTCCAGCGATTGGCAGTTGGTTTCCCATGTGTGTGTGTGTTGGTTCGGAGTCTGATGTAAGACCAGCGATTGGCATTCGGTTTCCATGTTTGCCTGTTTGTGTGGAGTCTGACGTAAGTCCAGCGATTGGCGGTCGGTTTCCTGTATGGTTTTGTTTGGCGTGCGTTAGCCGAGCTACGAGTGCTCTGATTCTTCTCCAGTCGGAGAAGATACGTATGCATAGGATGCGATATCCTAGCGAGCACGTTTCCCCTGTCCCGAACTACGTCGACTCTGATGTCTGTGCCTGACAGACTACGTAGGCCCAGGATGCGATATCCTGCCGAGTTAGTTTCTTTTGTCTTTCCTGTGTCTCTTTCAGCCAGTGTGTTTGGTGTTTGAGCAGTTTTAGCAACCTTTATCCCTCCTTTTGTGCGTGGATCCCGTCGAGTACGACGGATGCGTAGGGGTGCTAATACCTTCCCTTCGCATAACCGACTCCCGATCCCATCTCTTTTTGGTCGCGAGACCATGTCTTTTCCAGGTTTACTTCGAGCGTTTCCTTTCCCTCTTTTGGGATAAATAACGCACGGTGGCGGCTCTGTTGTTTCGTTTTCCCGCCGATTTTTTCGCGTAATGCAACAGCTGGCGACTCTGCTGGGGATATTAGAGAAGTTGACCTCTTGCTGGTCCATCTTCCCTAAGCGAGTCTCTCCTAGCGCTCTCTAGGTTAGGGTTTGGTTGCTTTTGCTGTTTCATTTATTGCATTCATTTATTTATTGTTTGCATTTATGTTTGCATTCATTCATATTCATCTGTTCATCTGGCTGTGCTGTGTTGTCTCTCTGTTGGGGTGGGAGTTACTCGAGGTAAAAGGCCCAATACCCAGGCTATGAGTGAAATCTAGGATACCTAGGAATAGAGTGATTCATGGGAAACGGGTGGTATTGCGCCACTTAGCGGAACATTGATATCACGAGCAGTTCAGACTCTGATGGGGTATCATCGTTACATGCTTCGGGTGTGTATATGATGATATTCTATGAAAGGGTTATTTATGTTGCGTTTCTCTCGACCTTACCCTGGCCTAGATGACACCCGTGAGTAGGGAGGGAATGATCATTATTACAGGTACAGTTGGTGACTTGTCGGTGACTTGTTGGTGACTTGTGATCCTGTTGGTGACTATGGGTTCAGATGACAGTTTCTCATATGACTTTGGGTTTCAGATGAATTGTGGCTCCGAGTTCAAGCCGAAGCTTTGATCCTGTGTTTTGAGACGCACAGCCTGCCAGTCTTGTCTGCATCATTTGCATCATAGCATGTTTATTTTCAAAAGATACGCAAAAAAAAAAGAATTGAAAAAAAAAGAAAAGAAAAAGAAAAGCTAATCTCTGCATGCATATCATTTCTCAGGTACATTCCAGAGTCTATTCACTGATAGAGATGGCAACAGTCCCAGAGTTGAAGCGGAAGACTTGTTCCTACAGCTTTCACCGTGAGCCTTTGACGTCTCTGATAGAGTTGAGCAACCTTGTGACCAGTGGTAATCAGAAGGAGTTTGTTGATCAGTATGGGGATATTCTGACACTGTTGAAGACGGTAGTCGATCCAGTGCCGTTGCAGACTCTTCTTCAGTTCTATGACCCAGAGCTTCGTTGCTTCACTTTTCAGGATTATCAGTTGGCGCCTACTCTTGAGGAGTATTCCATCTTGCTAAGTGTTCCGATCCGGTATCAGGTTCCTTTCTTGGACGTGCCTAAGGAGGTTGATTTCAGAGTTATCTCCAGAGCTCTCCATTTGGGTATCAAAGAGGTCAGTGATAATTGGAAGTCCAGTGGGGATGTTGTGGGTCTGCCTTTGAAGTTCCTGTTGAGGGTTGCTAGAGAAGAAGCAGAGAAGGAGAATTGGGAAGCTTTTCATGCTCAGTTAGCTGTCATGATCTATGGGATCGTCTTGTTCCCGAGTATGCCCAACTTTGTGGACTATGTTGCAGTCATTATCTTCCTTGGAGGAAACCCGGTTCCTACTTTGTTAGCTGACACTTACTACGCCATTCACAGTAGGCATGGTAAAGGTGGAGCTATCAGATGTTGTCTCCCACTTTTGCTCAGGTGGTTCTTGTCTCTTATGCCAGTCAGTGGACCTTTTATGGATGCTCAGAGCACTCATAAGTGGACTCAGAGGGTTATGTCTCTTACTTCATATGATATCAGGTGGCAGTCTTACCGGATGGATGTGCGAAATGTTATTATGAGTTGTGGAGTGTTTCGGAATGTGCCACTTGTAGGGACTAAGGGTTGCATCAGTTACAACCCGGTTCTTTCTCTTCGCCAGTTGGGGTTCGTGATGAATGGAAGACCACTTGAAGCTGAGATAGCTGAGAGTGTGTATTTTGAGAAGCGGAGTGACTCTGTTAGATTGGAGCAAGTAGGAAGAGCTTGGAAGACCATTGGTGTCAAGGATGGAGCTGTCTTAGGGAAGAAGTTTGCCATTGCTATGCCTGACTACACTGAGTGGGTCAAGAAGAGAGTGGAGACTTTGTTGTTGCCCTATGATAGGATGAAGCCTTTGCAAGTGCAACCACCTTTGATCCTTGCTGAGAGTGTACCTGCTGAGCAGTACAAGCAAGCCTTGATGGAGAATCGTAGGTTGAAGGAGAAGGAGCAAGATGCCCAGATGGAATTGTACAAAGCCCAAGCTGATAGGTTGAACCTGACTCATCAACTCAGAGATATCCAGAGTATAGATGTGGGTGGAGTGAGGAGCAAGAAGAGATCTTATGAAGAGCTGGAGAACTTGCTGAATGCAGAACACCGAGAGTGTTTGAGATTGCAGAGAGCTGAAGCCAGTTATCAGAAGAAGATAAGAGACCTGGAGAAGCAACTCAGAGACAAAGATATCCAGTTGAAGAAGGAAGTCGACTTGAGACATGCATCAGAGAGCCAACTTGGAGCAGAAGTTGTGGAGCTCAAAAGACAGTTGAAGGAGAAGCTCACTCCCTTGCCAGAATGTTCAGAGTGTGACCTGTTGATAGACCAGTGTCACTACTTGAAGACGCTCATTCCTGGAAGTCGTTTGTCTTAGCTTGTATTCCTGATGTCTATGTTGAGAATCACCTCCAGGCTTGTTGGATGGGATTCATTGATTGTACCCTGGTTATCTGGATCTTTGTTGACTTTGTTGTATGATCCTGTTGCTCTTATCTATAGATGAGGTTGTTGGTTTTACCTTGTATTCGTTTCTCTTGTGTGCTTCCTGTGGTGTTCTTGTTGCAGGTTGCCATCTTTCGAAAATGAATCAGGCTCTTTGAATGCCTGAGAAATGAACATATCATGTGCATCATATGCATTAGCATCATACTCATATCATATTGCATAACAGGTGTTCTTGTTCGGGACTTCTCACTCTGGTTCCTGTGTCAGGCAGGATAGCTGATCGAAGACCGCATCGGTACTCAACCAGACTCAATCATCAGAGGAATATGGACCAGGTTCAGGCAGAATTAGCTGAGATGAGGGCAAACATGGCCCAGTTTATGACTATGATGCAAGGTGTTGTTCAAGGGCAAGAGGAGCTGCGTGCCTTAGCCCAGAGACAGGAGACCGTGATTCCGCAGTCCAACCGAGCGTCGCCGATGGGCGTACCTGTTCATGAGAATGTTGCTGCTGCTCCCACCAACGACTACGCTGCAGGTGATGAGTTAAGGGGGATTAGAATCAATGGACAGCCTCTTGCTGCAGAGACTGTCAATGCTAGAGCTACCCGAGCTCCAGTTCGTCATCCTGCTCCGATTGTTGATAGACAAGAGGATATGTTCACTCTGCTTAGTAAAGATGATGGTGATGTTGGAAGAGTCGAAGAGAGGGATCGTAAGGTTGATGCCCTTGCTGAGAAAATAAGAGCCATGGAATGTCAGAATTCCCTGGGTTTTGATGTGACCAACATGGGTTTGGTAGAAGGGTTGAGGATCCCCTACAAATTCAAGGCACCCTCGTTCGATAAATATAACGGTACTTCTTGCCCTCGCACCCATGTGCAGGCGTATTATCGGAAAATCTCTGCTTACACCGATGATGAGAAAATGTGGATGTATTTCTTCCAGGATAGCTTATTTGGGGCTTCCTTGGATTGGTACATGGAACTTAAGAGAGATTCTATCCGTTGTTGGAGGGATCTGGGTGAGGCCTTCTTGAGGCAATATAAACACAATATGGACATGGCGCCGAGCCGGACTCAGTTGCAGAGTCTCTGTCAGAAATCGGGAGAAAGCTTCAAGGAGTACGCCCAGAGGTGGCGTGAATTGGCTGCAAGAGTACAACCCCCTATGCTGGAAAGGGAGTTAACTGACATGTTTATCAGTACTCTACAAGGTGTTTTCATGGACCGGATGGGAAGCTGCTCATTCGGTAGTTTCTCAGATGTGGTAATCTGCGGAGAGAGGACAGAGAGTTTGATTAAAGCCGGTAAAATTCAAGATGTTGGGTCCTCGTCGTCCAAGAAGCCGTTTGCTGGGGCACCTCGTCGGAGAGAGGGTGAAGCCAGTGCTGTGCAACATGGCAGAAGGGTTGTCAATAGAAATCAATATCGCCAGGTTGCTGCTGTGACAATTCCGGCACCTCAACCTCGTCAACAACAGCAACAACAGAGGGTTCAACAACAACCGCCGCAACAACAACAACAACAGCAACGTCTGTATCAGCCGAGGCAGAGGATGCCTGATAGACGTTTTGACCCATTGCCAATGACCTACGCTGAGTTGCTACCTGAGTTGCTCAGACTAGGGTTTGTGGAATTGAGGACTATAGCGCCATTGACAAAAATACCACCTGGGTATGATGCCAACGTGCGTTGTGACTTCCATTCTGGTGCGCCGGGGCATCACATTGAGAACTGCAGGGCTTTTCATCATAAAGTCCAGGACCTAATTGACGCTAAAACTATCAATTTTGCTCCTGTGCCGAATGTTGTAAATAACCCAATGCCGCTGCATGGTGCGCACCTAGTGAACAATATTGAAGGGGTAGAAGCTGAAGATCTTGTGGTCAGTGTTGAAGATGTTCAGACCTCTTTGTTGGTTGTAAAGGGCCATTTGCTGAATGGGGGTGTCTACCCGGGCTGTAATCAGGGCTGTGTTGATTGTGCTGAATCAGAGAATGGCTGTAGTCAGTTGAGGGCTGGTATCCAGGGCTTGATGGATTAAGGCTGTTTGTAGTTCAGTCGGGCTGATAGAGATCGTGGGTCAGTGTCAACTGTCACTATCTACTTCAAACCGTCTGAAGGACGTGGCCAGAGAGTTGTTAGTGCGCCTGCAACAGGTGGTACCCCCGTTACCATCTCCGCACCTGTAACCGCCAGTAATCCAACTACAATTGTTGCTCCAGTCAGAAGGGCTGTTGATAGTAGGGTTGTGCCGTGGAGATATGACAACGCGTATCGCAGCAACAGAAGGGTTGAGAATCAGGTCAGGCCAGTGAATCAGTCTCCTGTGACTATTGGTGTGCCCAGTAGAACTCCTGTGGTTGTGAGTCCAGTGGTGGACAACGTTGGTGGACCAGGAGGGTTTACTAGAAGTGGACGTCTATTTGCCCCGCAACCGTTGAGAGATAACAATGCCGAGGCTCTCGCCAAGGCTAAGGGTAAACAAACCGTGGTTGATGAAGAACCTGCTCAGAAGGAGGCGCCTGAGGGTTCATTTGAGAAGGACGTGGAGGAGTTCATGAAGATAATCAAGAAGAGTGACTACAAGATTGTAGATCAGCTGAATCAGACTCCGTCCAAGATTTCAATTCTCTCTTTGCTTCTGTGCTCTGAGGCACATCGTAACGCCTTATTGAAGATGCTGAATATGGCTTACGTGCCTCAGGAGATTTCTGTCAACCAACTGGAGGGAGTGATTGCCAACGTGAGCACCAGGCATGGTTTAGGGTTCACGGACCTAGACTTAACGCCTGAGGGTCGTAATCATAATAAGGACTTGCATATCACCATGGAATGCAAGGGTGCTGTTTTGTCTCACGTGTTGGTAGATACTGGCTCATCGCTGAATGTGTTGCCCAAGCAGATTTTGAAGAAGATTGCTGTTGAAGGGGTTGTGCTCACTCCGAGTGACCTGATTGTGCGTGCATTTGACGGATCCAAACGTTCTGTTTTTGGTGAAGTCACCTTGCCAGTGAAGATAGGTCCGGAGGTGTTCGACATCATCTTCTATGTTATGGACATCCAGCCCGCTTACAGTTGTTTGTTGGGGCGTCCGTGGATTCACGCAGCTGGGGCAGTTTCGTCGACTCTCCACCAGAAGTTGAAGTATGTCTGGAACGGTCAGATCGTGACCGTATGTGGTGAAGAAGATATTCTGGTGAGTCACCTATCCTCTTTCAAATATGTAGAGGTGGATGGCGAGATCCATGAAACCTTATGCCAGGCATTTGAGACTGTTGCTCTTGAGAGGGTGGCTTTTGCTGAGCAGAAGAAGCCAAGCGCCTCAATTGCATCGTACAAGCAGGCCAAGGAGGTTGTTGACTCTGGCAACGCTGAAGGCTGGGGCAAGATGGTGGATTTGCCTATTAAAGAGGATAAGTTTGGAATTGGCTATCAACCTTTGCAGGCGGAGCAGGGTATGCGAGCAGGTCCGAGTACCTTTACCAGTGCTGGGCTGATGAATCACGGTGACGTCTTTGCGGTCGGTAGTGAAGATGGTGACAGTGATTGTGATCTCGACAACTGGGTTCGCCCGTGTGCACCAGGGGAGATGATCAACAATTGGACGGCAGAAGATGTGGTCCAAGTTACTCTTCAAACAGAGTAATTTTCTTTTGTTTTTTCATTCTGCACAAAATCCTACGTTCTGCCCATAACGTAGTGGTTCATTGTAGGGCCTCAGCATGTTTTCAATGATTATCATTAATAAAGGACGTTTTGCAAACAATTTTGTGATCCCTGTCTTTCTATTTTTGTTTTCATTTTTCAAAAAAATAAAAAATGGCAATGTTTTTGTTTTTGTGACTTTCTTGAACTCTTTTTTCTAAAACAAAGCATTAAACATGCAGAAGTGATCTCACGGAATCCACTATGAACGGTTCTGTTATGGCTCAGTATGATTTCAATAATCCCATCTACCAAGCTGAAGAGGAGAGTGATGAAGATTGTGAACTCCCTAAAGAATTGGTCAGATTGTTGAAGCAAGAGGAAAGGGTCATCCAACCTCATCAGAAGGAGTTGGAGATTGTGAATCTTGGTACTGAGGACGCCAGAAGAGATATTAAGATCGGGGCTGATTTGAAGACAGAGGTCAAAAGCAGGTTGATTGAGATGCTGAGAGAGTATGTGGAGATATTCGCCTGGTCTTATCAAGATATGTCTGGGTTGGATACTGATATTGTGGTGCATAGACTACCTCTCAGAGAAGATTGTCCTTCGGTCAAGCAGACGCTTCGCAGAATGAGTCCTGATATGGCTGTTAAGATCAAGGAAGAGGTTCAGAAGCAGTTCGATGCGGGTTTCTTGTCAGTAACAACTTATCCCCCGTGGGTGGCCAACATCGTTCCCGTGCCGAAGAAGGATGGCAAAGTCAGAATGTGTGTCGATTACCGGGATCTGAATAGGGCGAGTCCGAAAGATGATTTTCCATTACCTCACATTGATGTATTGGTTGATAATACGGCTCAATCCTCGGTTTTCTCTTTCATGGATGGTGTTTCTGGTTATAATCAGATCAAGATGGCGCCAGAAGACATGGAAAAGACGACATTCATTACACCTTGGGTCACGTTCTGCTATAAGGTGATGCCATTTGGGCTGAAGAATTCCGGTGCTACCTATCAGAGGGCTATGACGACTCTCTTTCATGACATGATGCACAAAGAGATTGAAGTGTATGTGGATGATATGATTGTGAAGTCGCAAACAGAAGAGGAGCACCTGGTTAATTTGCAGAAGTTATTTGACAGATTGAGAAAGTTCAAACTGAGGCTGAACCCAAACAAGTGTACGTTTGGTGTGAGATCTGGGAAGCTGCTAGGCTTCATTGTCAGTGAGAAGGGGATTGAGGTTGATCCAGCAAAAGTAAAAGCTATACAAGAAATGCCTGAGCCGAAAACAGAAAAGCAGGTTCGTGGGTTTTTAGGGAGATTGAACTACATTGCAAGGTTTGTATCTCACCTAACTGCCACATGTGAACCGATATTCAAATTGCTAAGAAAGAATCAAGCAATCAGGTGGAATGATGATTGTCAGAAAGCTTTTGACAAGATAAAAGAGTATTTACAGAAGCCTCCAATCCTTATACCTCCAGTTCCTGGGAGACCGCTGATAATGTACCTGTCAGTGACTGAGAACTCGATGGGGTGTATTGGGACAGCATGACGAGTCTGGTCGAAAAGGGCATGCCATATACTACCTTAGCAAAAAGTTTACCAACTGTGAAATCAAATATTCACAGCTTGAGAAAACTTGCTGTGCTTTGGCCTGGGCTGCTCGCCGACTGAGGCAGTATATGTTGAACCATACTACCTTGTTGATTTCTAAGATGGATCCAGTGAAGTACATCTTTGAGAAGCCGGCTCTCACCGGACGTGTTTCCCGTTGGCAAATGATCTTAACATAATATGATATCCAGTACACGTCGCAGAAGGCCATCAAAGGTAGTATTCTGTCAGACTATCTCGCCGAGCAACCAATTGAAGATTATCAGCCGATGATGTTTGAATTCCCTGATGAAGACATCATGTATCTTAAGATGAAAGATTATGAAGAGCCTCTTGTCGAGGAAGGACCGGATCCTGATGACAAGTGGATGTTGATGTTTGATGGGGCTGTGAATGTGAATGGTAACGGTGTTGGTGCAGTGCTTATCAATCCTAAGGGTGCTCATATACCTTTTTCTGCCAGATTGACTTTTGACGTCACCAACAATGAAGCTGAGTATGAGGCTTGTATCATGGGGATAGAAGAGGCTATCGATCTGAGGATCAAAACGCTTGACATTTATGGAGATTCCGCTCTAGTGATCAATCAGGTCAATGGAGATTGGAATACCAACCAGCCGCATTTGATTCCGTATAGAGATTATACCAGAAGAATACTGACGTTCTTCAAGAAGGTGAAGTTGTATCATGTCCCCCGGGATGAAAATCAGATGGCTGATGCCTTGGCTACTTTGTCTTCTATGATCAAAGTTCATTGGTGGAATCATGTGCCACATGTTGCGGTGAATCGACTCGAGAGGCCTGCGTATGTGTTTGCAGCCGAGTCTGTGGTTGATAAGAAGCCGTGGTACTATGATATCAAGAACTTCCTCAAGAGCCAGGAGTATCCTGAAGGTGCATCAAAGAATGACAAGAAAACCCTGAGAAGGCTAGCTGGAAGCTTTTATTTGAATCAGGATGATGTGCTGTATAAGAGGAACTTTGACATGGTTCTGCTCAGATGCGTGGATAGACACGAAGCAGACATGTTGATGCAGGAAGTGCATGAAGGTTCGTTCAGTACCCATGCTGGTGGGCATGCAATGTCTAAGAAGTTGTTGAGAGCCGGTTACTACTGGATGACTATGGAGTCCGATTGTTTCAAATACGCTCGGAAGTGCCATAAGTGTCAAATCTATGCTGATAAGGTGCATGTACCACCAAGCCCTCTGAATGTCATGAATTCGCCTTGGCCGTTTGCCATGTGGGGCATTGATATGATTGGGAAAATTGAGCCTACTGCTTCGAATGGACCTCGCTTCATCCTGGTTGCGATTGATTACTTTACCAAGTGGGTGGAAGCAGCTTCCTATGCCAACGTTACCAAACAAGTGGTTGCCCGATTCATTAAGAAAGAAATCATCTGTCGTTATGGGGTTCCTGAGAGAATCATCACTGACAATGGTTCGAATCTCAATAACAAGATGATGAAAGAGCTTTGTAAAGATTTCAAGATTGAACATCACAATTCTTCTCCTTATAGACCAAAGATGAATGGCGCTGTAGAGGCGGCAAACAAGAATATCAAGAAGATTGTGCAGAAGATGGTCGTTACGTACAGAGATTGGCATGAGATGCTGCCTTTCGCTTTGCATGGGTATCGTACCTCAGTACGTACGTCGACCGGGGCAACCCCGTACTCCCTTGTGTATGGTATGGAAGCAGTCCTACCTATTGAAGTGGAGATCTCTTCTCTGAGAGTCTTGTTGGATGTCAAGCTTGATGAAGCCGAGTGGGTTCGAACAAGGTTTAATGAGTTGAGCCTTATCGAAGAAAGACGGCTAGCAGCTGTTTGCCATGGGCAGTTGTATCAGAGAAGGATGAAGAGAGCCTTTGATCAGAAAGTGCGTCCTCGAAGCTATCAAATTGGTGATCTAGTTTTGAAGAGGATCCTTCCTCCCGGTACAGATAACAGGGGCAAGTGGACTCCTAATTATGAAGGTCCATATGTTGTGAAGAAGGTTTTCTCCGGTGGAGCCTTGATGCTTACAACTATGGATGGTGAAGATTTCCCGTCCCCTGTTAACTCAGATGTAGTCAAAAAATACTTCGCATAAATTGACCCGCTGGACAAAAAAAGAATAAAAGAGTCCAGGCAAAAAAGGGCATCCCGGCGAACCAAAAAAACAGAAAGAAAAGGTTCGGGCAAAAATTAGGGATAAAAATGAAAAGAATTTGTACACCCGCTAAGTCGAAAACCCGCAAGGGAGGCTTAGGCAAAAATGGGTATCCCGGTGGATTGAAAACCCGAAAGGGCGATCCAGGCAAAAGAGGGATTAAAGCGAAGACTACAGTCTGAGTTATCTGTACTTCATCGCGCTTCGTCGTCTGCCATCTCCAAAGATGTGATCAGTCCAGTCATTCTTCTCAGAAAGCAAGAAAGTTGGGAGGAAAACTGATGATCTGTGAGTTATAACAGAATTGGGAAATAGTGGATGTCGTGTTCACATTGCCATTAGGATAGATTTTTTCCTCTTGTGCGCAATTACCTCTTTCTAGGAATTGCTTCCCGATGTATTCGCCTTTTCATGCACACTTTCAATCAATAAAAGTCGTTATTCAGATAAATAGCTCTCTTGTTTTATTTTACTGTTTTGTTTGCAAAAAACGTCCGAATTTTTGATAAACATTGCATATAAAAACATGAAGGCTAAACAATAACGTGCAGAAAGATGAAACATTTGAAAATCATTTTGAATGTTGAGGACACTTGAGCGTATCTTGTCCATGCAAACCCCTGGGGCATGTATGTTGAGCTGTTTTGCAGGTTGTCATTTGTGAGGATGTTTCCCCAGCAGATATTTCCCCAGTTGAGTTCCCCACTGAGTTGGAAGGATGTTGTATCCCCAGCGAAGGTATCAGTGGAATGGTTATTCCCCAACAGTCGGGTTTGAAATACTGCTATCCTCAGCGTGGTCGTGAACGCTTATTCCCAGCAGTGTTGTGGATGTCTATCTCCAGCGTGGTTTGGTATATTACTTTCCCCACCAGAGTTATGCTTTTCCTCAGCAGAGTGGTGAATGCCTATCCCTGGAAGGTTTGTGAGTTTTTCCCTAGCAGATCTCCCGAGCAGAGGTTTTTGTTGATGGTTTTCCCCAGCAGGATCCTCGAGTGGATCAGGTTCGGTGAAAATTATCTCCAGCAGTGTTTATCCTACCTGTGGGTAGCTCTCCCCAGTGAAGTCGCCTTGTTTTCCTCAGCGAAGTCGCATTGTTTGTTCCCCAAGCGGAGTCCCCGAGTGGATTGGGATCCTGTCCCCAGCAGCAGTTATATTCTTTCTCCAGCATGAGTGAGAAGTCGGTGCTCTCCCCGCAGAGAATTCCTCAGACAGAGTCTCCCCACAGAGTTGGAGTATCTGATCAGTTTGGCTCCCCGGCGGAGTTTTCATCATTGTGCATTTCGCATGTAGTAGTCATTGCATCCTCAAAACGCGTAGCATTTCCATTCGATATGGAGCAGTACGCCATAGAAAAATTCAAACATATGCATTCATGTGTTGAAACCTAGTCAGACCATATCCCCGGCAGAGGCGGATCTTTGTTCAACATCTGTACGGCACATTTGCTACAGTTGCTCTTGACGGACAACATTCAGGATTGATACCCCCCAGAGAGGTTTATTTCCTCACTCGTCCATGGAAGGAAGGTTGATTCTCCCCAGTGAGACCCCCGTTCAGCCATGCCTTGACATATGTAGATGTTATCCTTGCGATACCCGTGAGTGTCGTGGTTGTCCCCACGTGGATCCTTTCTTTTGGTGTCCGTATACATCATCTTTCGATGTTCGTCACATCCTCTTTTCTTTCCCAAGATTTACCTCTCCGTTGGTTTCGATAAACGTCGAGTTTTTCCTAGTTATCCATTGATATCTAGTTGTATCTTTTCCCCACAGGTCATCCGTTGATGTCTTGTTTACCTCTCCGTTGGTTTCGATAAACGTTGAGTTTTTCCTAGTTATCCGTTGATATCTAGTTGTATCTTTTCCCCACATGTCATCCGTTGATGTCTTGTTTACCTCTCCGTTGGTTTCGATAAACGTCGAGTTTTTCCTAGTTATCCGTTGATATCTAGTTGTATCTCCTTTCCAGGTCATCCGTTGATGTCCGTTTACCTCTCCGTTGGTTTCGATAAACGTCGAGTTTTTCCTAGTTATCCGTTGATATCTAGTTGTATCTTTTCCCCACAGGTCATCCGTTGATGTCTTGTTTACCTCTCCGTTGGTTTCGATAAACGTCGAGTTTTTCCTAGTTATCCGTTGATATCTAGTTGTATCTCCTTTCCAGATCATCCGTTGATGTCCGTTTACCTCTCCGTTGGTTTCGATAAACGTCGAGTTTTTCCTAGTTATCCGTTGATATCTAGTTGTATCTTTTCCCCACAGGTCATCCGTTGATGTCTTGTTTACCTCTCCGTTGGTTTCGATAAACGTCGAGTTTTTCCTAATTATCCGTTGATATCTAGTTGTATCTTTTCCCCACAGGTCATCCGTTGATGTCTGTTTACCTCTCTGTTGGTTTCGATAAACGTTGAGTTTTTCCTAGTTATCCGTTGATATCTAGTTGTATCTCCTTTCCAGGTCATCCGTTGATGTCTTGTTTACCTCTCCGTTGGTTTCGATAAACGTCGAGTTTTTCCTAGTTATCCGTTGATATCTAGTTGTATCTCCTTTCCAGGTCATCCGTTGATGTCCGTTTACCTCTCCGTTGGTTTCGATAAACGTCGAATTTTTCCTAGTTATTCGTTGATATCTAGTTGTATCTCCTTTCCAGGTCATCCGTTAATGTCCGTTCTCCTTCTCCGTTGGTGTCGATAAACGTCGATCTTCTCCTTCTCCGTTGGTGTCGATAAACGTCGAGCTTCTCCTTCTCCGTTGGTGTCGATAAACGTTGAGCTTCTCCCGTTCGTTCGTTGACGTCTGGTCGAGTCTTTCCCAGGTCATCCTTTGATGTCTGGTCACCTTCTCCGTTGGTGTCGATAAACGTCGAGCTTCTCCCGTTCGTCCGTTGACGTCTGGTCGAGTCTTTCCCAGGTCATCCTTTGATGTCTGGTTACCTCTCTGTTGGTTTCGATAAACGTCGAGTTTTTCCTGGTCGTCCGTTGATGTCTAGCTGTGATTTCTAGTCCCATTCATCATCTTTCGATGTCTGGATGTGATTGTACCTTTGAAAAGATCAAAATCCCCAGTAGAGTCATTGGTAGACATCTTGACTGGCTCAGTGACAAGTATTAGATCCCATTGGAAGCATCCGTTGGTGAACTTTCCTTTCTTGGATCCCCGCAGTTGTGCAAATTTCTACGGTTCTTTGGTATTCAATCCCTATTTATCCTGAAGGTCTGACAGCCGTTGCTCTCATCCGTTCGGGTTCCCAGTTGATTGAATAGGGGCAGCTGTAGCACCTCAAATTTGCACCTCCCATTTTGTATATACATTTTCATGTTTAGGTCATTAGCATTGCATTGTCCACTGCATAGCATTGCATTGTCCATTGCCTAGTGCAAGTCATCAGTCAAGACTGGTCAGGAGATCTAGTTGTGCAAGCAAGCAAGTGCATTTTCTATGGAATCAAAGCCCTAGGGTTGGTGCCATTAGTTCATATGATTCAAGGATCATTTTGAAGTGGTTTGGCCAAAGGTTGGATGTTCAAAGCTCATCAGTCAAGATGCAATTCATCTGAAACCCTAAAAAGTCAACCAAAGTCAACTGTCAATTCAACCATGGATTTGAAGGTGGGAGATGGTTAGAAAGGCCTCATTCATGTCCATACAAGTCTCATTTGACATTTCAAACATCAACATTGAAGAATTTGAGGTCAGATCAAAACTTTCCAAAAATAGTAAGTGACCTGTAATTTGAAATTGCCAAAAATGGAAAGGTTTTCTCCTCAAGATTACATCATCAAGCAAGCTTCAAATGAAATTTTGTCCAACATGAAAGTTGAAGATCTTGCTCTCCCCTTTCCAAAAAGTCCAAGATCATGAATTCCTCATGTATGGTTGAAGAGATATGGATCAATCATGGCCAAATAAATTTGAACTTCAAACATGCATAACTTTCAAACCAAGTGTCCAAATGGAGTGGTTCTTTTTGCAACATTCATGTCTTGACATGCACTATCCAAAACATGTATCATATGCCATGCATTTCCATCACAAAAATATTTGCATTTCCATTTGAATTTTGGAGGGAAAATCCAAATTTGAAAATTATGCATTGTCCATACATTTCATCACTTGCACTTGGCTCCAAACAGAATTTGAAGTGAATTGGATTCAAATTTCGTGCACTGTTCCATTCAAATTCCATGCATGAGGTGCATTGGCCAATTTGCATCCACACCTTGTTTTCACTAACTACACTTGCATTGCTTAAACATGATTAACAAACTTGATTAACAGAGCATATATAAGTCTAATCCTAACAGAAAATGGCATCAACACATCATAATCTTCAGATCTGAAATTTTCTTCACATTGTGCTCTCAAATTTTTCTTCAATTTTCTTCAAAAGCATTGCATGTTTCTTGATCAAATCATCACCTAGAAGTATATTTGAGCTGGATTGAAGCAAGATCTAGAGGTTTTCATACAATTGGAGGCTGTTTCGAAGCTCACACTCATCTATGGAAGTTGGAGTTTCTGGCCAGATCAAGCACGATTAAGCTATCATTCTTCATCCATTCATTCATATGAGCATTGAGGAGCATCTGTTTGAGCTTAGCATGGCCTGATTCGAGCAATTCCACTTCTGCATCTTCATTAAGGTCAGAATTCGATTCTCATAATCCATGAAATTGTTATATGGATGTTGTAGATCCTTCATCACTGAGCATGCTGAGCTTTAGATCCATGAATTTCATGCAGTATTGTGATAGTTATGGTGATTTGAAGTTTTGGCATATGAAACTTAATCCATTCGTTTTGCATGATATATGTTGATTTAGAACAAATTAAGCATGGCGTGTTAATGTATGATGGAAGATGAGTCCAATGATATAATTGTTTTGTATTTCTGGACACTTTTGTTCTTGAGCCTCAAGAACATGATGAATGTTGATGAAGCTGCTAGGTTTTCGTTTCCAGAAGTACGTTTGATCCATGATAGCGCGTTTTGCATGAGTTTTGGTGTTTGTATCCATGCATTGGTCCAGCGTGGCAATTACATGGCGTATTGATTGGCTATCCTTGCTTCGCCCTGCCACATCAGTTAAGTGAAACGGTGCGTTTCACTTAACTAGCGCGCTAGTTCAAATAATTCCTCTCTTCGATTCTGGCCGGCGCCATTTCCAAATTGCATTTCATATTTTATTTCATTTCCTTTACATATTCATCCATATGCTTTCACATGATTTTTTAATTTTTCATTCACTTCTAAAATTCATAACTCAATGAATATTCATCCAAATCATGTGTGGATTTTTGCATTATTCTCCATTTTGTGTCTAGTTTTTTATGACTATTTTTCCACAATTTGTGCCTGGATAAAAAATGTTTTGACCTAGGGTTTGTGTGTATGTATGCCTTTTGGGACCTTGCTTGCCATATCTCTTATGAAATGTTGAGATTCAATCCAATGCTTTTGAAATTTGGTATGCTTAAACTAGACATCTTGCTGGTCATTTTGGTGTTGAGTTTGCATTTTTAGCATTTGTGGTTGTTGAGATATGCTCATGTTAATGTGGGTGTGACAATGTGTGTCACACCTTTGCTTGCTCATGTTGATGAATTTCTTTGCCATGCCAAATGAATGCCAAATGATGTGATTTTTTGTATGATGCTTCTTCTGGATGTTAGGATTGCTCATGATATTTTGTGGAAATTTTGGATTCATTTCTGATTTGTTTGAGATTTTTATTTCTGGATTGCCATTTGTGCTCTTTTGAATAATCTTGAACTTCCATGATTTGTGAAATGCTGGTTGTGTATCCTATGAATGTGAAATTTTGCACATTGATTCTAGACACATTGAAGTTTATTGTGGCTTTGGTTTGAGGTCTTTATCATGTACCAATTCTGTTTTAAGCTTGTGATAAGGTGATGTAACATTTGGTGCCTCATTTGAGCTTGTTTGTTCTTACCTTGCCTTATGGAATTTGATTACCATGCTTAAATTTGTCCAAATGCCTTTATTTTTGGTGTGTTGATCATGTGATGTGTTCTGTTTAGCCATGATTTTTCTTGAGATTTATTGAATCATTTTGGAATTAATATGCATTTGTTCATGTTGTTGCTTCAATGTGCTTTCAATTTGCATACCTTGCCATGATTGATTTGTAAAATGAATTTGGTTGATGCTATGGACATGAGACTTTTTAGATTTTGTTCTCATTTGATTGAAGTTGATTCATGTCAATTTTAATGTTCTGTTTTGAATTATTTCTCCCCCTTTGACCCTAGGCCTTGTCCTAGTGGTTTGTGCTTATGTTTGAGCTTTGTTTTCAGGTTAAGAAGCACATGGTCATAAGGGGATTGATTCATTTGCTTGAGTTGGATTAATTGGTTAATGTTAACTAATCTTGACTTGTTTTGTAGGTGGCTTTTAGCTCATTTGAGCTTGAGCTTGTGCTTTGCACCTTGTTGCATTGCTTGTTTGATTGTGTACTGTTGACTGTTGACCATTGGTTATCTGTTTAATTCATTTGACTTGTGTACTGATTGAGTTGGATTGTTTTCAGGTACATTAGTTGCTTAAGTTCATTGTGAACTTGCTTTTGCTTTGCTTGGTTGCTTAACCATTTGAGGTATAACTCTCTGACTTCATGTAGTCTGGAAAACCTGTCCTGTTACTTGGTCAGGCACCTGTCTGAAGTCCTCCTTAAGAGGCAATGCTTGTGTTTGTTTAAGTTTGTGCCAAACAGGAAAAGACCTCTAAGAGGCAATTGGCAGATAAAAGAGATGTGTAATCCATCTCCTGCTATTCAGTGAGTATTCCACTTTGCTCACACCATTGTGTTGATGCATTGTGGATATTAACCCAAGATCATTGTTGAGTCAGTCATATGTGGAGAAGAGTTCCAACTTTCTGAACTCCCACACCTTCTATCTGAGTCAAGCTCTCCCAGGCCAGGGATAAGAGCTGTGAGGCACACCCCTCACTTCCCATTTTATCTGCTTCACCCTAACTCTCAATGTTAGGGTTAAGAGCTAACTACACCCGATTCCAGTTGGCTTGTGTTTCACAGCCTAACCTTGTGTGAGCCCACTTTGCTTGTATATAGTGTGTGCTAATTGTGTGAATGATTGCTTTGCCTGTGCTGTTTAGGTTTAGCTTGCTCCCTGTGCAAGTTAGATAGAAACCTCAACCTAGGACCATGGTGAATTTGCATGATAACTATTAGGCTCGAGTTAGTCTCCCTTCTAGTTTGTCATTCCCCAGTCTCGGGTTAGGCTAGTCCTTTTTCCCTGCGTAGGGGAACTACGTCGCCCTGATCCTCATACCAGATGAGGTACGTAGGCAGGAGATGAGCTGATCTCTCCGGGTGCCCTTTCGTTTTGTTTGTGTGAGTTGTCTCTCCTTTTCTGGTTGGAGTCCGATGTAAGTCCAGCGATTGGCATTCGGTTTCCAGTTTCTTTGTGTGGAGTCTGACGTAAGTCCAGCGATTGGTAGTTGGTTTCCCGTGTGTGTGTTTGTTGGTTCGGAGTCTGATGTAAGACCAGCGATTGGCATTCGGTTTCAATGTTTGCCTGTTTGTGTGGAGTCTGACGTAAGTCCAGCGATTGGCGGTCGGTTTCCTGTGTGGTTTTGTTTGGCGTGCGTTAGCCGAGCTACGAGTGCTCTGATTCTTCTCCAGTCAGAGAAGATACGTATGCATAGGATGCGATATCCTAGCGAGCACGTTTCCCCCTGTCCCGAACTACGTCGACTCTGATGTCTGTGCCTGACAGACTACGTAGGCCCAGGATGCGATATCCTGCCGAGTTAGTTTCTTTTGTCTTTCATGTGTCTCTTTCAGCCAGTGTGTTTGGTGTTTGAGCAGTTTTAGCAACCTTTATCCCTCCTTTTGTGCGTGGATCCCGTCGAGTACGACGGATGCGTAGGGGTGCTAATACCTTCCCTTCGCATAACCGACTCCCGATCCCATCTCTCTTTGGTCGCGAGACCATGTCTTTTCCAGGTTCACTTCGAGCGTTTCCTTTCCCTCTTTTGGGATAAATAACGCACGGTGGCGGCTCTGTTGTTTCGTTTTCCCGCCGGTTTTTTCGCGTAATGCGACAATAACCATGGCCTGAATGCCGCTCATCAATCTGAATACTGGAAATGACTTCGATCTGAGCATCGAACGATACTTGATTATCAAACATCGGTCTGAACACCGAGAAACTGGCCTGAGTGCCACTTCGGTCTGAATACCGGAAAACTGGCCTGAATGCCACAAGTTGCATCGACCTGAATGTCGGAAACTTCTTCGATCTGAACATCGGAAAACTGGCCTGAATGCCACTTCGGTCTGAATACCGGAAAACTGGCCTGAATGCCACAAGTTGCATCGACCTGAATGTCGAAAACTTCTTCGATCTGAACATCGGAAAACTGGCCTGAATGCCACTTCGGTCTGAATACCGGAAAACTGGCCTGAATGCCACTTTTGTCTGAATACCGGAAACTTTCATGCCTGTCAACATCGACAGAAATAGGGAAAATGATAATTGAGGCGGCGCGTAGGCCAACGACCCCTGCTGGGAATAATAAAGATAAGTCATGAACAATCTTCAGTCTGAGTACTGGAAACAACCTCTGGCTTATCACTTGGGATACCAAGAATGCCTTATGCTTCACATGCGTATGTTTGAATTTTTCAATGGCGTAATGCTCCATGAAAACGGAAATGCTGCGCGATTTGGGAGGATGCAATGCAATATGATTCTACATGCAGGGATGCGAAATGCTATGTTAGAGAGAATGCCAAGCCGAGGCAAGGAATTCTGCTGGGGAAATGATCACCATCTTCTGGACCCTGGCAAGGCTGTTGGAGATGCACATCACAAAGAACTCTGTGGGGAAATGACCCGCCACACGGTGTTCTGGCAAATAACAAAATACTGAGGCTCTGACTGGGGAGAGAATGGTACTGAAAACTTGCTGCTGAGGAAAGCGACAGTGGTTCTGGCAACCATAATCTGCGAGAGAGACGACTCAGCAGGGGAAGCAAACACCGATACGGTACCGAGATTCTGCTTCAAGGAAAGAGACCATGGGTCTAGCGTCGAGATCATCGTTCTGGCATCGAACTCTGAGGAGCAGCCGCTTCTGCTGGGAAGATACAGTCTGGCACTGTCAACTCCGCTGGGGATATACAGTCTGACACTGTCAACTCTGCTGGGGATATACAGTCTGACACTGTCAATTCCGCTGGGGATATACAGTCTGACACTGTCGACTCTACTGGTGAATGTATAATCTGAAACAAATGCTTGGGGAAGTACAGCAGTGAGAGCCTTCTGGGGATTGAAGAATCCAACGCTCGGACCAGCTCTGCAGGGATAAGATACCAAATTCCAACTGTTGAGGAAAAACATCCGCGATCATTTGATGGGGACCTTAAGGAAATGCCCCGAGTGTACCTGTTCTGAATAGACGATCCAAAGCACTTAAAATTTACAACAATTTTAAATGTTTATTAAGCACGTACCTGTAAAGCTCTTATGCTTCATGATGCAATGTTTATCAAAAATTCGGACGTCATTTTTGCAAACAAAACAGTAAAATGAAAATGAACACAGAGATGTACTGAATAAGATGATTTCATTGATTGCATGGCCTCTGAATAGGCATTTACATTAGGAAGCAATCCCTGGAAAGAGGTAGTTGCACAACAGATAAAAATAGAAATTAATCTAATGGCAATGTGAAATGGATTTCTATCGGGTTCCAATTCTGTTATGATTCGCTCGTCTTCAAGATCCTCCAGATGATCAGCTTTCCGAAAAAGGTGATTGGATTGTTTCCTATCCTTCGGAAGTTTCCGGTTATCGACACGAGATGATATTCAGAACTACTCAGAACGCAACCATTCGCTTAATCCCTAACTTTTGCCTGGATCGCCCTTTCGGGTTTTCAATCCACCGGGATACCCATTTTTGTCTAAGTTGCCCTTTCAGGTTTTCAACTTACCGGGTGTACAATCTTTTCATTTTTTAATCCCTAACTTTTGCCCGAACCTTTTTCATTTTCTTGGTTTGCCGGGATGCCCATTTTTTTGCCTGGACTATTCTTTTTATCGTCCAGCGGGTCTATTTTATGCGAAGTATTTTTTTAACTGTGTCTGAGTTCACAAGGGAAGTGAAATTTTCACCATCCATAGTTGCAAGCATTAAGGCTCCACCATCAAAAACCTTGGTGACAATATACGGTCCATCATAGTTAGGAGTCCACTTGCCCCTGTGATCTGTCTAAGGAGGAAGGATCCTTTTCAACACCAAATCTCCAACTTGGAAGCATCGAGGACGCACTTTCTGATCAAAGGCTCTCTTCATCCGACTCTGATACAATTGCCCATGACAAATGGCTGCCATTCGCTTCTCTTCGATAAGACTCAACTCATTGAACCTTGTCTGAATCCATTCAGCTTTGTCTAACTTGACATCCAAGATGACTCTTAGAGAAGGAATATCCACTTCAACAGGTAGGACTACTTCCATACCATACACAAGGGAATAAGGGGTTGCCCCGGTCGATGTACGTACTGAAGTACGGTACCCATGCAAGGCGAAGGGTAGCGTCTCATGCCAATCTCTGTACGTAACGACCATCTTCTGCACAATCTTCTTTATGTTCTTATTTGCTGCCTCAACAACACTGTTCATCTTAGGACGATAAGGGGAAGAGTTGTGATGTTGAATGTTGAAGTTCTTGCACAACTCTTTCATCATTTTGTTATTGAGATTAGAACCATTATCAGTAATGATTCTTTCGGGAATCCCATAACGACAAATGATTTCTTTCTTGATGAATCGGGCAACCACATGTCTGGTGACCTTCGCAAATGACGCTGCTTCGACCCACTTGGTGAAATAGTCAATGGCAACAAGGATGAAGCGATGCCCATTGGAAGCAGTCGGCTAAATCTTTCCAATCATATCAATGCCCCACATGGAAAACGGCCACGGCGAAGACATCACATTCAGAGGATTTGGCGGCACATGCACCTTATCAGCATAAATCTGGCATTTATGACACTTCTGAGCATATTTGAAACAATCAGATTCCATGGTCATCCAGTAATAACCCGCTCTCAACAATTTCTTAGCCATTGCATGTCCGCCGGCATGAGTACCGAAGGAGCCTTCATGAACTTCCTGCATTAACATGTCTGCTTCGTGTCTATCCCCGCATCTGAGCAAAACCATGTCGAAGTTCCTCTTATATAGCACATCGTCTTTGTTCAAGAAGAAACTGCCTACCAATCTTCTCAAAGTCTTTCTATCATTGTTGGATGCCCCTACAGGGTACTCTTGATTCTTCAGAAAGCACTTGATGTCGTGATACCAGGGCTTGTCATCAACTACCAGTTCAGCAGCAAACACATACGCGACCCTATCAAGGCGCATAACATCGATCCTGGGAGCATAGTTCCACCGAATCACCTTGATCATGGAGGACAGAGTAGCAAGAGCATCTACCATCTGGTTCTCATCACGAGGTATATGATACAACTTTACTGTTGTGAAGAAAGTCAACAGTCTTCTCGTGTAATCTCTGTAGGGGACCGGATTAGGCTGGAGAGTATTCCAATCACCATTCACTTGATTGATCACTAGAGCTGAATCTCCGAAGATGTCCAGAGTCTTGATTCTCAAATCAATGGCTTGCTCGATACCCAAGATACAGGCTTCATACTCAGCTTCATTATTGGTGCACTTAAAAGTAAGACGAGTGGTGAAAGGCATGTGGGCACCTTTCGGAGTGGTAATGACAACACGAATTCCACTTCCTTTGGCATTGACGGCCCCATCAAACATTAAAGTCCACTTTTCATCTGGATCAGGTCCCTCCTCAACAACTGGCTCTTCACAGTCTTTCATCTTGAGGAACATGATGTCTTCATCCGGAAAATCAAACTTCATCGGCTCATAATCATCAATCGGCTGCTGAGCAAGATAGTCTGACAGAATACTCCCTTTGATGGCTTTCTGGGATGTATACTGGATGTCGTACTCTGTCAGTACCATTTGCCAACGAGCAACCCTTCCGGTGAGAGCTGGCTTCTCAAATATATACTTGACTGGATCCATTTTGGAGATCAGTAAGGTCGTGTGAGTCAGCATGTATTGTCTCAATCGCTTAGCAGCCCATGCAAGTGCACAACATGTCTTTTCAAGCATTGAGTATCTCGACTCGCAATCTGTGAATTTTTTACTCAGGTAGTAGATGGCATGCTCTTTCCTACCTGTCTCTTCGTGTTGACCAAGAACACAACCCATGGAATTATCAAGTACTGTCAAATACATAATCAGCGGTCTCCCTGGGACTAGAGGCATAAGGATTGGAGGATTCTGCAAATACTCTTTTATCTTCTCGAAAGCCCTTTGGCAATCATCATTCCACCTGATGGCCTGATCTTTTCTCAACAATTTGAATATTGGCTCACACGTGGTTGTTAGGTGAGAGATGAACCTTGCAATGTAGTTCAACCTTCCTAAGAAACCACAGACTTGTTTTTCTATTCTTGGCTCAGGCATTTCTTGTATCGCTTTCACTTTGGTCGGATCCACCTCAATCCCTTTTTCACTAACAATAAAACCCAACAATTTTCCAGATCTCACCCCGAAAGTACACTTGTTCGGATTAAGCCTCAGCTTGAATTTCCTCAAACGCTCAAACAGTTTCTGCAAATTCACCAGATGTTCTTCTTCCGTTTTAGATTTGGCAATCATATCATCAACATAAACCTCGATTTCATGATGAATCATATCATGGAAAAGAGTTACCATAGCTCGTTGATATGTTGCCCCAACATTTTTCAGACCAAACGGCATCACCTTGTAGCAGAAGGTGCCCCATGGGGTTATGAAAGTTGTCTTCTCCATGTCTTCTGGTGCCATCTTAATTTGATTATAGCCAGAAAAGCCATCCATAAAGAAGAATACCGAGAACTGAGTCGTGTTATCCACCAAAACGTCGATGTGAGGTAATGGGAAATCATCTTTAGGACTAGCTCTGTTCAGATCCCGATAGTCAACACACATCCGTACCTTTCCATCCTTTTTAGGTACTAGAAAGATATTTGCAACCCATGGCAGATAATTTGTAACCGCCAGAAACCATGCGTCCAACTGTTTTTGCACTTCTTCCTTTATCTTGACAGCCATCTTTGGTCTTGTTCTTCTGAGCTTCTGCTTGACCGGAGGACAATCCTCTTTGAGAGGCAAACGGTGTACCACAATGTCTGTGTCAAGCCCTGGCATGTCCTGATAAGACCAAGCGAAGATGTCAACATACTCTTGCAGCAATTCAATCAGCCCCTTCTTCACATTATCTTCCAAAGCAGCCCCTATCTTGATTTCTCTCTTGGTGTCCTCGGTGCCGAGATTAATCACTTCAACAGACTCTTGATGCGATTGAATGACCCTTTCCTCCTGTTTTAATAACCTAGCAAGTTCTTCAGGGAGTTCACAGTCTCCATCACCCTCTTCTTCAGCTTGAAAGATTGGATTTTCAAAGTCGAAGCGAGCCATAGCAGAACTGTTATCAATAGGATCCAGTGACGTGCATCTGCATGAGTGATGGTATGTGCTTATGAGTGTGAACAAGAAGTGGAAACTAAACAAAACATTGCCAAATGTTTTTTTATTTTTTATTTTTTATTTTTGAAAACAGCAAAAATAGAAAGATAGTGAACAAAATATTTGAATGCAAAAAGACGTCCTTTATTTATGATAAAAAATGCAGGTATCCACATAGATGAGCCCTACAATGAGTCATCACGCCCTGGGCGGAACGTAAGACTTGGATATGCATGAATAAACAAAGAAAATTACTCTTTTAGAAGAGTGACTTGGATAATCTCTTCAGAAGACCAGTTGCGGAGAACTTCACCCGAGACCCTTGGACGCACCCAGTTGTCAATGTCGCAATCACTATCCCTATCTTCTTTGTTGATTGCAGAGACCTGGCCGTACTGAATGATGCCAGCATTGGAGAAAGTAATCGTCCCCTGACGAGTCTGAGGCGTTGAAGTTGTAGAAGTCAATGTCGACTGATACCCAATCCCAAACTTGTCTTCCTTTACAGGTAAATCCACCAGACGTCCCCAACCGGGAGCAACACCTGAATTTACCAAGGCTTGTGCCTGCTTGAAGGACGACAAAGAGGCACCTGCTTCAACCTCTTCTACTAGAGCTGCATCCTTGACTTGAACTGCCTCAAAGGCCTGACACAGGGTCTCATGAATCTCACCTTCTACCTCTACATACTTGAATGTAGACAGGTTACTGACCAGAATATCCTCCTCACCACAGACAGTGATAATTCTTCCGTTGACCGGGAACTTGATCTTCTGATGCAAGGTCGAGGAGACTGCCCCAGCATTGTGGATCCAAGGACGACCCAGCAAGCAGCTATACGAAGGACTGATATCCATCACATAGAATACGGTGTTAAAGGTTTGTGATCTAATCTGAATTGACAATTCTACCTCTCCGAACACCGACCTCTTAGAACCATCAAAGGCTCTTACCACAAGATCGGAAGGCTTCAAGATCAAACCTTCTACATCTAACCTTAACAGGGCTCTCTTGGGTAGCACATTGAGAGAGGAACCTGTATCCACCAGAACATGGGATAGCACAGTGTCTTTACACTCCATCGAGATATGCAAAGCCTTGTTATGATCGCGTCCAGCTGGCGTCAAGTCAGAATCAGTAAAACCCAACCCGTTGCTTGTATGAACATTTGCAACGATCCCTTCTAGTTGGTTCACTGAGATCTCCTGAGGCACATATGCAACATTAAGGACCTCCAGGAGTGCCTCCCTGTGTGCCTCCGAACACAGCAGGAGTGAGAGAATAGATATCTTGGATGGCGTCTGAATCAACTGATCGACTACCTTGTAATCGCTTTTCTTTATAATTCTCAAAAGTTCGTCCACATCCTTCGCAAAAGCAAGCTCAGAGCCAGCCTGTGGTGCAGAGGTACCCTCATTCACAACTTGCTTGCCTTTGGCCTTCGCCGCGGCGTCAGCACTATCAGGTTGGGTAACCGGTGGTGAGAACAGTCTACCACTTCTGGTGAATCGCCCGATTCCACCAACATTGTCCACTGCGGGATCTTTTATTTCAATTCCAGGTTCAGACTTCTGATCTTGCACCTCTTCTACTTTCAGTGGCTGCTCCACTCCATGATCATGCGTGTACACACTCCCCCCGTAATGCCAAGGAATGGCCCTTTCGCTGGTGAAAGGTAAAGGACCAGGGGTCGTGATGGTCATAGTGGATTGATGCGGTCGCACTGGTGGCACCGGTTGCACTACTGGCTCACTGATTGAGCGGTCGGGTAGAAAATTGTGATAGTGGCAACTTCACAGTCATACTCATAAATCTTATTTATTGAAGTACAAACATCTGAAACATCGGAATCAAGTTCAGCAAGTACATCAGAATCAAACACCATGTTTGGAATATCAGCAACAGCATCAGAAAAATTAATTACATCATTGGGAATTACAAAATCAGCAGGAACAACATTTGTAAATTCTTCAGCATCTCTAGGAAGGAGAGGATCAACATCTGCGTTCTCAACAACCCCTTCCACAACCCCTTCAACAGACCTTTGGGCAGATAAGTCTTCAGCTTGGAGGATACCATCGTCAAGCAAGGCCTGGATACCTTGCTGCAGCTTCACACAACCCCCACCCTACGCAACACAACCCAAACAACCGCTCCCGCAACCGGGGAAAACATCTGCCTTTAGCAAGTATTCTTTGATTTCTAACAGCGGAGTCTTCAGCTTCAACACATCCTTAACTGATTTGACTTCCCCTTCCACCATGTTAACATTTGCCCCACCATGCTGCGGCATAGGATTGTTGACAACATTAGGAGCCGGCGCAAAGTTAATGGCCTTTGAATCAATAAGGTCCTGAACTACGTGCTTAAAATCTTTGCAGTTCTCAATAGTGTGGCCAGGTTCCCCAGAGTGGAAATTACACCTAGCATTGGCGTCATAACCCACTGAAAGCCTGCCAACGGGAGGAGCCAAAGTGCGTAACTGCACAAGTTGCAAATGTTGAAGGTTGGGAAGCAACTGGGCATACGACATCAGAAGAGTGTCGAAACGCCTATCCATCATCCTCTGTCTCTGTTGATAAGCAGTTCTGTTACCCTGTTGTTGTTGGTATTGATTTTGTTGACGTTGAGGTTGTTGTTGTTGCACTGGTGCTGCAGCCGGAATGATCACTGCTGCAACATAAGGTTGTTGATGGTAATTCTGAAAGTTATTCCTCCGGTTACCCCTGTTCTGATAAGAAGATATGGCATTTACATCCTCTTCTCTCCTCTTCTGTCCTCCTAAGAACGGCTTCTTTGACCCCGAAGATGATCCAACCCCATTTTGGATCTTACATGTCTTCAAGTAGTTCTCCACCCTCTCACCGGTAGAGACCACATCAGCAAAATTCGAGGCGTTGCAACCCACCAGACGCTCCAAATAAGATCCAGGCAGTGTGTTCATAAACATGTTGGCCATCTCTTTTTCCAACATCGAAGGCTGAACACGGGAAGCCAACTCTCTCCGGCGTTGAGCATACTCTTTGAAGCACTCGTTGCTCTTGAGAGACAGATTCTGGAGCTGGGTCCTGTCAGGTGCCATATCCGCATTGTACTGATATTGCTTCATAAAGGCCTCAGCCAAGTCTCTCCAGCAGCGAATATGGGCTCTGTCCAGCCTCATATACCACTCCAAGGATGCCCCAGCTAGACTGTCCTGGAAGAAGTACATGAGCAGCTTCTCATCATCAGAATACGCGATCATCTTGCGGAAGTAAGCTTGCACATGAGTCTTCGAGCAAGAGTTTCCATTGTACTTATCAAACACGGGGACTTTGAATTTTGGCGGAACTCTCACGCCTGGGACCAGCCCCAAGTTAGCAACATCCACACCAGGAGCATTCTGCCCTTCCATAGCTTTCAACCTCTCTTCCAGTCTCCGAAACATAGGGTCCATACCATGGCCCATGCCAAAGTCCTCCTGAAGCCGGGGGAATTGATCCTCCTGATCATCATGGATGGGTTGTTGACCAAGGTTGCCATGCGGGATTGGGATAGGCCCCGGTCCATTGGGTCCATTTGCCTCTCCAGCGGGAGGATCAGCCACAACCTCCGGTTGAGTAGTAGGGGGATTCCCCTGTACCAACAATCTAATCTCTTGCTGTCCCTGAGCCACTCCTTGGACCACTTCCATGAACTGATTCATGCGAATCCTCATCTCAGCAAGCTCTGCTTGTAAACCTTCCATTGCTCTCTGTTGATTCCTTCGGGTACCATATCGGTGAATGCCTAAGTCAGCTATCCTAATAATGGAATACCAAATAAGATGAGAACACTGCGGCGGTACCTGTTATGCAAGACATGCTAATGAATATGCAAATGCAATGACATGTTTATCAATTTCAAAGAGTATTCTACCCCTTGATTCCAGTCTTACATTAGATAAACAGTGTAAGAAAACCCCGACTAGAATCAAGAAGAAGATATAAACCCCTAGGAATAGATAAACATGATGCATGCAATGCTTATGATTTAATTTTTATATCAGAGGAACTTTAGAGTCTCATTTGCAAATTTTGGAAATATTAAACGTTTATCACATACGGAAATATCACATCAATTAATATTTGGAAATGTTTTTACGCCAACGAAGTACAGTCTTGGTAACCAAATACAATACAAGAGAGAAGGAAAATGAACATCCTATGGATCCCTAGAAGCAATCGCCCAAAGCCCTCGAGACCGGAAGATAAGCTGCACGAAGCCTCTTCACCTCCCTCTCATAGGCTGCCTCCATATCTGCCTTCTCTTTGGCGAGTCGATCATACTTCCTCTTCCAAAGCTTGGAAGACTGAGGAAGTAGAGAAGTCAATTCGTCATCAGGATCATCAATAACCTGGTGCTCAAGGAACTCTATCAAAGCATCCTTCTCTCTGATCTGCTGAAGCAACTCCTCTCGTTCACAGATCCAAGCACGCGAACGGTCTTCGTCTCTCAACTCCTCTACTCCTTGGCTAGGGAGGGTTGAAGGCCCAGCCACAACCAAAGGTGTGGGTCTTGGATACTCATAAGGCATGAGGTACTCGGAAGCTCTCCTCCTAACCCAAGAGGTATAGGGTTCCAAGGCGATACAGTTCTTCGGTCCTAGCTCCTTCCTTCCTTTCTTATGGATCTTGCGCCAAGCGCGGACCATCCTGCCCTTCAAGCCTTGGGTTTATCCTTTAGGGGGAACCCAAGCTGATGACGTGCCAAAATAGGGTTGTAGTTAATTCCACCACATGTACCAAGAAGAGGTACATTAGAGAATTCACCACAAGAGTCGATAATCTGCACACCGTCATATACACGGTTGTACCAAAAGATATCATCATTAGTGAGAGACATAAGTCTCGTGGACCACCGTAGACATCCTTTGTTCTCCTTGAAGGCGAGCGTCTGAGGCAAGTGCGAAATAAACCACTTGTACAACAAAGGCAAACAACACACAATGGTACCACCGCCCTATGCATTCCTCATATACAAAGAGAAATAAGTGTCACCCAACAAAGTAGGAACGGGATTAAGAGTAGAGAAAATCCTAATGGCGTTCACATCCACAAACTTGTCGATGTTGGGGAATAACACTAGCCCATAGATGAGAAGTACAAATATGGCCTCAAAGGCGTCCTCACTCATGGCCTTCCCAAATATAGTAGCTTGATCAATGAGGAAATCAAACGGGAGACCTTGAATTCCACCTTTGGTAGTCATATGAGCACCAATAATAGATTCATCTATACGCAACAGATCAGCAATCTCTTGAGAAGAAGGAACTCTCTCCAAGTCACTGAACGGTAACTGGTCTAGGATAGGTATGCCCACAAGATAGGCATACTCCTCAAGCGTGGGCAAAAGCTGGAAATCCGGAAAAGTGAAGCAACGGTACAAGGGATCATAGAACTGCACTAACACACTCATTAGACCTTCATCCACTTGAGTAGCCAGAATAGACAGAAGCTTCCCATGACGAGCCTTGAATTCCAAGGGATCTAATACATAGGATGTCAAACTCCTTAACTCTTTCAAGTCGGGTTGTCTGAAACTGTACTTCTTCGTATTCCTTCTTTGCTTATCCATGTCTGAAAATTTGCAAATAGACCTCTTAAGTTCCTTGAAAATTTTCTCATTGTTGATGATAAGGATGTGTATGAATGCATGAATGCATGGATGCAACAATCACACTCAAGGATCAAACAAATCACACCACACAAAGGTCATGGGATGGATCAAGTCATCCTTAATATCAATCATCCATTTTGGTGGATTATGGTTTACACCTTATCAACACCCAAGTTCCATTGATATTAAGGATACACAAGAACGGATCAACCACGAATCAAGGGTTTATTGCGAGTCGCGAGCATGGAGTCTTGGTTAAGAACCACCCAAAGGGAGTGTACTATGGTTAAACCTGACAATCATGTTCTACAAGAGGTTCCCATAGTCATCATCCCATCTTTCGGATATTATCGGATAAACAACTACTCCTATTCCAAAAATATTCTCAAGAGAGACTCTTATGAGTGTAGTATCGCGTAACAATCGTATCAAATCTTACACTTGAACGATCTTCGCACTACGTCCTAAAAATAGGCCAAGATGGGCGTGGTAAACTAAGGTCCTTGGCTTCTAAGGCATATATTGGAAAGAGTAATGCCTAACCACGACTACTCGTGTGACATTATTGATCCCAACATAACCTCCACCAAGTGAATGGGCTTGCAAGTTAACTTGCTAAGGAATAACTCAACACAAGTCAACAAGACTATGCCATTCTCCTATCCTAAGTGCACTCGAGTTCGGGTATAGAACTCATCTCACGAAGATCACCAAGCATACAAGGAATTAATATTCAAACAATTCAATCATTACATACAATACAGTAATCCCAAATTGCACAAAAATATGTCACAAAGCAATATACCATACAATACAACAAATATGAAAAGTAGGCAAAACCCACTAGGCAAATGATAGTCCCCAGCAAAGTCGCCACTTTTCTGTAGCGGGGTATTCGTTACCATTAGAGATATTGACTAAATCCAAGGTAAACCATACAAGTCGAGTCGCCACCGCACTTCTATTTATCCAAAGGAATGGTTAGAAAGCGAACAAAAACCTAAAAGTTTTATAGAATCAAAAACTAGTAAAAATGTCAGAGATCTGGGTAAGGGGGTTGGTTATGCAATGGGAAGGTTTTAAGCACCCAAAACATCCTAGGTACTCCTAGGGAGCCCTTTTCATAAATGTTGTTCTAGTCTAAAGGGTGTAGGTATATCTAAAGTACTATTTACTAAAAGGAGGGTTAAAAGAAAATGACTCGCAAGGATGTTTCATCCACTGCCTACGTATCTCATCTGAGTATGAGAATCAGAGTCTTCGTAGCTCGGCTACCTATGGGTTAAAGAGAAGTGTGCTCGGTAAGACGTCGCGTCTTATGCCTACGTATCTCATCTGGAATGAGAAACAGAGCAAAACGTAGTTCGACTAACTAGGGGTTAAGGACTGCCATCTGAACAGGGACTTACAAAAAAGGACACCAGCTGTGTCAAAGGAGGGTGGGCAGTGTGTTCAACGTCCTAGCAGTAGGTGTCGCAGCTCGCTGAATCAAGTCTTAGGCAGTTACCTCTTTGCAATAGAACGGACTGACATGCCACAAGATCGGAGACGCACGGAAGGTCTAAAAGTGGGGAAGCTCTGCTCTAGAGTTGTCATGCAATATGGACCTATGTGTTAGGATTTACAAAGGGGAACATCTACCTAATGTTAGCATGCAAAGAATAAGGGAATTCTACCTATGTTATCATATAAAGGGTTCTACCTAATGGGTGCTACCTAAACGGAACAAGAGTCGACGGATGGAGCGCGGAGAGGAGTTATGGATAAGGGTAGCTGACGATGCCGGAGGCAATCGACTTACAGGTAGATGGTGATGCCCGAGGCAATCGACTTACAAGAGGATGGATGAATGTGTGTTGGTTCTGTTAAGTTTTGAAAATGATTACTCGACGTTGGATCGAGCTTTTGATCTTATTTTGAAATGGTTATCAGATGTTCGTTTTAATTCTTGTATTAACAGGTGACTAAAGAAATAAAGAAATAAATATTATACACTTTATGGGAGAGGGGTACATTTGTTATGAATAGGGATTGTTCATGGCAAACAAACAATAAGAATATATGCCTCATACATCATACAAGTAGGCAACAGTTATCAATCAGATCAGATAAATAAACAATATATAATCAAACCAAAGAATCAAATAATGGAGCATTTAAACAATGCATGGGAGTATGAACATGTTAAATAATCAAGCAATAGAAAGCATGAATGAGAGAAACAAGTATAAAAGATAACAAATGAATCAAACAGATGAAAATATGCACACGAAGGGTCCACTGAATAATTTAATCAGGAAATGAGGTAAGGACCAAATAAAATCAAGGTGAAAGGCCTATAATACATGGCATATGAGATGAACGAGGGAGGATCAAAAGATCTCTTCAATTGCCATAAGCAATCCCTAAGTCAAACATCGATCATAAAGAAGTCAACTGAAAATTCAAGTCAACTTAAAAAAATAACAAATAAATAGCAAATTAATCAAGAAAATTATGAAAAATTAAACTAAATAAGGTGGGGTCAGGACATCATCATCCCCCCAAAAGATTTTAAAAATAATGAAAATTGGCACGTGAGTTAATTAAAACAAAACATAGGTCAAACCAAAAGTCAATTAATAAGACTAGGTTAGAAATAAATCAAGCATAAATAGTAAATTAATCAAGAAAATTATGAAAAATTAAACTAAATAAGGTGGGGTCAGGACATCATCATCCCTCAAAAAGATTTTAAAAATAATGAAAATTGGAACATGAATTAATTAAAATAAAACAGAAGTCAAATTAAAAGTCAACCAACCAAACTAGGTCAAAAATAAATCCAAAATAAATTGAAAATGTGAAATAAAATTCCAAGAAAAGGTCAGGTTGACCATGAGACAGTGGTCAACCTTCTTCCCAAAAATCAAATGCTAACAATAATTTTAAGTCATAAAAATAAAATCAATAAAAAAAAGTGTGTTAAAATGGACCATTTAGAATAAATAATTAAAATAAAATACTAATATTAAAAAAATTCGAAAATAAAAATTATATAAAATTAAATAAAACGTTAAGAAAAGTGAAAAATATTTTTGGGTAATTTTATGGACGAAGAAAATATTTTAAATAAGAAAAAGAAATATGAAAATGGAAGGATTAATGGTGATGAACATGGTAAGCAAGCGTAGATATATCAAAACATGGCCATGGAAGAGATGATTACCTAATGGAAAATAGAAATGGAATGGAATTTGATATGTGATGAAGCTTTGCCTCCTTGCCACGAAATTCCAATGCTCCTTCAGGGTTAGGGTTTCAGCTTCTTAAATAGGGTGGATTAGGTGTTTTCATGGGTTTTTTAATAAGTGATTTATCCATAAGAATATCCATAAGAATAAAAGTGTGAAGTGAGGTGTAAAATGTTGTTATTTTGGGCCAAACTTAAGTGAATGGATGTCCAATGCATGGCCAAAAGAGGTAAAAAACGTGACTGGTTTGTGCAGCATGCTTAGAAAATCTGATTGGGCCAGCCAGGCCCAAAATCTGCCTAGAAAATCAAGTCATGGTGCCCACTTTAAATGAATGTATCTCTCAAACCATGGATCCAAATGAGATGATTCCAAAAGTATGTGAAAGAGGACATGGAAAGGTACAATTGTTGTGAAGAAAGTATTTTCAAATAATGCCTTGAAGTGCAAGAAAACTGGCCAAGAAGTCTTGACAAATTTTGAAGATTTTGGACTTAGAAAATTTTCTAAGTGTCCTAAAAAAATGTCTCACTTTTACTAAGCATAACTTTCTCAATTCTAATTCAAATGGAGCAAACTTTATATCTCTAGAAAGCCTGGAACAAGAGTAACAACGTTCATGTTGGAGAAATTTTCAAATGGAGCTTTTATCATGATGCAAAATGGGTTTAAAGTGAGTGCAACGAACATGAAATCTTGCCCTAAATGGAAAGTCAACCATTTCCAAATTAAGTAACTTTTCCAATTCCTGATTAAATGATGAATCCATGATCCAAACTTGATCAAATTTCACATTTAGGATCCCCTAGGCATGGATTTTGAGATTCCACTCTCAAAATGTCAGGAGTTGACTTTTCTGGCCCCACAGTTGACTTTTCCCAAACTGTCTGATTCCCGATTCCATTGATCAATTGAAGCACTTCTAGCTCAAATAAAGAGCTGATTTTTTGTATGTAGACCCTTGTGGACATATGGAGGGCCATGGAAAAGAGTTTCACCCAAAGAATCAGAAATAAACTGATTTCATACCAAACCCTAATTTTAGGGCAAAATGATCAGGAACTGATTGCACTGATAGCCAATGGATCTTTCTGAGATAATTGTGAATCTTCCTAGGCCAAGATGCCTCTCTAATCATGACATGGATGAGCTCCTCTACTTCCAACCAAACATTGCCTGTTGCAGGTAGCCATGAAACCCTAATTTCTGATTAAATCCAGATGAACACTCTGATAGCTTTGAATCCTTCACTGATGAACTAAGGACTATAATAAGATACTTGGACCCCCCTGAGACCCTTGAGACTTGTATACTTAGAAAATGAAGTCCAATTCTCAATCTTGCTTTGTGTGGGCTCCTTTTGTTAAGGAGTGATCGATCAAAACCTGATCTCCATGTCACTAATGCAGTATGCAATGAGTATGACCTAATATGATGCTAATGAAGTGTAAAACATAATCCCATGCTTCCAGGAAAAAAGAAGGGTAAATTTTAGGGTATTACACATAGCTCTCTTCTTCACCCAAAGAGTGTAAGCTTCCAAAGCTACACAATTGCACATACCAAGCTCGAATCTTCCTTTCCTATGCACATTATGCCAAGAATGCACAATCTTCTGCTTCAAATGTTGGGGATCTTTACCCTCTTGACAGGAAAAAACCTTCTAATAAAGTGTTATTAGGTTTATCTCTCAAGGGGAACCCAAGTTGACGACGAGCCAAAGCAAGGTTATAATTAATTCCTCCTTGTGTACCAATGAGAGGCACATCAGAGACTTCACCACAGCTGTCAATAATCTCCAAACTTCTCAAAGACGGATCATACCAAACTATATCATTATTAGTGAGAGACATAAGTCTCTGAGATCACCTTAGACATTGTTTGTTCTCCACAAAAGCAGGCGTCTGAGGCAAGTGCGAAATAAACCACTTATACAGAAGAGGAATGAAACAGACAATCGTTCCACCACCTTTAGAATTCCTTAGATGCAAAGAGAAATACATGTCACCCAAAAAAGTAGGCACATGATTCCCAATCAAGAAAAGTCTAATGGCGTTAACATCAACAAAACCGTCAATGTTAGGGAACAAAGCTAATCCATAGATGAGCAACACAAAGATAGCTTCAAAAGCGTCCACACTACCAGCTTGAGCAAAAGTAGTAGCTTCCTTGATGAGGAAAACAAATGGAAACCCAAATAACCCTCCTTTCTTCACCCAATGAGCCTCTATCTCAGACTTCTTCAAGTGAAGAGCTTCAGCAATAATACTAGATCGGGGAATCTCCTCCAATCCACTAAAAGGCACACTACTAGAAACATGTATCCCCAAAAGATGAGAATACTCCTCCAAGGTAGGCACAAGCTGAAAATCTGGGAAAGTGAAACAATGGTAGAGAGGATCATAGAACTGCACCAATACACTCAAAAGTCCTTCAACTACATCAGCAGACAAGATGGACAGAAGCTTCCCATGACATTGTTTGAAGTCCAAGGGATCTAATACAAAAGATGCTAGCTTCCTTAACTCTTTCAAGCCGGGACATCTGAAACTGTACTTTTTAGTGTTCCTTCGTCCATAATCCATGGTCTGAAAATATTTGCAAATGATACCTTAGTTCCTTGAAATTTTCGTGTGATGAATGTTATGATGCGCATGAATGCATGAATGCAACAATCACAAATAAGGGATCACACATAAGGCAAACAAAGGTCAATGGATGAATCAAGTCATTATCAAGATCAATCATCCATTTTGGTGGATTATGGTTTGCACCTTATCAACACCCAAGTTCCATTGATATTGACAAGACTTGATTGGATCAACCAAGAATCAAGGGTTTGTTGCAAGTCACGAGCATGGAGTCTGGGTAAGAACCATCCCAAAGGAGTGAACTAAGGATAAAACTTGTAGATCATGTTCTAAAAAAGTTCCCAAAGTCTTAATTCCATCTATCGAATATTACAGGTTAAGATGACTTACCCATCGACCCATAATATTCTCAAGAGAAACTCGTCTGAGTGTAGTATCGCGTAACAACTGTTATCAAGTCTACACCTGAACAGTTTCTGCACTACGTCCTAAATAGGCCAAGAGAGGTTAAATGTTCTAAGGTCCTTGTAGCGGTGTATTCGTCACTTTATGATTTATTGATTAAATCAAAAGCAAAGTATACAAAGAATCGAGTCGCCACCGCACTTTTATTTATCCAAAGGAATGGCTAAAAAGCGAACAAAAGCCTAAGAAGTTTTACACATAGAAAACTAATGAAAAGATCAAAGATCGGGGTAAGGGGTTAATTACGCAATGGGAAGGTGTTAGGCACCCAAAACGTCCTAGGTACTCCTAGGGAACCTCTTTTCACACTTGTTGTACGAATGTTATTTGTTTATGAAATATTTTTGTGCAAACATTGATGGAAGGGATGAGAAAAGAATATACAAGTTATTATTTTTGTGCTTGAACGGATGAACCCGTTGCCTACGTACCTTTCCATGGAAGGTAAGGATCAAAACTCCGTAGTTCGGCTAAAAGATTTCCAAAATGAGTGGATTCATTTTAAACAAAAGCCCTAAGGTCTTACGTTATCCACGGGAGAAAACTCAACCTTATACAAACAACAAGTCCACCATGTGAGAAAAGCTTCAACTTGCTAGTGAGGGGTTAACCCTATAATAAACAAGGAAGTCTTACAATTCAATCACTAAGGACAAAAGGTGAGATTAACATCAACCACTAAGATAAATCAAACCTATGGCTAATGTATGAAAACTTATCAAGAATGGACAAAGCCACAAAACAATTGAATGAGTGAAATTAACCAATTAGGATTATTCACAAAAGTGGTCAAAGTATGATTAGGATTCAATTCAAAAGAAGTATTATGAAAATGAAATTTGAAAATCAAAGGCTTAAGGCCTAGGTTTCTAATTTGAAAAGAATGTCAAAATGTTTGCACAATATTTTTCAGGTTTGAGGTTAACATGCAAATGGAGGTTTAAAGAAACAAAAGGTGGGAGGGTGAGGAAGTAAAACTTCTTAGATGTTCACCTCTTGAGATCATATGTAGATGATCCAAGTGATTCCTTTGGAATAGGCAATAAGCAATAAGCAAACAAAGCAAGATGGATACCAGATGTCAATCAATGGACTTACACTAGTCTCACAGAGGAAACAAAACAATGGATATCAGAGGCCAATCAATGGACTTACACTAATCTCACAAAACAAAGAAACAAGGATACCAGATGCCAATCTATAGACTTATACTAGTCTCCCAAAACAAAACATGGATACCGGATGCCAATCAATGGACTTACACCAATCTCCTAAAACAAAATAAGACAAGGATACCAGATGCCAATCAAATGGACTTATACTAGTCTCCAAGGAATGATCATAGGAAACAAATGCCAATAAATGGACTTACAATTGACTCCTCACAAGAAACAAACAACAAATGCAATAAGCAAGAGGAAACAAGTTGCCAATAAATGGTCTTACACTCGACTCCAAGGAAATAGGATGCCAATAAATGGTCTTAGTCCCAACTCCTTCCAGATCATAGGAAACAACTGGCAATAAATGGACTTACTATTGACTCCTTAATGGACAAACAAAGGTGTCACAAAGAAATGAACAATGATCATGAAATTATGTACAATTAATGATGATAAATGCCCAGAGGCACACATAAGCAAATATGCACAGATGAATCAAGTAAGCAATCAAACAAGTCAATTAGCACACACTATATACAATCAATTAGGCTCAAGCAAGGTTAGGCTTTACAGCCAACTGGAATAGGGTAATTGGAACTCTTAACCCTAACATTGAGAGTTAGGGTGAAGCAGATGAAATGGAGATGAGGGGTGTGCCTCATAGCTCTTATCCCTGGCCTGGGAGAGCTTTAAGCAATAGAAGGTGTGGGAGTTCAGAAAGTAGGAACTCTTCTCCACAAGTGATTGACTCTATAGGATCTTGGGTTAGTATTCACAATGCATCAACACATTGTGTGAGCAAAGTGAATGACACACTGAGTAGCAGGAGATGGATTACACATCTCTTTTATCTGCCAATTGCCTCATAAGAGGACTTTACCTGCTTGGCACAAAATTAAATAATCACAAGCATTGCCTCTTAAGGAGGACTTCAGACAGGTGCCTACCAATAACAGTAGGTCTTCCAGACTACATGGAGATTAGAAATTATACCTAAGTGGTTAAGCAACTAAGCAAAAGCAAAGTTCAAATGAACTTAAAGCAACTTATGTACCTGTGGAAACATCAAACAAATTAGTACAAGACTCAGACAATCAAACAACAGTCAATAAGCAACCAACATTCCCAATGTACAAAATGAGTAAGTCATAGGTCAAACTCAAATGAGTTAACATCAACCTACAAAACACACAAAGATTAGTAATCAAAAGCAAACAACAATGCTCAAATGATGGAGCATCATCAACTATGGAACTTGGATATTCAACCTGAAATCAAAGCTCAAACATAAGCAACAAACCACTAGGTCAAAGCCTAGGGTCAAAGATGGAGAAAAAATTTGAAACAGGAGCTGAAATTTCACATGAATCAACTTCAAACACATCTTGAAACATTCCAAAAGGTCTCACATCAATATCATTTACCAAAAGCATTTCATGATCAATTGAACTTCAAGACAATTTTAAAGCTCAAATGTGATCAACCAGAATGAAAAATCTCAATTAAATCAGAAATGATTCAAAAAATTCCAACAAAATTCATGCTCATTCACAACATCCATAACATGTATCACACAAAAAATCAGGGTAATTGGAAATCATTTGGCATGGAAAACTCATCATATAAGTTGATCATCACAAGGTGTGACACAAATTGTCACACCAACTTAGAACAATCATAAAACAGAAATGACAATTGATAAAAATACCAAATCAACACCAAAATGTCAACCAATGAGTCTAGTTTCATCATGCAAATTTTCAGAATCATTGGATCAAAAACCAGCATTTCACAAGTGTATAAGCATGGCAAGGTATCAATAGGACACATGATCAAATACCCTAGCACAAAACAAAATCCAGCCAAGCACAATTTTCGAAAAAATGATCAAAAAATCATAGACAGGGGAAGGAGCAAGTCGGAAAAAATTGGGATCAAATTGATGCATTTTTATATTTTTTATGATTTTGTAAAGTTGGAGAAAAAATAAAAAAACATGTGAAGCAAGCATATGAAATAAGGAGGGAAATAAGAGAAAACATGAAAGCATTTGAAATAATTGCCACAGCGGGGAATCGAAGTCAGTTCACATTTGAACTACGCGCGCTAGCCAAAAATGACTGTGTTTCACTCAAACCCTAGCGCGCCAAAGCCTTTCATAGCTAATCTCAAATTTCGTAGCAAAATGGAAGTAGCATGGTAGCTAATCTGGAAAACGCAAGGAACTCAAGGTTGAAGATGAAGATCATCATGATCTTCATCTGGATTTTCCAGAAAATCCAAAAAGTGTCCAGAAATTGAAATCAAGTACACTAAACGATTCCTCATGCAATGCACGCTCAAGATCCATAATCATTTCAACATAAAACACCAAAACAAGCATGGATCAAAGAAATTAAAAGTTCATCATCAAAACTTCAAACTAGCAGAACTTCATGTACAAAGCATCATTTCACACGATTCAAAGCTCAGCATTACCAGGACAACAAGATCTACAATAATATCACAATAATTTTGAGAAATAAGAGAATCGATTCATAACCTCTTGAAGAGCAGAACTGGAAATCACGTGCTACAGGCCTTGGCAATGCTTTACAGTTCCTCTACAATGATTATTGAAGTGATTGAAAGAAAAATTGAAGCTCAATTGTGCTTGCATTCACCAAAATCTGAAATCACCATGGATATTCAAAGCCTCGAGCATGCTTCAATACTGCACCAATTCTCTTGATTCCACGTGCAAAGTTGCTCAATAACACTTCAGGATCAAGAATCCAGCCATGAAATGTGCTTGAATGTGAAGAAATTTGAAGAAAATTTGAGAGAAAAAGTTTGAGAGTTTTGATCTAGATCTGAAAAATGAGTTGTTAATCTGAAAAACAGTTAGGGTTTTGGTTTATATATGCCATGCTAATCACTCTTTAATCATGTTTAGCTCAAATGCAAATGGAATTAGCAAAAATGAGGTGTAAGTGCAAATGTGATATTTCACCCCTATGCATGATATGCATGTGAACAGTGTACGAAATCCATCTATTTTCACTCAAAATCTGATTTTGGAGCCAATGGTGGTGGGAAAAAGATCAAGCCATGCACCAATTTTAAATTTTAAGTTTTCCCTCCAAAAATCAATGAATTATCAAATGCTCACATGAATATAATTTGTGCAATGCAATGCATGGTTTGGAAACTAGAGGTCAAAAGAAGAATAATGCAAAAAGAACCATCCATTTTGGAGCTTTGGTTGAGAAGTTATGTCCATTTGAATCTTCAAGTACACTTTGCCATGTTTTGATCATATCTCCTTAACCACACATGAGAAATTGATGATCTTGGACTTTTTGGAAATGAGAGAGAAAGATCTACAACTTTCATGTTCAACAAAGTTTCATTTGAAGCTTTTTTTATGATATAATTTGAAGTTGAAGTTGGGTTAAAACCTTTCCATTTTTGGCAAATTCAAATTATAGGTCACTTTCTATTTTTGGAAAGTTTTGACCTGACTTTAAATTCTTCAATGTTGATGTTTGAAATGTCAAATGAGACTTGTTTGAACATGAATGAAGTATTTCTAAGCACTTCCCACCTCCAAATCCACAGTTGACTTGGCAGTTGACTTTCTAGGCCTTCAGTTGACCTGGCAAATGTTCTGATGAGATTCAAGCCTCTACCACTTGGGATTTTGCTTCAAAATAACATCATAGCTCATATGAACTCTTGATAATGATTATGGGGTCCAAATTCTCAAGAATGGCCACCATCTATTGTTCAATGACTGCCTTTGACTGTCTTGACCTGTGATTGCTTCATCACCAAGACAAAGGTTAGATGACATATTTTTGTACTTTTGGTTAGTGATAAAAAGAAAAGCAAATGATATACAAATGCAAAACATGCTTGGTGATCAAGAATCACTCTCAAAAGATAACCCACCTATAGGGAAGGAAGCAAGGTGCACAATGATCCTTGAGGCAATGTGATGATATGATATGATGCCATGAGGGATCTTAGGGACAAAATTGGGGTCTTACAGATGCCCCTATTTAAGGTCATTCTAGCCGGAGAAGTGAAGTTTAGAAATCTTCATCTCGACGAGGTAGAATGGGCTTAAATAACAGTAATGAGACAAATTTTGGTCCCTAAGAGACCTCATGATGCAGATGTATGCATGCAAAAGAAACAACTCTGTGGGGAATATGGGTCCACAAAGAAGGAAAGACGATCCATCGGAGTAATACACTCACCAGGAACAGAGACTCTAACAAGACTCTCATGGGGATAAGAAAAAAAGAAAAAGAATGCGTGAGCAGGACACGACTCTGAATTAGGGTAACACTGACACGGCGTGAACAGGACACGACTGGACTAGAGACCACACTAGGGAGTGAAGGACTCAAACTGGGGAAAAGAAGAATTCCAAAGGAAGACATATCCATTGGAAAGACTCAAGCTGACTCAAACTATCCACAAAGGATACTTCGGATGAAAATCCGGACTCGGACTGGGGAAAAGATCCACACAGAACCTCCCTGCCGGGGAAAACTGCATATATTGGGGAAAACGCCAATACAACAAAAGGGTAAAATCACAACAGGAAACTCCACTGGAGAAGGTCTAACAAAAAGACTCTCCTGGGAGAACAACAGAGAATGAGGTGTTACCGGTACAAGGGTAACAAGCTCAGGAAGAATGAATATCTAAGACTGGTATAAGGGTGAGAGATATCAATCAACCGAACATCTGAGAAAGACCTGAAAAAGGTACATCAACTCAGGAAAATCTGACTCCACAGGGGACCAAAGTCATAATAGGGAGTAGAAAGGAAGGAACACCAGGGATACCGGTTACTGGGTATATAATAGGTGACCGACCAAAGCGTGAATTGGTATATATGCCAAAACACTCATCATCCGAAAGGAGGGCTTGAAAAAGCAAATCGACTTACAGGATGGACATTCGATTCCACAATGGGAAAACGAATCTTACTCAGCTGGGGAAAAAACCCAAAGAGCGCATGAGATATAATATCCATTACCGTTAAAACGTGGATAGTATACTCGCATGAGATATATCATCTATTACCGTCAGAACGTAGACAATATACTCGCATGGAAGGAACACCAGGGATACCGGTTACTGGGTATATAATAGGTGACCTACCGAAAACGTGAATTGGTATATATGCCAAAACACTCATCATCCTGAAGAGAGCAAAACGCACACTTAACAAAGGATGGATATTCGATTCTACAAAGAATACGAATCTTACTCCGCTGGGGAAAATCAACAAAGATTCCAACCAAAGAGTGAAAGAGATATATTATTCATTACCGTCAGAACGTGAATAACATACTCGAAAAGGAAGAGACACCAGAGATACCGGATACTGGGTATATAATAGGTGACCAACCAAAAAGAGAGACAATCATTACCAACAACAACAGGGTAAACGAAAGATAACTCACAGGGGATAAATTGCAAGCATCCGGCAATTATCCAAGAAACAAAGAATATTCGATTCCACAAAGGAATACGAATCTTACTCGACTGGGGAAACACAACAGGCTTCGACTGAAGAGTGCATGAGATATATTATCCATTACCGTCAGAACGTGGATAACATACTCGCATGGAAGATTATCCACAACCGGTTACTGGGTTAATAAAGGATAAATCGACCGAAAAGACAGGCATCGGGATACCAAAAATAGGTATATAAAGATGACCGATCAAAGGGAGCAACAATCATTACCAAGAAAAAGGGTAAATGAAAGAAGACTCACAAGGGATGCATTGATAAACATCAATGATCCGGGGACAAATCACTGGCAAACGGTGAAAGGACCCGCTGAGGATAAAATTGCTAGCATCCGACAATTATCCATAAAAAGACTTGCTGGGGATACAACTGCTAGCAAACGGCAATTACCCAGAAGCGAGGAGGGAATATCAACATCGAATACTGGATGAAGATAACCACAACGAGTAACCATTATCGGTTAGGATGAACAACAAGGTTAACTCTGCAAAGGGGAGAAATTAGGGTTTACAACTACCGAATGCGGGGTAGAAGACCACAAGCTCTGGCTAAGGATAAAATTGCTAGCATCCGGCAATTATCCACAAGAAAGCACAGACTCCGCTAGGGAGACAACAATAACATAGGATTTACAACTACCGAATACTGGGTAGAAAACCACAAAATCCGCCATCAACCAGAATGAACCACAAAGGTTACCTCTGCTAGGGGAAAAGAGATAGGACTTACAACTACCGAATACTGGGTAGTAGCCAACAACTCTGATGAGGATAAAAGATAGGGTTTACATCTACCGAATACGGGGTAGAAAACCAAAACGTCCGCGTGAGAATGAAAGAATCACAATTCCGCACGGGGAACAAAATAGGGTTTATAACAAACCACCAACTGCTGAGGAGCAAGCAAAAACTAGGATTTACGACTACCGACTACTGGGTAGAAAACCAACGACTCTTGCCGAGGAATAAAAGGTATATAACCACAAATTCCACCAAGAGGAGGGAACATAGGACTTACAACTACCGGTATAAGGGTAGAGGCCCAAAAGATTCCGCTGGGGATAAAAAGAATTTTGCCGGTTACTGGGCAATTCATTCCTTTATTCCACAGGGAAGCACAAGAGACAGTTGAAAAATGCCAATTCAGGATCAAACCAAAAAGGCAAACTGAATCATGACTCGTCCTATGAGGATATAACTCAATAGGAAAATCCATCCCAATATATGTGTTGGGGAGGGAACGGAAAAAACCGTCATCCACGAGGATATATCTCAGTGGGGAACTGCAGAAGGAAAGACAGACACTTTCTGCTTATGGGGCTGACTCTATTTTGAGAGATTAGACACCCGACATCTGCTTGGAGAGATCTACAGCTGAGATCTATATCACCCCTTAGCAGGAGACAACAAACAAAAGATATATGGCAAAAAATGCAACATGAATATCTGAATGTTGAAAGTATGCATGAATATGCGTAGTTTATGTTTGATGAATGCTGACAAAACAGACATATCTAACACAAACAGGCCCAGGAATCAAACGCCCGGTACTACACTTCCAGAGGAAAAAACCAAAGAAGTCCAACTGGAAAGCCAATCTGTCGGAGATCTATATGCTGAAAAGCAAAGATCTGCGGGGAAAGCAAAAAGATCAGAGATATCAAAGAAATCACAAAATCTCTGAGTGATGGATCAACAGTCGACCCAACTGGGGAACATAAGTTCACAACAGGCAGAAGCTGCCACAAAAGCAAATCTGTTGGGGAAATGGAGAAATCCCGAGATTTCTGCAGGGGATCCTCAGTATCAACTGGGAAACAAGAGTTCACTGCACAAGCGAGAACCGCTGAAGAGAACAGAACACACAAGTAGAGTCCAGCCGCACAAGCAACTCTACCGGGAATATATGTCAGCCACTCCATTGGGGATAAACCCACTGAGGAAAAATAGATCACACAAGTAGATTCTGCAACAAGCCACTCTACTGGGGATCAAAAGCTATCCGGAAATTACCCAAATCCAAGGATGATAGACTACCAACCGATCCTACTGGGGAAACGGAGATTTTCAACAGGCAGAAACTGCCACAAAAGCAACTTTGTTGAGGATACCAACTCCGTTGGGGAATACCAACTCTGGCGGGGATTTTATAGGGAAACATCACAGATACAATCCATCATACCACCAATCTACTAGTGGCTCCACTGGGGATGAGGAGGAGAGCTGGGGATCAACCACCAAATACTGAACCTTCCAAGAGGAACCAACAACTGCTGAGGAGAAAAAAAATCAATGCTCCGCTGAAGGAATAAGAGGTGAAAGCCTTAACAAGCACCCTGATGGGGAGATACAGCGCAAACGCAGTATATCATATCAACAACTCTGCCAGCGACTGTGTTGAGGAAACAGACAAAGTACCGGGATATCAACCCACCAATCACTGAATCTTCTAAAGGAAAGCAACCATGCTGAGGAGTAAATACTGTTGGAGAGGACCATGAAGTCCTAATAAACACTCTGCTTGGGGAACAACCCCAACAAAAGCTCTGCTTGGGGAACAACCCCAACAACAAAATCTGGAGAAAGAGGATACAATCATGCCAGGAATATGAACAAATGTCTTACCCTGTTGGAAATCATGCCACCCTTGGGAGAGCACTGAGGAATTCTTAAGTATCCTGTCATCATTGTGAATGTTCACTTTGTTTAAAAACGATTTTGAAAAATTTGTTTATTTAAAACAATGACATTTTATCAATTAAAACATGCAAAACATTTGTTGAATTGAAACAAATAAGAGTGCAAATAATTGGATAAAAGCTCAAATTGATTTGATGGAATGGTAGTCTGCAAATGGCAAGACTCCATAGATCTGTACAAATTTGAAATCAGTGATATATATTGGAAGAGGGCTACATTGAACATAATGATCCTTTCTCTACCAATTTGAATCTCGATGTATTCGAAGCTTCAGTCGACGACGAATCGAGAATCTTTGATGAAAAGACAGTTGCGGAACAAAAAGTCTTGTCAGGATGCAGTTACTTGCCAAATCCCTAATTTTTGCCTAGATTGCCCCAGGGTGAGGTACTCAATCTAGCGGGATGCAAATTCATTTTTTCAAGTCTTTAATTTTTTCCTGGATCGCCCTTTCGGGTTCTCCACCGAGACGCTCATTTTTGCCTAAGCCGCCCTTTCGGGTTTTCAACTTAGCGAGCTATTCTGTTTTTCTTCATATACTTTTTTTTAGGCAAAGTATTTCTTGACTGCATCTGAATTCACAGGACGAGTGAAATCCTCCCCATCCATTGTTGTAAGCATCAAAGCTCTGCCTGAAAAGGCTCTCTTAACAACATATGGACCCTCATAGTTTGGAGTCCACTTGCCCCTGGAATCGGGCGCGAAAGACAAGACTTTCTTGAGCACGAGGTCACCTTCTCGGAACACACGAGGCTTGACCCTCTTATCGAATGCTTTCTTCATTCTCTGTTGATATAACTGACCATGGCACATGGCAGTCAATCGCTTCTCTTCAATCAAATTCAGCTGGTCATAACGACTCTGAATCCATTCAGCATCAGTCAACTTGGCTTCCATCAAGACTCTCATTGATGGGATCTCCACCTCTACTGGGAGAACAGCCTCCATGCCGTAAACAAGAGAGAAAGGGGTTGCCCCTGTTGAAGTGCGGACAGATGTACGATATCCATGCAAAGCAAATGGCAGCATCTCATGTCAATCTTTGTACGTAACAACCATCTTCTGGATAATCTTCTTGATATTCTTGTTAGCAGCTTCAACAGCCCCATTCATCTTGGGTCTGTAAGGAGAGGAATTATGGTGTGCAATCTTGAACTCAGCGTACAACTCTTCCATCATCTTATTATTCAGATTAGATCCATTATCAGTAATGATCTTATCTGGCACACCATAACGGCAAATCAGCTGATTCTTGATAAACTTCACGACCACCTGCCTGGTCACATTCGCATACGAAGCGGCTTCAACCCATTTGGTGAAGTAATCAATTGCTACGAGAATAAACCTGTGCCCATTGGACGCTTTCGGTTCAATCATGCCGATCATGTCGATTCCCCACATAGAGAAAGGCCATGGTGATGAAATCACATTCAGAAGTGTTGGAGGAATATGAATCTTATCCGCGTAAATCTGACACTTGTGGCATTTCTTCACATATTTGCAGCAGTCAGACTCCATTGTCAGCCAATAGTAGCCTGCTCTCAACATCTTTCTTGCCATGGCATGTCCATTGGAATGAGTACCAAATGAACCCTCATGGACCTCAGTCATCAACAGGTTTGCTTCGTGTCTATCCACGCATCTGAGCAAAACCATGTCAAAATTTCTCTTGTACAGCACTTCACCACTGAGGTAGAAACTGCCTGATAACCTTCTCAAAGTTTTCCTATCTTTCACAGATGCCCCAGGCGGGTAAACCTGGTTCTGGAGGAAATTCTTGATATCAAAATACCAAGGCTTATCATCATTCACTTCTTCAACTGCAAACACGTGAGCTGGTCTATCCAAGCGCATCACGGTGATATTGGGAACTTCATTCCAATACTTGACTACCATCATCGAAGCAAGCGTAGCAAGTGCATCTGCCATCCGATTATCCTCTCGAGGAATATGATGAAAGTCAACTTCAGTAAAGAACGTTGAAATCCTCCTCGCATAATCTCTATACGGAATGAGACCAGGCTGATTCGTCTCCCATTCACCCTTGATCTGATTGACAACCAGGGCCGAATCACCATACACATCAAGATGCTTGATTCTCAAATCAATGCATTCTTCCAGTCCCATAATGCAAGCTTCGTACTCAGCCATATTATTCGTGCATTTGAAAGTTAGCCTTGTTGTAAACGGAATATGTGTGCCATGAGGAGTAATGATCACTGCCCCAATACCATTTCCGTACTGATTAACAGCGCCATCAAACACCATCGTCCATCTGGAACCAGGTTCTGGACCTTCATCAAGTGTAGGCTCATCACAATCTTTCATTTTCAAATACAGAATCTCCTCATCTGGGAAGTCGTACTAAACGGACTAGTGATCTTCAATCGGCTGGTGCGCTAAATGGTCAGCCAAGATACTACCTTTGATAGCTTTCTGAGCTCGATACTCGATATCATACTCAGATAACAACATCTGCCAACGGGCAATCCTCCCAGTTAAAGCAGGCTTCTCGAAAATATACTTGATTGGATCCATCCGGGATATCAACCAAGTTGTATGATTTATCATGTACTGGCGCAAACGCTTAGCAGCCCAAGCCAAAGCACAGCACGTCTTCTCAAGCATAGAGTATCGAGACTCTTAATCAGTAAACTTCTTACTGAGGTAGTAAATAGCAGATTCTTTCTTCCCTGATTCGTCTTGTTGACCGAGTACACAACCCATCGAGTCTTCAAGAACAGTCAAATACATGATCAGAGGTCTTCCTTCTACAAGCGGAGACAAGATCGGAGGTTCAGACAGATACTCTTTGATATTGTCAAAAGCTTTTTGGCAATCCTCGGTCCAATCATGAGATTGATCTTTCCGGAGGAGCTTGAATATCGGCGCACATGTGGCAGTCATGTGGGATATAAATATGGAAATATAGTGCAAGCGGCCAAGAAAACCTCGGACTTGCTTCTCAGTTTTGGGTGCAGGCATCTCTTGTATTGCTTTGACCTTTGCAGGATCAACTTCAATACCTCTCTCGCTGACTACAAAACCCAACAACTTGCCAGAACGGACTCCAAATGTACATTTGTTCGGATTCAGACGAAGCTTGAACTTCCTCAGACTCTGAAAAAGCTTCAACAAATGCTCAATATGTTCATCTTCCGTTCTAGACTTAGCAATCATATCATCGACATAGACCTCTATCTCCTTGTGCATCATATCATGAAACAAGGTAGTCATAGCTCGTTGATACGTGGCTCCGGCGTTCTTCAAACCGAAGGGCATCACTCGATAACAGAATGTTCCCCATTGTGTGATGAATGTTGTCTTCTCCGTATCCTCGGGTGCCATCTTGATTTGATTATATCCGGAAAATCCATCCATAAACGAGAAGACTTTGAATTTAGCTGTATTGTCTACCAACATGTCAATGTGTGGTAGAGGGAAATCATCTTTCGGACTAGCTTTATTCAAATCTCTGTAATCAACACACATACGGACTTTTCCGTCTTTCTTAGGCACAGGCACAATGTTGGCCACCCATAGAGGATATGTAGAAGTCACCAGAAACCCCGCATCAATTTGCTTCTGAACTTCCTCTTTGATCATCACTGTCATATCTGGATGAGTTCTTCTGAGCTTCTGCTTCACAGGCACGCACTCAGGCTTCAAAGGCAGGAAATGTTGCACAATATCTGTATCTAGACCCGGCATGTCTTCATACGACAAAGAAAAGATATCTGAATATTCTCGTAGCAAACTGATCAACCCCTTCTTGACAGACTCTTCAAGAAGTGCCCCAATCTTCACCATACGAACACAATCTTCAGACCCCAAGTTGACTGTTTCCAGATCTTCGAGATGCGGCTGAATGATCTTCTTCTCGTGCTCAAGGAGACGGGAAATTTCGTCAGGAATCCCTTCAACATCATCTTCCTCTGCCTCAAATACAGGGAATTCAAAATTGGGAGATGGCGTTGGATCATTATGTTCAATGGGTTTTAGAATCAACCTGCATAATGATTTTGGTTAATGAAAAACATTTAGAATTTAAACAAGCAAATCATTATGCAGATGAAAAGATTGCTTTTATTCTTGTTTTTTAGGGTTTTTTGTGATCACTAATTTCATGCAAAAGCAAAAAGTGAAAACAAATGGAAAAACAAATGTTTAACAATGCATTAATTGCATGAAAATATCATTGCATATATGATGCCAACAATGTCATCACTTCTCCTTTTGGCATGGGAGAAGGGTTTTTGAACAAAGTGAACAAATTACGCTGACTTATGAATGACCGTAGGAACATCCACAGCGACCCAATTATGGCAGACACCACCAGGAATGACAAAATTGCTCAAGTCCTCTTTATCCTCTTCCAGAATAGCAGCAGCTTCTTCAGCTCGATCAGCATGGATGAAACCTCCACTCTTGAACAGCCCTTGCTCATTGAATGCCCCAGAAGAATAGCCAATGCCAGCCCGGGATTTATTGTCTTCAAGCTCAATCATCTTCCCTAAACCAGCGACTGCACCACACTCAATGGCCAGTTTCGCATCACGATAGGAAGCGAATGAAGGAGACTTCTTCTCAATTGGCTCAGCAATAGACAAAGCTTGGAAAGGCGTTCCAACTTCATCCTCAGCATCAATATATGAGAAAGAAGACAGGTGGCTAACCAGGAGAGCCTTTTCTCCCCCTACCACGACCAGTTTCTTGTTCTTGACGAATTTTAGCTTCTGGTGTAGGGTGGATGTCACGGCGCCAGCCTTGTGAATCCATGGTCTGCCAAGGAGACAACTATAAGATGGGTGGATATCCATAACCTGAAAGGTAACTTGGAAATCACTTGGTCCAATCTTGATTGGGAGATCAACTTCCCCAATCACAGTCTTACGCGACCCATCAAAAGCCTTCACAACAACACCACTCTGCCTCATGGGAGGCCCCTGATACGACAATCTCGAAAGAGTGGTCTTTGGCAATACATTCAAAGATGACCCAGTGTCCACCAGCACGTTGGACATGGCGTCGGTCTTGCAGTTCATGGAAATATGTAAAGCCATGTTGTGGTCTCTTCCCTCCTCAGGGAGATCAGCGTCACAGAAACTCAAAGTGTTGCAAGCAGTGATGTTTGCAACTATACTGTCAAACTGTTATATAGTGACATCATGATCAACATAAGCCAGGTCCAAAACTTTCTGCAGAGCCTCCCTATGGGGTTCTGAATTCAGAAGCAAAGATAGCACGGAGATTTTGGACGGCGTTTGTAGAAGCTGGTCTACAACATTGTACTCACTCTTCTTGATGAGCCTCAGCATCTCATCACAGTCTTCATTCACAATGCCATTCGGGCCAACAGAAGAAGCAGGAGTCTTTTGTACAGAGGAGGGTTTGGCAACAGGTGCCGGATTCTGAACATTCACCGCAGTCCCAACCGGACGCTCAGCAGAATCAGAAACAACATGAGGCTTCAGGGGTGCAGAAAACACACGACCACTACGGGTCAACCCGCTCACATCAGCAATATTCACCACGGAGGTTGAAGGCAACGACACTTCTTTCCCATCTTCCACAGCAACAGCACTGTAACGAAAGTGAATTGCTCTATTTGAAGAATAAGGCACAGGGCCTGCAGGCTTGATCACCAAAGAAGGAGAGACCTTCGGCTTGCTACCATCATAACGGATGACAACAGGCTCGGGAATCTTGAACACAGGAGAAATCACATTCACCTCTGGTTCGTCTTCATCAACATTTCTATTTTGAAGAATCTCAATGGTACCATCATCTAGTAGCTCTTGAAGCTCTCTTCGCACTTGGCGACAACCCAATCTATTAACAGAGCAGATACGGCATCTGTCATGGTCATGCTCCATATGACTGTAATTACACAGTAGACGATGCAACTCGACCAATGACTGTCGAATATGGCTTACATATTTGACTTTATATTTACCAGGGCACCCCTGGACCATGTTAACCGACTTCCCATGCTCGGGCAATGGGTTCTTCGTAACATTGGGGCCTGAGTCCTCAAAGCTCAGAATGCCGCATCTCATAAGGTCTTGCACCTTAGTCTTCAACGGATAGCAATTCTCGATGTTGTGACCCGGAGCACCGGAATGATAAACACAATGTTGATCGGGCTTGTACCACCACTGCGGGTTAGCAGGTACAGCCGGAGGCTCCCTAGGAGTAACCAGTTTCCGCTCTAATAAAGAGGGATAAAGCTCAGCGTATGACATAGGAATAGGATCGAAAGTGATCTTCTTCCTATCATAACTCAAATTAGCCTGATTACTGGTGCTGCCACGAGACTGATAAGCCTGTTGCTGTGGGCGATGTTGCTGTTGATATTGAGGTTGTTGTTGATGCTGATTGTTGTCTCTGAAGACAGGTGCTATATAAGCCACCTGATGCTGATTGCTGGCATAACGCACAGGCTTCCTCTTGGCAGAGGGTCTTCTTGGTTTAGCATGAGATTGCACAACATGTGCCTCCCCATCTTTCTTCTTAAACGCCCCATATCGTTTAGAAGAGCCTTCATCTTTAGACAACCGTCCTTCACGGACACCTTCCTCCAAACGCATCCCCATGTTCACCATCTCGGTGAAATCAGAGGGAGCACTCGCAACCATCCGCTCGTAATAAAATGAACTAAGAGTCTTCAAAAAGATCTTAGTCATCTCCTTCTCTTCCAGCGGAGGAGTAATCTGAGTTGCTAACTCTCGCCACCTCTGGGCGTACTCCTTAAATGTCTCTTTGTCCTTCTGAGACATGGCCCTGAGTTGATCACGGTCAGGCGCCATATCAACATTATATTTGTATTGCTTGACGAAGGCTTCGCCAAGATCATTGAAGGATCGGATGTTTGCACTATCAAGGCTCATATACCAACGAAGAGCTGCACCAGACAAACTATCTTGAAAAATAATGAATCAGCAACTGATCATTATCAGTCTGAGTAGACATTTTCCTGGCGTACATCACCAGGTGACTGAGCGGCCAGGTGTTCCCCTTATACTTCTCAAAGTCAGGGACTTTGAATTTGACAGGTATTTTCACACCGGGAACTAGGCAGAGTTCAGCAGCAGACTTGCTGAACAAATCTTTCCCTCGGAGGGTCTTCAATTCCTTACGGAGCTCGAGGAATTGGTCATTCATAGCTTCCATCTTTTCATTAACATCTGGGCCCTCAGACGGCTCAGAATGATAGATGGTGTCGTCTACCCTAGGAATGGTATGCACGACAGGAGGAGGCATAGCAAGGACCGGGCTAGATGCCGGCATGGAAGCAAAGGTAGGAGCTGGAATATCTGGCATGAAGCCTGGAGGCATACCCCACGGAAACCCGGCTGGCATGGCATGCGGCACAAAATGGGCACTGGCAGCTGGCACAGTCGAAGAGACCACTTCAGATATAACAGTCCTCTGGGGAGGAGTTGCAGGAGGTGGAGAAGGTTGATTCTGAGCAGCCAAGAATTGCTCCATCAGAGCGCTCAATCGGGCGACTTCTTCCTTCAGCTCTCGGTTCTCTTGTTCTAGTTGATCCATCACTCTTGCAGAATTGGCTCGGGTGTAGTACCGATGAGTCAGCTTGTCTTCAAAATAAATGAAGAGCACAGAGTTAGGCCACAGACAAGGAGACCGGAACAACACATGCTTATGCAAAATGATGCATGCAATGCTTGTGCATATGCTTTGTTTTTATTTCAAGGAACTTTTAGGGTTCTATTTGCAATTTTTGAAATTTAAAGCATTTAATCGCATATGGAAAATATCTCATCAAATATATTCGAGACAAAGAAGTACAGCATTGTTGATTATTACAAAGGGAAAAGGAAAATAGACATCCTATGGATCCCTAGAAGCTCGAGATGCTGGAAGACGAGATGCACAAAGCTTCTTGATCTCTCTCTCATATGCTGCTTCCATATCCGCTTTCTCTTTAGCAAGTCGATCATACTTCCTCTTCCAGAATTTGGAAGACTGAGGAAGCAGAGAAGTCCAGGTATCATCAGGATCATCTATCACCTGGTGCTCGAGGAATTCGATCAGAGCGTCTTTCTCCTTAAGTTGTTGAAGCAACTCTTCTCTTTCACGGATCCAGGCACATGAAAGGTCTTCGTCTCTCAACTCCTCTACGCCTTGGTTAGGGAGGGTTGAAGGCCCAGCCACAACCAACGGTGTAGGTCTCGGATAATCATATGGCATAAGATACTCAGATGCTCTCTGTCTGACCCAAGAAGTATACGGCTCCAAAGCGATGCAATTCTTCGGACCCAAATCACTTCTACCCTTCTTGTGAATCTTGCGCCCAGTGCGGATCATCCTGGCTTTCAGACCTTGGGGATCTTTACCCTCCTGAAAGAACACACCTTTTAACAGAATGTTATGAGGTTTATCCTTTAGGGGGAACCCAAGCTGACGACGTGCTAAGATAGAATTGTAGTTGATCCCACCACATGTACCAAGAAGAGGCACATTAGGGAATTCACCACAATAATCAATGATCTGAACTGTATCATACACGCGATCATACCAAGAGATATCATCATTGGTGAGAGACATAAGTCTCGTAGACCACCGTAGACATCCCTTGTTCTCCTTGAAAGCGACCGTCTGCGGTAAGTGAGAAATAAACCACTTATACAACAGAGGCAAACAGCACACAATAACTCCTCCACCCTTTGCATTCCTCAGATGCAAAGAGAAATAGGTATCACCCAACAGAGTAGGAACGGGATTAAGAACTGAAAAGATCCTAATGGCGTTCACATCCACAAATTTGTCGATGTTGGGGAACAATACCAAACCATAGATGAGCAGCACGAATATGGCCTCAAAGGCATCCTCACTCCTGGCCTTCCCATAAACGATAGCTTGAGCAACGAGGAACTCAGAAGGAAGACCCTGAATTCCACCTTTGGTGGTCATATGCGCTTCAATCAGGGATTCATCTATGTGCAACAAGTCTGCAATCTCTTGAGAAGTCGGAATACTCTCCAAGCCACTGAACGGCACCTGATCCAGAATAGGAATACCCACAAGATGAGCATACTCCTCAAGCGTAGGCAACAACTGAAAGTCCGGAAAAGAGAAGCAGTGATACAGAGGATCATAAAACTGCGCCAAAGTACTCATCAACCCTTCGTCATCCTGAGTAGTCAACAGAGGCAGAAGCTTCCCATAACGAGCTTTGAACCCCAAGGGATCTAATACATAAGATGTCAGATTCCTTAACTCTTTCAGATCGGGCTGTCTAAAGCTGTACTTCTTTGTATGCCTTTTTGGTCTTTCCATGTCTGAAAATTTTTGCAAATAAACCCTTTAAGTTCCTTGAAAATTTTCTGATTTTTCTGATGACATGAATGCATGAATGTATGAATGCAACAATCACACTCAAGGATCAAGCAAATCACACCAGACAAAGGTCATGGGAAAGCTCATAGTATCCTTAATATCAATCATCCATTTTGGTGGATTATGGTTTACACCTTATCAACACCCAAGTTCCATTGATATTAACGATACATGAACCGGCTCAATCATCCTTAATATCAATCATCCATTCTGGTGGATTGTGGTTTTCACCTTATCGACACCCAAGTTCCATTGATATTAAGGATGTCTGAACGACTCAACCATGAATCACGGGTTTGTTGAGAGTCACGAGCATGGAGTCTCGGTTAAGAACCACCCAAAGGGAGTGTACTATGGTTTAAAGCTGCCGAACATGTTCTACCAGAGGTTCCCATAGTCATCATCCCATCTTTCGAATATTATCGGAGGAACGAATACTCGTATTCCAAAAATATTCTCAAGAGAGACTTTTATGAGTGTAGTATCGCGTAACAATCGCATCAGATCTTACATCTGAACGACCTCCGCACTACGTCCTAAAATAGGCCAAGATGGGCTTGGTAAACTAAGGTCCTTGGCTTCTAAGGCACATGATTGAAAGAATAATGCCTAACCACAAATAACTTGTGTGACATTATTAATCCAACATGACCTCCACCAAGTGAATGGACTCGCAAGTCAACTTGCTAAGGAATACTCCACACAAGTCGACAAGACTATGCCATTCTCCTATTCTAAGGTGCACTCGAGTTCGGGTATAGAACTCATCTCACAGAGATCACCAAGCAAACAGCAATTGTATATCAAGCAATTCAAACATTACAATCAATACAGTAATCCCAAATTGTACAAAAATATGTCAAATAACACATAAACAATATCATACAACAAGGGTGAAAAGTAGGCAAAACCACCAAGGATCTTTTGCCTCCCCAGCAGAGTCGCCACTTTTCTGTAGCGGTGTATTCGTCACTTTATGATTTATTGATTAAATCAAAAGCAAAGTATACAAAGAATCGAGTCGCCACCGCACTTTTATTTATCCAAAGGAATGGCTAAAAAGCGAACAAAAGCCTAAGAAGTTTTACACATATAAAACTAATGAAAAGATCAGAGATCGGGGTAAGGGGTTAATTACGCAATGGGAAGGTGTTAGGCACCCAAAACGTCCTAGGTACTCCTAGGGAACCTCTTTTCACACTTGTTGTACGAATGTTATTTGTTTATGAAATATTTTTATGCAAACATTGATGGAAGGGATGAGAAAAGAATATACAAGTTATTATTTTTGTGTTTGAACGGATGAACCCGTTGCCTACGTACCTTTCCATGGAAGGTAAGGATCAAAACGCCGTAGTTCGGCTAAAAGATTTCCAAATCGAGTGGATTCATTTTAAACAAAAGCCCTAAGGTCTTACGTTATCCACGGGAGAAAACTCAACCTTATACAAACAACAAGTCCACCATGTGAGAAAAGCTTCAACTTGCTAGTGAGGGGTTAACCCTATAATAAACAAGGAAGTCTTACAATTCAATCACTAAGGACAAAAGGTGAGATTAACATCAACCACTAAGATAAATCAAACCTATGGCTAATGTATGAAAACTTATCAAGAATGGACAAAGCCACAAAACAATTGAATGAGTGAAATTAACCAATTAGGATTATTCACAAAAGTGGTCAAAGTATGATTAGGATTCAATTCAAAAGAAGTATTATGAAAATGAAATTTGAAAATCAAAGGCTTAAGGCCTAGGTTTCTAATTTGAAAAGAATGTCAAAATGTTTGCACAATATTTTTCAGGTTTGAGGTTAACATGCAAATGGAGGTTTAAAGAAACAAAAGGTGGGAGGGTGAGGAAGTAAAACTTCTTAGATGTTCACCTCTTGAGATCATATGTAGATGACCCAAGTGATTCCTTTGGAATAGGCAATAAGCAATAAGCAAACAAAGCAAGATGGATACCAGATGCCAATCAATGGACTTACACTAGTCTCACAGAGGAAACAAAACAATGGATATCAGAGGCCAATCAATGGACTTACACTAATCTCACAAAACAAAGAAACAAGGATACCAGATGCCAATCTATGGACTTATACTAGTCTCCCAAAACAAAACATGGATACCGGATGCCAATCAATGTACTTACACCAATCTCCTAAAACAAAATAAGACAAGGATACCAGATGCCAATCAAATGGACGTATACTAGTCTCCAAGGAATGATCATAGGAAACAAATGCCAATAAATGGACTTACAATTGACTCCTCACAAGAAACAAACAACAAATGCAATAAGCAAGAGGAAACAAGTTGCCAATAAATGGTCTTACACTCGACTCCAAGGAAATAGGATGCCAATAAATGGTCTTAGTCCCAACTCCTTCCAGATCATAGGAAACAACTGGCAATAAATGGACTTACTATTGACTCCTTAATGGACAAACAAAGGTGTCACAAAGAAATGAACAATGATCATGAAATTATGTACAATTAATGATGATAAATGCCCAGAGGCACACATAAGCAAATATGCACAGATGAATCAAGTAAGCAATCAAACAAGTCAATTAGCACACACTATATACAATCAATTAGGCTCAAGCAAGGTTAGGCTTTACAGCCAACTGGAATAGGGTAATTGGAACTCTTAACCCTAACATTGAGAGTTAGGGTGAAGCAGATGAAATGGAGATGAGGGGTGTGCCTCATAGCTCTTATCCCTGGCCTGGGAGAGCTTTAAGCAATAGAAGGTGTGGGAGTTCAGAAAGTAGGAACTCTTCTCCACAAGTGATTGACTCTATAGGATCTTGGGTTAGTATTCACAATGCATCAACACATTGTGTGAGCAAAGTGAATGACACACTGAGTAGCAGGAGATGGATTACACATCTCTTTTATCTGCCAATTGCCTCATAAGAGGACTTTACCTGCTTGGCACAAAATTAAACAATCACAAGCATTGCCTCTTAAGGAGGACTTCAGACAGGTGCCTACCAATAACAGTAGGTCTTCCAGACTACATGGAGATTAGAAATTATACCTAAGTGGTTAAGCAACTAAGCAAAAGCAAAGTTCAAATGAACTTAAAGCAACTTATGTACCTGTGGAAACATCAAACAAATTAGTACAAGACTCAGACAATCAAACAACAGTCAATAAGCAACCAACATTCCCAATGTACAAAATGAGTAAGTCATAGGTCAAACTCAAATGAGTTAACATCAACCTACAAAACACACAAAGATTAGTAATCAAAAGCAAACAACAATGCTCAAATGATGGAGCATCATCAACTATGGAACTTGGATATTCAACCTGAAATCAAAGCTCAAACATAAGCAACAAACCACTAGGTCAAAGCCTAGGGTCAAAGATGGAGAAAAAATTTGAAACAGGAGCTGAAATTTCACATAAATCAACTTCAAACACATCTTGAAACATTCCAAAAGGTCTCACATCAATATCATTTACCAAAAGCATTTCATGATCAATTGAACTTCAAGACAATTTTAAAGCTCAAATGTGATCAACCAGAATGAAAAATCTCAATTAAATCAGAAATGATTCAAAAAATTCCAACAAAATTCATGCTTATTCACAACATCCATAACATGTATCACACAAAAAATCAGGGCAATTGGAAATCATTTGGCATGGCAAACTCATCATATAAGTTGATCATCACAAGGTGTGACACAAATTGTCACACCAACTTAGAACAATCATAAAACAGAAATGACAATTGATAAAAATACCAAATTAACACCAAAATGTCAACCAATGAGTCTAGTTTCATCATGCAAATTTTCAGAATCATTGGATCAAAAACCAGCATTTCACAAGTGTATAAGCATGGCAAGGTATCAATAGGACACATGATCAAATACCCTAGCACAAAACAAAATCCAGCCAAGCACAATTTTCGAAAAAATGATCAAAAAATCATAGACAGAGCAAGGAGCAAGTAGGAAAAAATTGGGATCAAATTGATGCATTTTTATATTTTTTATGATTTTGTAAAGTTGGAGAAAAAATAAAAAAACATGTGAAGCAAGCATATGAAATAAGGAGGGAAATAAGAGAAAACATGAAAGCATTTGAAATAATTGCCACAGCGGGGAATCGAAGTCAGTTCACATTTGAACTACGCGCGCTAGCCAAAAACGATTGTGTTTCACTCAAACCCTAGCGCGCCAAACCCTTTCGTAGCTAATCTCAAATTTCGTAGCAAAATGGAAGTAGCATGGTAGCTAATCTGGAAAACGCAAGGAACTCAAGGTTGAAGATGAAGATCATCATGATCTTCATCTGGATTTTCCAGAAAATCCAAAAAGTGTCCAGAAATTGAAATCAAGTACACTAAACGATTCCTCATGCAATGCACGCTCAAGATCCATAATCATTTCAACATAAAACACCAAAACAAGCATGGATCAAAGAAATTAAAAGTTCATCATCAAAACTTCAAACTAGCAGAACTTCATGTACAAAGCATCATTTCACACGATTCAAAGCTCAGCATATCCAGGACAACAAGATCTACAATAATATCACAATAATTTTGAGAAATAAGAGAATCGATTTATAACCTCTTGAAGAGCAGAACTGGAAATCACGTGCTACAGGCCTTGGCAATGCTTTACAGTTCCTCTACAATGATTATTGAAGTGATTGAAAGAAAAATTGAAGCTCAATTGTGCTTGCATTCACCAAAATCTGAAATCACCATGGATATTCAAAGCCTCGAGCATGCTTCAATACTGCACCAATTCTCTTGATTCCACGTGCAAAGTTGCTCAATAACACTTCAGGATCAAGAATCCAGCCATGAAATGTGCTTGAATGTGAAGAAATTTGAAGAAAATTTGAGAGAAAAAGTTTGAGAGTTTTGATCTAGATCTGAAAATTGAGTTGTTAATCTGAAAAACAGTTAGGGTTTTGGTTTATATATGCCATGCTAATCACTCTTTAATCATGTTTAGCTCAAATGCAAATGGAATTAGCAAAAATGAGGTGTAAGTGCAAATGTGATTTTTCACCCCTATGCATGATATGCATGTGAACAGTGCACGAAATCCATCTATTTTCACTCAAAATCTGATTTTGGAGCCAATGGTGGTGGGAAAAAGATCAAGCCATGCACCAATTTTAAATTTTAAGTTTTCCCTCCAAAAATCAATGAATTATCAAATGCTCACATGAATATAATTTGTGCAATGCAATGCATGATTTGGAAACTAGAGGTCAAAAGAAGAATAATGCAAAAAGAACCATCCATTTTGGAGCTTTGGTTGAGAAGTTATGTCCATTTGAATCTTCAAGTACACTTTGCCATGTTTTGATCATATCTCCTTAACCACACATGAGAAATTGATGATCTTGGACTTTTTGGAAATGGGAGAGAAAGATCTACAACTTTCATGTTCAACAAAATTTCATTTGAAGCTTTTTTGATGTTGTAATTTGAAGTTGAAGTTGGATTAAAACCTTTCCATTTTTGGCAAATTCAAATTATAGGTCACTTTCTATTTTTGGAAAGTTTTGACCTGACTTTAAATTCTTCAATGTTGATGTTTGAAATGTCAAATGAGACTTGTTTGAACATGAATGAAGTATTTCTAAGCACTTCCCACCTCCAAATCCACAGTTGACTTGGCAGTTGACTTTCTAGGCCTTCAGTTGACCTGGCAAATGTTCTGATGAGATTCAAGCCTCTACCACTTGGGATTTTGCTTCAAAATAACATCATAGCTCATATGAACTCTTGATAATGATTATGGGGTCCAAATTCTCAAGAATGGCCACCATCTATTGTTCAATGACTGCCTTTGACTGTCTTGACCTGTGATTGCTTCATCTGCAAGACAAAGGTTAGATGACATATTTTTGTACTTTTGGTTAGTGATAAAAAGAAAAGCAAATGATATACAAATGCAAAACATTCTTGGTGATCAAGAATCACTCTCAAAAGATAACCCACCTATAGGGAAGGAAGCAAGGTGCACAATGATCCTTGAGGCAATGTGATGATATGATATGATGCCATGAGGGATCTTAGGGACAAAATTGGGGTCTTACAGTCCTCAACTTCTCGGACCCAATTAGAAATGGTAATGCCTAACCACAAATACTTGTGTGATATTCCCAAATCCAAAGGAGTCTTCACTGAGCAGATGGATCTCAAGCCAACTTGTTAAGGACTACTCCACACAAGTCGAACATGACTATACCATCCTCCTATCTTAATTGCACTCAAGTTCGGGTTAGAACTTATCTCACCACTCAGATATCACCAAGCACAACAAGCAGATTATATCACACATACATATATACAAACATCACATATATACAAATATATTCACACAAAAAGTAGGCTAAACTCACTGGAGACTACTCCCCAGCAGAGTCGCCACTTAATTTCTGTAGCGAGAAATTCATGATCATCAAGCTATTGACAAGCTAGAGATCAAATAACAAGAGTCGCCACCGTGCTTTTATTGTTTCCAAGGGAAAAGGGAAAAAGTACGAACAAAACCCAAAAAGTAAGAAGTTTTCAAATAAAAACTAATAAAGGTCAGAGATCACAAGTAAGGGGGTTGGTTACACAGAGGGAAGGTGTTAGCACCCAAAGTGTCCTAGGTACTCCTAGGGAGCCCTTTTTGTGTGCATATGTATTTTGTACAAAGTGATGTTTACAAACAAATAGAATGGGGGGATGAGAAAAGAGTTCATTAATTATATTTTTGTGTTTGACAAGACCTTCGGTCTTGTACCTACGTACCAACAAAAAAATGAGGGATCAAAACCTCGTAGTTCGTGCTACAAATTCCAAAATGGATGCATTGATTTTAACAAAATTAGGTTTGAAAGGCACAAATGCCTAAAATGATTTGAATGAGTTAGTTCTTTTTGGCTTTTTGAAAGTTTAAGTCAAGTATGGTTAAGTTTATTTACAAGTTTGATTTAAGAAAATAAGTTTGAAAATGCAATGGCATAAGGCCAAAGTTTCTATTATTTTGCAAAAGTGGTCAAAGTTTAGAACAAAAATAGTTTACACAGGGAAGGTTTTTTAAATGGAGGGAGAGATTTTGAAATTAAAGAAATAGGGAGAAGATGAAGAGACTATCCTATGCACAAAATTTAAAAGTTTAGAGTTGAAAAGATCTGACCAAGTGGGTAGCAATCCAATAGACAAGTATGTCAATAGAAACCAAGAATTCCCTTGGACTTTTAGAATCAAGAAACACACAAATGCATAATCATATCATCTTGAAGAGCAAGGCATCAAATAAAGATGGCCTCATTGTCGCATCCGCGAAAAAAACAACCGGCGAAGCTCAAATAAAAACACAACACAGAGCCGCCACTGCGCGTTATTTATCCCAAGATAGGGAAAGGAAACGCTCAGAGAAACCTGGAAAGGAAATGGTCTTGCGACCAAAGAGACAGGGTAAGGGAGTCGGTTACGCAAGGGGAAGGTATTAGCACCCCTCACGTCCGTCGTACTCGACGGGATCCACGTTCTAAGAAAAGAAAAGGTTGCTAAACATCACACACACACACAGGGAACGCAGGTGGGGGTTAAGAGGAACGAGCTCGATAAGGTATCGCACCTTATGCCTACATATCTTGTCTGGAACAAGAATCAGAGCCACTGTAGTTCGGCTTACGCACGCCAAACAACACAAAACATACAAACAAGCAAGGGTGGCAAACATGGAGCCCGACAACCACTGGATGGAATTACGTCGGCATCCGAACCAAAACACACTCAAAACGGCAAACGTGGAGCCCGACAGCCAATCAATGGACTTACGTCGGCATCCAAGCCAAAACACACAATCAGATAACAATTAAACACACGCAAAAAAGAAAAAGGTTGCCCGGAGTGGTCTCGCACGACCACCTGCCTACATACCTCGTCTGGAACAAGGATCAGGGCGATGTAGTTCCCCTGAAAGGGACTGAATCGCTAGCCAGAAACCGGGGAAAGACACACTACTAGGGAGCTGGACTCGAGCCTAGTGTTGTCATGCATCGTTTACCCTAAGTTCAGTTTTCTATCCTACTTGCATAAGCAAACTACTCCTATCCAGGAAAGAAGCAAGCACACAAGCATACAGAATAATCCAAGCATACATCAAATGAGAACAAGCATCTCAAACAGATATCCACACAGCACGCACTATAACCAAACAAGTGGCTCACACAATAGGTTTGACTGCCGAAGCGAGTCGTCTGTACGGGCTGGGTTTGCTCTTAACCTTGCCATTACGAGGCTAAGGTGAAGCAGATGAGAGGTGAAGTGAGGATCAGACCTCACAGCTCTTATCCCTGACCAGGGAGAGCTTCTGACAAATGAGCATGGGTCCAGAATGGGGGAACCCTTCTATACTCAGAGACACTGACACAATGTGCACTGCACGGATCTTGGGCTTGTGATCTCAATGCTACAACCATGTAATGGGAGCAAGGAGAAGACTCACAGAATAGTGGGGGATAGATTGCTTATCCCTACCTTCCACCAATTGCCTTGATTAAGGACTTTACCTGCTTAGGCACAAAATTAAACAATCACAATCATCGCCTCTTAAGGAGGACTTCAGACATTTATTTGCCCGGCCTGGTAACAGCCGGGTCTCCAGACTACATGAAGTTAGGAAGCTATACCTCAATGCAAGTTGCTTAAGCAAAGCAAAGCAAAAGTTCACAAGGAACTGAGCAACTAAAAGTACCTGGAAACAGTCAAACACAGTTAGTACTCAGACAGACAAACTAAACAGCAAGTATCAACCAATTAATCTATACAGATCAATGCACAACAAAGCAAGCTCAAAGCTCAATCCCAAACTTCACAACCTACAAAACAATGTTATGTTAGTGTACAAACATCAAACAACATCAATTGCATTTAACTTGGATCATTCTCCATGTGCATTATGCTTTTGATCCTGAAAAATCAAGCAAATATTAGCAACAAGACCACTAGGCTAAGCCTAGGGTCCAAAGGAAAGAAAAATTCCTAAACAGCAAAGTATTCACCAACCAAAGTCAAATTAATATCAAACAAGAGTCAACACAATTAGTCCCATGTCCATATCATTCATCATGTTCATTTTATGCACAAAACAATCCAAACTAGTTCAAATGAAGCACCAAACATGCAAACAGAACTATTTCATTCAAATCCACATCAAAACAAATCCAAAAATTCTCAAATAATTTACACCTAAACAGGGGATATTTAAGGTCTACCATGTCAAATTTGAGCTCAATTGGGCAAATGGAACCATGTCAATGAAAATCAACAAAAACAGACACAATTACAGGCTCCAAATCACAACATCAATACATGCTTCCACTTCAAAAATTCATAACTCAATGAAAACAATAAAGAAATGGATGAGACCAAAACAGGGATGTCACATTATGTGTCTATTACAAGCATATCAAATTTCATGATTATCCAATACCATATGAGCATTTCACATCAAAATTACAAACATGTACCACATGGACTTGCATATTTGACCAACAGAAATGAAAAATCACAATCAATTTGAAAATGCAATGTAAAATTCCACAAAAATTCATACAAGATCTCAACATGTTAATGATTCGCCATGCAAAATTTCATATTATTCTACCAAGCCTAGGTCACTCAATTAAATCCAGCAAGTTGACACAATGAGGTGTGACACAAATTGTCACACCTAAGTTCCAAAATTCATATCTCAATGGCCAGGTATCAAAAATTCATGAAATTTACATATAAATGAACATCAGCCAGTCAACAATCATCACAAAAATTGTCAAGAATTTATTTTACATTATGTGCATTTTATGAACAAAATGGTAGAATGTATCAAATTTGAACACATGTGAAACAAACCTAAGTCAATCCAAAAATATACCATGCACAACTTTGACCAATAGGTCAAACAAATTCTACACTCAACAACAAAGTCAACACAAAAATTTCCACATTTTTCTGAATTTCCTGTGATTTTTGGTGAATTTTTTAAGGTGTTAATGAATTTTTATGAATTAACTAAATTAATTGAAATTCACAATGGCACAATTGTAAATAAGTTAAGGCGGGGGCGGTAAACGTCCAATTCAAAAATTTAAACAGAATTTCGGATCAAACTCAACTATCTTCATCGTTTTCATCTCAACTTTTCCCAGAATTTCCAGAATTCGATGATCCATCAACTAACACGAAAATGCACAAGCGTATAACCGTTCGAACCGTCTCACCAAGCACAATCCAAATATCACCTTAATTTTGCCTAAAAGTTCCTAAAACTCATGAATCGAGCAACCTAGGGTTTGGACATGAAACTTAAATTCAAGATTTCTTAAGCTATGGTTCATCATTCACAAAACTACCTATGTCACGATGATCTACAATCAATAAACTACCAAACGCATACAGCAATTTGAAAAACCGTGACATTCGAAAAACTCATGTACCTGGAATGGCAGTGTCGAATCAGCTGTTCTTGAAGCTCAATTTCCACAAACAGATGAACAAGGACGATAAGGAAGATGTTTGATGCGCTTGCTTCAAGTCCAGGTTGCTTCTAGTGCTTGAATTCAAGTTTCACCATTGATGATGCACTTTTGGACAGCTGCGAATTACCACTCCTTGCCTTCCAAACTTCTCAAACAGATTGAGATGATGATGAGAGGAGTTCAAATCAAAAAGAAACTCGAAGATTGATCAATAATTGAGGAAGATTGATGAATTTGAAGGTTTTGGTGTTCTTGAGATTTTGAGAGAATGTGATGAACTTTCAGATCTAGATTTGGGATTTGTGTTATTCTGTTATGATTAGAATGAGATTATGTTTATATACCAATGCTTAATCATCACTTAATCATGTTAATTAACCAAATGGAGTTAATTAGTAACAATGCTAATTTTTCAAGTGAGGGCAAAAAAGAAATTTCACATGCCAGCTCATTGCCACCTATTTGACAGCTCACACACTCTCTAAATACCATGTGTGATCCATTGAAACTTGTCTCACTCTCATTGGTTGTGTAATTTGCAAAATCACATGTGAATGCCACTTTGTCCATTTTTGCCATTTCATTTTTCAAGCCAAATCTCAAATTACAAGCCTTTTCCATGAAATGATGATTCCAACAAATTTCAAATACCATTTGTGAGGTGTTGCAAAAATCCCCACTCAAAAATTCCAATTATTTCACAAGTTGGACAATTTTGCCCCTGGTTCATTTAACTGTCCATTTGAAATTTGACTTTTTGCATTGACCACTTTTGGAAAAATCCAATTATGCACCATGAAAGTACATGTCAAATGGAGTTTGTGCATATAAAGAACTTGCAATTTGGACCAACCATGTGGAAATTATGGCCTCCTGATTATGGGTCATTTTTGAGGTTCACTGAGCCATAACTTGACAACCATACATGGAATTTTCAAGTTCTTGGACTTTTTGGAAAGGTGAGAACAAGATCTACAACTTTCATGTTGAACAAATTTTTATTTGAAGCTTCCTTGGACACGTGGCTTTGAGGTCAAAAACTTTCCATTTTTGGAAACTTCAATTACAAGTCACTTTCTATTTTTGGCAGTTCTTGTCCTGACTTGATTTTCTTCATTTTTAAGCTTTGAGATGTCATATAACACTTGTTCCAACATGAATGAAGTGTATCCAACTCATTTCCACCTCCAAATCCATCAGATCATGTACAGTTGACCACAGTTGACTTTTTCATCTGATAGATGAATCTGGCAATGCATAGATCAATCTGAGCTTCAATCTTCAACTGAAATGGCTCAAGGGTGAAGCCCTATCCTCAATAAGCACAAAATAATCATAGAATGAACCCCATATCCATCATAAACCTCATCTCCTGATTATGCCCTGATTGGCCCAATGCAACTGATTAGGGTTGACCAGTGGTCAAAACCCTAATCTCAAGGAATCTGCTTCAATCACTTGATGAAAACAAACCATGATGATGATGATGTATCATTGTAATCAAGATGAAGACCAATATCCATTGAGAATCACAAAACCCTAATTCACAGCCCAATCCTCAGATGGCCAATGATCAGTCAATAAACCCTAGGCTTGCACTTAGACTTCCTCATCTTCTAATCAAGACTTGGGAAGATAGATCGCACAATGTAACCACATGATATGCAATATGCAATGCCTAATGACCTAAAATGATATGCAAAATGATAATGCTAGTCCCAAGAGAGGAGGGCAAATTTTGAGGTGTTACAGCTGCCCCTATTCAATCCACTGTGAACCTGTCGATACGAAATAGCCTCGGCTTTCGGATGACCAGGATGAAGAGTGATTGAATACCAAGAACAGACGAACAATTTGCACTCTGATGGGATATAATTAACAGCGCCTGTCAGCATCGGCGAAGAAACAATCTCTAAAGACGTCGACCTAGATACCAAAATAAATGGTAACGCAAGGATAACCATGGCCTGAACACCACACATCCGTCGGGGATTATTATTCTTTCTTCTTTTTTTTTTTTTTTTTTTTTTTTTTTTTTTGAACCCCGAAAATTTTCCTTCTTCTTGGTCTGAAAACCACTTCGGTCTGAATACCGGAAACTTGGCCTGAACGCCACTTCGGTCTGAATACCGCCTCGGTCTGAACACCGGAAAATTGGCCTGAATGCCATAAGTACATCGACCTGATCGTCGGAAACTTCTTCGGTCTGAATACCGGAAACTTGGCCTGAACGCCACTTCGGTCTGAATACCGGAAAATTGGCCTGAATGCCATAAGTACATCGACCTGATCGTCGGAAACTTCTTCGATCTGAATACCGGAAACTTGGCCTGAACGCCACTTCAGTCTGAATACCGCCTCGGTCTGAACACCGGAAAATTGGCCTGAATGCCATAAGTACATCGACCTGATCGTCGGAAACTTCTTCGGTCTGAATACCGGAAACTTGGCCTGAACGCCACTTCGGTCTGAATACCGCCTCGGTCTGAACACCGGAAAATTGGCCTGAATGCCATAAGTACATCGACCTGATCGTCGGAAACTTCTTCGGTCTGAATACCGGAAAATTGGCCTGAATGCCATAAGTACATCGACCTGATCGTCGGAAACTTCTTCGGTCTGAATACCGGAAACTTGGCCTGAACGCCACTTCGGTCTGAATACCGCCTCGGTCTGAACACCGGAAAATTGGCCTGAATGCCATAAGTACATCGACCTGATCGTCGGAAACTTCTTCGGTCTGAATACCGGAAAATTGGCCTGAATGCCATAAGTACATCGACCTGATCGTCGGAAACTTCTTCGGTCTGAATACCGGAAACTTGGCCTGAACGCCACTTCGGTCTGAATACCGCCTCGGTCTGAACACCGGAAAATTGGCCTGAACGCCACTTCGGTCTGAATACCGCCTCGGTCTGAACACCGGAAAATTGGTCTATCATTCTCATCTTCGCTCGACAGAAACTTTGATGCAACATCACCTCTCAAACGGTAACCACAGCTTGAGACTAGCAGATGCTTTTAATGATGCATGATTGATTTTTCTGCGTAATGCTCCATAATTATGGAAATGTTACGCGATCATTTATTTTTCTACGCAATATGCCATGTTATTTTTTCATGATGAATGCATAAAAAGAAATATCCCCCTCAAGGGACTCTTCTGGGGAATACGAGACACTCCACTGAGGATATCGTCATCGCTCGGACTTCCACCATGCTGGGGAATCACTGCTGCTGGGAAAAGGCAACCCTTGCTGGGGAAGAACCTCCTTTGCACCCAATCCACTCGAGAAACCGCTGGGGATAAACACCACCAACACTCTGTGGGGATACTCCAATCTTGACTTACTGGGGATATCAATCCTGACTCCGCTCCAGGAAAACCCTCACAGATACCTGCTGACTTCACTGGGGAAATGCTCACAAATACTCCGCTGGGGAATAACAACCTCCAGACTCAACTGGGGAAGCATCATTCTATCACCTGCTGGAGATAACCGTCTTGACCCTGCTAGGGAATGCATACTACTCCGCTGGGGACAACCCACGCAATCCATAGGTAGAATCAGCTCAGCTGGGGACGCTGATATCTGTCCACTACGGGCACTTGTCCAATCCACTGGTAGGATGAACACTGCTGGAGATATATTTCCTTGAAACCCGCTCCACTCGGGGAATAACAACCTTCAGACCTGGCTGCTGAGGAAACATCGTTGTAAACCTGCCGGAGATACCCATCCTAACTCGGCTGGGGAAGTCACAGACCTTAGATCTGCTGGGGAGTTAGCCCAATAACTCCGCTTGGGGACCTAGCTGGGAAATGAGAAAAGTTGGCACAGAACACCCGTCGACTCGTCGAACCACGGTATCCACCTCCAATTCTCGTATCAGCTTTCCACTTTTGAGAACTCCCAGACTCGTCTGGACCTTTTCTGCTTCATCATCTTGTATTCCAAATCGTTCCGCGCTCGACGAGAAACGTACTCCTGGGATTGTACATAAATTTCAATCTTCCGACTTTGAAGAGTCTTCTTGATTGATTCCAAAGGTCGTCGGACGTCCCTCGTCGTCTCTCCCTACCGTTCTCCAACTCGCTTATCCCTGATCGGACTCTGCGGGGAATTTTACAGACTTTCCAATCTTCCGATTTTGAAAAGTCTTCTTGATTATCATCAAGGATCATCGTACGTCTCAACGTCACTTCGTCATTTTTCATCCATTCGTTCCTGAGCGAACTCTCTGGGGATCTGTTACAAAGTTTCCACCTCACAACCTGCAAGTGAATGAAGAATATCCAACAATTCCTGCAAAACAGATCGTTAGATAAAACCGTGCCCCAGGCGTGTCAAGATTTCAACACTTGGGTCACTCAACCTTCCGAATAAGATTTCAAGCTTTCAATCTTATAAACATGCATTGGAAGGAACCTGTATGTCTTAAAATGCAAGATTCTTTATCAAAAATACTCTGGATGTTTTTGCAATCAAAGTGGTAATGAAAGACAAAAACAAAATTATTTGACTGAATTTGCATTTTATTGATTTGAAAAGTGTGGCTCAAATGAGCAATACAAAGGAAGCAATTCCTGAAAAGAGGTAATTGCGCACAAAAGGAAAAATCTATCCTAATGGCAATGTGAAACTCGTGATCTCATCGAGTTCCAACTCGGTTACACCCCATATGTCCTCAGACTCTCCGTTCTTTCTGCCTTCTGAACAAGACGCTTCTGATCGATCCCTGTCGGGTATTATCCATGATGCTTTAACCAAAGCGCAAACGATCATGCGGGACGCAGTTGTTCGTTTCAATCCCTCTTTTGCCTGGACCGCCCTTTCGGGTTTTCAGTCCACCGGGATACCCTTTTTTGCCCAAGTCGCCTTTTCAGGTTTTTGACTTGCCGGGTGTACATTTTTCATTTTTATCCCTAATTTTTGCCCGAACCTTTTCTTTCTGTTTTTGGTTCGCCGGGATGCCCATTTTTGCCTATACTATTTTGTTCTTTTCGTCCAGCGGGTCTCTTTACACGAAGTATTTTTTAACTGCGTCCGCATTCACAGGGGATGGAAAATCCTCGCCATCCATGGTCGTTAGCAACAAGGCTCCACCAGAGAAAACCTTCTTGACCACGAACGGACCTTCATAATTCGGTGTCCATTTGCCCCTACGATCGTTTTGAGGAGGAAGGATCCTTTTCAGCACCATATCACCTACGTGATATACCCGAGGTCGCACCTTTTTGTCAAAAGCACGCTTCATCCTTTGCTGGTATAATTGCCCATGACAGATGGCTACTAGCCTCCTTTCTTCGATCAGGCTCAATTCTTCGTACCGGGTCCTTACCCATTCAGCCTCTTACAATTTCACGTCCATCAGGACTCTCAAAGAGGGAATCTGAACCTCAACAGGTAATACAGCCTCCTCCATCCCATATACCAATGAGAAAGGAATTGCCCCAGTAGACGCACTCCTCGAGGTTCAGTACCTGGGCTACAAGCTTCGTACTCCGCCACCACTGTGGGTACACTCAAACGTTAGCCGGGCAATAAAAGCTTATTCACCTTAACCTCCCCATCAGACATCAGAATCCGTTCGGATTCAGGGTCAGGCCCCTCCTCCGGGATCGGTTACTCTCAATCTTTCGATTGGAGCACCTCGAGATGTCCTCATCAGGGAACTCAAACTTCTTTGGTTGATAATCCTCCATGGGTTGCAGAGAGATGTAATCGGACAATACACCCCTTGATTGCTTTCTGAGCGGATCACAAATCAGTCAACATTCTTTCGCCTTTTCACAACCTGTCCGGTCGATGCTGGATTCTCAAACCCATACTCGATCGGACCCATCTCGGAAATCCACAAAGTGGTATGAACCAGCATAAACTGTCTCAGTCGGCGAGCAGCCTATGCCAAAGTACATCAAGTTCTCTCGAACAGTGAATGTATTGTTTCACAGTCGGTAAACTTTTTGCTAAGGTAAATTGCATGCTCTTTTCGACAAGACGCGTCATGCTGACCCAATACACCTCGTAGACCCCTCGAAGGCCGTTAAGTACAGATTAACAATTGTTCATTTCACAGGAGGTATCAGAATCGGAGGTTCCTGCAACTTATTCTTTTATTTTTCACTGCCCCTTGGCAATCATTATTTCACCTGACCGTTTGATCTTTTTTTTTTTTCAACATCTTGAATATAGGTTCGCACGTGGCTATTAGATGAGATGTGAACTATGACAGGTAGTTCAATCTATCTATGAAACCACGAACCTCTCTTTTTCTTTCTCGGTTCAGGCGTTTTTCTTCAGCAGGATCAACCTCGATTCCTCTCTTATTTACAATAAACCCCCAGCAGCTTACCGGCCCGCACTCTGATAGTGCACTTATCTGAATTCAACCTCAGTCTGAATTATCTCCACCGGTCAAACGACTTGCCCCGGTCTGCCAGATGCCCCTTTCCTGTTTGGGACTTTGCTATCATGTCATCAACATAGCATTCAATTTCATGATGAATCCTATCATGAAACAAAGTCACCATGGCTCTCTGATAAGTAGCACTGGCGTTCTGCTTCTCCAGAGGACTGTCTTCTCTCCATGGTAGCTTGTGCACAACGACACCGGTATCCGACCCTGGCATATCCTGACATGACCAGGTGAAGGTATCCACATGCTCTTTCAACAAGGCTACCATTCTGCTCTCGATTCGCCTCTGAAGCGGCCTCAACTTTCCCTTCCTTCCTGACCTCGGCGGTGCTTGGAATAACAACCTCAACCCGCTCCTCGTGCGGCTGAATCACCTTCTCCTCTTGTTTCAACAACCTGCCTAATCCCAGCAGATCACAATCTTCTTCGTCTTCTTCTTCGGCATGATTGCTCGGTTTGTCGAAGTCATATGAGGTGTAACCGAATCGTTATCAACGAGATCCGGAGAATATTTTTGAATTCGGAACGAGACGAATCAAAAAAGAAAAATGAAAATAAACATTGCCATTTTTATTTGTTTTTAAACTGCAAAAATAAATGAAAAACAGGGAATACCGCTTTTTGACTGAAAAACATCCATTTATTAATGATGCAGAAAATGCAAATTTATGAACATGAGGTGGCCCTTACAATGAACCATTATGTGTCGGGCAACACATATGGCTTCCATGCATATAAACTGAAAACAAGAAATATTACTCTTCCGGATGAGTGACAGTGCTGATCTTTTTAAGCCTTCCAGTTCCCTGCCACGCACGATTTTATCCAGGACTCAAGTTCACAGTCACTGTCAGTCTCTTCCCCCACCGTATAGGCGTGATCTGAATCTTCAGCAATTGCATTCACCATCACCTGACCATGCGCCGGCATGGGATTAGCATTAACATCTGACAATAGTGAAAAATGGAGGGCCTTGGACTCCACCAGGTCTTGGACAGTATGCTTAAAGGCTCTACAACCCTCAATGTTATGCCCAGGCGCACCAGAATGAAATTCACACCTGGCGTTCTCATTATAGTTAGGTGGCCTCTGATCTGATCTCACTGGAGCTAACATCCTTGGCTGAACCATCCCAAGATCCATCAACTTTTTAAACAGAGCAGCATATGGCATGGGTGGCTTGTCAAAATGACGATCAACCCCTTTTCCTTTCACTTGGCTCCCAGCTCCCTGTATCTTCTGTGGGGTTGGCTGAGGTTGCTGTCGGATTAACTGATTACCAGCAGGGATGGTTACTGCAGCAGTGTGCTGGTAGTACCGACCCCTACCGCGTCCTCTCTGGGCATGCACAGACACAGCATCGCGCCATCCTCCTTCTTAGGCTGACCATCACCAAATGATTTCTGCGGTCCAGACGACGAAACGTTTCCTTGCATGTTCCCCATATTCAGCCAATCTTCAATCCTCCCCACCTTTTCGGCAATTACTTTCTGCCCCAAGGCGAACTCTCGCATGACATCAATCAGCTCTCCCATCTTCTCTTTCAGCTCGAGAACGTCAGCGTTGGACGGATTCATCATTCCTGTGTCAATCAAACAGGTTAGAAACTGACACCTGCAAAACAGAAAACAAGTTATTATGCATGAATGCAGTGTCTATCCACATGAGGAACACTTTGTCTCTCGATCCTGGCTTCATGGAGACATATAATAACCCGGCAGCAATATTTTGATTTGCAGCGTTTGATTTCATCGTGCAGATCGGAGATAGGTGATCTAGCATGATACCCCCAACCATGTGTGTGCTTGTGCGAGTACATACGGTAAAGCAAATAAAGCGTGAAGATCAATCACTGAATGAAAAATAACCATCACATAGCCAATAGTGCACAAACAGTGCCATAGTCATACATCCAATCAGATAAAATCAAATACAATCCTCCAGAATAGGAAAGAAATACAGACAAGTGAATTCCGTCAACAAGCCTGACGGTAGTCCACAACAAATAACAAAGCTAGCCTGACGAAGGTCCCACGGAAGGCCCTGTATCATCAACCATCTTTGCGAACTCTGCGGCGAACCTGAGTTCGGTGTTCTCCTGCTGCAATCTCCCCACTTCCTTCTGATGAATCTTCATCTGCCTGAAGTAGTGATCTCTCTCAGCCATGTAGTGATCTTTCTCAGCCCTGATCTTTGCTTTCTCCGCTTTCCACTCTGCAGCCAGAACTCGGGCCCTAGCATCCCTCTGATCTCGGACAAGGATCTGTCTCCTCTTCTCATCCTCAATGACCTGTGACGCTCTGAACAGCTTCTCCTTGGTGATGTCGTGCTCCCTGTTGGATGATGCTAAAGCTTGGCTGATCTTCCCATAGTAGGCCGTATCCATCTCAAAGCGTTTGGCTTCCAAGGCGTGTCGCTTGTCTTGATCTTCCATCTTCACTTTGATCTCTTGATTAGCTGCCTGAAACCGAGCAACAGTCATCTCCAACTCCGCCTTCTCCATAAGTAACTGATCTCTGGCCCTCTTCATCTCGAGGAATTCTTCCATGCTGACAGAAGAACTTGGTCCCTCGATCCTAGGACACACAGAGTCACCTCCAGGAAATGGTAGATATGTGAGCTCAATCCTCTTCCGCAACCAATCTTCAAAAAGAGGAAAATACCGACAGTTGACCTTACCATAAGGAACCTTGCCCTTTTTCTGGATGTTGCGCCATGCCCCAGACATCTGCACCAGCTTGGCCTGATCGCCCTCAGCTGAGAAGTAAAAGGACTCCTGAATCTCCCGCTCAAGAGGAGGAACTTCCATGGCGAACCCCATCTGCCTCCTGAGAAGCGTCGGGTTGTAGTTGATGCAACCCTGAACTCCTATGAGAGGCACATTGGGGAATCTCCCACAGCTATATATGAAATCCTGTCCAGCCAAGCCATTATGAATCCAAGCAATGTCATCAGCCCGCAGACCCATCAATCTGAAGGACCACTTGACACTGGGATCAATCTGAACAAAGGCACCTCGGGAAGGCAAATATCCTATAAACCATTTGAAGAGCAACTGAGAGCAGCACCTGATCAGACCACCACGTCTCTTCTCATTCCTGTTATGCACTGAGTAGTAAACATCTCCAATCAGTGTAGGAACAGGGTTTCTCTGCATGAACAGTCTGATAGCATTATGGTCCACAAAATTCTTCTGATTAGGAAATAAGATAATCCCATAAATGCTCACAGCAATCAATGCGCACACCGTCTTCCAGTTACCCATAGCATAGTCTTCCATCAAACCTTCCTTGAAAATTTCCGGATAACTTTCCCTTCTCCTTCAAACCTTCCTTGACCATTTCCGGACTCAAATAAAGAGCACAGGAAATCCCAAGGACATCTGGCTCTCTCTCAATAGCACAGAAAGGAATCTGATCTCGGATCTGCATACCCAGAATGCTAGCATAGTCTTCCATCAGAGGTCCCAACAGATAATCCGGGAATACAAAACATCTCAGACCCGGGTCATAGAACTGGAGAAGAGTATGAATGGCACTTCTGTCGCTGTCAGTGAGTCTGAAAACCATCTTCAGGATACTACCGTATGCCTCTCTGAACATCCCCACATGGTCGGGTGTAATCAATGCTATCATCTCCTTCAACTCATCAATCTCTGGGTTGAAGAAACTGTAGGCAACGTTGTCTTTCAAACCGGTCCTCATATCTGAACAGAAAGTCTCTCAACCAGGATCTCGATCAAAAGTGTCCCTGCATATGGGTAAACATGTGTTAGATGCAATTAATGCAAAATGCAATGATGCTGATGAATGAATGCAATGCGTTGCCATCCTCCAAGCCATCTGATCATCTGTTGCACTGAATATGGTCTCTGAACTGATCATAACCATCTGAGGAAGAATATAACCATAAATCCGACCCACGGGTTCCGAAATAAACGGAAGACGGATACATCATCATCATCATCATCAGTCTCTGAGCAGACACTCACCATTATCTGAATCGGCCCAGGGAATCCTGAAATAAACGGATCCCCACTGATAAATATCTCGGCCCGGGGAATCCTGAAATAAACGGATCCCCACTGATAAATGTCCACGGACAGCACTCCGGCGTCTCGGCAATAAATGACCATAAATCCGACTTATAAATAGGACCCACGGAACAAAAGTCACCATCTGAGTCACCATCTGAACATGCATCTGAAAGAATCACCCTCCCCTCACAGGTAAATTCTAAACAGGTTATCCTAAGGCGGATAATAGTCTCGACAATCGGGCGGAGATACTCAATGGGTTTGCCCTTTCGGGTGTGCCATTGTAGCTCTCCTGAGATCGTCTAAACCAAAGATCCGGGAAATGATCGGTCACCAGAGTCAATAGTTCAGATGAAGTAACTCAACCAAAGTGAAATATTCCACAATGGAAAGCACTATCGACTGAACCTCGTCCGGCTTGTGGTATGTCACGTTACAACATCATGCTGATTTAGCAAATGAGGAACGTGAGACCCACACTAATCCTAGGTGTGTACTCGGGCCTGGTTTTTAGCCCCACTCAGAACACCCACCCCACACAGAGGAACCACCTGCATAGAGGACGGCAACAACATGATAGTATGATGCATGCAGACATTAATGCAAATATATACAATGGTTAGAATAATAAATGCAATAAATAACACAAAACAAGCAACCTAAACTAATCCTAAAACGCTAGGAAGGACTCGCTTAGGGACGATGGACCAGCATAGGTCTACACCGTTGTGTCCCCAGCAGAGTCGCCAGCTGTCGCATCCGCGAAAAAAACAACCGGCGAAGCTCAAATAAAAACACAACACAGAGCCGCCACTGCGCGTTATTTATCCCAAGATAGGGAAAGGAAACGCTCAGAGAAACCTGGAAAGGAAATGGTCTTGCGACCAAAGAGACAGGGTAAGGGAGTCGGTTACGCAAGGGGAAGGTATTAGCACCCCTCACGTCCGTCGTACTCGACGGGATCCACGTTCTAAGAAAAGAAAAGGTTGCTAAACATCACACACACACACAGGGAACGCAGGTGGGGGTTAAGAGGAACGAGCTCGATAAGGTATCGCACCTTATGCCTACATATCTTGTCTGGAACAAGAATCAGAGCCACTGTAGTTCGGCTTACGCACGCCAAACAACACAAAACATACAAACAAGCAAGGGTGGCAAACATGGAGCCCGACAACCACTGGATGGAATTACGTCGGCATCCGAACCAAAACACACTCAAAACGGCAAACGTGGAGCCCGACAGCCAATCAATGGACTTACGTCGGCATCCAAGCCAAAACACACAATCAGATAACAATTAAACACACGCAAAAAAGAAAAAGGTTGCCCGGAGTGGTCTCGCACGACCACCTGCCTACATACCTCGTCTGGAACAAGGATCAGGGCGATGTAGTTCCCCTGAAAGGGACTGAATCGCTAGCCAGAAACCGGGGAAAGACACACTACTAGGGAGCTGGACTCGAGCCTAGTGTTGTCATGCATCGTTTACCCTAAGTTCAGTTTTCTATCCTACTTGCATAAGCAAACTACTCCTATCCAGGAAAGAAGCAAGCACACAAGCATACAGAATAATCCAAGCATACATCAAATGAGAACAAGCATCTCAAACAGATATCCACACAGCACGCACTATAACCAAACAAGTGGCTCACACAATAGGTTTGACTGCCGAAGCGAGTCGTCTGTACGGGCTGGGTTTGCTCTTAACCTTGCCATTACGAGGCTAAGGTGAAGCAGATGAGAGGTGAAGTGAGGATCAGACCTCACAGCTCTTATCCCTGACCAGGGAGAGCTTCTGACAAATGAGCATGGGTCCAGAATGGGGGAACCCTTCTATACTCAGAGACACTGACACAATGTGCACTGCACGGATCTTGGGCTTGTGATCTCAATGCTACAACCATGTAATGGGAGCAAGGAGAAGACTCACAGAATAGTGGGGGATAGATTGCTTATCCCTACCTTCCACCAATTGCCTTGATTAAGGACTTTACCTGCTTAGGCACAAAATTAAACAATCACAATCATCGCCTCTTAAGGAGGACTTCAGACATTTATTTGCCCGGCCTGGTAACAGCCGGGTCTCCAGACTACATGAAGTTAGGAAGTTATACCTCAATGCAAGTTGCTTAAGCAAAGCAAAGCAAAAGTTCACAAGGAACTGAGCAACTAAAAGTACCTGGAAACAGTCAAACACAGTTAGTACTCAGACAGACAAACTAAACAGCAAGTATCAACCAATTAATCTATACAGATCAATGCACAACAAAGCAAGCTCAAAGCTCAATCCCAAACTTCACAACCTACAAAACAATGTTATGTTAGTGTACAAACATCAAACAACATCAATTGCATTTAACTTGGATCATTCTCCATGTGCATTATGCTTTTGATCCTGAAAAATCAAGCAAATATTAGCAACAAGACCACTAGGCTAAGCCTAGGGTCCAAAGGAAAGAAAATTCCTAAACAGCAAAGTATTCACCAACCAAAGTCAAATTAATATCAAACAAGAGTCAACACAATTAGTCCCATGTCCATATCATTCATCATGTTCATTTTATGCACAAAACAATCCAAACTAGTTCAAATGAAGCACCAAACATGCAAACAGAACTATTTCATTCAAATCCACATCAAAACAAATCCAAAAATTCTCAAATAATTTACACCTAAACAGGGGATATTTAAGGTCTACCATGTCAAATTTGAGCTCAATTGGGCAAATGGAACCATGTCAATGAAAATCAACAAAAACAGACACAATTACATGCTCCAAATCACAACATCAATACATGCTTCCACTTCAAAAATTCATAACTCAATGAAAACAATAAAGAAATGGATGAGACCAAAACAGGGATGTCACATTATGTGTCTATTACAAGCATATCAAATTTCATGATTATCCAATACCATATGAGCATTTCACATCAAAATTACAAACATGTACCACATGGACTTGCATATTTGACCAACAGAAATGAAAAATCACAATCAATTTGAAAATGCAATGTAAAATTCCACAAAAATTCATACAAGATCTCAACATGTTAATGATTCGCCATGCAAAATTTCATATTATTCTACCAAGCCTAGGTCACTCAATTAAATCCAGCAAGTTGACACAATGAGGTGTGACACAAATTGTCACACCTAAGTTCCAAAATTCATATCTCAATGGCCAGGTATCAAAAATTCATGAAATTTACATATAAATGAACATCAGCCAGTCAACAATCATCACAAAAATTGTCAAGAATTTATTTTACATTATGTGCATTTTATGAACAAAATGGTAGAATGTATCAAATTTGAACACATGTGAAACAAACCTAAGTCAATCCAAAAATATACCATGCACAACTTTGACCAATAGGTCAAACAAATTCTACACTCAACAACAAAGTCAACACAAAAATTTCCACATTTTTCTGAATTTCCTGTGATTTTTGGTGAATTTTTAAGGTGTTAATGAATTTTTATGAATTAACTAAATTAATTGAAATTCACAATGGCACAATTGTAAATAAGTTAAGGCGGGGGCGGTAAACGTCCAATTCAAAAATTTAAACAGAATTTCGGATCAAACTCAACTATCTTCATCGTTTTCATCTCAACTTTTCCCAGAATTTCCAGAATTCGATGATCCATCAACTAACACGAAAATGCACAAGCGTATAACCGTTCGAACCGTCTCACCAAGCACAATCCAAATATCACCTTAATTTTGCCTAAAAGTTCCTAAAACTCATGAATCGAGCAACCTAGGGTTTGGACATGAAACTTAAATTCAAGATTTCTTAAGCTATGGTTCATCATTCACAAAACTACCTATGTCACGATGATCTACAATCAATAAACTACCAAACGCATACAGCAATTTGAAAAACCGTAACATTCGAAAAACTCATGTACCTGGAATGGCAGTGTCGAATCAGCTGTTCTTGAAGCTCAATTTCCACAAACAGATGAACAAGGACGATAAGGAAGATGTTTGATGCGCTTGCTTCAAGTCCAGGTTGCTTCTAGTGCTTGAATTCAAGTTCCACCATTGATGATGCACTTTTGGACAGCTGCGAATTACCACTCCTTGCCTTCCAAACTTCTCAAACAGATTGAGATGATGATGAGAGGAGTTCAAATCAAAAAGAAACTCGAAGATTGATCAATAATTGAGGAAGATTGATGAATTTGAAGGTTTTGGTGTTCTTGAGATTTTGAGAGAATGTGATGAACTTTCAGATCTAGATTTGGGATTTGTGTTATTCTGTTATGATTAGAATGAGATTATGTTTATATACCAATGCTTAATCATCACTTAATCATGTTAATTAACCAAATGGAGTTGATTAGTAACAATGCTAATTTTTCAAGTGAGGGCAAAAAAGAAATTTCACATGCCAGCTCATTGCCACCTATTTGACAGCTCACACACTCTCTAAATACCATGTGTGATCCATTGAAACTTGTCTCACTCTCATTGGTTGTGTAATTTGCAAAATCACATGTGAATGCCACTTTGTCCATTTTTGCCATTTCATTTTTCAAGCCAAATCTCAAATTACAAGCCTTTTCCATGAAATGATGATTCCAACAAATTTCAAATACCATTTGTGAGGTGTTGCAAAAATCCCCACTCAAAAATTCCAATTATTTCACAAGTTGGACAATTTTGCCCCTGGTTCATTTAACTGTCCATTTGAAATTTGACTTTTTGCATTGACCACTTTTGGAAAAATCCAATTATGCACCATTAAAGTACATGTCAAATGGAGTTTGTGCATATAAAGAACTTGCAATTTGGACCAACCATGTGGAAATTATGGCCTCCTGATTATGGGTCATTTTTGAGGTTCACTGAGCCATAACTTGACAACCATACATGGGATTTTCAAGTTCTTGGACTTTTTGGAAAGGTGAGAACAAGATCTACAACTTTCATGTTGAAAAAATTTTCATTTGAAGCTTCCTTGGACACGTGGCTTTGAGGTCAAAAACTTTCCATTTTTGGAAACTTCAATTACAAGTCACTTTCTATTTTTGGCAGTTCTTGTCCTGACTTGATTTTCTTCATTTTTAAGCTTTGAGATGTCATATAACACTTGTTCCAACATGAATGAAGTGTATCCAACTCATTTCCACCTCCAAATCCATCAGATCATGTACAGTTGACCACAGTTGACTTTTTCATCTGATAGATGAATCTGGCAATGCATAGATCAATCTGAGCTTCAATCTTCAACTGAAATGGCTCAAGGGTGAAGCCCTATCCTCAATAAGCACAAAATAATCATATAATGAACCCCATATCCATCATAAACCTCATCTCCTGATTATGCCCTGATTGGCCCAATGCAACTGATTAGGGTTGACCAGTGGTCAAAACCCTAATCTCAAGGAATCTGCTTCAATCACTTGATGAAAACAAACCATGATGATGATGATGTATCATTGTAATCAAGATGAAGACCAATATCCATTGAGAATCACAAAACCCTAATTCACAGCCCAATCCTCAGATGGCCAATGATCAGTCAATAAACCCTAGGCTTGCACTTAGACTTCCTCATCTTCTAATCAAGACTTGGGAAGATAGATCGCACAATGTAACCACATGATATGCAATATGCAATGCCTAATGACCTAAAATGATATGCAAAATGATAATGCTAGTCCCAAGAGAGGAGGGCAAATTTTGAGGTGTTACACTCATCCAAGCTTATCCATTCCACGATCTTCTTCAAAATAGTCCATGTAACAGGTGAATCCCACAAGTCACAGGTTCAAAATAACAGCTTCACAATGATCATATTGCAGATGAATCTTAGGGAGATCTTCAAAGATGTATCAGATGAATTTCAAATTGCAAGCACTTGGTTCTTTAACAAATTGGCATTGGCCAAGTCCTTTAGCTTAGGGAAGTTTCCTAGATTCTAAGTCCATTTGTCCAAGATCAAGCCAACAGTCCACTCAAAAGTTTTCTAGTGTTTTTATGATTATTATGTACATTAATGGTCAAAGTCCACACAAACAAACAAAGTAACACAAACAAAATATATCACACAATATGGTCCAAATGGACAAAGTGGAAATTACATTAACATAAACAATTAGAATGATATGTACAATGGCAAATGAAATAAAGTGCTAAAAGTAAATTGCATTAAAGTAAAAGCTTGAAATTAAAAGTCAATAGTTAGTAGGTTAGAGGTTAGTTTTGTTTTGCTTTTGCTTTTCAAGACATTCTTTGGAGAACACTCAACCCAGTTATCACAAGCATGGATCATTGAACCAAAACATCTTCCAAAGGAAGGAAAGAATGCCAAGTTTCCATACAATACCATGAAAGAGGGGAGACTTACAATCTCACTAACTAGAATGCTTATGCCTTTAATGTCACAAATTTAGCGTTATGTTAAGCAATCGTAATTGGACTTATGTATAAGTCACAACTATTTGAGGTCGGGAAATAGAATTTTGGTGTTAATGCATGTTAGAGACATAGTATAATGGACTATGCTCATGAAACATACCACACACAAAAAGAATATGCAAAAGGTATGACCTAATCTCATCCATACTCATGTCAATTTTTCAATCAACTAGCATTAGGACTTTGAGATGTCATAGGCCAAATGAAATGAATGAATTAAGAAGAGGAATGAGATGAAGTGGGAAGGGGATGAATGATATCACAAATTGGTCAAAGGAGGACTTTTATTAAGTTAATATCATTCATTCATTTTGGGAGATGGAATGTACATTCCATCAATCCCCTAAATCCAATGATATTAACTTGACAAAGTCAAATCAACCTTGACCAAGGCCCAACAACAAACAAGCAAACTCAATTAAGTCAACACAAATGGTCGACAAAATTTAATTGGCATTTATTCAATTAAAATAATAAAATAGTGCATTTAAATCAAATATGTTTTGTCCAATTCCTAAAATCTCATCAAAACACCAAAGAAATGGCCATGAGATTTATCATAGATCAAACAAGGTCAAAGGACCTTGGAGAAAAAAATTCATAATTTTTGGACATTTAAAAATATTTTTAAACAATTAAAAACAAATTCAAAATCAATTAATTCATGAAAAATATTAATAATGATCCCAAAAATAATTTTAATTCAGAATATGAAAGAGAAAAATATTTGAAATTTTTTGGTGAAAGTCCCATATTTTTTGGATCAATATTAAATTTAATATGAATTATTGAAGAAAATGCAATAAAAATGAAAATTCAGAAAATCTAAATAACGTGGACCATCAGATCTCCCTCATTAATTGAGGTGGCATATCTGATGGTCCCTAGCGCGCATTCCACAATAGACCTTAGTCAGCGCGTGGCAAATGTGGTAATCAACACCAACGCTCAGGATTAGAACGTGAGAGAAGGATCATGTGGTTCAGATGCTAGCCAAGTCATCGTCGGAGCCAGAGCTCCGGTCATCTTCTCCGGTGGACCTCACCGGACTGGTCCACCATGAACCATCACCATAATTAAAAACAAGGACATGATCTTGAAGAAAAAATGGCACTGAGCTCGAATCTGACTTCCAATCACTCCAATTCCAGATATATTAAGAGATATATGGAATTGAAATTTGAAGTACATGAACCGAGTTGCTTCGATTTGACCTCAAAGCAACTCAATCTTCTTGCCTACATTGGGTGGACTTCAGACAACCAAAGAATCAATAAAATTGAGAAAGAATTTGAGAGAATCGAAGAGTTCAAAATTTCTGAAAAATACCTTCAATGTAGGTCTAGATTCAATGGATCTTGATCTTGCTTACGCTTGGACTCACTCTAGTTGCTTGCAGGAGAAGGATTGAATGGTTTAGAAGCTATGGATTCCTGGAGAATTGAATTCCAAAACAATGGAGATTCAAGCTCAAATTCAAAATAATTTATCAGGTTTATCCTTTGAGAATTGAGGGTTTGAAATGGGGGATCAAAGTTGGCGCGATTGTGTCTTCATTTCTGAGGAATTGAAGCTCTATTTATAGCTAAATCATGTGATATTTGCACACTCACATTCACTTTCCAATTTTGGAAAATGGTGATGCAATGGTGCATGGGCGCGCATAGGCCCATGAAATTATAGCTTGAGGTCCATAATTGAATATCAGATGCTCTGAAGTAAGCTTGGATTGCAAGGCATATGCACATTGATGTTTGAAGTTTGATCCATGCCAAATGATATCATCATGTTTAAGCCATGTGTAGCCTATGCATTTCTTGTCCAAAATGGATGAATTTGAGTTCTTTGGAAAGGTGAGATCAAGAGGAACAACTTTCATGTTCAACAATTTTTCATTTGGAGCTTGGAACTTGGAGAAATTTGAGGTGGAAGTTTGGAAATTTTTGACATATCAAAATTTTCTAAGTGTCAAGCCATATGTCTCAATATTCCACCTTGTTTAACTTTCTATGGGAGCTTCAAATGAGAAAAGTGTCTTCATCAAAGTTGTATCTCTCTCAAATACCTTAAAAATGGTCACAAATTTCATGTCATTTGGATTTTAAATGATAGAGTTATGCATTTTTGAAGTTTGGAAAATCACTTGATCAATGGTATAGGTCAAAAGTGACCTATAATGTAGCCTCATATCACATGCTCAAAAAAGTTGAATTATCTCCCACTCCAAACATCAAAGTTTAAGTAGACACATTGAATTTGATTTTGCAACTTTGAAATCTTTCATCTAAAAAAAATTGAGCAAGTTATGGCCTTGGGAAGTTGACTTTCAAATTAGGGTTTAAACAAAATGACCTTTAATGTTTCAACATAGAAAATGATTTTCCAAGCAAAACTAGATCTAGGTCTCAACATGAAAGTTGTTTGTAATGTCATTTAGAGTAATTTGTATCTTGTAATCATTTCCATATGTTGAAAATTATAGGAGATAGGGTCTAGGGAGACCCAGTTTTGATCAGATGAATCCATCTGGCCAACCACCATCAACCAACTTGCTAATTTCCAATTCTATTGACTTTCTTGGCTCATGGTAGATCATATATGCATAAGATGATGAATTTTGAAGTGTCCCTTGAGAAATTTGATCAATTGTTGAGATAGCTTGTTGGAGAAGTCACTCAAGATACCCAGTCAAACTAGGGTTTCCAAGGCAAATCACCCTCAAACTCTTGAAGAAAACTTGATCAATATAACATGTAGATATAATTGGGACTCATATATGATGTTCATAACCATTCTTGAGTCAATTCTTGGTTGTGCTCTTTGTTCATGAGGGTCTCCAACCCTAGATGTAAACTTGATGAATCAAATGAGATCATGCCCTACCTACAAAAGAGTTAGACAAATGCAAAGACATATTTTTGGTATTTTGGTTAGTGAAATGATAAAATACAAGCATGATATAATCACAAAGTACTTTGTGATCTCTCCCAAAACAAACCCAGTGAAAGAGGGGTAAGGAGAATGCCAAGGTATGGTCCTAATGCTAATACTTATGATGAAATTTGCATGAGGGATCTAGGGTCAAAATTGGGGTCTTACAGTATGTCCATCAGCAACTTATTACTTACCAGCATCCAACTTATCCTGCTCAATATGTTCCACAACTGTATATAGTCGTTATTGCACTAACTTTCAACCTACAGTCTGCTACGACTTTTCAGCATGCTCAAGACTATCAACGTACTCCGGCTCCCCTTGTATATTAATAAGCACCGACAGTTCTAGCTTATCATCAACCAAGAGCTCAGGCTCCATTTCAAAATGCTTAGACTCAGAATAAGAGACAAGAGGATAGAGCCACCTTAAATCCAATTCTGATGTCGTACACAGAGCTTTACCCTTCTTTTCTGCAGAAAGGATTAATGGTTCCTAGACCTTTGGGTCCTCCACCTAATTGTTTACCTCCATGATATAACCCAAACACACACCGTCCTTTTCATGAAAGTTCCCATGGGCATGATCTAGAAGGTTGCTATGCTTGGAAGCATAGAGTACATGAATTGATTGAGAGAAAGATTTTGTCTTTCAAGGATATGGGACCCAACATGAAGAATAATCCTCTTCCCGTGTATGTAAACCTTAAAGTAAATGCAATTGAAGAAGCATCTGACAACTATGTGATTGAGAAGGTTGATGATGTCAAGACTCCTTTGGTAACATTCCACATCTGGTTGGTGGAAGCTGGCCTAATTGGTGTTCACCATAATGATTATGAAGAGTGTGTCATTCATCCAAGAGGATGTAAGATGGTACATGATAATATTCAAGACCTGATGAACCAGGGAGTGCTTTAAGTCACTAATTTTGCAAATAATGAGTATGTGTTGGTAATTGAACCTTGTTTCAATTTACCCGAGCCAGTTGAGATCCCATATTGTCTGAAGATGAATGGCACGTTGAAGATGCCAACAAAAACATTAAGAAGATCCTGCGAAAGATGGTGAAGACCTATAAGGGTTGGCATGAAATGATACCCTTTGCATTGCATGGATATCAGACCTCAGTCCTCACTTCAACAAGAGCAACCCTTTTTTCCCAGTCTTATATGATCATTCATATATCATGCATAAAGCTAAAATTCAAATAATGCATAGCCTGAAGTGTACTTCGTACTCATTTGCATTATCCTAGGTCTTGTTGTTGATTGTTGTCCCTTGACCCCCAAGTCCAGTTGTTACTGGCACACTTCAAAGTCCAATTGTCACTGGCACTGTTTGCAAATCTAATTGTTATTGGTATATCCAAAGTCTAGTTATAACTAGTATTGCATGAAACTCAACTATTATTGGTACTCCCCGAAGTCCAGTTGTTACTGGCACTCTCCAAAGTCTAGTTGTCACTAACACTGTTTTCAATTCCAATTGTTATTGGGGTATCTAAAGTCCAGTTGTCAATGGCATTATTCTCAAACCCAATTATTATTGGTATATCCAAAGTCCAGTTTTCACTGTCATTGTTTTGAAACCCAATTGTTATTGGTACTCCCCGAAGTCCAGTTGTCACTGACATATCATTCAAAGGTTAGTTGTTACTAGTATCTATTTTCAAATCCAATTGTTATTGGTATCCTTGAATTCTAGTTGTCACTGGTATTATTTCAAATCCCAATTTTTATTGGCATCCCTTAAAGTCCATTTTTCATTGACATCATCTTCCAAATCCAATAGTCACCGGTGTGATCCAAAAGTCCAATTGTTATTGGCACTCATTGATTGTAATCCAATTATTATTGGCACAATTTAAAGTCTAGTTGTAACTGGAACCATTTGTCAAAATATGATTGTTATTGGTAGCCAAAGTCTGGTTGTTCCCAGCATGCATATGTTAAAATCCAATATTAACTGGTACCCTATTTTTGAAGTCCAATTGTCATTGGGATCTAAAGTCCAATTGTCACTAGCACCATTTTCCAAGGCTGGTTATTACCATCTTTATTCTCAAAGTCCAATTTTTATTCGCACCTTTTAAAGTCCAATTGTTATTGGCATTTTTCTTAAAATCAAATTGTTATTGGTACCTTTTAAAGTCCAGTTGTTACTAGCTTTATTTATAAGTCCAATTGTTATTGGCATCCTTCCTAAAGTCCAATTGTCAGTGGCACCCTATTTCAAATCCAATTGTAATTGGCACCTTAAGTCTGGTTGTCGACAACATTGTTGAAAAGTCCAATGGTTAGTGGCACCTTTAAAGTCCAGTCGTTACTGACCCCATTTTTAAAGTCCAGTTGTAACTGGCACCGATTTGTTAGAAGCTGGTTGTAACTAATGCTTACGGTCTAAGTCCAACTATTGTTGGCACCTACATAGAGTTTTATACCCTGTTCGTCCTGATGTTTCTTAGGAAGTCTTGTATGAATCGTCATTCTAAGGAGTTCCCAGAATTACGGATGCCATTCTTGTTAGAAGACTCCGATTTTTTGTCTTGATTGATTTCTTTGTAAAGAATCATCGTATCCTTTTGCTTGGATGTTTTCTTGTCAGAAAACTCCCGAGATTTATCTTGGACAATCTCTTTGTAAAGAATCTCCATGTTTCTTTTGTATGGATGCTTTTCTTGTGAGAAAGCTCCCGATTTTGTTTTGTTCATATTCCTTGTTAGGGATCACCTTTTTGTTTGATTGTACGCTTTTCTTGTTAGGAAGATACAGATCTTTGTGTAGGATGTATTTCTTGTCAGAAATCTCCGGATTTTGAATTCTCTTGTATTCTAAAGTGTCGTTTGTCAGCTTTCGCTTTGATTACTCCCCAATGTTGTTTCTCTAGCAGGATTGTTATCCCCAGTGAGTTTCTACCCTCGTTTTATTTCCTATGGGCCACCAGTACCTTGTCTCCATCATTCCCCATAGATTTGTCTTCTATCCATCAGAAAATATCCAGTTAGGGTTCATATCACATCATCATATCCCTAGCAAATCAAAATAAAAAAAGAGAGTCATGCATGCATGTATAGCATATCATATCATGTCATATGCATTCAGGATAAAAATTCGAGTCTTCTTAGTATTTAAGTATCTCCCACTATGATCATATGAAGAGTGTATTGCTTCATATTCTCAGGTTGAAGATATTTAAATATGGCCAACTGCCATACTCTGATTTTGACCCTGAACCACCGAATTGATACATACATCATAACATTCGCATCTTTGCATATCATAACATGCATTTCATACCGCATAATTCCTATAATGTTAGTCGAAATAAATTTTCGAATCTATAGGCAGACCAGTTGAATAAATTGTTAAATGTGTGTCAAAACAGCTCACAAAAAATTTTAAAATCAAGCTTGTAGACATCAGTTTTATTAATTTACTTTTCGCGTAGTGTAACCCAGTGTGCAAGATTTATTTTTGGATACTTTTTCGGTCACATTTTGATCCGTCTGAGTGTTTTAATCGAGCATTTTCTATTTCAAAATATGAGAAAAACCTATATGTTTTCGAGAAGTTTATTTTGCATTGATCATTATGGTGCAGTCATTTTAATATTTCGAGCATTTTACGCTCGATTTTTATTCATTTTTTATCTGTTTATTATCTTCTTTTAGTCCAAATAACCGGGATGATTATTTAGAATTATTCATGTCTTTGGTTTGAATTTTGTTTCTGTTATTTATTTTTAATTAATTTTTAAAAATCTGGTTTATTAATCAATTTGTTAGTTGAAAAAATCGAAAAATATCCTATCCCACCTTTCAAATGTTGACACGCGTACTCTCTCTCTTGAAATAAGACGGAATAACGGTTCTAGTGGGTGGAGTTTGCTCTCCCACTACACATGGACAATTGACAATGCTTATTTTGCTGGAAAGGAATAAAAAAGAACCATTGGAAAGGGACCACATGGCGCAGGATGAGAGGGACTGAAGTCTCAACTCATGCACAAAAGGAAAAACATAATGCAGGAGAGAGAGTTTTCCAAGAAACTCTTTTTCCCTTTTTAGTTTTACACAAATACTTCACTTTTCTTTCCTTTTCTTCACAAAACCTCACCCTGCTCCCTCAAATAAAACCCTTCACCCACCTTCACCACACAAAACACCCATATCCTTAAGTTTTTCATTATTCAATAAAAAACTCCGCGCTCCATCAACCTTCAACAAACCCCTTCAATCTTCTTCCAAACCACCAATCTCACTGCACCCCACCTCCACTACAACCTCGTGCAACCTCTGTATCCTTCCTCCATTACTCCTTTCACCTTCAACCACACAACATCATACCACTTTAACTCACTCAACTAAACTGATCCACAAAACCTTATCTTCTTCACTCACCCATACCAAACAAACACCTTAAACTCCTTCAGCCACCACTAAAAATCACCTTCACCGCAACCTTTCCACACCTGCTCCAACAACCACTCACATTAAACCTGCATAACACACACAAAACTCCCACCACAATAAAATCATTCACCTCCTTCCCCCGCTGCTCCCACAACACACATTTCCTTCACCGTACAACAACTGGTTTTCTCATTTTCCATTCTCCCTCCACGTACCTCAACTCCACATTGTGAATCTCCTTCGCAACTCAACTTTCTGTGGAATTTCTTTTATCTTTCGATAACGGTTCGATTTCATTACGATTTGCTTTATTTCATTCTTATATACATACTGTGTTTAGATTGTGCATTGAGATTCTACTTTTGGAGTTTTCAAATTTACATGTAGTTTTTAGGGTATTAAGTTTGAGCTTAATGTTTGAGTATTGCTTGGATCTTGGCCATGAATCATACTATTACTGAGTGTTGTATATATATATATATAATATATAGAGATATATATATATATAGATAGATATATAGCGAGATATTATATATTATATAGATATATATATATATTATATATAGATATATATATATATATATATATATAGATATATATAGATATATATTATATAGATATATATATATATATATTATATATATAGAGATATATATTATAATATATATATATATATATATAGATATATATATATATTAATATATAATATATATATATAATATATATATAATATAATATTATATATATATATATATTATATATATATATATATATATATAATATATATATATATATATATATATATATATATTATATATATATATTATATATATATATATATATATATATATATATATATCATTTTCCTTATATGACAAGTTGAGGGTCATGGTGGAGTGGTTGAGACTTTGGTTTCCCAACCACCATGAACCATGTTCGAGTTTGCGTGCCCCTTTCCCTTATTAGTTTCGTGTTTTTTACATTATTTTCCATCTTGCAATATTTTTCTTATATATATTATAATGGCCATTGCCTTAATAGATTGAAGGTAATGATGGAGTGGTTGAGGCTCATGCCTCCCAACCACCATGACCTAGGTGCAACCCTTGCTGGCCACACTTTCACCATTTTTGTATTCTTCTTTCCATTTTCTCTACTTTTGTTTTGATACTTTTGCCATTTTTATTAACCATTTAAATTGTCATTCTTTTTAATTTTTGTAGCATGTATTTCTTGCTATTGACACTACATTTACAATTTTATTTTTTGTATTTAGTTTTTTCATTATTTTATTTGATTATGGTCATTGTAATTATGTAAATTAATGATTAATAAAATGTGGTACTTGTAGATTTTCGTTCCATTTCCTTTGAATCTTTTCATTTCTAAACATTGGATTCTTACCCAGGGATTCGATATTTTCATGTTGTTATGCCGCCGATTTTTTATCGATGTATTAATTATATTTCACCGTGTTTTGGCCCTTTGCATACAACATCTCCTTTTTGTCAATATGCACAAACCGACTTTGAGCATATTACCTAAGTTTTTGCTCGTGTTTCTTAATTTCCATCTGCCTTGCATGTCCTTGCGTTATGTGACCTCTATTCACTTCTTCACAACACGATTTTAATTCGTGCACATTTCTTTTTTTACTTTTTTCAATTTAATTACTATGAATGTGTGTTGTATAGATGACTTATGTTTCTATCTACGATTCACATGGCTTACTCTTGGGCCTTCTTATAATTAGACCATTTCCTCGTGCACTTACACTTATTCACTTGTGCTTGTTAATTGCGTTTAATTTAATCGTTTCATCATCTCATATCCCCATTCGACAAAATGTATCTCATTCCCATGACCTGTAATAATTTTATCGTTTTATTCTTTGTTTTCTTGTTTTGTTTAGCTAGACCTAACACAAGAATAAAACCAACAATTTTTCAAAAAGAACGAAAATAAAAAACTCAATCCAATGTCGAGTATTTTCTCAATAACAATTCAATCATTTCCAATCTACCATTTCAATCCATTTCTATCTTTTAAACCATTTAATTCAAACTCTTTCACAATAAAACTCAAAAACACTTATTGCTTATCAAACACTTTTCAATAAAGATGGAAATGGAACATGGTGGTTATCAGGAACTCCTGAGACTAGGATTTGAGATGGATATCTCGCTCATCCTAGCTCTCTCCATCATTCAAAACTGTCAATATGGTTTCTTCAAACCTTTTCTCAATCAAATCTCAAAACATTTAAGAGATATCAAAACTTTTTGGTGGATACCACGAGTTCATGAGACTAGGATTCGAGATGGGTATCTCTCCCATTCAAGTTCTCGCCATTACTCAAAACACATCAAACCAATCAAACTCTTTTCTCGCCACCGTATGATTGATCCTTCAAACCCTTTTCTTAAATGAAAGGTATTTTGTTTCAAGACAACGCAAAAATAATGTTTCGTCCACTTGAACGTGTGAGTAAGCTTGTGATGTTGCCCACGAATTTTGATTTGTAAATCCATTCGGCCGTGATGTGAACATTCTCTTCTCCACATGTTTTGGGTAGCCAACAATGTTTTCATCGATTAACACATAATAGATTTCTCTAAAATTGACCAACAAAGAAACATTTTCTACCCAGAACTTTGTAAGCCTCGAGTTCTCTATTGCACCCGGAGATACGTAGGAGCAAGGTTTATAAATCTTGTCAGGCCCACTAATAAAAAAGTTAGGTTTAGTTCCTTTCTTGACACATTAATAAAAAATCCAAAAAAAAATTCCCTTTTCTTTTGTTTCTATTCTTCTTTCCCTCTTAATAACATGAGAAGCCTAACATCTCTAAGCTAACATTAACACGCACAACTTACCTAATGGTTCCCGTTGAGTACAACGAACGTGAGGGGTGCTAATACCTTTCCCTTGCATAATCGACTCCCGAACCCTGATTTATTTACGACTACCACAATCATTGTCGTTCTTCATTAGGTTTTATCAATATTTCGTCTTTCATTTTTCGGAATACATAAAGTTTAGTGGCGACTCTATTCATTCCATCCCGCGAGCGTGCGATTATGCTTTGATAAGTCGTGTTATCATTTCCTGAGGTGCAACAACCTCATACCATATAAAGCTAAAAATGGTTCGATTCCAATACTAGAATGGTAGTTTTTATGGTATGTAAATTTGATCAAATATAAATGTCCCAAGCACCTTTTTACTTTAAGACACAAGCCCTCAATAAGTCCTCAAGGGGGTGGATAGTCCTCTTAGTATGACTATTTGTATGTGGATGATAGGTAGAACTCAACCTTACTCTTAGTACCCAAAGCCTCATGCGAACTCTCCCAAACCCTAAACGTGAATCTTGGGTCTCTGTCAGAAACAATACTCGACGAAATACCATGCAACTTCATAATCACACTAGTATAGATCTCATCCAGCTTCTACAATGAAAAACTAATCTTAACCAGGATGAAATGCGTCGATTTAGTCATTATATACACAAACACCCAAATGGCATCACTTCCTCTAGGAGTATTCGGCAACCCAATCACAAAATCCATCGAGATACTGTCCCATTTCCATTCAGGAATATCCAACGGTTGCATTAGTCCAAACAAATTTTGATGCTCAATCTTCGACTTCTAGAAAGTCAAACATGCATAAAGAAACTGTGCAATATCTCTCTTCATCCTTGGCCACAAAAACATCTTCTTGAGATCTTGGTAGATTTTAGTAGCCCCAAGATGAATACTCTAATTGCTTCTATGACTCTTGATAACACTGAAATTTACCGTATTTTCGACTCCGATTTCACATGCATTCTAGTTATTTTATTGTTATTTTGTTGTGTTATTGCTATGTTTTCAGGTTTTTACTTTAATCGGAGCCCCGATCGAGAAAAGGAGTGAAAAAGAGCTAAAAACCCTAAAATTCAGCATTTTGTACTTGTGGCCTACCCCATGGCTAGCACCATAGACTCTGCCATGACGTGTCCAAGCTCAACTTTCCTCAACTGTCACGTTCCCCACTACTTCCACTAAGGCGCCTCAGTTTGGCCTTGTGGCGGGTGCCATGGCCTTGTGGCGGGCGCCACAAGAGGAAAAGTTTTCCCTCCCATTTTCAAGTTGAAGGGCATCCTTGTCATTTCCATCTTTTTACTTGCTTATAAATAGAAACTCGAAATCACTTTTACAATCATCCAAACTTAGAGCAGAGGCAAACTCAGAGCAACTTTGTTTCACTTAGGCATATATTCAGTATTTTAAAGTGGTAATCGCTTTGCATTGGAGTGTTACCACAATTGTGTAATCGAGTCTGTGATAGAGTCTGTAATCGAGTTTGGAGCACTTTGGAAGGAAGTTAATCCTGCCGCCATTTTCATTTCCGCTTTGCAATTTACTCAACCCTCCGATTGGAGCAGGTTTTTATTACTTGTCTTTATCTTATTTATTTTCCCGCACTCGCTTTACTTTATTTATTTCTCGCACTCGCTTTACTTTTATTTATTTTCTCGCACTCGCTTTAATTTATTTATTTCCCGCACTCGCTTTAAATTATTTATTTTCCGCACTCGCTTTAATTTATTTGTTTCCTCGCACTCGCTTTAAATTATTTATTTCCTCGCACTCGCTTTAAATTATTTATTTCCTCGCACTCGCTTTAAATTATTTATTTCCTCGCACTCGCACTACTTTTATTTAAATTAATGCACTTTTACTTTACCATGTCTAACTAAATCTATAAGGTTAGAATGTAAGAATCGTAATTGAACCGATAATCCGTACAATTGTTCGTAGAAACACTTAAGGTCTATTTTAACTTTCAACTTAAGTTTTCCCGCACTTCAATTCCGTTGGGTAAGATCGAAAGTCGTCCGACGTCTATCTAAACTTAATTGTTTTTAACTATTTCAAAAACAGCGAAAGCGCTTTGTTTAGTTCATTAGGAGTTTTTAACTTAAGAAGAAAAGAGATTTTAAAACTATTTTCGGACGCGTTTATAAGTTTAGAATCTGGTTCGTGAGAACCTCTTTTGGTAAAGAAATCCAGGTTATAATACTTTTCAACTTAGTCAAGATACTATATTTCTTAAAAATAGGTTTACTACTCTAACGCAATGCGCGCCTTTTTATAAGTGACAATAAGAGGGTTTGATTAGGGAGTACAACTCGGTTCTGAATACGCGAAAGCGACAGTTCCTGTTAAATTAGTTCTTTTCAAAGTAGGAAACATTGCCCATAAGTAGTTCTATTAGCAAGTACTTAGATTATTAATTGATTATGTGAATTACATTCGACCCTGTCTTTATTCATTAATCTTTATTCAACACTTTACTTTTCATTGCACACTCCAAAAAACACCTATTTTGATTGCCTTTGATAAACACCATAACAATAGATAACGATAGATTGACACTTGGTCTCTGTGGATTCGACAATCTTTTATATTATTCTGACGTGTTCGTATACTTGCGAAACACCGCATCAAGTTTTTGGCGCCGTTGTCGGGGACCAATTTCTTCAAATTTCATTTTCCTGTTGTTATATCGTTTAGACTTAGGCTATTTCCCGCCGGTCAATGCGAAGAACTCGCAGCACCGGAAGTTTAAGCTTAGTATACCCTCTGGCGGAACCTGAACGTTACGCTCGCGCACGTTTATTCTTTCATAGAATTAAGAGAGCTATGGCCGAAGATCAAAACCAAAGACCTCTTAAAGATTTCGCTCAACCATCAAATGAAGAACCTAGTTCTAGTATAGTAAACCCAACCATCCCAGCTAATAATTTTGAACTTAAACCATCCATGTTGCAACTAGTGCAACAGAGACAATTCGCGGGTCTCGCTACTGAGAACCCAAACCAACATTTAAAAATATTTCTTCAATTAGCAGACACTTTTAAAACCAATGGAGCTTCTCCTGAGGCAATACGTTTAAGATTATTTCCCTTTTCCCTCAGAGATAAAGCCCTATCATGGTTAGATTCCCTTCCACCCAATTCCATTACGACTTGGGATAACCTTAGAAGAGTATTCCTTGCTAGATATTTCCCCCCAAGTAAGACCGCCGTTCTTCGAAACCATATAACTAGATTTACCCAAAACCAAGGAGAATCGCTGTTCGAAGCTTGGGAGAGATATAAAGAGTTGTTACGAGCATGCCCACATCATGGCTTAGAAAATTGGTTAATCATTCAAACCTTCTATAATGGACTTCACTATAACACGAAGATGACCATCGACGCTGTCGCAGGCGGTGCTCTGATGAACAAACCTTACCCTAAAGCTAGTGCCCTCATCGAAGATATGGCTCAAAACCATCAATCATGGGGAGTCGAACGAGCGACAGTAGAGAAGAAGGAAGCCCGAGGAGGAGTGCATGAACTAAGCTCTATAGACATGATGCAAGCTAAAATGGACGCATTAGCCCTCAAAGTCGAGCATATGTGCATAAACTCGAATACTGTAGCCGTAGTTTCGACGGATTGTGAGATATGTGGAACCAAAGGACACCAATCTGCAGAATGCAGTCTATTAAACGAAACCCACTCTGAGCAAGTGAACTACACCCAAGGGAACCCATATTCGAATACCTATAACCCTGGATGGAGGAATCACCCGAACTTCTCCTATAAAAACAATAACCCTATCCAAAATAATGCACCTCCGAGATCTAGTTATCAAGCCCCAAGATCAAATCAACCTATGCAACCTGTACCACCAAAGCCGAGCCTTGAGAAAATTATGGAAAATTTTATCACCGCTCAAACCCAACAAAACAAGGAGTTCATGAACCAAAACATTCATGTTAACGAATTGATTACTCAGTTAGGAACCAAGGTTGACCAAATAGTTACTCATACTAAGATGCTTGAAACCCAGATCTCTCAGGTAGTTTTAAACCAAGCCCCTCAGACTACACCTGGAGGACAATTCCCTAGACAACCTCAACAAAATCCGAGAGGACAAGCCAATGCCATTACCCTACGAAGTGGGAACGCTTATGATGAGCCACCAAACCCTAGATTGAGCGAACCCGAAACTTCAAAGGAATGTACCAAACCCACGGACAAAGTAAAGGAACCAGAGAAATCTGAAAACCAGGAAGGTCGAGAAAAAGGAGAAGAACCTAAAGATAAAACTTATGTACCACCCCACCATATAAACCACCTATACCATATCCGCAAAGACTCAAACAAACCCAGATCAATAAACAGTATCAAAAATTTATTAAACTTATAGAAAAACTTCATGTAGAAATCCCTTTCACTGAAGCCATCACCCAAATACCTTCTTATGCAAAGTTTCTCAAAGACATCCTTACCAACAAACGTAGACTTGACGATCCGAAGCCTTTGGAATGTAATGCTATTTCCGAGGACAAATTAGCAAAGAAAGATAAAGACCCTGGAAATTTCTCCATTCCTTGCCTTTTGGGTAATCATGTCATCGAAAAAGCTTTTCTAGACTTTGTAAGACCCCAATTTTGTCCCTAAGATCCCTCATGGCATCATATCATATCATTTCATTGCCTCAATAATCATTGTGCACCTTGCCTGCTTCCCTATGGGTGGGTTATCTTATTGAGAGTGGTTCTTGATCACCAAGCATTCTTTGCATTTGTATATCATTGCTTTTCTTTTTTCACTAACTAAAAGTACAAAAATATGTCATCTAACCTTTGTCTTGCAGATGAAGCAATCAATAGTCAAAGCAGTCAAAGGCAGTCATTGAGCAATAGATGGTGGCCATTCTTGAGAATTTCGACCCCATGATCATTGTCAAGAGTTCATATGAACCATGACATCATTTTGAATCAAGATCTCAAGTGGTAGAGGCTTGAATCTCATCAGAACATTCCCCAGTCAACTGAAGACCTAGAAAGTCAACTGCCAAATCAACTGTGGATTTGGAGGTGGGAAGTGATTAGAAATACTTCATTCATGTTCAAACAAGTCTCATTTGACATTTCAAACATCAACATTGAAGAAAATAAAGTCAGGTCAAAACTTTCCAAAAATAGAATGTGACCTATAATTCAAATTTGCCAAAAATGGAAAGGTTTTAATCCAACTTCAACTTCATATTACATCATCAAAAAAGCTTCAAATGAAATTTTGTTGAACATGAAAGTTGTAGATCTTTCTCTCCCATTTCCAAAAAGTCCAAGATCATCAATTTCTCATGTGTGGTTAAGGAGATATGATCAAAACATGGCCAAGTATGCATGGAGATTCAAATGTGCATAACTTCTCAACCAAAGCTCCAAATTGGATGTCTCTTTTTTGTACATTCTTCTCTTGACCTCTAGTTTCCAAATCATGCATTGCATTTCATCAATTAGCATCACATAATCATTTGCCATTTCACTTGATTTTTGGAGGGAAAATTTAAAGTTTAAAATTGGTGCATTATTTGAACATTCCACCACTTCCATTGGCTCTAAAATGAAATTTTAAGTGAATTCAAATGCATTTTCGTGTACTGTTCACCATGCACACCATGCATAGGGTGAAAATCCTAATTTTGCATATGCACCTTATTCTTGCTAATCCACTTACCATTTGCTTAAACATGATTAAGAGCATGATTAGGAGGGAGTATATAACACAAACCCTAACTGTTTTCAGCTAACAACACTCACAATTTTCAGATCTAGATCCAAACACCAAATTTTTCTCTCACTTTTTTCTTGCAATTTCTTCAAACACAAACCATTTCCATTGCTTGATCCTGGTTCCTGAAGTATCATTGAGTAGAATTGCACGTGGAATCAAGAGATTTGGTACAGTTTTGAAGCATGCTCAAAGCTTGACGCATTAATGGTGAACTCAAATTCTGGAAGATTCAAGAGCAATTGAGCTTCGATCTCTCACTCAATCATCCATACAAGTATTCCAGAAGACTTTTAGAGCATTGCAAGGCCTTGGATCCATCGAATTCTAGTTCTGCACTTCAAAGAGGTTCCAAATCGATTTCTCTAATTCTTAAAATGCTTATGCTATTGTTGTTGATCTTTTGATGCTGAGTATTCTGAGCCTTGAATCATTAAATTCCATGCAATATTGAGTGAGTTAGGTCAAATTAAAGTTCTATGCATGAAAATAGATTGCTTCGATTCTCCTTGTATGTGTTGATTTAAGTTTAGCTATGCATTGATCTTTGATCTATGATGAAAATGCTACATGATGATGCTCTTAATTTGGAATTCTGAGATTTTTGTTCTTGAGCCTGGCACTGTTCATGATGAACATGATGAAGATGATGAAATTTCGTTTCCAGGCACGCTTTTGATCTTTCAAAATGATTTTTCTGCGCTTGCATGTGTTTTCCCAGAGCTTGATTCTGATTGGCTCATGCAATTACCATGCGCGCGCTCCCATTGGCCAGGCGTTGTTGACTGCGTTGACTCAAGGCCAGCGCATTAGTGAAACGCAGCGTTTCGCTGCTGGCGCCTTTTCCATTTCAAATGCTTCCTCACTTTGATTCCGTGCCATTGCATTATTTCAAATGTGCTTCATATTTTTCCTTTTCCCTCCATATGTCCATGTATGCATCACATGTCATTTTTTTTATTTTTTTTTCCATCTTCCAAAATTCATATCTCATTGAATAATCATCCAAAAAATATGTGGTTTTTTGCATTGTGTCACATTTTCTGTCTATTATTTTATGATCATTTTTCCATAAATTGTGCTTGGCTGGAAAATATTTTGTGCTAGGGTTTGTAAACATGTATGCATTTTGTACCTTGCCTTGCTATATCATTTGTGAAATGATGAGCTTTTATCCAATGAATCTGAAATTTTACATGTTGAAACTAGACACTTTTCTTGAAATTATGGTGTTGATTTGGTATTTTTATCATGTGTCATTGCTGTTTTATGATCATGTTAATGTTGGTGTGACAATGTGTGTCACACCTTTGCTTGTTCATCTTATGTGATGTGATTACCTTGCCAAATGAATTCCAATTGCTCTGATTCTTTGTATGATGCTTATTATTGATATTGTGATTGAGCATGAATTTTCTTGGAATTATTTGATTGATTTCTGATTTAATTGAGATTTTTCATTCTGGTTGGTCACATTTGAGCTTTAAAATAGTCTTGAACTTCAATTGATCATGAAATGGATTTGGTGAATGATATTGATGTGAGACCTTTTGGATTGTTTCAAGATGTGTTTGAAGTTGATTCATGTTAATTTTCAGCTTCTGTTTCAAATTTTTTCTTCATCTTTGACCCTAGGCTTTGACCTAGTGGTTTGTTGCTTATGTTTGAGCTTTGATTTCAGGTTGAACATCCAAGTGGCATGGTTAATGATGCTCCATCACTTGAGTATTGTTGTTTGCCTTTGATTACTAATCTTTGTGTGTTTTGTAGGTTGATGTTAACTCATTTGAGTTTGACCTTTGGCTTGCACATTGTGAACCTTATCTGTTTGTCTGATATTAACTGTTGGTTGTTTGTCTGTATAGTTGTACTGATTTGTTTGATGTTTCCGCGGGTACATTAGTTGCTTAAGTTCATTGTGAACTTTGCTTTGCTTGGTTGCTTAACCACTTAGGTATAATTTCTAATCTCCATGTAGTCTGGAAGACCTACTTTTATTGGTAGGCACCTGTCTGAAGTCCTCCTTAAGAGGCGATGCTTGTGATTGTTTACTTTTTGTGCCAAGCAGGAAAAGTCCTCTTATGAGGCAGTTGGCAGACAAAAGAGATGTGTAATCCATCTCCTGCTATTCAGTGTGTCATCCCCTTGCTCACATAACATGTTGATGCATTGTGGATATTAACCCAAGATCTTATAGAGTCAAATAATTTGTGGAGAAGAGTTCCTACTTTCTGAACTCCCACACCTTCTATTATTCAAAGCTCTCCCAGGCCAGGGATAAGAGCTATGAGGCACACCCCTCATCTCCATTTCATCTGCTTCACCCTAGCTCTCAATGTTAGGGTTAAGAGCACCATATTACCCCATTCCAGTTGACTGTAAAGTCTAACCTTGTTTGAGCCTAATTGCTTGTGTATAGTGTGTGCTAATTGATTTTGTTTGATTCATCTGTGCATATCTGTTTGTGTGTGCCTTTGTGCATTTATCATCATTAATTGTATATAATTGCATGATCATTGTTCATATCTTTGTGGCACTTTTGTTTGTCCATTGAGGAGTCAATTGTAAGACCATTTGTTGGCATTGATTCCTATGATCTGGAAGGAGTTGGGACTAAGACCATTTATTGGCATCCTATTTCCTTGGAGTCGAGTGTAAGACCATTTATTGGCAACTTGTTCCTCATTTGCTTATTGCATTTGTTGTTTACTTCTTGTGAGGAGTCAATTGTAAGCCCATTTATTGGCATTTGTTTCCTATGATCATTCTTGTGAGGCTAGTATAAGACCATTGATTGGCATCTGGTATCGCTGTTTCATTTTGTTTTAGGAGATTGGTATAAGTCCATTTATTGGCATCTGATATCCATTTTTTTGTTCTGTGAGATTAGTATAAGTCCATTTATTGGCATCTGATATCCATTTTTTGTTCTGTGAGATTAGTATAAGTCCATATATTGGCATCTGATATCCATGTTTGTTTTAGGAGATTGGTGTAAATCCATTGATTGGTATCCGATATCCATTTTGTTTGTTTGTGAGATTGGTGTAAGACCATTGATTGGCATCCGGTATCCATTTTGTTTTGTTTATTTGCCTATTGCTCTTTGTTGCCTATTCCAAAGGAATCACTTGAATCATCTACATATGATTTCAAGAGGTGAACATCTAAGAAGTTTTACTCCCTCACCCTCCATCCTTTTGTTTCTTTGAACCTCCATCTTTGTATGTGACCTCAAACCTGAAAACTTTTGTGCAAACATTCTCATCTTCTTTTCAAATTAGAAACCTAGGCCTTAAGCCTTTGATTTTCAAACTCCATTTTCATAACACTTCTTTTGAATTGAATCCTAATCATACTTTGACCATTTTTGTGAATAATCCTAATTGGTTAATTTCACTCACTCAATTGTTTTGTGGCTTTGTCCATTCTTGATAAGTTTTCGTACATTAGCCATAGGTTTGATTTATCCTAGTTGGTTGATGTTAATCTCACCTTTTGTCCTTAGTGATTGAATTATAAGACTTCCTTGCTTATTATAGGGTTAACCCCTCACTAGCAAGTTGAAGCTTTTCTCACATGGTGGACTTGTTGTTTGTATAAGGTTGAGTTTTCTCCCGTGGATAACGTAAGACCTTAAGGCTTTTGTTTAAAATGAATCCACTCATATTTTGGAAATCTTTTAGCCGAACTACGGCGTTTTGATCCTTACCTTCCATGGAAAGGTACGTAGGCAACGGGTTCATCCGTTCAAACACAAAAAATAATAACTTGTATATTCTTTCCTCATCCCTTCCATCAATGTTTGCACAAAAATATTTCATAAACAAATAATATTCGTATAACAAGTGTGAAAAGAGGTTCCCTAGGAGTACCTAGGACGTTTTGGGTGCCTAACACCTTCCCATTGCGTAATTTACCCCTTACCCCGATCTCTGATCTTTTCATTAGTTTTCTATGTGTAAAACTTCTTAGGCTTTTGTTCGCTTTTTAGCCATTCCTTTGGATAAATAAACGTGCGGTGGCGACTCGATTCTTTGTATACTTTGCTTTTGATTTAATCAATAAATCATAAAGTGACGAATACACCGCTACAGACTTAGGAGCTAGTGTGAGCTTAATGCCTTTAGCAGTTTGTAAGAGGTTAAACTTAGGAAAATTACAACCCACTAAGATGTCACTTCAGTTAGCCGATAGATCTGTTAAATATTCGATAGGCATTTTAGAAGATGTTCCTGTTAGGATAGGTCAGTTATTTATCCCTACTGATTTTGTTGTCATGGACATCAAAGAGGACAATGATATACCAATCCTTCTAGGTAGACCATTCTTATCGACTGCAGGAGCCATAATAGATGTCAAGAAAGGAAAGTTGACATTTGAGATAGGTGACGAGAAAATAGAATTTATACTTTCGAAATTTCTTATGGCACCTGTGATGGGAGACGCGTGTTATGCCTTAGATATCATTGATGAATGTGTTAGAGAATTAGAACAAGAAGAAATTATAAAAACAATTAAGTTACCATCAACTCTCATAAGGGAAGATGATGACTTTAAGAAACCCTACATCGATGATAACCTTTACGAATGTTTATCCCTTACCCCAGATCCTATGCCATGCCCTAAGAAACCAACCTTAGAACTTAAGGAACTGCCTAAGAACCTGAGATATGAGTTCCTCGATGAAAAGATGAATCGTCCAATTATAGTTAGTGCTACCTTGAGCCAAGAGGAAACGAACCAACTTTTAGATGTTTTACGAAGATATCCCTCAACCTTAGGATATAATATCTCTGACCTGAAAGGAATAAGCCCATCCGTATGCATGCATCGGATTTCACTAGAAGAAGATTCAAAACCCTCCAGGGAACATCAGAGAAGAATAAACCCTATAATGAGTGATGTCGTTAAAAAGGAAGTTCTTAAGTTACTTGAGGCAGGTATCATCTATCAGATCTCGGATAGTAAGTGGGTGAGCCCTGTGCATGTAGTACCTAAAAAGGGAGGCATCACAGTCGTGCAAAACGATAAAGGCGAACATGTAGCGAAACGTTTAGAAGGAGGATGACGGATGTGTATAGATTATAGAAAATTAAATAAAGCAACTAGGAAGGATCATTTCCCTTTACCATTTATAGACCAAATGTTGGAGCGTCTAGCCAGACACTCTTACTTCTGTTATCTAGATGGATACTCTGGATTCTTCCAAATACCTATCCACCCCGAAGATCAAGAAAAAACTACCTTTACATGCCCTTATGGAACTTTTGCCTACAGACGGATGCCATTCGGCCTCTGTAATGCCCCAGCCACTTTCCAACGCTGCATGATGTCCATCTTTGCAGATTACCTAGATGGTATCATGGAAGTGTTTATGGATGATTTCTCGGTTTGCGGATTTGATTTCCGTAATTGTCTTGCTAACCTAGAGAAAATCCTGGAGAGATGCGTGGAGGTGAACCTCGTGCTAAACTGGGAAAAATGTCATTTCATGGTAACCGAAGGAATAGTTTTAGGACATATAGTTTCCGAAAAAGGTATAGAGGTAGATAAAGCTAAAATAGAAGTTATAGAAAACCTAAAACCACCATAAACCATCAGAGAAGTCCGAAGCTTTCTTGGACACGCTGGATTCTACCGGCATTTTATTAAGGACTTCTCCAAAATAACCAAACCTTTAACTGGACTTTTAATGAAAGATGCTGAATTCATTTTCGATGGAAAATGTAATGACGCATTTAATCTTTTAAAGCAAGCATTGATCTCAGCACCCATTATGAAACCACCTGATTGGTCAGAACCTTTTGAGATAATGTGCGATGCTAGTGATTATGCTGTTGGAGTCGTTCTAGGACAAAGGAAAGATACAAAATTACATGCCATTTATTATGCCAGTAGAACCCTAGATGCTGCCCAACTTAACTATGCAACAACTGAAAAAGAATTACTCGCTGTAGTTTTCGCTATAGACAAATTTAGATCTTATGTAGTAGGAGCAAAAATTATAGTTTACACTGATCATGCTGCCATTCGTTACCTATTAAGTAAAAAAGATGCCAAGCCCAGGTTACTCCGATGGATTCTATTACTACAAGAGTTTGATTTAGATATAAGAGATAAAAAAAGGCACTAAAAATGTAGTAGCCGATAACCTTTCTAGGCTAGAACATCTAAAACCAGAACTAGTACCCATAAATGATGATTTCGCCTATGATAGACTGATAGCTAGAGTAGAAACCATTGAAGATAATAACCTAGATCCTTATGAGCATCCCCAAAATTCCTTAGAAATAAGTAACGTACCCTGGTATGCAGATTTCGTTAATTACCTAGCTGCTGATATAGTACCCCCTGATCTTGACTACCACCGCAAGAAGAAATTCTTCCACGATGTGAGAAACTTCTATTGGGACGAACCGCTCCTTTTCAAAAGGGGTAAAGATGGCATTTTCCGCCGTTGCGTTCCAAAAGAAGAGGTAAATAGTATTATCGAGCATTGTCATTCTGCACCTTATGGTGGACATGCGAGCACCTCTAAGACATACGCCAAGATTCTTCAAGCTGGCCTATTCTGGCCTACCATGTGGCGTGATGTCTATGCTTGCATTGTCAAATGTGATAGATGCCAACGCACTGGAAACATTTCAAGGCGTGATGAAATGCCTCTAAGAAACATTCAGGAAGTAGAACTCTTTGATGTATGGGGTATAGATTTCATGGGACCTTTCCCACCATCCTTAAGAAATAGGTATATCTTAGTAGCTGTAGACTATGTGTCTAAGTGGATTGAAGCTATAGCTGCACCCACAAACGACACTAGGGTAGTAATCAAACTATTTAAAAACTATATATTCCCTAGATTTGGAACACCACGTTTAGTCATAAGCGATGGAGGATCACACTTTATATCGAGAATATTTGACAAACTTTTAAGAAAATATGGAGTTAGGCATAGAGTAGCAACACCATACCATCCACAAACTAGTGGCCAAGTAGAAGTATCTAATAGGGAGATAAAACAAATCCTAGAGAAAACTGTTTCTATTTCTAGGAGAGACTGGTCTTAGAAGCTTCAAGAAGCATTATGGGCCTACAGAACCGCTTTCAAAACCCCTATAGGAACTACTCCTTATCAACTAGTTTATGGAAAATCCTGTCACTTACCGTTCGAATTAGAGCATAAGGCCTATTGGCCATTAAAACTTTGAATTTAGACTACCTAGCCGCTGGAGAAAAGCGTACCCTAGACATTCATAAACTAGAAGAACTTAGGCAATCTGCCTACGAGAATGCAAAAATATATAAAGAGAGGACAAAAGCCTATCACGACAAAAGAATAGTAAAGAAAAACTTCAATATAGGCGATCCTGTTCTCCTTTTCAACTCTAGGTTACGACTCTTCCCTGGAAAGTTACGTTCAAGATGGACTGGTCCTTTCGAAGTATCCAAGATTCTGAGATCCGGAGCCGTAGAAATCAAGAACGAAACCTGTAGTCCATTCATTGTAAATGGACAAAGATTGAATCTCTACGAAGGAGGAGACATTCCAGCATACTACTCAAGCCACACCCTGATTGATCCATCAATTCCTACTACTACAGGTGTATAGATTATAATCGTCAAGCTAATGACGTTAAACAAGCGCTGTGTGGGAGGCAACCCATGGTTTTTCTCTCATTTTACTTTTTCGCATTTATTTAATTTTATTTTTATTTTATTTTATCATATTTTGCATTGAGACTAAAATTTGAATGGTTTGCACTTTCAGGATCACTTTCTTAACTTTTACAGGATGCAGGATTTCGATGACATGCACGTGACCTATAGAGATAATGCTCAGAGAGAGCGCTACATCGCTCTGTATCAGCACCCTATGGCACCCACACGTTATCCTGATCAACACTGTATGGAGGCACTGGGTATCGAGCCGAGTATCCGATTCCTTAGCCACCAGCTTCACTGGGACGAGTTTGCTGATGACTTGAGTAACACCTACAGGAACCTGACATTGGAGTTCCTGAGTTCATTCGACTATGACCCATACTCTGGACCAGATGGGTATGCTGCTTTCAAACTCTTTGGAGTTGAGTACTCCTTCAGCCAGAAAGAGTTCGGTGACTTACTGGATTTCCAGACCACTCCTGATGCTATCCCGGAAACACCTATGGGATATTTTCTGGGTAAGGAGGTGGAGAAGTTTTGGAGTGATATATCAGGTGGCGGAAGCCAGGATCCATCTACGCAGCTATCTCATGTTATACATAACCATGCCTTCAGATACTTTCAAATGATATTGGCACATTCCTTCCTGGGAAGGCCGAATGCAGAGACATTACTGAGTGAAGAGGAGATCTTCCTATTATTTTGTGCATCCCAGTCTCGCCCAGTAGCATGTGGGAACTTTTTATTATACAGTCTCAGCGGTACCTCCAGATCTACCGAAGGAGTCATCCATGTGGGCGGAATCATCACGCAGATTGCTGTCGCTTTAGGTCTGTCTCGCAAGCTGTTACATCTTCGGATCTACTGTGGGTACACTACCATGGACATCGACTTCTGTTTGACCAGAGGGTTGATGAGGAGAGCCTCTTTCCACCCATGTCAGTTCCGATTACTGGTCGACAGCGAGGCTATCCACTATTTCACATTGCCAGATCCTATGATGACCAGTGTGCATGATCCAGCGAATTGGAGTTATGCTCTGGAAGGCCAGGGAGAGACCGTCGAGGAGCCAAGATCACCACCCATTGCTGAATACAGGCCTACACCACCATCTCCCAGGATCACTGTTTTCTCTAATAATCTTTCATTGCAGACCCCCGACATCTGCACTCAGATTGCTGAGTGTCGTAGAGAGACCGCAGAGCTTAGACAGGAGGTGGCTGACCTCACTTTACAGATAAGAGTGTCTGATCTCACCCATGCTACTGAAGCCGACTGTCTATATCAGGAGATCGCAGAGCTCAGGCAGGAGGTAGCCACGCTCCGTGGACCCTCTTAGGAAGACGACATCCCTACTATATGATCTCACCATTTCATCTTATTTTATCTCTTTTTATATTTCTCGTATTTACATAACTCATCTTATATTATCTCATTTGGAATATTATATAAACTATGTCTACACATCGATATTTCTACTTTTATTTATATATGTCTTATGTTTGTTTTATTTGCATTTTTTATTTTCAGTTAATTATTTATTTATTAGTCTAATATTTAATTTTTGTTTCATTTTTATTTTTATTTTTACTTTTATAAAATTATGCAAGCCAATGATGTTAGGAAAATCACAAGACAAATGCTATCCGGACCCCTCAAAGCCAAAAGACAAGAGAAGCCCAAGCCAAAGGACCAAAATCCGGCCCAGCCAGATTTTGCCTTGTGGCGCCCACCATAGACCCTATGGCGCCCGCCATAGACCCTATGGCGCCCGCCACAGCGTCTATAAAAGGTCGGGGCAGAACCCCTTTCTTCACCATTTTCACACCTTACAACCTTCCAAACCCATTTTTCCACCTTGCAAAAATGTCCTTGAACCCACAAAAAGCTCACACCTTTCTAAACCCCACACTGTATAAATCATTTTTCCGATTTCCATTTCCATTTTCATCCGTCGGATTTCGCAAAAATCCAACCTTTTCACATTCCACTTCATCTTCTTCGTCACTTTTCAAGAGCTACACAAATGGAGTTTAATGGATTCATTCTTCGAGGAGGGAAACCGGGGGATAGACAAAGAAAAATTATCGAACGGTTGCAAAATCGGGAGATCCTCCCGACAAGGTATGTTGACGAAAACTGTCTCTACACTTTAGGTATCTATCGTAGCATATTTCACTTATTAGATAACTTAGGTTTGCATAATTTCTTTTCTAACAAAGAACCCACCTATGAGCGATTGACAATTGAATTCTTGAGTTCCTTAATTTATATTGTCAACCCTAACACTGCTAGCACAGTTGGTACTGTCAGATTTAGAATGTTTGCTGCTGAATATGAATTCAGTACCGACGAACTAGCCAGCTTGTTAGGAATCCCTCATGGGGAAGGTGTTATTTGTGAGGCCCCTTTGGATTCAGAGTGGTCAGTTGAGGTATTTTCCTTCTGGGAGCGTTTATCAAACACTTCCATAAACTCTTTTGAAGGAGTTCTTGCCTCAACTATCCACAACCCGGCCATCAGAGTTTTTAGATATTTGTTGGCATGCACTATTTTTGGCCGGGAGAATCCAAATAAGGTTAATGCTAGAGAGCTTCTATTTTTACAAGGAAGCCTCAAAAATAGACGAATTAATTCGGTCCCGTTCATGCTTGCTCATATGACTTTAACTTTGAATAAAGCGGGACCGATTTCTTTTGGTGGATTGATTACATCTATTGCTCGGGCGCTTAACCTGAACAATGAGATGGCTACCCTAGACCCCTTACCTCCTCGCACAATTAACCTAAAATTTCTAAGAGACATGAAATTGTGCCATTTGAGGAGAGAAGGAGGCTATATGCTTATGGTTCATGGTGTAGTCATCCTATCTGTTGTTTTACCGTGCACTAGACGTACAGATGTACGAGATAAAAGGAATTGGACCTACGCTTTAGATGCTCCACCTGTTTTGGGTCCTCTTCCTTCTAACATTCCTGATGAGGCGGGACATGACACTGATGATGAATATGATCGGAGAGAGAGATCTCCCGTACCCCATGTGTCCCCCCATCATCCTTCACCACCACACACCGCACCATTTTCTTCTTCTGCAGGTACCATTCCTGGCTTTTATATTACGGAGGAGATGTGGCGTGACCACATGGCTAGAGAGCAAAGGCGTGATGACCTACTCTCTACCATCCAACAACAACTGGCGAATAACATGAGCTTCATGCAAGAGTCGCAGCGGAGGACAGACAGGTCCTATGACACTGTTCTACAGTCCCTGCAAACGATCACAGATACACAAGCACGTCAGCAACACTACCACCAGAGACACATGGCACTCATTGAAGCCACTCAAGGTTCCATTATGGGTAATCTTCGAGAGGTGAGGACCGCTCAGGATGCCCTACAGGCGAGGATGGATCAGAGAGACCGTCGTCGTACCCGATCCCGTCGTCCACCTCAGGATGGCGAGGGCACTAGTGGTCAGCAATAGGTTGTCAAGTAACTCTTCCCTTATCTTATTTCGAAACATTAGGGACAATGTTCGATTTAAGTGTGGGAGGAGACTCTATCGTCTTTTCTTTATTACCTTTCTCTTTTTTTTTTCTTTATCGCTTTTTCTTTGCTGTTTTTAGATAGTTTATTTATTGTTATTTCCTTTTAGTTATTTATTTTGCTTTTTAGTATAATGCATGAGTCTGACGAGTCACCAAATATAGTATATCTTTAGTACAATCCTACCTCCCCATACCTTTAGCCCCACCGAAATTTTTTTGCAAAAGAAAATAGTGTTATTCCAAAAGTTTTCAGGTTTTAAGGACAAGTTTTGAGTAAGGATGCGGTGACTTGGGAGAACTTTGCGAAACATCAGTATTATTTTAGCACCATAGACTTCGTAAATATAGGAACCACTCCCGAAACCCCATATACCATGGCCTTAATCATCATTTCCGTATAAGTCCTCAGTAGTTTATCTCAGCAGTCAGCTTCGGCCTACGCATCCTCTACGTAGGGGACAGATGCAAATAAGTGAATGATCCAGCAAAACAAAAAAAATAAAAGAAAGCAAAAAGGCAACTCCGGTATAGGTGACCCTCACAAAGTCACTTAAACCAAAGGATTGTAAAAATTTGCTACAAAAAGAAAAAAGAAAAAGAAAAAGAAAAACTTACCTACTGTTAGTTGGTTCAGAGGTATCTGGCGCTGAACTCGGTAGGGCGGATTACGATCCGATCCCCCACAACTACAGTTGGGTCCAATAAAAGGGTTTACACATATTTATGTGCCAGAAACCCCATGCTCAGATCATAATCACTAACAGGCCACTCTACTATGAAGCATGTACGGATAACGGGCTTAATGTGATTGCGCCTGAATGAAAAGGACACAAAAAGAGATCAAGAGGCAGGCCTAGGTATTGTGGGATAATATGGGTTGGTTAATATAGGAATGAAGTTTATGTCCGTATCTGCGGATTAGTGTCATCATGATACCCTTAGTTCACTCAGTTAGTACCTATCACTGCATCCCGACTTGAACTTAGAATTTTTACCTGAAGCACTCGTTTACACAAATTTTCTTTTATGAGCTTTTTAATGTTTTGCTTGAGGACAAGCAAAGGTTTAAGTGTGGGAGAGTTTGATAACACTGAAATTTACCGTATTTTCGACTCCGATTTCACATGCATTCTAGTTGTTTTATTGTTATTTTGTTGTGTTATTGCTATATTTTCCTTTGTTTTCAGGTTTTTACTTTAATCGGAGCCCCGATCGAGAAAAGGAGTGAAAAAGAGCTAAAAACCCTAAAATTCAGCATTTTGTACTTGTGGCCTACCCCATGGCTGGCGCCATAGACCCTGCCATGACGTGTCCAAGCTCAACTTCCCTCAACTGCCACGTTTCCCACTACTTCCACTAAGGCGCCTCAGTTTGGCCTTGTGGCGGGCGCCATGGCCTTGTGGCGGGCGCCACAAGAGGAAAAGTTTTCCCTCCCATTTTCAAGTTGAAGGGCATCCTTGTCATTTCCATCTTTTTACTTGCTTATAAATAGAAACTCGAAATCACTTTTACAATCATCCAAACTTAGAGCAGAGGCAAACTCAGAGCAACTTTGTTTCACTTTGGCATATATTCAGTATTTTAAAGTGGTAATCGCTTCGCATTGGAGTGTTACCACAATTGTGTAATCGAGTCTGTGATAGAGTCTGTAACCGAGTTTGGAGCACTTTGGAAGGAAGTTAATCCTGCCGTCATTTTCATTTCCGCTTTGCAATTTACTCAACCCTCCGATTGGAGCAGGTTTTTATTACTTGTCTTTATCTTATTTATTTTCCCGCACTCGCTTTACTTTATTTATTTCTCGCACTCGCTTTACTTTTATTTATTTTCTCGCACTCGCTTTAATTTATTTATTTCCCGCACTCGCTTTAAATTATTTATTTTCCGCACTCGCTTTAATTTATTTGTTTCCTCGCACTCGCTTTAAATTATTTATTTCCTCGCACTCGCTTTAAATTATTTATTTCCTCGCACTCGCTTTAAATTATTTATTTCCTCGCACTCGCACTACTTTTATTTACTTTCCGCACTCGCACTACTTTTATTTAAATTAATGCACTTTTACTTTACCATGTCTAACTAAATCTATAAGGTTAGAATGTAAGAATCATAATTGAACTGATAATTCGTACAATTGTTCGTAGAAACACTTAAGGGCTATTTTAACTTTCAACTTAAGTTTTCCCGCACTTCAATTCCGTTGGGTAAGATCGAAAGCCGTCCAACGTCTATCTAAACTTAATTGTTTTTAACTATTTCAAAAACAGCGAAAGCGCTTTGTTTAGTTCATTAGGAGTTTATAACTTAAGAAGAAAAGATATTTTAAAACTATTTTCGGACGCGTTTATAAGTTTAGAATCTGGTTCGTGAGAACCTCTTTTGGTAAAGAAATCCAGGTTATAATACTTTTCAACTTAGTCAAGATACTATATTTCTTAAAAATAGGTTTAATACTCTAACGCAACGCACGCCTTTTTATAAGTGACAATAAGAGGGTTTGATTAGGGAGTACAACTCGGTTCTGAATACGCGAAAACGACAGTTCTTGTTAAATTAGTTCTTTTCAAAGTAGGAAACATTGCCCATAAGTAGTTCTATTAGCAAGTACTTGGATTATTAATTGATTACGTGAATTACATTCGACCCTGTCTTTATTAATTAATCTTTATTCAACACTTTACTTTTCATTGCACACTCCAAAAAACACCTATTTTGATTGCCTTTGATAAACACCATAACAATAGATAACGATAGATTGACACTTGGTCTCTGTGGATTCGACAATCTTTTATATTACTCTGACGCATTCGTATACTTGCGAAACACCGCATCAACTCTCCTCTTAAATCATCTTCTTAAGTTTTGGAACATCAGGTACACAAACTATATTCCAAAACTTTAAGATCCAATTCTCGTCAACTCGGAAGTCTTCATCTTCACTTTGGTTAATTATTGACAGACGATCAACCAAATCTACATCCAACTTCTAGCTCTATCTGATCTAATTAAGAAAGCCACTAGTCAGTTTCAGCATGCCCAAGCTCACACTATTAGTAGTCACCTTGCACATCAAGCTCAAGTTTCTGAATTGCTTGATCAAATCTAACTCTTTAGCCATCAATATGGACAAGTGCAAGGAATTTCGACTCAAAGCATCTGCTACAGCATTGGCTTTACCGGGATGGTAATTTAAACCAAAGTCACAATCCTTTAACAACTCTAACCAATTCCTTTGTCTCATATTTATCTTCTTCTGATCAAACAAATTCTCTAAGTCTTATGATCATTGAATACTTAGAACCTAGAGCCATAGAAATAGTGTCTCCATATATTTAGCACAAATACTACAAATGTCAACTCTAGATCATGGGTATGGTAGTCCGCCCCATGAATCTTTAGCTCTCGCGAAGCATAAGCTACCACCTATCTGTTATGCATAAGTAATCCACCTAAACCCATATTGGATGCATCACGATACACTACAAAAGGTTCTGTCAGGTCTGGTAATATCAAAACGGGTGTTGTTGTCCACTTCTTCTTTAGTTCTCAGAAATTTTCTTCACACTCTGATATCCAACACAAAAGCTTTACCCTTTTGATTCAACTGGGCCAAAGGTAGATCTAACTTCAAAAAACCTTTAATAAATCTTCGGTAGTAACCATCCAACCCTAAGAAACTTCTGATCTCAGTAACTGTGCACTACATCTACCTTAGAAGCATCAACCGCTATACTACCCCGGGAAATCACATGACCAAGAAAGGTCACTTCTTGCAACCAAAACTCACATTTAGACAATTTGGCATACAACTTCTTCTCTTTCAAATACCGAAGTACAATACGAATATGTTCTGCATGATCTTCGCCTGATTTAGAATACACCAAGATATCGTCTATGAAAAAGACAACAAATTTATCCAAGTAAGGATGGAAGGTCCTATTCATATACTCCATAAACACACCAGGGGCATTAGACACATCGAACAACATTATTCAGTACTCATAGTGACCATATTGAGTTCTAAAAATAGTCTTCGGAATATCTTCATCATTCATTAGAATATGATGATAGCCTAATCTCAAATTAAGTTTTCCGAATACATAAGCTCCTACCAACTGATCTATAACATCGTCGTTTCTACAGAGAGTATATTTGTTCTTGATAGTAACCTTGTTTAGCTAGCGATTGTCAACACACAACCTCATACTTCCGTCTTTCTTTGTCACTAATAACACTAGAGCTCCCCATAATAATACACTTGGTCTGACAAATTCCTTCTCAAGTAGGTCTTCTGATGTAGATATTCTATTTGGAACCATCGACACAGGTCTATTACCAGTTGTTAAATCTATGGCGAACTTAATTTCACATTCCAGAGGCAAGTCACGAATATTTTTAGGGAAAACATCAGAAAATTCACACACCACCGACATATCACTAGCTGCCACATTATTCTCCACTCTCAGAGAAGTGAACACCACAAGTACCTGTCCATTCTCCCTCAAAGACATATCAACTTGATTGGCGAACATGAATCTCGAATCCTTACTCTCTTCAGGTTCGGGAAATAACCTGGGCTCATCCAAAAACCTGCACTATTGTAACCAACGACACGCTAAACCAACCATCCACATCTGAAACATCTAAGAGAATAAAAAGCATTTCCCCTACTTGTTTTCAATCCCGCTCCTACTAGTAAGCTGTTAAAAAAAACAAGCACCGACAGTGTTTCACACACATGTCACATACTAGGAAACAAATAAAAATCACAAAACAAGTGGGGGAAAGCTTATGCTTCTCTGAGATGTAACACCCTAAATCATGAGTGTTAATATAAAAGAGAAAATAACACTTTAGGATGTTACTCAAACAAAACATACACACTTTCATATATTAAATTTAACAAACTCGCAGCGGAACTCAAAATATGTCATAACTTCAAATATTTTTTCAAATAAAATACTCAAGGAAAAAAAATCCAACATGAACTCAAAGCAAATACGTCTCATCCCCAATGTTATAGAATCAGACCAATGTGCATCATATAGCGTAAATAAATAAATACAAAAGAAAGCTGCAAATCCATCTTGTAACTCACTAGCAATTACTCCTGTTGAGTATCTATGCAACAATTCATAAAGCCACACAAAACAAAAAAGATTGGTGAGAATACACCTTACAAATGTTAATGGTGAAAATTAATAGTAGGATAGTAAACGAAACAATAACAAGTATATTATTTGTAACCAGAGCACACCAAATTTGTTGCTATCACCATAAGAAACCATTCACTAATCCCTCATTAGAATTATCTACTCGCTCATGAATCCACACCATCGAAGCACACCAAAATTAGACTGAGGCCCGTACACCATGATGTAGGATTTTCAACAACAAGCAATATCACCAAAACTATCATCATACAATTACCACAATTATGCATACCAATAATACATAATTAATCACCATATTATCATTCATTTCATACACAATATGGATCATCTTCATACATGACACTCAATCATGTTAAATCATATAAATATTGATTCATCATTAAGTATGTACAATACTTCACACAATTATATATATATTCATATATTTAACAATACATCTACACATCACTAAAACATATTATTTCATCTCACAAGTCACTGCCATAATATAGCTCTGTGCTTCACCTTTCTAACGCTTCAAACGACACCTCATTTGGGTTTAAGGAGCTAAAGTTACGCCATTTTTAGTTTTACTTCAAACACTTCATGCCATCATGTAGTAATCGATTACCGACCCCAAACTACTAAAAAAAACTTAATTTTTAAGCTGGTAATCCATTACCATTTCATAATCCATGACGAAAATACTCATTTTTTTGCCATCTAAATCCCTTCTAAAACCCCATCCAAACATGCCATAATATATTATAACAACTTATTTCAAAAATATAATATTATACACCAACTATCTACTATTACCACATCACATACACCAAATAACATGCAATTTCACTCATTTAATCATGAATTTACATATTTTATTCATCAAATTCATCACCCACATATGAACATCCACACATACAAACATTATGAACATGAATAAGTGATTCTCGTAGTAAAACAGTGCACACAAATTAAATAGTACATCATAACATTCATGCTATTTCAGAATATCATTCTTGTTCATCAATCATCCATCAAAAAAGGGAAAAAGTAAGGAAACTCTATTTGGATTAAGGACTTCCCTCTATCCAATCATGCATTCTACACCATATTAAGAGTAAATCCCCATATTTTAACTTAGATTTTCCAGCAACAAGTCTCTTCTTTAATGTTTTTCCTCTCCTCTGCTAGCTCTAAGGTTCTCTTCTTGCCTCTTTCTCAATTTATTTAAGAATTGGATGAACCCTAACTCTCTCCCACCTTTTAGAATATATACCTAGGTTTTTTTATAGAATTCCTTTTAATTACCTCATTATCCCTCAATACTTTTAATTCACACTATCACTCAAAACTCTCATTATGCTATTATTAAACTCATACTAATAATAAATTAAAATTTTCCACCCAATTTCCTGTTTTCTTATCATATAATTATTATACTATTATTTAAATCAAATAGAGTTATTCCAAATCCCGATAAACGGAATAAATCCACCTTTATTCAAATAATTCACAAATTCATCACTAATCACATAATTTCACATATAATAAAATATGAATAATTCACTAAGCACCATATAATAAAATAAAATAAAAAATTGGGTGTTACATTATTCTCACAAAACACAATTACATTCCAATTAATAATACAAATGTTAATGCACCAACTTCTCCTTCAATATGCATGTGGTATCAGGTTTTTGATATTAGAGTTATGTTACTGATTTCCCATATCTTTGGTTCCTCTCTGAATTATGTCCCTCTCTGGACATGAGACTGTCATGGCTCCTTTATGAACCTGACCTTACTAGAATGAAGTCCTACCTAACTCCACATATTGTATGCATGATCATGTATAGCAAACATGCACGCAACTCAAGCAATCATCAAAAATCATCTCAAAATCATACTTAAAATAGGTTCCACTATTGAATCATAAGTTTTCCAATTATCAGGCCTCACTGTTATCCCACCGAATTACTCATCTCAGAAATATAATTTGTTTAAATAATTATATTACACCTCAAATTGAGTAAACCTATGTTATTATTCAACAACTCTAAAATCATCCAAAATACTCACAACATCTCAATAAGTCATTATATTATTTATAACTTAATGACAACTCTAAAGTACTTAAAAGTACCCTAAAGTACTCAAAATTGCCCTATTGACAATTTTTCCAGGTGATAACTCTACTAATCCCAAGGGATGACAGTTTGACTCAAATTACTCAACATTGACCAAAGGAAACAAAAAAAGACCACTCATGTCAAAAATTTCTCAAAAATCAGGAAAAAGCTCCCCGAACACGAAAAATCCAAAAAACGACCCGCCCAGACCCGTTGTCGGGCCCAAACCACCGACACCTGCCGTCGTCCCACCACCGACACCTGCCGCCCCCAACCCACAGTTGTACTGCTCTGTGGTAACCACCACAGCGCAGCACCCCTCAGGCGTATATAATGTCATCACGTAGTCGTTGTAGCGACTACCGCCGCCGCACGGCCTCTCGGAAATTGACTGTCGCGACTCTGTCGTCGGCGTGCCGACATTGCCGCACAACTCCACCGCCTTCGAGGCTCCATCTTGGCGTGGCCTCGCCGCAAGCAAATAAATTGATCGCGTCGCGTTAGATAAATACCATAGTGACAAATAACAATAATTGGTGATTGTTCTCTCTGGGATTGATAATCTTTAATACTAAAAATGATAAAGCCATGCACTTGCAGCCTATCATAAGGTAAGGAGGGAGATTACGTAGCAGACATATAGAAAAACTTATGTCTTTAAAACAAATTAATTAATTAGATTAAAAAAACCAAAGATATAGTAGCAGAAATATAGAAAAAAATATGAAGACAGAGAGATATATGTAATGTAAATTACATAAACAAATAAAGAGAGAAGGTCTAGAGAGAGTGCACCAGAGATTTATACAAGTTCAGACTAACACTTTGGCCTACTTCTGTCCTCAAGAGTTTTCTCTTGAGAGTTCCACCAAAAATCACACTTGAGCTTTTGATAGAATTAGCCACGAACCTTCAACGAAAAACAAAGCTTTTTCAAAGACTTTGCGCATGAACCAACAAACAGAGCTTTTACACAGGTCAATTTCAAGAACATACAACTAGAGCTTTTACACAGTTCAAACCCAAGAACCTACAAGCAGATATTTTACGCAGGTTAAGCGCAAGAACCTTCAACCAGATCTTTTACACAGGTAAAGCTAAAGAACACATACCTAGAGTTTTTACACAGGTCAAGCTCAAGAATGCACAACCAAAACTTTTCACAAGTCAAGCTTAAGAACCAATAAACAAAGATTTTAATATGTTTAAATTTTAACCTTTTAAATACCTTAAAAATAGAATTCACAAGAGAATCATTGTTTTGAATAAAGGGTATTAAGCACAACACCAGTTACAACACAACTCTCACAAATGCTTTTCAGTCTTTTAGCACTATGATAATTCTCATAAAAAATAAACTTCACGAAAAAAGAGACTAGAATAAATATAAATAGGTTTCTACTTAGAAATCTTGTGTAAAATGAAATGAGGAGAATCCTCCTTTATATAGATTTTTTTTGCTCAAAAAAGGAAATGATCTATGGGCCAATTAATTGATTTAATCAATTAAATCATGTGTTAATTGATTAACACACTTCAAAAGGAGATAAACATAATAAATACATGGAAAACCTAAAATGGTTATATGAATTAACTCTTAATCAGTTAGGCAGTGAGTAAACTTCCATAATTGATTAGAAACACTTCATAATAAATTCATACATACCTTGATAGGTTTTCAAGAAGTTTTAGGAAATCATAGAGGCTTTAAATTTTTGTTTGTATGTGTATGTGATTGCCTTAGTACATCAAAACTTACTCTTGAGTTCTTACAATTTAAATTGATTACTCTAAGACGCTAAACGCAAGACCATACGAGCTTTCATAATTTATCTCTTTCGGACTTCAAGATCCTATACTTGATTAAATAATTGATTAGCATTTCAACTAGATCTTTGAACCATCTGAGTGATAAGACTTGAGAATATCTTCTTCTTGATCAAATGCCTTCATCAAAAAGTATAATTGAAATCAAATCTCCTTTTGCTTGTTTTCATAAACAACTCTCAACATCCAAAATTCGTTTGGCATATGGAGTTTTCATCTTTAAAAGTCGCTTGACAATTTTCACTAGTTTTCATGATCAAAACCAATTGACTATTTGTACCTACAAACACATAGATCCATAGCCTACTCCAACCCCTAAAATTTTTCTCTTGAGATTTCAACTAAAACAACTTGAGTTTTTTTATAGGACCAACCCAACAACCTTAAACAATTTGAGCTTTTGTATAGGATTAACCCAATAAAATTAAACAAAACAACTTGAGTTCTTGTTAAAGCTCAACCTAACAACAAAACAACTAGATATTTTACACAAGTTAAAATCAACAACCCTAAACCAAGGTTTTTACAGGCTTACCTTGCAATCTTCAAATAGGTTACAAACCACAAGAGAATTATGCTCTTGAATAAACAGTTTCAGCATGACATAAAGACAACAAAACTCTTATATGAAGCTTTTCACTTTCTCATCACTAAGGGGTCTTGTAGTGAATTAAACCTTTTTGAAAGAATGTGAATAAGAGAAACAAAAGAGTTGATAATTAAAAAAATTGGTGTGTTGAGAAGTAAGGAAACACCTTTTTAATATAGGAAAAAATACGGCTAAAAAGGAAATAATTCACGGGCTTTGGCGCCTCCTAATCTATTAGAGTGTCTACCTTATCAATTAGGTTAAGATGAAATAGGAAATTCTAATTTTTGACGTCACATAATTGATTAACAAGCCTGCCTAATTGATTATGAGGTGTTACTCTTGTTCTAATCATTTAGATTAAAGTCCTAATTAATTAGAATTTTGAGTTTTGTTTCTCTAACTGATTATAATTCTTCTTAAATGATTAAATAACTTGCATGTATTGGTTTTAAGAAGTTTTAGTAAAAATATGAGAAATTTGAAATATTTTGTGTATGTGTGTGTGTGTCTTCCCTCATTTACAATGGATAGATCAAACAACAAGAAAAAATAATAAGCGTAAAATTATATGAGCTTTCATAACTTCACAACTTTAGTTCCTTTCACCGCGATTTAACTTTTTTTGCCTTTTCAATTGGATCTTAAATTTAGTTCCTTTTTATTTAATAATTTCCTTTCATTCAACTTTGATTTCTCTTTTATTTGGAAATTGAACACTTTGTTTTGAGATTGATTCTTTACTGACGATGCTTTATGGTTTATTCGTTGTTGTTTAGTTGTCATCATTAAAAACTTTAGATGATATTACTTGCAAAACATATAGAACTACATTCTCCCCCTTTTCGAAAATAACAACATATTTCTCAAGGAGGTGGTAAAACATAAAGATATAGATAAAAAATATTTCGAGTTGTTAAACTCCCCCTCAAAGATAAAGAAAGTATAACAATACATAGAACATATTAGTCACATGAGAACTTAGGTGCATAAGAAACTAAATCATATATGAAAGCGTGTTGATTGAAAAATGAGAGATAATAAATAAACATAAGGAATACTAATAAAAGTAGTAAAAAAAATTAAGAAGACAACTGCTCATGTTTCCCTCATCATCAAGATTAAAAAACCCAGAAGGAACAGAGACACCTAAGCTGATCAGATTACTAGTAACGAAATCTACTTAGATGCCTTTCTGATGAAGTTCTCTAGTGTTGTTCCAAATTATTATGTTATTTTCTTCGATGTTTGAAAGTATGTAATTCGGCATAACGAGTGTGAGGATCCTCAAAGTTAAAATCTTCCAAGTTTTCTAGATTATACTGCATCTCCCTTAGAGATATATTTCCATTTAGTAAGCAATATGATTCATACAATTTTCTCTCTAAGCTAACTTCAACATGAATCATTATTTTTATGATCAAACTCTAATATGGTAGCTACATGCTATAATTTCTTTGGAAATCCAACATATTATAAATTATCCCAATGGCCTAGTTGGTATCGATGTTGTTGGCTAGAAACCATGTGACCACAACATTGTTCCTCATCAAATCCCCATGATTTAATTTTCTTGGAAATAGAACATGGGACATCATATAATGAATGTGACGATAATACATTTTCATATAAGAGAGAGAGAGAGAGAGAGAGAGAGAGTTTAACCTTCTACTATATCACTAACTAGGGATTTAGTAGAAAAAAGTAGATTAAAGTTATCAATAATCGGACCATCGGGAGAGAAGAGCATTCCAAAAGAAGTTAAAAGTCACAAAGTTTTCGAAAACCATCAACAGTGAGATAAATTTTGATATTACATACCTCAAATGTTATTACCCCTTTGTTGAAGTAGAGGTTTGCATAATTTTTTTTTTATCAATCTTGAAAACATTTTTTCTAACTTGCTACAGAGGAAATCTTTGAACTTTTCATGATAGAGATCGAGAAAGAAATTAAATCTATAAGAACTTTTGTCAAGGTAGAGATGCTTGAGAAATGGTGGTTGAGAAAGTGTATGGTGTAGAAATATTCTTGTCTTTGAGAAGTGAAATTTCTTGACTTATAAACATTTGATGATGAGCTAGCAAAGTATAGAACCCTCTTTGGTGCAATTTGACCATGAGGAGAGAAAACAATCAAGTAGCGACACAAAAGACAACAAGGAAAACAAGAGAAGAGAAAAAATATGAGATGAAGAAAAAAGTGAAAGGAGAATACCTTTTTTATAGTCTATTTCAAATTGATAAAGAGTTGATTTTATCAATATGCATTAAGTGTAATCGATGCCTTAGTTTTGGCTTTAGATTTGATGAGATTCAAAAGAGATTTATTCTAGATTCTGAACATTTAATTGATTAGATCTTCAACCTAATCAATTAGATACTTCCTGATTTTAAATTTAAGAAAGGCGTAAATGATTGACCCTAAGATCTAATTTATTAGGGAGAGAAATTTCCAGCTGCTTGGTCTCTTTTGGATTTGAAAGGAGTTTTGGGATTGAAATTCATTTGAGACCTCCCCTTTTTTGGTTTCAAACCTCGCATTTCTTTAAAAAAAATATAACTTTAATTGCATAGTTAGTGAAAATAAAAGAAATGCGATAATCAAGCGCATGTTTGAGAATAATTCGAATTTTCCGAGTTTATTTTCTAACATGTGACTTACCTTTTTACCAATTGTTAATAAATAAAATTTTCTAACATGTGACTTACCTTTTTACCAATTGTTAATAAATAAAACTATATTTTTTCCTTTTGAAGCTCTTTGAATCGTTTGACATGAGAGGTAACTTTGGAATCCACTTTTTCTTTACTGTAATTATTTTTGAAGATTTCTAAATTGAAACCACATTTCCTCATAGGAACATATTCTTTAGATAAATACTTTGTATAAATTTTTATGATTTTACCATTAACCCTTGGTGTGCAAAGCATTCTTGGAAAAGAAAATTAACTTTTCACTTTTGGTAGCCATATATTTTTGGATCCTTTTGTGTTAAGGGATGAAGCCGATAGATTATGATTACTAAAATAAGATGAAGCCGATAGATTTCTCATTTTGCTTTTATGATATTCTTTATCAAAACGAGATGGAGAATAAACATTATTACTTTCATGATTTTTCTTAACAAATAAGAATAAAGTAACATGACAATTTCATTGCAATAGTTACTTTAACCACCTTAAGTTTAGGGGACTTATTTGCATTGTACACAATATTAAAATTCTTAGCTTTGATTTTATGCTCATAATCTAAATTGACTTTATTATAGGTAGTATAGATAGAATTATATCAAGGTTATATATACTTTTGGTGAACTTGCTTAAGGTTCATGCAAATCATTGATATCATTTTTTAAGAAATTACAAGTTTTACAATTAACAGAGTTAATGACATATTTTCTAAGCTGATTCAATCTATCGATGATTCTTTCATTGTCATCTTTAAGAAATTTAACATGATTTTTATAAGTCAAAATATTTTTTCTAACTCATAATTTTTTTTTACAAACTTTAACACATAGATCATACATCTGTTTATAAGAGAGAATAATTACCTTATTATCATCTTGACAATCAGTTTTAAGACAAAAATTTACCTGTTCACTTGATTATTCATGAGTCTGAATTTTCCTTTGTGATCTCATCTTAAAGTATTTGCGCTAATAATTCTTATTTTATATTTTTTATGATCTTAACCTCATTTAACATTTTATGCATTTTTATTAACACAATTTGTATCTTCAAATTTTAGCAGTGGGTTTCCAACACCATTCCTTAAATCTTAGATATTTATTAGAGATACAATTTTTAAAAATATTACCAAAAGTTTTAGCACTTAAAGGGTTAGGTTTCCAACACAAGGCCTTAAATCTTAGATATTTATTAGAGATACAACTTAAAGGGTTAGGTTTTCGACCCAGTCCTTAAATCTTAGATATTTATTAGAGATACAACTTAAAGGGTTAGGTTTCCAACCCATTCCTTAAATATTTCTTAATTTTCATTTGGTATCTCTAATTCTTAGGCTATAGTGTATTAATAATTTCCCTATTGATATTAGCAGAAACTACATAGATCATTTTAAGGGTGTCTCACTTTTTTTTTTGGCATTTCTATGGTTATAAACGTACATGTACTCTATAATACTTAAAACATTTACCATTAAATACATAACTTTAAAATATTTTTGCTGTTTTTCTTTTTCTTTTGTGGTCCATAAATTTATTGGTTTATTTACTACTTCATTATTTCTTTCCATATGGTAAGTCATTCAACATTAAACGATGGAGGTTTGTTTACCGAAATAATTTTATTAAAAGAAATGTTTGAAATCAACATGTTGTCTCCTGAGGCAAATAGTCTTAAAACTGAAGTTAGACTCTGATGCTACTTGTTGGACAAGAAATTCAAACTCAAGAGGAGAGGTAAATTGTAAAAAAAAATTCAAAAACTTTTTCACAAAATCAATTGATTTAAAAAGATTAATATTAGAAGCAGAGATCAATAGAGAATAGACAATAGAATAGATAAATATCCACAAAGAATATAAAAAACACAATTATAAAGAGATAAGGTGGGAAAGATCACACTAGATATTATCCTAAAAGAACTTGATCAATTTACAACCAACTTGAGTTTTTGGGCAGGAATAGATATTATAAGGTTGTTGGGAAACATAATTACTAAATCAATTTTAAAAGAATTACTTTTGCTTCATCTATAATAAATTGATCAATTTACAAGATAAAACAATAAACACAATATCATGCGAGATTTCACAACTTCCCAACTTTAGTTCCTTTCAAATTAATTTAACTTTCATTTTCTCTTTTATCTGGAACTGGAACACTTGGTTTTAAGATTGCTTATGTATTGATGTTCCGTTAATATTTATTATTTGTTGTTTGGTTGTCATCTTTAAGAGATATTATATCTAGAATACATAGAACCACAAGATCTACTTTGGGAGAGAGAATACCTCTCTTATTCATTATACTTCTAAAAGTTGTTATAAGAGATTACAAATGAGTTACATGAAAGTAGTCTTCCCAGTTTCCAAGAAAAAACTCTATTTTCTACTAAAATGTTTCTCAATCTCTCTTACTCTTTATATATGAATAACACAAACTCATGGTGTTTAAAATATTTTTCAAACCCCTTTAGATACCTCCAAAAGTTTCCAAAACACCAAGAGCTCCATAGTATTTCTACCATTGCCTCTCTAACTAGGACTATCACCTCTTCCCTATCTATTTTTCTCTTAATAACTAAAGTGATTGAGAACCATATTTATATTGTCAAGAACTAATTTGCGAACCAAACAAACCCATACTGAAACTCGAGAACCTCTAGGACTGCCAATGACTCACGATCTCCAAAGAGCTACCATTTGCATTCTATTGACCATTTCCGCCCCATCACTAGATGTCGTTCCACTAACGACTTCCAATACCACTGGACAAGTTATCAAAATTTTGGCCGACTCGTCGATCGTTGACTGAAGCTGTTAATTTTTGCCAGTCCTAAATATATATTTCTCTTTTCTCTTTATCACTTGAGGTTTTAAGACATACTTCTACGGTTGGATTGACCAAGACTTTAGGTGCATATTTGATTGTGAAGAGAAAATAAGAAGAGAGAAAGAGGTTGAAAATAGTGAGAGAAAAGTGAAGGAAGTGAGAAATATAATATATTTGATGTATTAATTAATACAAAAGAAAGAAGAAAAAAAACAAAAGAGAAAGAAGTGTTGTTATTATAAAAATATCTTTAAATTTATTCATTTTTATTTAAATTCATTTAATTGAGTGTATTAAATTTAAATTTGACTTATAAATTAGATATACATAATTAATTGTGAATTTAATCATGTATAATACTAAATTTAAGTTTTAATTAGTATATCATTTTAAAAGATCACTAAAATAATATTGTTCTAAAATGATGTTTGTGTGCTTTACGAATACATAAAAAAAAAACACGTCAATTAAATTATAATTATCTTGAAAATGTGAATAGAGATGGATACAGCTATTTGGCAGATCTCTCATATCTTTCTTCACAAGCATTTGAAGAAAAAGAAAAACATGGCCTTATGTTATTTTATTCTTTCTATTGTCTCACTTCTCTGTCAAATGAAATAAATAACACACTTTTTCGATATTTGTCTCTTCGACTTTTCTCTTGTTTGTATCTCTCCTCAAACAAACAGATTAAAAATGAATTACCCATTATACCCACTTCATTTTGATAAACGTATATTTTAGAGACATAAGAATAGCATTTGATTATAATTATGGTATCGTTAGAGGAAAAAATTTATGCTATATCATCTTATATTATCGTTCTTACGATCTTTTATAAATTTTTGGTCTTCAAATTTATGACCCTGGGTAGAAGATAAGAAATAGTTGGTGTTGGAACTCAACATGTTTATCATTTCAAATGTTGATTCTCCAGCATTGAGCAAGCCCTTATCACTTTTAGCCACATGTGCATCTGCAGTAAGGCATGAGGGCTCATGCTCAATCTGATCATTGGTCACCAAAGAAATCTTTTCAGATGCAGTGTTTGCAAAAGAAGAAACCATCAAAGTCACTCAACCTGAAGCCATTAGAGGGGGCATGACACTCCCCCCAATCACCTGACCTGAAGTTCCCATTAAATAAACTACCGATCCTCCTGCACTTGATAGTGTTTTCGAAGGGAAAATTGTCCCAGATATCAAAAGTATCTCAAAACTTCCTTGAAGAATTACAACGTTTCCCCGTAGGTTGAAGAAGCCTAACATGCATCACTATTCCATTTTCACATAGGATATTGATGTCCCTTCCCTCACGACAAGCGTAATCAAAGAGACTTTGTCACACATCAGACCCAGAAGTGATCTCAAGGACATGAGAATTTAGTGTATTAGAATTGTTATGATTGTCTATGATAGACATCTTGGGTTTGTTTTTGGAGCCAAGTGGACGCCCTGGAGAGCGACGACCGGGGGTGGAGGATGATGCTTGACGATTGTTGTATGACATGATATCACTTTCTAGTGTTTGTAGTTGTAGTTTTAGTGTCTTGCTTTGTCAGATCATTCGACCTTTTAAAATAGTGTTGAAAGACCTAAAATTATATTTTATTGATATTTTAATTTTAATTTTTCTAAGTTAAATATTATATACTGTTTTGGGAGAAAACCATGGGACAAAAAATAACATTCTAATGACCAAAAGAAAAACCTGACTGCCCACAAGATTCACTCATTTGTTACTTTCTTTGACCAATGTATTTTACTCTCTAAAAAAAACTAAATCATTATATTTATTTATTCAATAAAAGATATACTTTTTTATAAAAAATATAAATTGTTAGTATCATAAATAATAATTATTTATTTTTATTAAATTTTTAATATACCAATTGCTAAATTATAAAATATTAATATCTCATAAGATAACACAATTATTGAATTACTTGATATCATTTGTTAAAACCACTGCTTTAGATACTAAACATATTTTTTAAGCAATTGTATGAAAGTAATAAGAATTTTTTAAATAAAAAGTAATATAATATTACAAAAAATTTAATTGTGTTTAATATTCTGAAATACTAAACCCGTTTTGTGCTAAAAATTACATTAAAAACAAAATAATCACCGTTACAAGTTTTTTTTAAAAAATTAATTGAGCTAAAACAGTTTAGAATCCAAAGTTGTTTTGAATAGTTTCTCTGAAAAATAGTTTTTGATAGCTATTTTTTTTAATTAGAGATTTTCATTGTGGTAAGCAACCACAAAACTTATGTTTTTTAATAAAATAAAACCAATAAAAAATATTAAATTATTGAATGTGAATTTTTTATACAAAATTTTAGCTTTTATTATGAATATATATATATATATATATATATATATATATATATATATATATATATATATATATATATATATATATATATATATATATATATATATATATATATATATATATATATATATATATATATATATATGTACTGTATGCTGAAGTTTTTATTTTATTTTGATGGACTCAAGATTGCAATTCAATTGAGTTAGTGATAAGAATATTTAAATGTAAGGGAAGTAGCTCAATTGTTATATGTTTGTTGAGTTAAATAGATGCAAATTATTAGTGTAGATTTAATATTAGATCAATTGTAGTTATATTTATATTTTAATATTTATAAATTAATAATTTTAATGTTTTTTTAAATAAAATAAAAAATAAATTACAATTAGTATTTATTTGAAGGATTTTGAATTTATGAATAAATTTGTAGCGTTGAAAATTTAATAACCGACGAAATGTTTCATTAAAAAGTGAGACTACTAATATTTGTACTTCATTGCTACAAAAAACACATTTAATATCGGACACGAAGTTGATTTTATCTCGGTTACAAAGACGAGGTAATGAAGGGCGTCTTGAAAACTTTCCATATATCCCTCAGTTTTAGAATAACCGACTGGATAGTTAAAATGGTCATTGGTTCGATCTCAAGCAGTAACTTTTTTATATTTTCAAAATTAGCGTCACATACCTCTTGGTTTATGGTTAAAAGTGAGAGAAAAGATAAATTCTTTTTTCAAAATACTCATTACATTGTTTATCCATAATATTAATAAAATTAATTTGTTTACAAACTACATTGTTTACACCGAATATTATAGGGTTTACACAAAATATTAAAGTAAAATATATTTAAAAAAATTGAATTCGAATCATCATCATCGCTGTCGATGAAGAATAAATGTTGGATATTTTGTGGAAGAACAAATGATGGATCCTCATTCCATTGAATCTTGGGGAAGATCAAATATTGAATGCAATATATTCTCTATGACTTTTGCATTTATTTGCTTCTGATATAAAACAAAAACATGTTAGATAAATAAAATAAATATTCAGTTATATGATTATTTAAGAACACAAACCTTGAACCCAAATAACTTTTTACTCTTATAATTCATCATAGAGAATTTTTCCCAAATAAAATAAACGTTTCTTTAAGTTTCAAAGTTTTCAAGTCAAATATTTCATTATCAATTTTTAATATTCAAAATTCTTTTATAATGTTTTATAGGTTTCACGCGGATCACTAATGACAGTGTCTTGAGCGTTGATACTCATTAAATTGACGACAAAGATTTATTTAAGAACTGTGAAGAACTTAATAAACACACTTATATAATCTCTCGGTTATTACTCAAAATCAATGTAAAAATGTGTTTCTTTTTAAATAAAAAACTAAAATATATTTCATCTCAAGCCCCACATACCTCTAAGTTTCGGTAAAAATTGAGGGGTGTAAGTTTTTTTTATTTACATTGTTTCAACAGAATATTAAAATAAATTATTTAAACAAATCCAAATTTTGCCAATGGATTCTTGGAGAATAACAAATCTTTTCAAGTTATTTTGGGAGAACAACAAATCTTTGTTGTTATCCAGATTTTATTATATACCCTTTATGCACATTCTTTTTACAATTGATTACATGAATCCAATTTTTGATAAGTTATCTATTTGTACCATGGGAAATATTTTTCTTCACTTGCAATCCATCCCGGAGATCTGTTCAAATATTTCATTATCTTAAGCAAATGGTTTCATGGCAAATGCTTTCACAAGAAAGATGACAAGATACATGTGCTTGTAATTCACATCATGTTTAGGAATAAATTTCTCAATATTGTCAACCAAGGAAAACTATAAATTATCTAGTGTTTTCTTTGATTGACAACATAGGATGATTATTCCAAAAATACAATAAAAACATCAACACCATTATATTGGGATAGATTGCAAGAGCAGGAAAAACATTTTGTTCAAGATAGAAGAAAATTGAAGATTTTTCTGTCTTACAATCCATCATAAAGTATGACGCGTACAAGTTTGGAGCGGCTACATATAAATAAGGTTTAGGATAAAGTCTGATTAAGAAGTACTTTTACAGTAACATCTGATTATCTAAAAATAACCGAAGGAATAGATCATTAATTTAAAAAAAAAAAAAAAGATATCACTTTTAAAGAAATAAAAACACAAACCGTTGTTGTTGGGATTCGAAACATGTCCTGAATTATTTTTCCACTCGGTTATATTTAGAAATCGAGGGAGTATGTGATATTTATTTATAAAAAAATAAAACATGACGCAACTTCACATTATACATCGATTTTTTGTTGGGTGAGGTGAAAACTTTGTCATCAAATATATTATTTATAGTAGTGCTTCTTATTAATTTTAGAATAAGAAATTATTATAAAATAAAAATATTATTTTAATGTCAAAGAAAATATTATTCATTTTACCAGAACAATCTTATATCTCATAGTTATGCATAATATTATTTAAATTAATATATATATATATATATATATATATATATATATATATATATATATATATATATATATATATATATATATATATATATATATATATATATATATATATATATATATATATATATATATATATATATATATATATATATATATATATATGAGTTAAACATAATATTAGTTCATATAAAATATTCATGTTTTAATTTTTATGTAAGGTAACGATTAAAATTATCAATCAATAATATATTTCACTTTAAGTTCACATAGAATTCGCTCTACTAGGGTTTCATGAGAAACCCACTTCTACGGTTTGCTAACGCAAACACAAGTCAACACATGATGAAGAGGATCTGGAGGATAGGAACACTAAAAAGTTCAAATATAGAGAGAAGGAAGACATACCGTCATCAATTGCTAGTTAAACAGAAGTTGAGAAGAACTCATTCTGATATGGTTGTTAAGATAAAAAGAGGAGGTTCAGAAGCAGATTCATGCTAGTTTCCTTGTTACTTCTGAGTATCCTCAATGGGTGGCCAACATTGTGTCTGTTCCAAAGAATGATGGCAAAGTTAGGATGTGTGTTGATTATTGAGATTTGAACAAAGCTAGCCCAAATGATGATTTTCCACTACTACACATTGATATGTTGGTAGATAATACAACTAAGTTCAATGTTTTCTTCTTTATGGATGGTTTCTTCGGTTATAATCAGATCAAGATGGCACCCGAGGACATGGAAAAGATAACATTTATTACACCCTGGGGAACATTCTTCTATAGAGTGATGTCTTTCGGTTTAAAGAATGTTGGTGCAACGTACCAGAAAGCCATGACTACTCTTTTCCATGACATGATGCACAAAGAGATAGAAGTTTATGTTGATGATATGATTGTTAAGTCAAAGACTGAAGAAGATCACGTTGAGTATTTGTTTAAGTTATTTCAGCATTTGAGAAAGTTTAAACTCCGCTTGAATCCTAATAAGTGTACTTTTGGTGTTCGTTCAGGAAAGTTGTTTGGCTTCATTGTTAGCCAGAAAGGTATTGAGGTAGATCTTGATAAAGTCAAAGATATTCAAGAAATGTTTGCACCAGAGACAAAAAAAGCAAGTTAGAGGATTCCTCGGCGCTTGAATTACATCTTCAGATTTGTATCTCACATGACTGCCACATATGGTCCAATCTTCAAGCTTCTCCGTAAAGATCAAGGTTGTGTTTGGACAGAAGACTGCCAGAAAGCTTTTGACAACATCAAGGAGTATTTGCTTGAACCTTCTATCTTGTCTCCTCCAGTGGCAGGAAGATCATTGGTCATGTACTTAACTATGTTAGAAGAGTCCATGGGTTGTGTACTTGGACAACAAGATGAAACAGGTAGAAAGGAGCATGCCATCTACTATCTAAGTAAGAAGTTTACATAGTGTCATTCTCGATACTCCATGCTTGAGAAGATTTGTTATGCTTTAGCCTGGGTTTCCAAATGTTTGTGCCAATATATGATTAATCATAACACTTGGTTGATATCCAAAATTGATCCAATTAAGTACATTTTTGAAAATCTTACTTTGACTGAGAGGATTGCTCATTGACAGATGCTATTGTCTGAATATGATATTGAGTACCGTACTCAGAAGGCGATTAAAAGAAGTATTCTTTCATATCATTTGGCTCACCATCCAATTGATGATTATCAATCCATCAGGTCTGACTTCCATGATGAAGATTTTATGTACTTAAAAGCTAAAGATTGTGATGAACCATTGCCTGAAGAAGGACCAGGGCCTGGATCCCAGTGGGGTTTAGTGTTTGATGGAGCTGTTAATGCTTATGGTAATGGAATTGGGGAAATAATCATTACTCCATAGGGTTATCATATCCCTTTCACTACAAGATTAATGTTTGATTATACGAACAACATGGCAGAATATGAAGCTTGCATCATGGGTCTTGAAGAAGCCATTGATTTGAGAATTAAGATTTTTGATGTATATGGAGATTCAACCTTGGTGGTTAATCAGATTAAAGGAGAATGGGAAACTCATTATTCTTACTTGATTTCTTACAAAGATTATGCAAGGAGGTTGTTCACTTTATTCAACAAAGTTGAGTTTCATCATATACCTCGTGAAGAGAATCAGATGGCAGATGCTTTGGCTACTTTGTCTTCTATGTATAAAGTAAATCGTTGGAATGACGCGCCTCATATCAGAATTATGCGCCTTGATAGGCCTACTCATGTGTTTTCAATAGAAGAAGTCACATATAATAAGCCTTGGTATCATGATATCAAGTGTTTCCTCCAAAAGCAGGAGTACCCGCTTGGGACATCCAACAAAGATAAGAAAATTTTGAGAAGACTGGATGGCAATTTCTTTATGAATTAAGATGTGTTATACAAGATAAACTTTGACATGGTCTTTCTCAGATGCATGGATAGACATGAAGCAGACATGTTAATGCAAGAAGTTCATGAAGGATACTTTGGTACTCATGCCAATGGACATGCAATGGCTAAAAAGATGTCAAGGGCATGTTACTATTGGCTGGCAATGGAATCTGATTGCTCTAAATATTTGAAGAAGTGTCATAAATGTCATATTTATGCTGATAAGATTCATGTGCCTCTGACGCTTCTCAATATTATTTTGTCCCCATGGCCTTTCTCTATGTGGGGAATTGACGTGATTGGTATGATTGAGCCCAAAGCTTCGAGCGAACATTGTTTCATTCTGGTGGCTATTTATTACTTCACCAAATGGGTTAAAGCATCATCTTATGCTAATATGACCAAGCAGGTTGTGGTCAGATTTATCAAGAATCATATTATTTGCCGATATGGTGTTCCAAGTAAGATGATCACTGATAATGGGTCGAACTTGAATAATAAGATGATGAAAGAGATTTGTGACGACTTCAAGAGTGAACATCATAAATCTTCTCCTTATAGATCTAAGATGAATGGGATTGTTGAAGCTGCAAATAAGAATATTAAGAAGATTATCCAGAAGATGGTTGTAACATATAAGGATTGGCATGAGATGCTCCCTTTTGATTTTCATGGGTATCGTACATTCGTCCTCACTTTAATAGGGGCAAACCCATTCTCTCTTGTGTATGGCATGGAAGTAGTGCTTCCCGTAGAGGTTGAGATCCCATCAATAGGAGTCTTGATGAAAGCCAAATTATCTGAGGCTGAATGACGTCAAAGCAGATCTGATCAATTGAATTTGATTAAAGAAAATAGGATGACAACTTCGTGTCATGGCTAATTATATCAAACAAGAATGAAGAAAGAATTTGACAAGGTTCGACCTCGCGTATTCAGATAAGGAGACCTCGTGCTCAAAAAGATCTTGTCTTTCAAAATTGACTCTAGGGGCAAGTGGACTCCTAATTATGAAGGCTCATATGTTGTTAAGAGAGCCTTCTTTGGCGGTGCAATGACTCGTACGACTATGGATGGTGAGGAGATCCCTCGTCTTGTGAATATCGATGTAGTCAATAAATACTTCGCCTAGAAAAATAAAAGAACAACTCGCTAAGTTGAAAACCTGAAAGGGTGGCTTAGGCAAAAATGAGCGTCTCGGTGGATTGAAAACCCAAAAGGGAGGTCCAGGAAAAAATGAGAGACATAAACAGAAAATAATCATCCTGGTAGATTGAACACCTGAGAGGATAATCTAGGCAAAAGTTAGGAATTATGGCAAGTAACTGCATCAGGCCAGACTTGATCATTTGAAGAAACAATGCCTATCTGATGAAAAGCACAGTGCAAATATGGCTTAAACCACCATGGCAAAGGTTCAGGAGTATGTGGAGGATTTCTTGGTTGAATCAGATTCTTGACAACCAAAGAAGGATATAATTCTACATAAGTCATTGGAATAGGGTCAAAAGAGACATTCTTCCTCTCAAAATTTCGTTGATGATTGTTGTTGTTGTAGTTGGGACGTTGTTGTGGATGTTGCTGATGTTGTTGCTGAACGGGAACTGATCGAGTTGCTGAATTATTAGTAAATACCAGAATTACTGATGATACCTGATGATGATGCTGACGAGACAAGGAATTCTTCCTCATAAGAGGTCTTCTCTGCTTTCCCATAGACACTACATTGGTTTCTCCCTCATTCTTTTTGGAGAAATTACCACCATATTTCTTGCTTGAAGAAGCCTCATCTTTAGATAACGTCCTTCTCGGACACCTTCTTCCAACCGCATCCCTATGTTCACTATTTTGGTGAAATCATTAGGATCACTAGCAATCATGCGTTTATAATAAAATACACACAGGGTCTTCAAAAAGATCTTGGTCATCTCTTTCTCCTCCAAAGGTGGGCTAATTTGAGCAACAAGCTCTCTCCATCTTTGGGCGTACTCCTTGAATGTCTCTTTATCTTTTTGGGACATCAATTGCAATTGATCCCGATCGGGAGCCATATCAATATTATACTTATATTGCTTGACGAAAGCCTCACCCAAGTCATTAAAAGTACAAACATTAGCAATGTACAAGCCCATATACCATCTGAGTGCAACACCAGTTAGACTGTCCTGGAAGTAATGGATGAGTAGCTGATCATTATCTGTCTGAGTAGATAGCTTACGAGCATACATGACAAGATGACTCAGAGGGCAGGTATTTCCTTTATATTTTTCAAAGTCTAGGACCTTGAACTTTACTAGGATCTTGACGTTGGGCACCAAACACAACTCAGCACTCTTACCAAACAGATCTTTCCCCCTTAAGGTATTCAATTCCTTTCTCAGCTCAAGGAATTGGTCTTTCATCTCGTCCATATTCTCATAAACATCAGAGTCTTCAGACGACTCGGAGTGATAAATGGTTTCCTCAACACAGGGCAAAGTATGCACGATATGAGGAGTAAGAGACATGACCAGGCTATATGTCGGCATAGAAGCAAAAGTTGGAGCATACCCTTCAGGCACAAACTTTGGCGACATTCCCCAAGAGAATCCAGTAGGAATTACTGGCACAGACTGGCTAGCAGCAACAACAGGCACAGACGTTGAAGCAATCTTAGAAATCACAGTCCTTTAAGGAGGAGGAGGAGTCGCTGGAGGAGAAGATGGTTGATTCTGAGCGGAAATAACAAACTCCATCAAAGCAGTGATTCTGGAAATCTAATCCTTAAGCTCTCGATTCTCTTGTTCAAGATGCTCCATTCTTCTTTGGTGATTTGCTCGAGTGTTATAGTGATGAGTCAACTTGTCTGATACACAGAGGAAGAACCATAAGACATCTGGTTGAAGAAACCTGTTATGCAAATGATGCATAAAATGTTTTTGATTTTATTTTCAAGGAATATACAAAGTCCTATTTGAAAATATTTTCAATTAATAATAGCAATCAATAATAATAACAATTCAATTGACCATAAAATCTCTTCTTATTCATAAAATTTGGAAGGATTACACTGAGTACAATTTCAAAAACCAAAATATAAATACAATAGGAAAGGAAACTATTATCCTAAGGATCCCTAGCAACTGAACTAGCGAAGGGAGTGTACTTCCTTCAGATGCGTCTGATCTTTGACTCAAAAGTTGTCTGCATTTGAGCCTTCTCGAGGACGAGCCGATCAACAATCTTCTTCCAAGCACCGAAAGGCTGAGGAATGCTAGAGGAAAATAAATCCTCTGGATCTCTCTATCTCTTCATTGCACGCTCTTCAAGAACCTCAATGAGTGCATCCTTGTCTTTTGATTCAAGTTGCAACTCCTCATGCTTTTGGTTCAAAGCATGGAACCGCTCCTCCCAAAGTTCTCTCTCTCTCTCTCTCTCTCTCTCTCTCTCTCTCTTGCCTCATCTTGGCAAGTGCATCTTCCAACTCCTCTACATCTTAGTTAGGGAGAGTTGATGGCTCACCTATAACCATAGACATAGGTCTCTCGCAAGTGTATGGCATCTTGAGCTCCAAAGCTCTCTTCCTCACCCAAATAGTGTAATATTCCAAAGCTACATTGTTGCATGGACCAAGCTCGGCTATACCCTTCCTATGAACATTGTTCCAAGCACGCACCATTCTACTCTTCAGATTCTGGGTATCTTTACCCTCCTAATAGAATAGACCATTTAACTGAATGCTATTAGGTTTATCTCTCAAGGGGAACCCAAGTTGACGACGGGACAAAGCAGGGTTATATTTGATTCCTCCTTGTGTACCAATGAGAGGCACATTGGAGAACTCACCACAACTGTCAATAATATCCAAGCTACCCAATGCATAATTATACCAAACAATATCATCATTAGTGAGAGACATAAGTCTCTGGGACCACTGTAGACATTGTCAGTTCTCTAAGAAAGCAGGCGTCTGAGGCAAGTGCGAAATAAACCACTTGTACAAGAGAGGAACGTAGCACGCAATGGTTCCACCACATTTAGAATTCCTTAAATGCAAAGAGAAATACGTGTCACCCAACAAAGTCGGAACATGATTCCCAATCAAGAAGATTCTAATGGCGTTAACATCAACAAAATTGTCAATGTTAGGGAACAAAGCTAGACCATAGATGAGCAAGACAAAGATGGCTTCAAAAGCGTCCATGCTACCGGCTTAAGCAAAAGCAGTAGCTCTACCAATGAGAAACTCAGAAGTCAACCCTAGAATCCCTCCTTTCTTCACCATGTTGGCATCAATCTCAGATTTTTTCACATGAAGAACTTCGAATATGACTTGAGATCTCGTGATCTCCTCCAATCCACTGAAAGGGACCTTGTTAGATATGGGCATACCCAAGAGATGGGCATACTCCTCTAACATGGGCACAAGCTGATAATCAGGAAAAGTGAAGCACCGATAGACAGGGTCATAAAACTGCACCAAGACACTCAAAAGTCCTTCAACCACATCAGTAGACAACACAGATAAAAGCTTCCCATGATGTTGCTTGAAGTCCAAGGGATTTAGTATAAAGGTTTATAGCTTCCTTAAATCTTTCAAGTAGTTACATTTGAAACTGTACTTCTTAGTGTTCCTTCATCCATAATCCATGATCTGAAAGTATTTGCAAATTGACCTTAGTTTCCATGAAATTTATTTTCTATGATGAATGTTATGATGCGCATGTATGCATGAATGCAACAATCACACACAAGGGATCACACACAAGGTAGACACAAACAAAGGTCAAGGGATGGATCAAGTCATCATCAAGGTCAATCATCAATTTTGGTGGATTATGGTTTTCACCTTATCAACACCCAAGTTCCACTGATATTGATGAGACTGATCAAATCAACCAAGAATCAAAGGGTTTGTTGCGAGTCACGAGCCTGGAGTCGGGTTAAGAACCGTCCCAAAGGAGTGTACTAAGGATAAAAACTTGTAGATCATGTTCTTAAAAGGTTCCTAGAACCGTGATTCTATCTATCAAATACTATAGGTTAGGATGCCTGACTCATCAACCCATAGTATTCTCAAGAGAAACTCGTCTGAGTGTAGTATCGCGTAGCAACTGTTATCAAGTCTACACTTGAACAATGTCCGCACTACGTCCTAAAATAGGCCAAGTTGGGTTAAATGTTCTACGGTCCTCAACTTCTCGGACCCCCAAATTAGAGAAAGTAATGCCTACCCACGACTTACTCGTGTGACATCAGTAACTCCAAAGAGGTCTCCACTGAGTGGGGGATCTCATGTCGACTCTTTCAGGACTACTCCTTCAAAGCCAACATGACTATACCACCCTCCTATCTTAAATTTCACTCAAGTTTGGGTTAGAACTTATCTCACCACACAAAGATCACCAAGCACAGACAAAAAGTATCACACAATAATATATACAAACAAACATCAAATATACAAATATATGCACACACAAAAAGTAGACTAAACCCACTGAGGACTAATCCCCAGCAGAGTCGCCACTTTATTTTTGTAGTGATAAATTCATGACCATTGAGCTTTTGGTTAGCTCAACGTCAATAAAACTAGAGTCGCCACCGCACTTTTATTGTTTCCAAAGGAAAAGGTAAAAAGTAAGAACAAACCCAAAGATGAGAAGTTTTCAAATCAAAACTAATAAAATGTCAGAGATTACAGGTAAGGGGGTTGGTTACACAGAGGGAAGGTATTAGCACCCAAAGTGTCCAGGTACTCCTAGGGATCCCTTTTTGTGTGCAAGTGTTTTAGTTGAAAATGATGTTTGATAAAAAAAGAGTGAAGGGATGATAAAATAATTCATTAACTATATTTTTGTGTTTGACAAGACCTTCGGTGGATTGATTTTAACAAAGTTTAAAAGAAAAGGGTACAAAAAGGCCAAAAACTTAAATGAGGTTGTTAGTTCTTTTTGTCTTTTGAAATTAAAGTCAATATGGTTAAGTTTCTTTACAAGTTTGATTTAAGAAAATGTTTGAAAATTCAATGGCATAAGGACAAAGTTTCTACTCATTAAAACAAGTCTAAGTTGAAAATACAAACAAAAAAGGTTTGAAAAGGGGGGAGAAGATTTTGAATTTAAAGAAAGAAGGGAGGAGATGAAGGGACTACCCTAGACAAAAATTTAAAAGTTAAGAGTTGGAAAGATCTGATCAATGGGAAGCAATCCATAAGACAAGAATGTCATATAGAAACCCATTTCCTTTGGAATTTTGAGCAAGCAACAAGCATAAGCAACATCCAAGCAATTAATATGAAGACCAAGGCATCAAATAAAGATAGCCATAACATCCAAGCAAGCACTCAAATAACAAGCAGTCTTCAATGTCTTTAAATGTATCAGATGAAAATATTCCTTAGCAAACTCTCAGAAATAATCATTAAACCTCAATCATAATAACAGTGTAACAATTAAGCACAGAGACAAAGTAACAGATGAATCAAGGGAACTCAAGGTTTGCATCAGATGAAAGGCACAGTCAAGGATAACTCAGTATCAAATAGTGGCATTGGCCAAGTCCTTCAAAGCATAGGATTGTTGCCTACTTCTAAGTCCAAGAGTTTAAATCAAGTCAATGGCAGAGGTCCAATAGTCCACCAACATATTTTTTAGGGTTTTTATTATTATTAAGTATTTTAAGGTTCTAAGACCACAAACAGAACAAAATTACAAGCACATAATATATACAATCAGAAGATATGACTCAAGTGAGCAAAGTGAAAAGGACTAAAACATAAACAAGTTGCATGAAATGTAAATGGCAATGAATGATAAAGATACTAAAATTTAAATTGCATTAAGTAAATGACATAAAAAGTAAAGAAAATAATAAAGGAAGTTAGTCGAATGTTAGTGAAGAGTTCAATTTGTTTAAGTCATTCTTTGGAGAACACTCAACCATTCATTCACAAGTATGAAGACATGAACCAAGACATCATCCGTGAGAAGGGCTCCAACTTGGATAAATCAACAAGTATGCCACTAGCTCTCATAAATGGAAAAAAGGTCAAGTCTTCATGCAATGCCATGAAGAATGAGAGACTTACAATCTCACTTACAAGAATGGTATGCCTTTTGGGAAAAATTTAGCTCTATGTTAAGCAATCATAATTGGACTTATGTAGAAGACACAATTATCTGAGGTCGGGCAATAAAAAATGTTGGTGTTAATGCATGTTAGAGACATGGTACAAAGAACCAAGTCCTAAAGCATACCACACACACACAAATAAAACGGGAGGGACCTATCTCAATCACGCTCATGTTGATTCATTTGACACAAGGTCATTGATGAATCAACTAGAATTTGACTTGTAGAAATATCATTGGTCAATGATGGATTGGGGAAGAAGAGGGATGAAGATAAAGAGGAAGGGGGAAATAGAAACCCAAATTGATCATAGGAGGAATTTCATCTGATCAATAATATTCATTCATTTTGAGGGATGAAATGTACATTTCATCAACCCCCTAAATCCAATAATATTGATCAAATGGAAGTTTAAATCAACCATGATCAAGGCCAAACAGAAGATCAAACAACACAAGGTGAACCAAATGGATCAACTGTTGGTTCTAAGTGTTGGCAGCAATTTTGGTAAAACAAAGAGTGTTCACAAGATGTTGCATGTGATGTCTTAACTTAAGATATTTATGTACTTGCTGGAGTTTAAAAAATATAATTATGCAGGATTGTTTCAGGATGTCATACAAGATATCGTGGCATCTGATATTATGTACCTGCTGGAGTTTAAAAATGGAATTATGCAGGATTGTTCCGGGATGTCAGACCCGATGTCATGACATCCTGTACACAGAACATTCAGGGTGAATGTTATGTGTTATGTGATTGCGCATTTAATGGCAATCTATGTATGATTGAAGATCTGATTCACAATCGCATTCAATCATTAATTACAACCTGATTTACTTATTTTCCAAAGAGATCTAACCAGCTGTCATGAGAAGATTTAATTGGAAAATAGTTTTAGGGTTTTCAAGATGTCCAAGCCCAGCTGAATGCTTCTATAAATAGGACATGGAAAAACCTGATTTGAGACACAACCAATACAGAGCGAAATACTGAGACGTAGGTGAGGTGCATCGAACTGGGTTAACAATTGCTTGTGTCTCTTGCATTACTATTCTTTATCTTTATCCTGTGTGTTTTATTCATATATTAGTGTCGTGACATTACCTTCGACATCTCATATCTGATACCAGAATTTCAATTGGTATCAGAGCAGGCATCCTGCTCTGGTTCTGGGTGAGATCTAGGGACAATACTTTCTGGTATTATGGAGAGAGATGGAGGATCTGTTCACATGCCACCAATCTTTGATGGATCTAACTATGACTATTGGAAACCTCGAATGGTAGCCTTCCTAAAATCTCTTGATAATAAGGCTTGGAAGGCTGTGTTAATAGGCTGGGAACATCCAGTAGTTACTAAGGAAGGAGAAGCTACAACTGATAAGAAACCTGAAGAACAATGGTCCAAGGAGGAGGATGATCTAGCCCTTGGAAATTCTAAAGCATTGAATGCAATATTCAATGGAGTAGACAAGAATATCTTCAGATTGGTAAACAACTGTGAGGTGGCTAAAGATGCTTGGGACATTCTCAAGACCACTCATGAAGGCACCTCTAGGGTGAAGATGTCTAGATTGCAGCTGCTCACTACCAAGTTTGAAAATTTAAGGATGAAAGAAGATGAAAATATTCATGAATTTCACATGAATATCCTTGAAATTGCCAATGCCTCTGGAGCTCTGGGAGAGAAGATGTCAGATGAAAAGCTAGTAAGGAAAATAATCAGGTCACTCCCTAAGAGATTTGCTATGAAGGTGATAGCCATAGAAGAATCTCAAGACATCTCAAATATGAGAGTTGATGAGCTAATTGGATCCTTCCAAACATTTGAGATGGGAATATGTGATGGATCTGAAAAGAAAGCTAAAAGCATAGCCTTCATGTCAAACACTGATGGGGAAGATGAGGAAGGTGATCAAGAGACTGATGAAGATCTGGCAAATGAGGTAGCAATGCTGGGAAGACAGTTCAACAGACTTATGAAAAAGATGGATGTAAGATCTAAGGCCAATGTTAAGAACATCGCATCTGACATCAGTAAATCCAACAATATTGGAAGAAGAACAAGGTCAGAAGAAAAGCCCAAAGAAGGAAAAGGAGTTCAGTGTTATGAATGTGATGGGTATGGTCACATTAGAACTGAATGTGGGACCTACCTCAAGAAACAGAAGAGGAGTCTTGCTGCCTCTTGGTCTGATGAAAGTGAAACAAAAGAAGCTGCAAATCTTGTGACTGCATTGACAGGAAGATAGGGTTCTGATGAAGAGTCAAGTGATGAGGAAGTAACCTTTGAAGAGATGGCCACTACCTACAGAGAGTTATGTCACAAAAATGCAGAAGTGTGCAGACAAGTTGAAAGCCGGAAGAAAGGGATAGCTCAGCTGGAGAATGAAAAAGGAGAACATGTGGAAACCATCTCCAAATTGAAAACTGAAGCTGTACTCTTGAATTCCAAACTAGATGAGATGACCAAGTATGTAAGAATGCTTAACAATGGATCTGACATCTTAGACAAGATTCTCCAGACTGGTCAAACAACAGGAGACAAATCTGGCATTGGGTTCAATGAATCTAAGGCTGATTGCAGTTATATAAATGACAAACCTAAATCCAAAACTAAGTTCAGCCATATTGATAACAAACCTGCAATGTCACATCACATGTCACAACACCAGAAGGGAAGATAGCAGAAAGGGAAACACCAAAGATGGAGATGCCATCACTGTGGAAAATTTGGTCACCTAAAACCCTTCTGCTACAAGCTGTATGGTTACCCTCAGCCTGCTCATTATCTACCTAAACCCAAACATAACAGACCTATCAATAAAAAGCAATGGGTTCCTAGAACTGATGTTACAAGTTTGATAGCTCACACCTCCTTCAGAGTTTCAGCCAAAGAAGATTGGTATTTTGATAGTGATTGCTCCAGACACATGATTGTAAACAAAAACCTGTTAATTGACCTTCATCCCCATGCCACAAGTTATGTAACCTTTGGTGATGGAGCAAAGGGTGAAATCAAGGGAATTGGTAAGCTTGATTGTCCTGGAGTTCCTGACCTTGACAATGTCCTACTTGTTAAGGGATTAACTGCTAATCTAATAAGCATCAGTCAACTGTGTGACCAAGATCTAAATGTAAACTTCACTAGAACTGAATGTCTGATTACTAATAAGGAAAATGAAGTGATCATGAAAGGAGTTAGGTCTAAAGGCAACTGCTAGATGTGGAGTTCTCAAGAAACTAGGTACTCTTCAATGTGTACCTTAGCCAAAGAGGAAGAAGTGAAGATATGGCATCAAAGATTGGGCCATCTGCATCTTAAAGGTATGAAGAGGATCATATCTGTTGAAGTTGTTAGAGGAATTCCCAACTTAAAGATTGATGAAGGAAAAATCTGTGGAGAATGTCAGATTGGAAAACAGACAAGGATGTCACACCAAAAGCTCAGACATGACACCACTACCAAAGTTTTGGAACTCCTCCATATGGACTTGATGGGACCCATGCAAGTTGAAAGCCTTGGTGGGAAGAAGTATGCATATGTAGTGGTGGATGACTTCTCCCGATACACCTGGATCAATTTTATAAGAGAAAAATCTGATGTTTTTGAAGTCTTCAAGGATCTTTGTCTAAAACTTCAAAGAGAAAAGGAAAGTCTTGTTATCAAAATAAGAAGTGATCATGGGAAGGAATTTGAGAACAACAAATTTGCTGAATTTTGTTCATCAGAAGGGATTCATCATGAGTTCTCATCTCCCATTACTCCCTAGCAAAATGGTGTGGTGGAAAGAAAAAATAGAACTCTTCAAGAATCAGCCAGAGCTATGATTCATGCTAAGAAACGGCCCTACCATTTTTGGGCTGAAGCCATGAACACAGCCTGCTATGTTCACAACAGAGTGACATTGAAGAAAGGGACTCCTACAACCCTATATGAAGTCTGGAAAGGAAGAAGACCTACAGTCAAATACTTCCATGTATTTGGTAGTAAATGATATATCTTGACTGATCGTGAACAAATAAGGAAGATGGGTCCCAAAAGTGATGAGGGAATATTTCTGGGCTACTCAACAAACAGCAGAGCTTACAGAGTCTTTAATTCCAAAACTAATGTAATGATGGAATCTATTAATGTTGTGGTTGATGACCAACAGACTGATGTCACAGACGATGTCGAGACATCACTGAATGATTCCCCAGCTGGCTTCTCAGACAAAAATGAGGAAAGTGAACCTTCTCAAGCTGAACCTGAAGATGACAAAATCAACAAGGGACCCCCCATCAGAGTTCAGAAGGATCATCCCAAAGATCTCATTATAGGAGATCCAAATAAAGGGGTCACTACTAGATCAAGGGAAGTGATCTCACATAGCTGCTTTGTGTCAAAGATTGAACCTAGGAATGTCAAGGAAGCCTTGACTGATGAGTTCTGGATCAATGCCATGCAGGAGGAGTTAGGTCAATTCAAGAGAAATGAAGTATGGGAACTAGTTCCTAGACCTGAAGGAGTAAATGTCATAGGTACAAAGTGGGTGTATAAGAATAAATCTGATGAACAAGGGGTTGTTACTAAAAACAAAGTAAGATTAGTAGCACAAGGATACACTCAAGTTGAAGGAGTGAACTTTGATGAAACTTTTGCTCCTGTAGCTCGCCTTGAGTCTATTAGATTATTGCTTGGAGTGGCATGTATTCTGAAATTCAAACTGTTCCAAATGGATGTAAAAAGTGCCTTCTTGAATGGCTACTTAAATGAGGAAGTATATGTTGAACAGGCTAAAGGATTCACAGATCCAAATCTTCCAAAGCATGTGTACAGATTGAAGAAAGCCCTTTATGGGTTGAAGCAAGCTCCTAGGGCTTGGTATGAGAGACTCACAGTGTTCCTCACTAACAATGGATACAGGAAAGGAGGTATTGACAAAACCCTATTTGTAAAGAATGAAGGAGGGAAACTCATGGTGGCACAAATATATGTAGATGACATTGTGTTTGGTGGGATATCGGATCAGATGGTTAAACATTTTGTTAGACAAATGCAGTCTGAGTTTGAGATGAGCCTTGTTGGAGAACTGACCTACTTTCTTGGGCTACAAGTCAAGCAGATGGAAGATTCTATCTTTCTATCTCAAAGCAAGTATGCCAAGAACATTGTTAAGAAGTTTGGCATGGAGAATGCAAGTCATAAAAGGACAGATGCTCCTACACATGTGAAAATCTCCAAAGATGAAAATGGTGTCAATGTAGATCAAAGTCTATACAAAAGCATGATAGGTAGTCTGCTATATCTCACAGCAAGCAGACCTGACATTGCATTTGCTGTAGGTGTTTGTGCTAGATATCAAGATGAACCAAAAGTCAGTCACATAAACCAAGTGAAGAGAATACTGAAATAAGTCAATGGCACCAGTGACTATGGGATGTTATATACTCATGGATATTGATCTATGCTGACTGGTTACTATGATGCTGACTGGGCTGGAAGTGCTGATGATAGGAAAAGCACATCAGGAGGATGTTTCTTCTTGGGGAACAATCTGATATCATGGTTTAGCAAGAAACAGAATTGTGTATCTCTATCCACTACTGAAGCTGAATACATAGCAGCTGGGAGTAGTTGCTCTCAACTGGTTTGGATGAAACAAATGTTGATTGAATACAATGTCACACAAGAGGTCATGACATTGTACTGTGACAACCTGAGTGCTATAAATATTTCCAAAAATCCTATTCAGCACAGCAGGACAAAGCACATTGATATTCGTCATCACTTCATTAGAGAACTTATGGAAGAGAAGATCATAACACTGGAGCATGTTACTACTGAAAAGCAATTAGCTGACATATTCACAAAAGCTTTGGATGCTAATCAATTTGAATGTTTAAGAGAGAAATTAGGGATTTGTATTCATGAGAATCTATATCCATCAAAGGAGTTTGTGGTTAATATCCCAGAGGATATTTCTGATAAAAATAGCGAGGATTTTTGCAAGGTGTTTATACCCCTGTGGGTTTGGCTGTTCTGGATGATGCTTTGGCTGTTTTGGATGCTGGATAATTTGTTGTTCTGTTATTGTTTGTATTTGTGGCAGTCCTTACTGATGCCTTGATGTAATTTTTGGGCTCTTTTTGAGTTCCATGGATTTCTAATTATCTCAGCTATTACAACTGTGTATAATTATGGTTTGTATCTCCTATCATTTATGTTTTAACATTTTATATGTTTTAACATTTTATATGTTATAACATATGTTGTGACATTCTCTGCTAGGCTGATTGACATTTATTTTGTCTAATTGGTCACCTTTGGTCTATTTTGACTAAAAAGGGGGAGAAGTGATTATGTGGAGCAGTTAAATATGTGGAGCTGTGTGGAGATGTATGTGCTGATGAAGCTAAATAGATGAATAACTATTGTTGAAGGTGATGTGTTTGATTTGTTGAAGGTGATGTGTTTGATGTAAGACAGAATGCTATTCTGTTTACAGATGTTGGAGGAGATGTCTGATGTTGTATGCACAGGTGATGTTGAAGCAGATGTTAGAGGGTGACTCTGATTGTTACAGGTGCTGTTATTACAGGGGCTATTATTGTTAAAGGAGATGTCTGTGATGTACAGACTTAGGGGGAGAAGAAGTACCCATGTGGATGTGTGTATTACTAGTTGCTATTATAGCTAGTAATTGTGTTTGCTTCTACTGCTGCTTAAACACTGTTATGATGTTTAACTGCTGATGTTTTTTCTTGTGAGCAAAATGGACAGATATATGTTTTAGCCAAAATTTGCCAAAGGGGGAGTTTGTTGGTTCTAAGTGTTGACAACAATTTTGGTAAAACAAAGAGTGTTCACAAGATGTTTCATGTGATGTCTTAACTTAAGATATCTATGTACCTGCTGGAGTTTAAAAAATATAATTATGAAGGATTGTTTCAGGATGTCATACAAGATGTCATGGCATCTGATATTATGTATCTGCTGGAGTTTAAAAATGGAATTATGCAGGATTGTTCCAGGATGTCAGACCCGATGTCATGACATCCTGTACACAGAATATTCAGGGTGAATGTTATGCGTTATGTGATTGCGCATTTAATGGCAATTTATGTATGATTGAAGATCTGATTCACGATCGTATTCAATCATTAATTACAACCTGATTTACTTATTTTCCAAAGAGATCTAACCAGCTGTCATGAGAAGATTTAATTGGAAAATAGTTTTAGGGTTTCCAAGATGTCCAAACCCAGCTGAATGCTTCTATAAATAGGACATGGAAAAACCTGATTTGAGACACAACCAATACAGAGCGAAATACTGAGAGAGAATATGGGTTTGTGTCTTGTTTGGTCGTGTGACTTGTAAGCCGTTCAATTCATCCATAGATGATTGAATTGGTCTGATTTGTGAGTTGTAATTTGTCACTCTAAGCTTTTAAGCATGAGTGTGTGTCTACTTGATTGAAGTTTTTAAGTAAGATCAAGTGTGTGTCTACTTGATTGAAGATCAAGTGTGTGTCTACTTGATTGAAGATCAAGTGTGTGTCTACTTGATTGAAGATCAAGTGTGTGTCTTTGAAGAGTGTCTTCTTTTAAGAAGTAATTGTTGTTTAATATCACAGGTGTGATTGAGGGGGAGTGAGTGGGTTCTCATATCTAAGAGTTCTTAGGTAGAAATCACACGGGTAGAGATTAGGTGAAAAAGACTGTAACTTGTGGAGTGTACTGAGAGTCTTTGAACTGATTCTATTAAGTGGATTTCCTTCCTGGCTTGGTAGCCCCCAGACGTAGGTGAGGTGCACCGAATTGGGTTAACAATTGCTTGTGTCTCTTGCATTACTATTCTTTATCTTTATCCTGTGTGTTTTATTCAGATATTAGTGTCGTGACATTACCTTCGACATCTCATATCTGATACCAGAGTTTCATCAACGATTATTTTAAACATTTAAACACTTAAAAATCAATTTTAAAAATGAAATAAAATGCATTTTTCAAAAGTAAAACCTCAAATCCCTTCAAAACACCAAATAAATGGCCAAGGGATTTATCCTAGGTTAAACAAAGTGAAAGGGCCTTAGACAAAAAAATTGAGAATTTTCGGAAAGTCAGAAGTATTTAAAAATATTTAAAACAAGTCAAAAATAATTTAATTTACAAAAAATATCAAAATTAATCTAAAAAATAATTTTAATTCAAAATATGGAAGAGGAAAATATTTAAATATTTTTGGTGAAAGTTCCATATTTTTTGGATTAAAAATAAATTTAATATGAATTAAAAAAAATAAAGGTATTAAAAATAAAATCAGAATTAATAAAATAAAATAAAAGAACATGGGTCATCATATCTCCCTCATTAATTGAGGTGGCAGATATGATGGCCACATGCTTAGTGTCTACCAAAGACTTGAGTCAACGCGTAGCAACATGGATAATTAAAACCAAGGGTCGTGATTAAGTTGTGGGTGAGGATCAGAGAGTTTGGACCGATGCTAGCACACCACCGGAACTAGGGCTCCGGTCATCTTCTCGGGTGGACCTCAGGGGACTGGTCCACCATCAATGTTCATGAAAATTAAAGATGTATACACTATATAGAGATATATATGGAATTGAAAATTGAGGTGTATGAACTAAGTTGCTTCGATTTGACCTCAAAGCAACTCAATCTTGTTGCCTACTGTAGCGGTAAATTCGTGACCATCAAGCTACGGATAAACTTGACGTCAATAAAACCAGAGTCGCCACCACATTTTTCTTGTTTCCAAATGAAAAGGTAAAAGTACGAGCAAAACCCAAGGATAAGAAGTTTTCAAAGCAAAAACTAATAAAATGCCAGAGATTACAGGTAACGCTGTTGGTTATACAGAGGGAAGGTGTTAGCACCCAAAGTGTCTTAGGTACTCCTAGGGAGTCCTTTTTTGTGTGCATATGTTTTTGGGTATAAATTATGTTTGTTATAATATAGAGTGTGGGGATGAGAAAAGAATTAATTTTATATTTTTGTGTTTGGCAAGACCTTCGGTCTTGTGCCTACGTACCAACATAAAAAAGAGGGATCAAAACCTCGTAGTTCGTGGTAAAAATTTCAAAGAAGTTGGTGAATTGATTTTAACAAAAGGTTTAAAGTAAAAGAGCATAAAAGGCCAAATATTTGAATGGGGTTGTTAGTTCTTTTTGTATTTTGAAATTTAAGTCAATATGGTTAAGTTTATTTACAAATTTGATTAAGAAAATATTTAAAAATTCATTGGCATAAGGCCAAAGTTTCTAATCATTAAAACATGTCTAGGTTTGAAATGACAAGCACAAAGCTTTTTGAAAAGAGGGAGAGATTTTAAAGTTTTAGAAGTGGGAGGAGATGAAGAGACTATCCTAGAAAAAAAATTGAAAAGTTAAGAGTTGAAAAGATCTGACCAATGGGATGCAATCCAAATGACAAGAATGTCATATAGAAACCCCTTTTCCTTTGGATGTTGATCAAGCAATAAGCAATAAGCAATGAGAAATATCCAGACATTATAAAGATCAAGGCATCAAATAAAAATAGCCATATCCAAGCAAGCATTCCAATAGCTAGTAATCTTCATTGTCTTTTCATGTATCAGATGAAATATTCCTTGATCAACTCAGAACAAAACATCAGACATAAGTAATAACAAGATAACAATTAGGCCCAGAGACAGAGTAACAGATGAATCCAAGAGATCTAAGGTCTTGCATCAGATGACAGTCACTGTCAAAGATAGCTCAGTCTCAGATGTTGGCATTGGCCAAGTCCTTTAGCACAGAGAAAGTTGCCTAATTCTAAGTCCAAAGCTCATATCAGGTCCCAACAGTCCACCCAATTTTTTTTAGGTTTTTTTTTGTTATTAGGTATCTTAAGGTCCTAAGACCACAAACAAAATCAAAACACATAAACAAATATATACAATCACAAGATATGACTCAAGTGAGCAAAGTGAAAAAGGACTTGAACATAAACAAGTTGCATGAAATGTAAATGGCAATGAATGCTAAATGACTGGAATTTAAATTGCATAAAGTAAATGACTTGAAAGTAAAAGCATAATGGATAAGGATTAGTCAATGATCAGTCAAGTGTTAGTGTTGAGTTTTAATTGATTAAGTCATTCTTTGGAGAACACTCAACCATTCATTCACAAGTATGAATTCTTGAACCAAGACATCTTCCATGAGAAGGGCTCCAACTTGGATAATTCAACAAGTATACCATTAGCTCTCATGAAAGGAAGAAATGTCAAGTCTTCACACAATGCCATGAAGAATGGGAGACTTACAATCTCACTTACTAGAATGCTATGCTTTGAGGGTCAAATTTAGCTCTATGATAAGCAATCGTAATTGGACTTATGTAGAAGTCAAAACTATCTGAGGCCGGGGAATAAAAATATAGGTGTTAATGCATGTTAGAGATTTGGTACAAAGAACCAAAATCCTAAAACATACCACACACTAAAAGAAAATGGGAGGGACCTATCTCAGTCATACTTGTATTGATTCATCTGACACAAGGTCATTGATGAATCAATTAGCATTTAGACATTAGAGATTTCATTGGTCAAATAAAAGAATGGGGATGAATAGAGATGAAGATGAAGAGGGAAGGGGAAATAGAAACACAAATTGATCATGAGAGGAATTTCATCTGATCAAAACCATCCATTCATTTTGGGGGATGAAATGTACATTTTATCAATCCCTTAAATCCAATGGTTTTGATCCAACAAAATTCAAATCAACCATGACCAAGGCCCAAATAGAAAGTCAAACAACACAAGACCATACAAATGGCTCAACATAATTTTTAAACATTTAATCAATTTAAAAATGAATTAAAATGCATTTTAATTTGGACAGAACCTCAAATCCCTTCAAAACACCAAATAAATGCCCAAGGGATTTATTCTAGGTCAAACAAGGTCAAATGACCTTAGGCAAAAAATTTAATGATTTTTAAGAAGTCAGAAATATTTTTAAACAATTAAAAATATGCAAAAAAACATTTAATTCATGAAAAATACCAAAATCAATCCAAAAAATAGTTTTAATTTAGAATATGAAAGAGAAAAATATTAAAGATTTTAGGTGAAAGTCCCATATTTCTTGGATTAAAAATGGATTTATTATGAATTAAACAAAATAAGGTAATTAAATAAAAAATCAGAAAATATGAAAAATCAAGGGCCATCAGATCTTCCTCATTAATTGAGGTGGCAGATCTGATGGCCAAGTGCGCGCTTCCATCAAACACCTCAATCAACGCGTGTACACGCGTGGTATTCAAAAGCAAGGGCCAAGATTAGAGCGTGGATACATGATCATATGGTCTGGGCAATGCTAGCACACCACCGGAGCCTTAGCTTCGGTCATCTTCTCCGGTGGACCTCACCAGACTGGTCCACCACAAACCACCACCAATATAAAAAGTAAGGATATGATTTTAAAGGAAAAATGCTCAGGAGCTCGAATCTGGCCTCAATTTCTTTCAATTCCAAGTATATTGAAAGATACATGGATTTGAATTTTGAGGATCATAAACTGAGTTAATTCGGTTTGACCTTAAAGCAACTAAATCTTGTTGCCTACATTGGTAGAACTTTAGCCAACCAAAAACCAAAGAGAATAGTGAAGAAATGAGAGAGAATCGAAAGCTCAAAGTTCCTGAAAAATCACCTTCGGGTAGCTTGAATCTAGCATGATCTTGATCTGAATTTGCTTGGTTATTCCTCCTCTTGCTTGCAATGACCAATTGAGATGAAAAAAGCAATGAATCCTTGGATTTTGAATCTCAAAACAAAAGGTGAAATTCAAACTTGATTTCGAAGAAACCCTCAAGGAATTATATGATGTGAGGTTCTCGAATCACTTGGCAAAGCTTGGGCAAGGTGTCTATTGATCTTGAGGCAATGCACTTGTTTATATAGGCAATGGAATTCAGTTTTGCACCCTTTGAAATTTTGACAAAATTAGAACAATGGTGCATGGATGCATGGGCAATGAATTAGGCCTAATCAATGATGCAATCCAACTCCAAATCGTGCATAATGAATACTGAGGTCATCACATGGAAGCAAGCAAAGAGGAATCATCATTTGAATCCAAAACTTTCCAAAACAAACCCAACAAAGGAGCCATGCACAAATCCCTCAAATCTTGTCCAAATAAAGTAATCTTGGCCTTTTTGGAAAGATGACATCAAGGGGAACAACTTTGATGTTGAACACTGTTCCATTTGAAACTTGGATAATGATGAATTTTGAGGTGGAAGTTTAAGAAATCAAACATAATTGAAATTTTTCTAAGTACCAAGTCAAATGACCATTTTTTCCACCTTGAACAACTTTTGCTATGAGCTTCAAATGGAAATGGTTCTTTCATCAAAGTTGTAGCGCTTTCAATCCTATTAAATTTCGTCACAAATTTGACCTTATTTGGATTTGGCATGAGGGAGTTATGCATTTTAGAATTTGAGGAAAATTGCTTATTCAATGGTAATGGCCCAAAATAACCTATAATCTTTCCTCTTGGCACATGCCCTTACAAGTTGAATTTGACATTTATCAAAAAATCAAAGTTGGAGAGGACATATTTAAATTGATCATGAAACTTGGATGGCCTTCATCTCATAAACATTGAGCAAGTTATGGTCCTTGGAAGTTGACCTCCTAACTAGGGCACAAACAAAATGACCTATAATATTGCACCATAAAAAATGACTTTCCAAGAAAAACTAGGTCTTGATTTAAACATGAAAGTTGTTTGTAATGTCATAAGGAGTAACATTTATCTTGGAATCATTTTCATATGACAAAAATTGTAGGAGATAGGGTATAGGAAACCTCAGTTTTGACCAGTTGACTTTCTCTAGTTAACCTCTTTGAACCAACTTGCAAACTTGAAGTTATCTTGATATTTTGGACTCATGGAGGATAATATATTCATAAGATGATGTGAAATGAAGTATACCTTGATGTATTTGACCAAATTTTGAAGAAACTTATTGAGGAAGTCACACAAGATACCCAGATGAATTAGGGTTTCCAAGGCAAACAAACTTCAAACTCTTGATGATTTCTTGATCCAAATGATAAACGAAGAACATGGGGATCCATATATGATGTCTAGAACCATAGTGAACCATATATTTATTGATCTCCTTGCACTGAGGGTCTCAAACCCTAGTTGTGAGCTTGATGAGGCATTGGTGGATGCACACACTACCTACAAAAGAAGCAAAGTTATACATAGACATATTTTCAGTATTTTGGTTAGTATACAAAGAAAAAACAAAATTATGATACAATCAAGTGTGCTTGGTGATCTCTCCCAATGTAAACCCAATGAATGAGGGGTAAGGAGGATGCCAAGGTGTGATCCCAAAGCCAATGCATATGATGAGATAGCATGAGGGATCTTAGGGTCAAAATTGGGGTCTTACACCTACATTGGTAGGTCTTCAGAAAACCAAAGATCAAGCAAAATGGTGGAGAATTGAGGGAGAATCGAAGCAGAGAAAATTCACAAAAATCACCTTCTGTTTGATGCAATTGAGCTCGATCTCTCTTCCAATTTGGCTTGTCTTGCCTCTACCAACTTGCAGGAAGTGAATGGGATGATCAAATGGATTGGATCCTTGGAGTTTCAATCCCAAAAAATAAGGGGAATTAAAGCTCGATTTCAAATGAAATCTTCAAGGTTATCTTATCAATGGAGGGTAGGAAAGTTGCAGTTCAAAGCTTGGGAAGAGGGATCCCCATTCTAAGCAGCAATGCAATGTATTTATAGCCATGAAGATTGCTTTTCACACACTTTCAAATAAATGCCAAAAATAGCAATGTGAGGTTGCATGCTTACATGGGCATGCACAATGCCCATTAAATGATGTAAACATGGCCAAATTCGTGTTCAAATAATGTTGCAACTTTAACATGAATCCATGCAATGTGAATTTGAAAAATGATCATGAAACTTTCCAATTAGGGCCATGCATTACACCCATGCGCAAGGCATACAAAAATAATACAAATTCCATGATATTGGGCTCTTTGGAAAGCTAACATGAAGGGGAAGAACTTTGTTATTTAAACTGTTTCCATTTGGAGCTTGGATCATGATGAATTTTGAGGTGGAAGTTGGAAGAATCAAACATAGTTGAAAATTTTCTAAGTTAAAAGTCAAATGACCACTTTTTCCATCTTGAATAACTTTTGATATGAGCTTCAAATGCAATTGGTTCCTTCTTCAAAGTTGTATCTATTTCAATACTCTTAAATTTTATCACAAATTTGACACCACTTGAATCTTGCATGAGGGAGTTATGGATTTTAGAAGTTGAGGAAAATTGTTTGTTCAATGATGATTGTCCAAAATGACCTATAATGTTTCCTCTTAGTACATGCCCTTGCAAGTAGAATTTGACATTTATCAAAGAATAAAACTTGGAGAGTACATATTAAAATTGATAATAAAACTTGGATGGCCTTCATATCATAAAAATTGAGCAAGTTATAGTCCTTGTAAGTTGACCTTCTATCTAGGGCACAAACAAAATGACATATAATCTTTCACCATAAAAATGACTTTACAAGCAAGATTAGCTCTTGATGCCAACATGAAAGTTGTTTGAAATGTCATAAATATTAACGTTATCATTTTCATATGACAAATTTAGTAGGAGATAGGGTCTAGGGAACCCTAGATTTGACTTGTTGACTTTCTCTGGTCAACCTCTTTAAACCAACTTGCAAACTTAAATTTCTTTTGATATTTGGGGCTCATGGAGGATCATATATGCTTGAGATGAAGTATAATGAATTATCCCTTGATATCTTTGACCAATTGTTGAATAAACTTGATGAGGAAGTCAAACAAGATACCCAGATGAATTAGGGCTTCCAAGGTAACTAAGCTTCAAACTCTTGATGAATTATTGATCAAAATGATAATTAAAGAACATGGGGATCCATATATGATTCTTAGAACAAATGTGAACCTTTTCTTGATTGATCTCTTGCATTGAGGGTCTCAAACCCTAGATATGAGCTTGATGAGGCACATATGGATGCACACACTACCTTTAAAAGAAATGAAACTACACTAGACATATTTTTGATATTTCAGTTAGTAAACAAATAAAAACAAAGTATGATACAATCACAAATATGCTTGGTGATCTCTCCCAATAAAATCCCAATGAATGAGGGGTGAGGAGGATACCAAGGTGTGATCCCAAAGCCAATGCAAATGATGAGATAGCATGAGGGATCTTAGGGTCAAAATTGGGGTCTTACAATCATATATGACATATGTTCTCTACGGGCCAGAATTTCAGACATCAAGAATAATAGTGGATAACTATCTTTCTTGTCTAATGATCAAAGAAAAGACAATGTAAATACCTGCTAGAGGATTCATGGGCATAATTTGAGACTTGGTATTAGTGAATTTTTCACTCAGGTGTTTGTGATACCTCATGATATAGTCTTGATTACAATAGGATTACAAGGATGCTAAAGCATTAGAACTGTATGAGATAAAACATTTACAATAGAGAACATGTTGATAGTCTTCTAATTCATACCACAATACTTTCATATTTGTGAAATTATAAAAAATAGTGAGGTTACCTTGTTTATTATTGTATAATTCTTCTTGAATATCAGAAATTTTGAAAATTCCGCTTTGAGAAAATCTTGTTTTTAGGTTTTGCCAAACACTAGTTGTTGATTCAATCTATAGCACATATTGTGTAATTAATTCATGAATGGAGAGATGAATCCATTTGACAACCATAGTATTGCAATGAGTCCAAGGAGAATATAAAGGATCATATGCATGTGATTTTGGTTGAACTATAAACAATTTGTCCTTGTTCTTGGAGATCAAAGTGATATGCATGGATCTTCCTCAAGAATGGTAATTTTTATGATCAAAAGGGGGAGAAACAAGGGAGGGAACATAGATTTCATTGGGATGTAAGTATTAGGGCTTAGAGCTATAAGAGTAGGTTGAGAAATTAATATAGTTCGCAAGCGCAATTGGAGGCTGCTTGAAGAAGGAAGAATAAGAAGATCAAGAATAGAGCATAAGGACAAAAATTTCTACTTATACCATGTTAAACCAAAAGCTTGGAGAGTAAGAAAGTTCGTTCTCATTCATTATAATGGAAAGAGAAATCAAGAGTCTTTCACACATTCAATACAATAATTATCTACTTCTTATAAAATAAACATTTAGTAACCAATGGAGTTAGTAACTAACTAGCTTCCATAAAAGGAAAAAAACAGTAACAATAAATTGTTACTTGACTAACAAGTAGCATGTATATGTTTAACATATTCTTAATATTAAAACTTAATGTTTTTCATTTTTTAATTACTTTATTTTATCTCATTCTTAACATATATGAAACATGACGAAATATACCTGAAGGCGTCACACGATCGAACATACAATAGAGTTTCCACCGAACTTTATTTATCCCAAAAGAGGGAAGGGAAAATATCGATAGAACCCAAGGGGAACAGAGAAACAGGTAAGTAAGTCGGTTATGCAAGGGGAATGTATTAGCACCCCTTACATCCATGGTACTCCATGGGAACCATTTTGAATGCTCTTTCTTGAACGCGTGTTGCTATCTTCATGTACCTGAAAAACAGAAAATGGATTAGAAAGAGAGTGCTCGAGAAGGATTGGGGCTCTCATGCCTACGTATTCTCATAGTGCAATGAGAAAGTCAGTGCCTCTAGTTTGTGGAAGCACGGAGAGAAAGGGAAGGGGGGAGAAAGAAAAGTGCTCGCCAAGGATCCGCTTCCTCGTGCCTATGTATCCTTATAGTGAAATAAGGAAGTCATAGCTCCATAGTTCAGAGGATAAAGACTGAAAGAAAGAGAGACTGGGGGTGGTGTTTAAACTGGAAAGAAAGGATTACTAAAGCACTGGGACTGACATAGCAATGGAAGAAAGCTGGAACTTGTCAAAGCACTGGGACTGACATGACAAGGGATTGGTGTTTAAACCAAGAGAAAAGGGGGTTAACCATAAAGGTGTGTCCCAAAAAGAAAGGGGTTAACCATGAAGGTATGTCCCAAAAGAGAGGCATATAACCATGAAGGTGTCAACCTAAATTGTGGTGTCAAAATCAAGAAAGGAATGGGGTTAACCATATAGGTGTGTCCCAAAAGAGGTATATAACCATGAAGGTGTTAACCTGAATTATAGTGTCAAAACTAAGAAAAGAATGGGGTTAACCATAGAGGTGTGTCCCGAATTAGGTATATAACCATGAAGGTATCAACCCAAATTGTGGTGTCAAAACCAAGAAAGAATGGGGTTAACCAAAGAGGTGTGTCCCAAAAGTAAAGGAAATGGGGTTAACCATAGAGATATGTCCCTGAATTGTGGTGTCAAAACCAAGGAAAGATGGGGGTCAAATATATAGGTGTATCCCAAAAGGAAAGGAAAAAGGGTTAACCATAGAGGTGTGTCCCTGAATTGCGGTGTCAAAACCAAGGAAAGATGGGGGTTATCCATAGTGATGTGTCCCAAAAATAAAGGAATGGGGGTTAACCATGAAGGTGTTTCCCAACAAAGAGTTGCAATGGTGTTTAAACCAAAAGAAGCTAAAAAGGGGAGCCACAAAACTAGTTGCAGACTTGACAGTGAACTGACTATAATTGCACTAAAGTCTATGAATAGAGATGAATACCTTGAGCAATTGGGCCATTTGTCTCGTATCCAAAGTATTCATAATGAGGATAGGAATGCTCTCTCTCACCCCTTCTCTATTTATTAAGGCTCATGGCATGCAATCCTTGTCAATGCCTGACAAGTTGTTGAAGTATGTCCTCAGAGATGATCTGTGGGGATGACGTAGATGAAGGAGCATGTTTGGTGCTTGATGTCTTGTACTTGTTGGAAAGCTAAGTTCCAAAGTAACAGAGAAAAGTCCCATCAAGTGACCAAGGGACTTATGGTCACTCAACAAAGGCAAATGGAATATGTGCAAGGTTGTAGGATCTAGTTTATCAAATGGAATTTGATCAAGCTAAATCAGAGGGTAAGAGATGGATAGAAACACAATGCATGATTAGGCTAAGATTAACCCAGGGTCTCATTGTTAGGTAGCGCAATAGAAAGCCACGTGAGTGTAAGTGTACTGAACCTAGTCTCATTGTTAGGTAGCCCAAGATAAAGCCATGTGTGTGATAAGTGTGCTAACCTAAACAGATGAATGTGAAGTAGGGGCATAAAACAAATGGACAAAAATAAGGTCATAAATTCAATAGTTCAATAAGTGAACAAGGTACAAAGTCAAAGTGTCCACAAGGTCCATGAGTCCAAGGTCACTCTAAGTCAAGAAAAGGGTGTAAGGCCTAGGTCCAGGGTCCACAGTTTAAAGCATATCATCACTCTAGATCAAGCAAGGGTCTTTAATGATCAGGTCAATTCATTTTATCATGTTTTGATTCATTGAAGTTTGTCAAGCAAATCAAACACAATATAAGAAATACAAGATGAATAAGATAAGATGGTCAATAGAATATGAACAATTTATGAAATAAGATGATGAATGGGACATAAAGTAAAGGCATAAGCGTAAATGACTTGAATTAAATGATTGGAATTAAATTACAATAAAGTAAATTAAATGATGAATGGTGAGAGTTAGTGGTTAATTGGTTGTGTCTGAACAATTTAGTGCTATGTTAAGCAATGTAAGTAGGCTTATATAGAAGCCATACCTATCTGAGGCCGGTCAATAACAATTTATGTGTCAAACATGTTAGAGAATTAACATAAGTTAGTCTCCTAAAACATGTAACACAATGGAGCAAAGTAAAAGAAGAAGGCAGATGAATAAATTCAAAGAGAGAACCAACTTAAGTGTTTGACCTAGAATATACTATCAAGCAAACCAAGGGACCCAAACATATGGCTCAATGAGGGATAACCTATCATTGATTCAAAGTGTCAACAATGATCAAATGATCACTTAATCAACATGTTTGACACAAAGAAGATTGAATGAACCTCAAGTCCATCTATGGATGATTTAAAATGAAGAAGAATTGATCACCCAAGTCAACAACTAAAGTCAAAAGCAACAAGTGTATCAAAAATCATACAAAAAATGAATTTAAAAATGATAAAAAAAAATAGAAATTAAATGGAAAAACCTCAAACTATGATCAAAATGATTCATAAATGGTTGCAAAAATTACACAAAGTCCTAAATATTATGCATGAATGGATCTCAAAAGTTGGATGCAAAAATGTTTTGAAATTGTTGAAAAATAAACTGAAAAAGAAAATGAAAGAAAAATAACAATAAATATAAAAATAATCTAAAAACTTAAAAGAAAAATGTATGTCGTGCAAAATATTTTTAAAGATTTTGTGTAAAAAATTTGGATTAAAATGAGTGAGAAATTAAATTGAAAAAGAAATGAAATAAAAGAAAAGTAAAAAAAAGAAATTAAAATAAAATAAGGCTTGAACGACTACCAAATTAAAAAAAAAATTGTTGGCAGGATCTGATTGGATAGAATTTGAACTTGGCAGCAAAACGCGTATAGGTTCACATCATCTTCAACCTTGGATCATTTTTTTGCAATTCATGAACTCCTGTTTTTAGCAACACCCAAGCATGGCATCAGCTTTGCAACACTTCATCGTTCATGTCTCCCTGCATCAGAGCCATTGATTGTCTCAGAGCAGGGAGAATTTTCTCTAAAACACAAAGAACCCTAGTTCTTCAAAGTAAAATTAAATAATGAATAGGAAAGATAAATTCCACGTAAGTGATGGCTTTTGATCAATGGAGTAAGGTGAATAGTATGGTAACTTGTTTGCTCAAGAATTTAACTTGTATCTACCTTCTCAGTTGAAGCTTCGAAGGTCAATAATGGTGGATTCAGAGATCTAGTTCTAAGGAGTTCCAAGTCAAAGTAATGCTTCATGTAGCTTTAGAAGGTGCCGATGAAGGATTCTGGGTGGAGATTTGAAGTTAAAAGAGCTTGAATCGAAGAAACTACTTACTGGTTATTTGAGGTGTCAAGCTTAAATGGTTTTAGATTTTCTTTGGATTTCCAAGCATGCAAATGAAGGAAAAAGCTTCCTCTATTTATAGGGAATGTATTGTTGAGCTCATACATGTGAAATGGATCTGAATTCGTGTGACTGGACTAGGAAAATCGTGATTTGTAATCCGTGTGAAAACAAGGGTGAAAAGTGTGACTTGGGCATGAAACCTGGCCGTTTTACACTTTATCCTATGCATTTTGTCAACACAAACAAGTTTTCATATATGGTGGTTCCAGATTGCAAAATGACTTGTAATTGCAACTTCTGGGCATTAGGTAAAACAGAGTTCAACATACCATGTTTGAAGCTAGGACAAATGAGATTCCCTCATGCGTTTCCTGATTTTATTTATGCCAAATTTTCAACTTATTGCAATGAATTGGATGCAAAAATAACCAACTCAAAAAGAGGCTTGAGGTGAAAATGGCAAGTGTTGAAAGCTGAGGTTGTGACATGCACTATAGGTCAGTCATTTGGTCAAGCAGTCTTGGCATATTTTAGGCATCTTGGGGTCCCAAGTTCATGACACCATAACATTTTATTCCCTAGTTCATTTTGATCCAAACTTGGGCCAAATTATATTTGACATAAGCTTAAAAAGATGATAAAAGAATGGGATCAAAAGGGTACTTGAGCTGAAAATGGAATGGCTACCAAGTGGGGGTCATGGCAAGGTTTTGACCTAGTTTAGCCACTTTGGCCTTTCCAAAATTGAGGTCCTTAGAGGTTGAATTGATGCTTGAGCCTTGAAGAAAAGTTGTTGAGGAACTCCTTAGGAATATTTGGCTCAAATAATCTTGTCAATTGGTTGAAAATTGAAGAAGTTATGGGGTTTGGACCAAAAGTGAGCCAATCTTATAAATTAGGTCAACCAAACTTGTGCCAACTTGTGAAAACTTGAAGTTTTCTTACATCCCAAGCCAAAATGATGATGGAATGAGCATCCTTTGAAGAAAAAATGATTAAGGCTTGATGGTCTTGAGGATGGCATGAAGATTAGATAAAATGGCATGGAAATAAACACATGAACCACCCTTGAATCAATGAACCAAAGCTTGCATCTTTCTTGCCCAAAAGACCATTGTTTTGCCTTGAATTGGGGAATGATTACCTACATGAACAAAAGAACAAACAAGTACCACTCTCCAATGATGCTTGGTTAGTTAACAAGTAAACAAAAGTGAAACCCCTAATGTTAAGATTAAACCAAGCACGTGGCCATGCTTGTGAGCCAATGACCAAAGGCAATGGTCATGATGATGTGTGATATGATTTCATGTATGCAAATGATGCAAAGTAAAAGGTAAGAAAAGGAGGGTAAATTTTGGGGTATTACAATAAATAAACATGTCTACTTGACTCTAAACAAATATGTCTCTTCATATTTCTATAATGTTATCTATTTTCATTGCTTAAAATTTTATGATATAAATTAATTAAAATCAATTTATTGTTTTTTTTAACAATACAAAATTTATAAGTAGCTATGATAAAACCTAATCAAAATAAATTTATTTTTATTATTTAATATAATTTATGTATTAATTAAAGAAATAAATTTGTATTTAAATGTGAGTTTTTTAAAGTTGGTTAGTTTTTTACCATTAAAGTAAAATATGTATAATGAAGAATCGCCACTTAATTTAGGCTAAACCCACTGGAGACTACTCCCCAGCAGAGTCGCCACTTAATTTCTGTAGCGGGAAATTCATGATCATCAAGCTATTGGTAAGCTAGAGATCAAATAACAAGAGTCGCCACCGCGCTTTTATTGTTTCCAGGGGAAAAGGGAAAAAGTACGAACAAAACCCAAAAGTAAGAAGTTTTCAAATAAAAACTAATAAAAGGCAGAGATCATAGGTAAGGGGGTTGGTTACACAGAGGGAAGGTGTTAGCACCCAAAGTGTCCTAGGTACTCCTAGGGAGCCCTTTTTGTGTGCATATGTATTTTGTACAAAGTGATGTTTACAAACAAATAGAATGGGGGGATGAGAAAAGAATTCATTAATTATATTTTTGTGTTTGACAAGACTTTTGGTCTTGTGCCTACGTACCAACATAAAAATGAGGGATCAAAACCTCATATATCGTGATACAAATTTCAAAGTGGATGCATTGATTTTAACAAAATTTAAGTTTGAAAGGCACAAAGGCCTAAGATGGTTTGAATGAGTTAGTTCTTTTTGGATTTTTGAAAGTTTAAGTCAAATATGGTTAAGTTTATTTACAAGTTTGATTTAGAAAGGAAGTTTGAAAATGCAATGGCATAAGGCCAAAGTTTCTATCCTTTTGCAAAAGTGGTCAAAGTTTAGAACAAAAGTAGTTCACACAAAGAAGATTTAAAAAAAATGGAGGGAGAGATTTTGAAATTTAATAAATGGGGAGAAGATGAAGAGGCTATCCTATGCACAAAATTTAAAAGTTTAGAGTTGAAAAGATCTGACCAAGTGGGTAGCAATCCAATAGACAAGAATGTCAATAGAAACCCAGAATTCCCTTGGACTTTTAGAATCAAGCAACACACAAATGCACAATTATAGTATCTTGAAGAGCAAGGTATCAAATAAAGATGGCCTCATCCAAGCTTATCCATTCCATGATCTTCTTCCAAAATAACCCATGTAATAGATCAATTCCATAAGTCACAAGTTCAAAATAACAGCTTCACAATGATCATGTTGCAGATGAATCTTAAAGAGGTCTTCAAAGATGTATCAAATAAATTTCAAATTGCAAGCACTTGGTTCTTCAACAAGTTGGCATTGGCCAAGTCCATTAGCATAGGTATGTTGCCTAAATTCTAAGTCCTTTTGTCCAAGATCAAGCCAACAGTCCACACAAAAGTTTTTTAGGGTTTTTGTTGTTATTATGTACATTAATGGTCAAAGACCAAACAAACAAGCAAAGTATACACAAACAAAATATATTACACAATATGGTCCAAATGGACAAAGTGAAAATTGCATTAACATAAACAATTAGAATGATATGAACAATGGCAAATGAAATAGAGTGCTAAAAGTAAATTGCATTAAAGTAAAGGCTTGAAATTAAAAGTTAGTAGTTAATAGGTTAAGAGTTAGTATTGTTTTGCTTTTGCTTTTCATTTCAAGACATTCTTTGGAGAACACTCAACCCACTTATCACAAGCATGGATCCTTGAACCAAAACATCTTCCAAAGGAAGGAAAGAAGGCAAAGTTTCCATACAATACCATGAAAGAGGGGAGACTTACAATCTCACTAACTAGAATGCTTATGCCTTTTATGTCACAAATTTAGCGCTATGTTAAGCAATCGTAATTGGACTTATGTAGAAGTCACAACTATTTGAGGTCGGGCAATAGAATTTTGGTGTTAATGCATGTTAGAGACATAGTATAATGGACTATGCTCATGAAACACACCACACACAAAAAGAATATGCAAAAGGTATGGCCTAATCTCATCCATACTCATGTCAATTTTTCAATCAACTAGCATTAGGACTTTGAGATGTCATATGCCAAATGGAATGAATGAATGAAGAAGAGGAATGAGATGAAGTGGGAGGGGAAGGAATGAAATCACAAATAGGTCAAAGGAGGACTTTTACCAAATTAATATCATTCATTCATTTTGGGAGATGAAATGTACATTCCATCAATCCCCTAAATCCAATGATATTAATTTGACAAAGTCAAATCAACCTTGACCAAGACCCAACAACAAGAGTCAAACATAAACAAAGTCATCTCAAATGGTCAACAAATTTATTTGACTTTTATTCAATTAAAAAATACTAAAATAGTGCATTTAAATTAAATATGGTTTGTCCAACTCCTAAAATCTCATCAAAACACCAAAGAAATGGCCATGAGATTTAGCATAGGTCAAACAAGGTTAAAGGATCTTGGAGAAAAAATTTCATAATTTTTCGATATTTAAAAATATTTTTAAACAATTAAAAAAATGCAAAATCAATTAATTCATGAAAAATATTAATAATGATCCAAAAAATAATTTTAATTCAGAATATGAAAGAGAAAAATATTTGAAATTTTTTGGTGAAAGTCCCATATTTTTTGGATCAATGTTGAATTTAATATGAATTATTGAAAATAAAGCAAATAAAATGAAAACTAAAATATCAAAAAAACGTGGACCACTTGATCTCCCTCATTAATTGAGGTGGCAGATCAAATGGCCAGGAGCGCGCTATCCACCATAGTCCTTAGTCAGCGCGTGGTAACTTTGGTAATCAAAACCAACGCCTAGGATTAAAACAAAATGAATGGATCATGTGGTTCATAGACTTGCCAACGCATCGCCGAAGCCAGAGCTCCGGTCATCTTCTCCGGTGGACCTCACCGGGTTGGTCCACCATCAACCATCACCAAAATGAAAAACAAGGACATGATCTTAAAGAAAAAATGGCACTGAGCTCGAATCTGGCCTCAATTCACTCTAACTCCAAGTATATTGAGAGATACATGGAGTTGAAATTTGAGGTACATGAACTGAGTTGCTTCAATTTGGCCTCAAAGCAACTCAATCTTCTTGCCTACATTGGTAGGACTTCATACAACCAAAGAATCAATAGAATTGAGCAAGAATTTGAGAGAATCGAAGAGTTCAAAATTTCTGGAAAATACCTTCAATGGAGGTCTGGATTCAACTGATCTTTCTTGCGCTTGATCTTACTCGACTTGCTTGCAGAAGAAGGATTTAGATGCTTGAAAGGCCATCGATTCCTGGAGATTTAAATTTCAAAATAGTGGAAATTCAACCTCAAATTCAAGAGAATTTTTCAGGCTTATTCCTTGCAAAGTGAGGGTTTGAGATGGGGATCAAAGCTGACGCGAATGTGTCCTCATTTTTGAGCAATTGAAGCTCTATTTATAGCCAAAACAGTTAATAATTGCACACTTCAAATCACTTTCCAATTTTGGCAAACAGTGGTGCAATGGGTGCATGGGCGTGCACAAGATTTCTTGAGGTCCACAAATGAATGTTGGATAGTCTGAATTAAGTTTGGATTGCAAGGCAAGTGTTCATTGATGTTTGAAGTTTGATCCTTGCCAAGTGATATCACCATGTTCATGCCATGTGCAGCCTATGCATTCCTTATCCAAAATGTATGAATTTGAGCTCTTTGGAAAGGTGAGATCAATAAGAACAACTTTCATGTTCAACACTTTTTCATTTGGAGCTTGGAACTTGAGGAAATTTAAAGTGTAAGTTTGGAAATTTTTGACATATCAAAATTTTTCTAAGTGTCAAGCCATATGTCTCAATATTCCACCTTACTTAACTTTTTATATAAGCTTCAAATGAGAAAAGCGTCTTCATCAAAGTTGTAGCTCTCTCAAAGACTTTCAAAATGGTCCTCAATTTCATGTCATTTGGATTTGAAATGATAGAGTTATGAATTTTTGAAGTTTGGAAAAATCACTTGATCAATGGTATAGGTCAAAAGTGACCTATAGTGTAACCTCATATCACATGCTCAAAAAAGTTTAATTAGCTCCCACTCCAAACATAAAAGTTGAAGTAGACACATTAAATTTGATTTTGCAACTTGGAAATATTTCATCTCATAAAAATTGAGCAAGTTATGGCCTTGGGAAGTTGACTTTCAAATTAGGGTTTAGACAAAATGACCTATAATGTTTCAACATAGAAAATGATTTTCCAAGCAAAACTAGCTCTAGGTCTCAACATGAAAGTTGTTTGTAATGTTATTTAGAGTATGTTTTCTCTTAGAATAATTTTCATATGGTGAAAATTGTAGGAGATAGGGTCTAGGGAGACCCAGTTTTGATCAGATGAATTCCTCTGGCCAACCACCATCAACCAACTTGCTAACTTCCAATTCTCTTGACTTTCTTGGCTCATGGTAGATCATATATGCATAAGATGATGAATTTTGAAGTGTCCCTTGAGAAATTTGATCAATTTGTAAGATAGCTTGTTGGAGAAGTTACTCAAGATACCCACTCAAACTAGGGTTTCCAAGGCAAATCACCCTCAAACTCTTGAAGAAAACTTGATCAATATAATATGTAGAGATCATTGGGACTCATATATGATGTTCATAACCATTCTTGAATCAGTTCTTGGTTGTGCTCTTTGTTCATGAGGGTTTCAAACCCTAGATGTGAACTTGATGAATCAATGGAATCATGCCCTTCCTACAAAAGAGTTAGACAATAGCAAAGACATATTTTTTGGTATTTTGGTTAGTGAAATGATAAAATATAAGTATGATATAATCATAAAGTGCTTGGTGATCTCTCCCAAAACAAACCCAATGAAAAAGGGGTAAGGAGAATGCCAAGACATGATCCCAATGCTAATGCTTATGATGGAATTGCATGAGGGATCTTAGGGTCAAAATTGGGGTCTTACAGCTGCCCTTATTTAAGGACATTCTAACTGAGGAGGTGAAGATTAAAATCTTTGGCTCGACTCAGTAGAATGGGCTTAAATAACAACAGAGAAACAAATTTTTGTCCCTAAGAGATCCCTCATGAATGCAAAAGTAAATTCTTTATGGGGAAATATTGCCATAAAAGAAAAAGAAATCAGAGAGACCGAAAGTCCGCAGGAGTATAATGCATTCCGTAAGGAAAACTCACTAGGGAGACAGAGACTCTAGGGGATAAAAAAGAGTTATGCGTAGGCCAGGCTACGACTTAAAACTACTGGGGGGACTCGAGGGATTCCATACAAAATGGAAAGACTCAGCCGGGGAAATCACGACATCTGCAGGGGATACGAGTAAGTCAGGATAAAACTGAAGTACTCGACTCACGCAGGGAAAAATGATTTTACTAAGGAAATGCGCACTCAACTCGACTGGGGAAGATAAACTTCAATACAGGAGGAGCAAAAATCTATTATCTACTACCTGTTACTGGGTAAGGAGATAATAAAGATCTGACAGAGAGAACATTCGTCATCGGTTAGGATGAACATATCAAGGATGACTCGCTGGGAACCTCCAGGAGGGAGTATTCATTACCGGTTATTGGGTAAGAATATCCTTGCTGGGGAAAACTGCGGAAAATAGGATTTACAACTACCAGTTACTGGGCAGAAGACCAAGGGTGAGAGTATTTGTCATCGGTTAGGATGAACATATCAAGGATAAACTCGACAGGGAAGAAAATTCGTCATCGGTTAAGATGAACATATCAAGGATATACCAACTGAACAAAAAGGGTAAGAATTACATATCTCAAAAGCTGGATAGAAAACCGTCGGAGAGAAAATCCGTCACTGGTTAGGATGAACATATCAAGGATTATCTCTATGAGGGGACAAAGTAGGATTTACAACTACCGGTTACTGGGTAGAAAACCACAAGGAGAAGAAAACTCGTCATCGGTTAAGATGAACATATCAAGGATTAACTCTCTGAGGAACAAAATAGGGATTACAACTACCTTTTTATTGGGTAGAATACTAAAAGAATGAGAATATCCGTCATCGGTCAAAGTGAACATATCAAGGATAGACTCAGGCAGGGGAGATAAAGATATTCGTCATCGGTTAGGATGAACATATCAAGGATATACTTCCTGAGGACTCTATTGAGGAGAAAAAGGGTACTTTTGTCGGGTATTGGGCAAGAATTAGCAAACTGCAAACTAAGCGGAATATCACCAATTACTGGGTAATAAACTCTTAAGGGACCAAAGCATCTATTTAGGTAAGAGCTAGAAAGAAAACGGTCAATCAAAACTCGACCCAATGAGGCCATAACTCAAGGGGAGTAATTCCATCTAGAAAATCTACTAGAGAGGAAACTGAAATAACAACCATCCACGAGGAAACAAACTCAGTGGGGAAACAGAGAAAGGTTAAAGTCTTTCTGCTTAAGGGGCTGACACTCTACAATTGAAGGAGGACAGACACCATATTTGGTATGGGGATAAAATACCGCCATAACAGAGAATGAGAATCTCAAACAAATCAAATATGAAGATGCAGGATATGAAAATTATGAAATTATATGAATGTATATGTATATGTACATATGATGATTATGCTGATAAAACGATCACAAAGGATACAGAGGTGTCGCAAAGAGAATTGAATCACTGGTACAATCCTCAGTCAATCCGCAAAATATGGAGGCAACTGCTGGAGAACAGAGAGGTCAACATCCCAAAGGTTCAAACCCAACTGGGGAAGGAGGAGATCTGCTAAGGATAGAACAATATCAACTCTGTGGGGAATTTTAGGTCAACACCATAAAACAATGGGAGACAACCCTACAGAGAAATAATCAACAAAAACTGCTCAAAAACCAGGAGGAAACTCTAACTGGGAGCAAATTGAGTGGTAATTAGTGGGGACACCAAAACGATCTACTGGGTAAAATCAACCATCTCTGAAGATCAACCCTGTTGAGGAAATACGAACTTTGCTGGAGATGTACAAACTCCGTTGGGGACAGCGGAAATTCTGTCGGGGAAAACAACATGCCACAGGGTATCTAGATCAACCAAATTAGCTGGGGACAAAGAAATTCCACTGAGGATCAAACACTTCACTGAGGAATTGAATCAACACTAATGTCCAGGGATACCCGAAGGGTTAACTGCTTGGGGAACCTCTGATGCTTCACACTTAAGGACTTGTTATTCCTTGAAATGCTGTTGATATTCCTTTTACTTGCTTTGGAAAAATTCTTGCTTTTATTTTAAAGAAAACTTGATTTTGATTTAAAAATTTAATTTCAAAATGATCATAGTAAAATTTCAAAACTATTGGCTGAAGTAAGTAAGAGTAGAAACAATTTGGATAAAAGCTCAACTTTATTTAATAGAATGGTAGTCTGTAAATGACAAGACTCCATAGATTTTACAAAGTTGAAAATAGTAATTTACATGGAAAATGTTTACATTGAATACAAATGATCTTTAATCCTTCTACCAACTCTTGATATCCACTATGCTCTTGACCACTGCTGGAGATGAACTGATGTCAGCCCTTGTGCTCAAACAAACCTTCAAAACACTAAAGACCAGCAGAATACAGTTACTTGCCATAATCCCTAATTTTTGCATAAGTTGCCCCAAGGTGGGGTACTCAACTTATCGGGAAATTTTTTCTGTTTTATGTCTCTAATTTTTGCCTGGATCGCCCTTTCGGGTTTTGAATCCACCGAGACACTCATTTTTGCCTAAGCCGCCCTTTCGGGTTTTCAAATTAGCGAGTTGTTCTTTTCTTTTTTTAGGCGAAGTATTTCTTGACTGCATCTGCGTTCACCGGAAGAGTGAACTCTTCACCATCCATAGTTGTAAGAATCAATGCACCACCTGAAAAGGCTCTCTTAACAACATATGGGCCTTCATAATTAGGAGTCCATTTTCCTCTGGAATCTGGCTTGAACGTCAAAATCTTCTTGAGCACAAGGTCACCTTCTCTGAACACTCGAGGTCTGACCTTCTTATCATAAGCTTTCTTCATTCTCTGCTGATACAACTGACCATGACACATGGCAGCTAATCTTTTCTCTTCAATCAAATTCAGCTGATCAAACCTGGTCTGACACCATTCAGCTTCAGTCAACTTGGCTTCCATAAGCATACGCAATGAAGGAATCTCAACCTCTACGGGGAGCACTGCTTCCATACCATACACAAGAGAAAAAGGGGTTGCCCTTGTTGAAGTGCGGACGGACGTACGATACCCATGCAAAGCAAATGGGAGCATCTCATGCCAATCCTTATATGTGACAACCATCTTCTGGATAATCTTCTTGATGTTCTTGTTTACAGCTTCAACAACCCCATTCATCTTGGGATTGTAGGGAGAAGAATTATGATGTGCAATCTTGAAGTCTTTGCAAAGAGCTTCCACCATATTGTTATTCAAGTTCGATTCATTATCAGTAATGATCTTACTTGGCACACCATAACGGCATATGATCTGATTCTTGATAAACCCTACAACAACTTCTTGGTTACATTTGCATATGATGTCGCTTCAACCCATTTTGTGAAGTAGTCAATTGCCACCAAAATGAAACGATGTCCATTCGAAGCTTTGGGCTCAATCATCCCTATCATATCAATTCCCCACATGGAGAAGGGCCATGTGGAAGAGATAACATTTAATAGTGTCGGAGGAACATGAATCTTATCAGAATAAATTTGACACTTGTGGCATTTCTTCACAAATTTGCAACAGTCAGATTCCATTGTCAGCCAATAGTAACTTGCTCGCAACATCTTCTTTGCCATTGAGGTCATATACTTGAACCTGCTCTGAAGAGTTTTTCCAATTTTTGTTCAATACTATTGAGGTCATATATGAACCTGTTGTTGAGCTTTTATTCCGGGGTCAGGTCATACTTGAACCTACTCTGAAGAGTTTTTCCAATTTTTGTTCAATACCATTCAGGTCATGTATGAACCTGTTGTTGAGCTTTTATTCCGGGGTCAGGTCATACTTGAACCTGCTCTGAAGAGTTTTTCCAATTTTTGTTCAATACCATTCAGGTCATGTATGAGCCTATTGTTGAGCTTTTATTCCGGGGTCAGGTCATACTTGAACCTGCTCTGAAGAGTTTTTCCAATTTTTGTTCAATACCATTCAGGTCATGTATGAACCTGTTGTTGAGCTTTTATTCCGGTGTTAGGTCATACTTGAACCTGCTCTGAAGATTTTTCCCTATATGTGTTCAATACTATTCAGGTCATGTATGAACCTGTTGTTGAGCCTTATTTCAGTGTCAGGTCATACTTGAACCTGTTCTGAAGATTCTTTCTCTGTTTGTTCAATACTATTCAGGTCATGTATGAACCTGTTGTTGAACCCTTATTCCAGTGTCAGGTCATATATGAACCTGTTCTGAAGAGTTTTTCCAATTGTTGTTCAATACCATTCAGGTCATATATGAACCTGTTGTTGACCCCTTTATTCCAGTGTCAGGTCAGATATGAACCTGTTCTGAAGAGTCTTTCTCTATGATCGTTTCAGTGTTGTCAGGTCATATGTGAACCTGCTGTTGAGCTTTCATTCCAGTATTACCAGGTCATATATGAACCTGTTGATACACTCTTCTTGAATTTTTCTGAGTTTGTTAGGTCATATCTGAACCTACTGTCAGAACTTCTTGATATTCCCCAGAACTACGTAAGCCTTGATTTCTCTTTTGAGATACGTAGGAGCAGGATTTTTAAATCTTGTCAGGCCCACTAATAAAAAACTTAAGTTTAGTCCTTCTTTAAAAAATCCAAAAATATTTTCCTCTCTTTTACTCTTTCTTTCCCACCTAATAATTTGAAAAGCCTAATATTTTAACTAACACTAATGCACACAACCGACCTAATGGTTCCCGTTGAGTACAACGGACGTGAGGGGTGCTAATACCTTCCCCTTGCGTAATCGACTCCCGAACCCTGATATTGGTTGCGATGACCATATCTTATCCTTTCTTTTGTCCTGGGTTTTATCGATATTTCCCCTTTCCTTTTTAGGAATAAATAAAGTTCGGTGGCGACTCTGTTCAATCAATCATTGCGAGCGTGCGATCGCGTTTCGCTTTGAAGTCGTATCCCCATTTTTTCGAGGTGCGACACATGTCCATTGGAATGAGTACCAAAGAAACCTTCGTGCACTTCGGTCATCAACAAGTCTGCTTCATGTCTATCCATGCATTTGAGCAAAACCATGTCGAAGTTTCTCTTGTACAGTATATCACCATTCAAGTAAAAATTGTCGGCTAATCTTATCAAAGTCTTCTTATCTTTCAAAGATGCCCCAGACGGGTAAATCTGACTTTGGAGGAAACACTTGATGTCATAATACCAAGGCTTTTCATCTTTGATCTCTTCAACAGCAAACACATGAGATGGCCTATCAAGACGCATCACAGATAAATTGGGAACTTCATTCCAATACTTTACTACAATCATTGACGCCAACGTTGCAAGAGCGTCTGCCATCCGATTTTCATCTCGAGGAATATGATGAAACTCAAACTTTGTAAAGAAAGTTGAAATCCTCCTTGCATAATCTCTATATGGTATTAAATTGGGTTGATTCGTCTCCCAGTCACCTTTGATTTGATTCACAACCAAAGCGGAATCACCGAAGACATCCAAATACTTGATTCTGAGATTCATGGCCTCTTCAAGCCCCATAATTCAAGCTTCATATTTTGCCATGTTGTTTGTACACTTGAAAGTTAATCTAGCTGTAAATGATAGATGTGTGCCTTGAGGAGTAATAATCACTGCCCCAATGCCATTTCCATATTGATTAACAGCTCCATCAAATACCATGCCCCAACGGGAACCAGCTTCTGGCCCTTCTTCAAGCAATGGTTCATTACAATCTTTCATTTTCAAGTACAAAATCTCTTCATCGGGAAAATCAAACTGCACTGACTGGTAATCTTCAATTGGTTGGTGAGTCAAATGGTCAGCCAAGATACTACCTTTGATTGCTTTCTGAGATCGATATTCGATATCATACTCTGATAACAACATCTGCTAACGGGCAATCCTCCCAGTTAAAGCAGGCTTCTCAAATATATACGTGATTGGATCCATTCTGGATATCAACCAAGTGGTATGATTTAACATATACTGACGCAGACGCTTAGCAGCCCAAGCCAATGCGCAACAAGTCTTCTCAAGCATAGAATACCGATTCTCACAGTCGGTGAATTTCTTACTGAGGTAGTAGATCGCAAATTCTTTCTTTCCAGTCTCATCTTGCTGACCAAGAACACAACCCATACTATCTTCAAGCACAGTCAAATACATGATCAACGGTCTTCCTTCAACAGGTGGAGACAAAATCGGAGGTTCAAGCAAATATTCCTTGATACTGTCAAAAGCTTTCTGGCAGGTCTTCGGTCCAATCACAAGACTGATCTTTCCGAAGAAGCTTGAATATAGGTGCACATGTGGCAGTCATGTGTGAAATGAATCTTAAGATGTAATTCAAATGGACGAGAAAACCTCTGACCTGTTTCTCAGTTTTGGGCACAGGCATCTCTTGTATTGCTTTGACCTTGGCAGGATCAACTTCAATACCCTTCTTGTTGACAATAAAGCCCAACAACTTACCAGAACGAACACCAAAAGTACACTTATTGGGATTCAAGCGGAGTTTATACCTCCTCAAACGCTGGAATAACTTCAACAAATTCTCAACATGTTCCTCTTCATCAATCGATTTAGCAATCATGTCATCGACATATACTTCAATCTCTTTATGCATCATATCATGAAAAAGAGTAGTCATTGCTCTTTGGTAAGTTGCACCAGCATTCTTTAGACCGAAAGGCCTCACTCTATAACATAATGTTCCCCAGGGTGTAATGAATATGGTCTTCTCCATATCTTCGGGTGCCATTTTGATCTGATTATAACCGGAAAATCCATCCATAAACGAAAAGACTTTGAATTTAGCAGTATTGTCTACCAACATATCAATGTGTGGCAGAGGGAAATCATCTTTCGGACTGGCTTTATTCAAATCTCTATAATCAACACACATGCGGACTTTTCCATCTTTCTTTGGCACAAGCACAATATTGGCCACCCATTGCGGATACTCAGCGGTCACAAGGAAACCGGTATCAATCTGCTTCTGCACTTCCTCTTTGATTTTCACAGCCATATCAGGATGCGTTCTTCTCAACTTCTGCTTGACTGGCGGGCATTCTGGCTTCAACGACAATCTATGCTCCATAATCTCAGAATCCAAACCAGGAATGTCTTGATAGGACTAAGAAAACACATCTGAATATTCTCGAAGAAGATCAATCAACCCCTTCTTAGCATCTGGACACAATCGAGACCCAATCTTGACTTCCTTCACATCATCTTCGGAACCCAAGTTGACTAGCTCAATCTGCTCTTCAAACGGCTGAATAATCTTTTCATCTTGCTCAAGAAGACGAGACAATTCATCACTCACTTCCACATCACTTTCCTCCTCGGCCTCAAACACGGGGAATTCAAAATTTGGAGAAGGAGAAGGATCATTGTAATCAATGGGGTTAGGAATCAACCTGCATAATGATTTGATATTTTGATTTTAGAGAAGTGAATTTGTGACCAAATATTATGCAGATGAACAATTATATTGTTTATTTGTGTTTTTTTTTTGTGATTACCATTTTCAGAATAAAGCAAAAAGTAAAACAAACATCAAAGATGTGGATGAAAAGAATTAATTTTATTAATGATCAATTTTAAATGCCCAAAAAATGTTCACTTCTCCCTTAGGCAGAGGAGAAGGATTTTTAAAATATAAAAGCAATTACTTAGATTGATGCAAAATAATAGGAATATCAACAGCAGTCCAATTGTTGCATGTCTTTCCATGCGTTACAAAGTTGGTGCAGACTTCCTCTTCGCTATCCTCTAGCACAGCAACTAAGTGTTGTTCATTGCCATGAATGAACCCTCCGCTATGGAAGTTGAGTTGCATATCTTCATATCTAACAGTTGATGAGCCTTTCTAGAACCCCAAACCAGTTCTGCCTTTGTTGTCGGAGACCTCTACCATGCGCCTCCATTGATCAATAGTACCTTCTTCAACAATCTTCTGAGCATCTTTCAGCGAGGACATAAATGCCCTAATTCTCTTCTTAACAGCAATAGATAAGGCTTGGAATGGAGTTCCAACCTCATCCTCAGCTTCAACATATGAGAAAGATGACAGATGGCTAACCAACGACGCTTTCTCTCCTCCAACAATCACAAGCTTGCCATTCTTGACAAATTTGAGCTTCTGGTGTAGAGTGGAGGTAACAGCCCCTGCCTCATGAATCCATGGCCTTCCCAATAAACAGTTGTAGGCCGGATGGATATCCATTACTTGAAAAGTAATCTGAAAATCACTCAGACCTATCTTGACTGGAAGGTCCACTTCTTCAATTACTGTTTTGCGCGAGCCATCAAAGGCTTTGACAATTACACCACTATACCTCATGGGCGCTCCTTGGTAAGATAGCTTTGACAAAGTTGACTTCGGAAGCACATTGAGTGACGAACTGGTGTCAAGAAGCACATTCGACAAAGCATCTTCCTTACAGTTCATTGGAATATGCAAAGCCCGATTATGATTTCTTCCCTCCTCAGGGAGTTCTTCGTCACAGAAGCTCAAATTATTGCATGAAGTGATGTTAGCCACGATGTGATCGAACTGATCCACAGTAACATCATGCTCTACATATGCTTGTTCAAGAACTCTCTGTAGTGCTTCTCCGTGTGCTTCAGAATTCAAAAGCAGAGACGACACGGAAATTTTTGAGGGAGTTTGGAGCAACTGCTCTACCACATTAAATTCGCTCCTCTTTATTAATCGGAGTACATCATCATCATCATTGGCTTTCAAGTTGCTGGATTCACCAGACTTATCCTTTGAACAACCAACTGGTTCTACATTAGGTACCTCCACCTTCTTACCAACAATTGTTTCCTCTTTACTTTCTAGGACCATCGGCCCAAACACTCGACCACTGCGGGTCACCTTTGTTACATCGGCAATGCTCACTACTGAACTAGTCGTAGGTAACGGGACCTCTTGACCATTCTTTATCATTATAGCATTGTACTGGTACGGTACATCCTTACCAGATGAATACGGGACTGGGCCCGCTAACCGTATTACCAACGGCGATACTGATCTTTGACTGACATTCTTATTGTTGTTATTGTCATATTGAATTACCATCCGCTCTTGTTGCTTGAAAACGGGCACTATGACATTGACATCGTCATCTACATTACGAGATTGAACAATTTGGATCATGCCTTCATCCATCAGACGTTGGATGTCCCTTTTCACCACATAACACCCTCTTGGGTTCACACTACAAACAACACAACCATCATGGTCATGTTCATAGTCACTCACCATACAGATATCCTTGTGCATCTGCACCAAAGATCTTCGGATAAACCGAACATCAAAAACTTTGAATTCTCCAAGACAACCGTCCACCATATTCACTGAAGAGTTCCCATGAGCGGGCAAAGGGTTTGCTTTCACATTCGGTGCGCGGTCCTCAAAGGACACCATACCACTCTTCATAAGCTTTTAAACCTCATACTTCAATGGATAGCAGTTTTCAATATCGTGTCCGGGTGCTCCTTGATGAAAAGCATAACGAAGCTCAAGTTTATACCACCAGGGAAGTGGTTTTGGGATCTGCGGTAGGTTCCTCGGTTGAATCAAGTTCTTGAGAACTAACGAGGGATACAGCTCTGCATACGACATAGGAATTGGGTCGAAAGAGACCTTATATCTCTCAAAGTTCTGCTGATGATGATTGTTGTTGGTATTGTTGTTGTAGGTGTTCGTTCTTTGTTGTGGTTGTTGTTGTTGATGTTGATGTTGTTGTTGTTGAATTGGTGTTGCTTGTTGATTAGAAAATACTGGGATAACGGAAGATACTTGATGATGATGATGTTGACGGGGTGGTGGATTTCTTTTGACTTGAGGTCTCCTCTGCCTCCCACTGCTTATTGCATTCGTCTCACTGTCTTTCTTTTTACCAAAGTTGCTACCATATCTCTTGCTCGTTGACGCCTCATCTTTTGACAACCGTCCTTCACGGACTCCTTCCTTAAGTCTCATCCCCATATTTACCATTTCGGTAAAATCACTGGGGGAACTAGTGATCATGCGTTCATAATAAAATGAACTCATGGTTTTCAAGAAGATCTTTGTCATCTCTTTCTCCTCCAAAGGAGGAGTAATCTGGGCAGCCAACTCCCTCCTTCTTTGCACGTATTCTTTAAATGTCTCTTTGTCCTTATGAGACATAGACCTCAATTGGTCTCTATCTCGCGCCATGTCCATATTATATTTGTATTGCTTCACAAAAGCCTCTCCCAAGTCATTGAAAGTGCGAATGCTTGCACTATCCAAACCCATGTACCAACGGAGTGCAGCACCAGTCAGGTTGTCCTGGAAGTAGTGAATAAGCAATTGGTCATTGTCTGTCTGAGTTGACATCTTGCGGGCATACATCACAAGATGACTGAGCCGACAAGAGTTCCCCTTATATTTTCAAAGTCAGGCACTTTGAACTTCACCGGGATCTTGACATTGGGCACCAAAACACAACTCGGCAGCACTCTTTCCAAATAGATCTTTACCTCTCAGCGTCTTCAACTCCTTGCGTAGCTCAAGAAATTGATCTTTCATCTCGTCCATCTTCTCATAAACATCCGGACCCTCAGATGGCTCGGAATGATAGATGGTATTCTCTACGTGAGGCAAAGTGTGCACAACGGGAGGTGGCACGGACATGACCGGGCTAGATGTCGGCATGGAAGCAAAGGTAGGCGCAAAGCCTTCTGGCACAAAGTTGGGCGGCATTCCCCACGGGAATCTGGCAGACATATTCGGCACGAAGTGGGCGGTAGTAGCAGGCATGGTAGAGGTAGTCACCTCTGAAGTAATAATCCTCGCGGGAGGAGTTACAGGTGTTGGAGAAGCTTGACTCTAAGCAGCAAGAACTGACTCCATCATGGCAGTCAGGCGGGCGATCTCGTCTTTCAGCTCTCTGTTCTCTTGCTCCAAATGTTCCATGATTTTCTGATGATTTGCTCGGTTATTGTATCGGTGAGCCAGCTTGGCTAAAGCACAGAAGAAACACCAATCAGACACCTGGCAAAAACCTACTTATGCAAATGATGCATGAGATGCAATGCTTGATTATTTTTATTTCCAAGGAACTTACTATATCATTTGCAAATATATAATATTTAAATGGCAATTGCAACAATTTGATATGACCAAAAATCTCTTTTTTATTTATATAAATTGGAAGAATTACACTGAGTACAATTTCAAAAACCAAAATAAAAAGATACAAGAGAAAAGGAGACTAGTCATCCTAAGGATCCCTAACAACAATGTTAGAAGATCTGGCTGAAGGCGCGTACTTCCTTCGAATGCGACGGATCTCGGTCTCAAAAGAAGCCTTCATCTGAGTCTTCTCGAGGACAAGCTGGTCAACAATCCTTTTCTATGCACATTATGCCAAGCATGCACAATCTTCTGCTTCAAATGTTGGGAATCTTTACCCTCTTGATAGAAAAGACCTTCTAACAACATGTTATTAGGTTTGTCTCTCAAGGGGAACCCAAGTTGACAACGAGCCAAAGCAGGGTTGTAGTTAATTCCTCCTTGTGTATCAATGAGAGGCACATTAGAGAATTCACCACAACTATCAATAATCTCCAACTGCTTAAAGACGGATCATACCAAACTATATCATCATTAGTGAGAGACATAAGTCTTTGAGACCACCTTAGACATTGTTTGTTCTCCACAAAAGCAGACGTCTGAGGCAAGTGCGAAATAAACCACTTGTACAGAAGAGGAATGCAACAGACAATAGTTCCACCACCCTTAGAATTCCTTAAATGCAAAGAGAAATACATATCACCCAACAAAGTAGGCACAGAATTCCCAATCAAGAAAAGTTTAATGGCGTTAACATCAACAAAACCGTCAATGTTAGGGAACAAAGATAATCCATAGATGAGCAACACAAAGATAGCTTCAAAAGCGTCCACACTACCAGCTTGGGCAAAAGTAGTAGCTTCCTTGATGAGGAAAACAGATGGCAACCCAAATAACCCTCCTTTCTTCACCCAATGAGTCTCTATCTTAGACTTCTTCAAGTGAAGAGCTTCAGCAATAATACTAGATCTGGGAATCTCCTCCAATCCACTAAAACCCACTCTACTAGAAACAGGTATCCTCAAAATATGAGAATACTCCTCCAAGGTAGGCACAAGCTGAAAATCTGGGAAAGTGAAACAATGGTAGAGAGGATCATAGAACTGCACTAGCACACTCAAGAGTCCTTCAACCACATCAGCAGACAAGATGGATAGAAGCTTCCCATGACGTTGTTTGAAGTCCAAGGGGTCTAATACAAAAGATGCTAGCTTCCTTAACTCTTTCAAGTCGGGACATCTGAAACTGTACTTCTTAGTGTTCCTTCGTCCATAATCCATGGTTTGAAAATATTTGCAAATAATACCTTAGTTCCTTGAAATTTTCGTGTGATGAATGTTATGAAGCGGATGAATGCATGAATGCAACAATTGCAAATAAGGGATCACACACAAGGCAAACAAAGGTCAAAGGATGAATCAAGTCATTGTCAAGATCAATCATCCATTTTGGTTGATTATGGTTTACACCTTATCAACACCCAAGTTCCATTGATATTGATAAGACTTGATTGGATCAACCAAGAATCAAGGGTTTATTGCAAGTCACGAGCATGGAGTCTGGGTAAGAACCATCCCAAAGGAGTGAACTAAGGATAAAAACTTGTAGATCATGTTCTAAAAAGTTCCCATAGTCTTAATTCCATCTATCGGATATTACAGGTTAAGATGACTGACTCATTGACCCATAATATTCTCAAGAGAAACTCGTATGAGTGTAGTATCGCGTAACAACTATTATCAAGTCTACACTTGAACAGTTTCCGCACTACGTCCTAAATAGGCCAAGATGGGTTAAATGTTCTAAGGTCCTCAGCTTCTCATACCCAATTAGAGATAGTAATGCCTAACCACAAATACTTGTGTGACATTTCCAAATCCAAAGGAGTCTCCACTGAGCAGATGGATCTCAAGCCAACTTGTTAAGGACTACTCAACATAAGTCGAACATGACTATACCATCCTCTTATCTTAATTGCACTCGAGTTCGGGTTAGAACTTCTCACCACTCAGAGATCACCAAGCACAACAAGCAGATTATATCACACATACATATATACAAACATCACATATATACAAATATATTCACAAAAAAAGTAGGCTAAACCCACTAGAGACTACTCCCCAGCAGAGTCGCTACTTAATTTCTGTAGCGGGAAATTCATGATCATCAAGCTATTGACAAGCTAGAGATCAAATAACAAGAGTCGCCAACGCGCTTTTATTGTTTCCAAGGGAAAAGGGAAAAAGTACGAACAAAACCCAAACGTAAGAAGTTTTCAAATAAAAACTAATAAAAGTCAGAGATCACAGGTAAGGGGGTTGGTTACACAGAGGAAAGGTGTTAGCACCCAAAGTGTCCTAGGGAGCCCTTTTTGTGTGCATATGTATTTTGTACAAAGTGATGTTTACAAACAAATAGAATGAGGGGATGAGAAAATAATTCATTAATTATATTTTTGTGTTTGACAAGACTTTCGGTCTTGTGCCTACGTACCAACATAAAAATGAGGGATCAAAACTAGTTTGTGATTCAAATTTCAAAGTGGATGCATTAATTTTAACAAAATTTAAGTTTGAAAGGCACAAAGGCCTAAGATGGTTTGAATGAGTTAGTTCTTTTTGGCTTTTTGAAAGTTTAAGTCAAATATGGTTAAGTTTATTTACAAGTTTGATTTAGAAAGGAAGTTTGAAAATGCAATGGCATAAGGCCAAAGTTTCTATCTTTTTACAAAAGTGGTCAAAGTTTAGAACAAAAGTAGTTCACACAAAGAAAATTTTAAAAAAATGGAGGGAGAGATTTTGAAATTAAAGAAATGGGGAGAAGATGAAGAGGCTATCCTATGCACAAAATTTAAAAGTTTAGAGTTGAAAAGATCTGACCAAGTGGGTAGCAATCCAATAGACAAGAATGTCAATAGAAATCCAGAATTCCCTTGGACTTTTAGAATCAAGCAACACACAAATGCACAATTATATTATCTTGAAGAGAAAGACATCAAATAAAGATGGCCTCATCCAAGCTTATCCATTCCATGATCTTCTTCCAAAATAACCCATGTAATAGATGAACTCCACAAGTCACGGGTTCAAAATAACAGCTTCACAATGATCATGTTGTAGATGATTCTTAAAGAAGTCTTCAAAGATGTATCAGATGAATTTCAAATTGCAAGCACTTGGTTCTTCAACAAGTTGGCATTGGCCAAGTCCATTAGCATAGAAATGTTGCATAAATTCTAAGTCCATTTGTCCAAGATCAAGCCAACAGTCCACACAAAAGTTTTTTAGGATTTTTGTTGTTATTATGTACATTAATGGTCAAAGACCAAACAAACAAGCAAAGTATACACAAACAAAATATATTACACAATATGGTCCAAATGGACAAAGTGAAAATTGCATTAACATAAACAATTAGAATGATATGAACAATGGCAAATGAAATAAAGTGCTAAAAGTAAATTGCATTAAAGTAAAGGCTTGAAATTAAAAGTTAGTAGTTAATAGGTTAAGAGTTAGTATTGTTTTGCTTTTGCTTTTCATTTCAAGACATTCTTTGGAGAACACTCAACCCACTTATCACAAGCATGGGTCATTGAACCAAAACATCTTCCAAAGGAAGGAAAGAAGGCCAAGTTTCCACACAATACCATGAAAGAGGGGAGACTTACAATCTCACTAACTAGAATGCTTATGCCTTTTATGTCACAAATTTAGCGCTATGTTAAGCAATCGTAATTGGACTTATGTAGAAGTCACAACTATTTGAGGCCTGGCAATAGAATTTTGGTGTTAATGCATGTTAGAGACATAGTATAATGGACTATGCTCATGAAATATACCACACACAAAAAGAATATGCAAAAGGTATGGCCTAATCTCATCCATACTCATGTCAATTTTTCAATCAACTAGCATTAGGACTTTGAGATGTCATAGGCCAAATGGAATGAATGAATGAAGAAGAGGAATGAGATGAAGTGGGAGGGGAAGGAATGAAATCACAAATTGGTCAAAGGAGGACTTTTACCAAATTAATATCATTCATTCATTTTGGGAGATGAAATGTACATTCCATCAAACCCCTAAATCCAATGATATTAATTTGACAAAGTCAAATCAACCTTGACCAAGGCCCAACAACAAGAGTCAAACATAAACAAAGTCATCTCAAATGGTCAACAAATTTATTTGACATTTATTCAATTAAAAAATACTAAAATAGTGCATTTAAATTAAATATGGTTTGTCCAATTCCTAAAATCTCATCAAAATACCAAAGAAATGGCCATGAGATTTATCATTGGTCAAAGGACCTTGAAGAAAAAATTTCATAATTTTTGGACATTTAAAAATATTTTAAACAATTAAAAACAAATGCAAAATCAATTAATTCATGAAAAATATTAATAATGATCCAAAAAATAATTTTAATTCAGAATATGAAAGAGAAAAATATTTGAAATTTTTTGGTGAAAGTCCCATATTTTTTGGATCAATATTGAATTTAATATGAATTATTGAAAATAAAGCAAATAAAATGAAAATTAAAATATCAGAAAAAACGTGGACCACTTGATCTCCCTCATTAATTGAGGTGGCAGATCAAGTGGCCAGGAGCGCGCTATCCACCATAGTCCTTAGTCAGCGTGTGGCAACTTTGGTAATCAAAACCAACGCCTAGGATTTAAACAAAATGAATGGATCATGTGGTTCAGAGACTTGCCAACGCATCGCCGGAGCCAGAGCTCCGGTCATCTTCTCCGGTGGACCTCACCGGACTGGTCCATCATCAACCATCACCAAAATGAAAAACAAGGACATGATCTTAAAGGAAAAATGGCACTGAGCTTAAATCTGGCCTCAATTCACTCTAACTCCAAGTATATTGAGAGATACATGGAGTTGAAATTTGAGGTACATGAACTGAATTGCTTCAATTTGGCCTCAAAGCAACTCAATCTTCTTGCCTACATTGGTAGGACTTCAGACAACCAAAGAATCAATAGAATTGAGCAAGAATTTTGAGAGAATCGAAGAGTTCAAAATTTCTGGAAAATACCTTCAATGGAGGTCTGGATTCAACTGATCTTGATCTTGCTTGCGCTTGATCTCACTCCACTTGCTTGCAGAAGAAGGATTAGATGCTTGAAAGGCTATGGATTCCTGGAGATTTGAATTTCAAAACAGTGGAAATTCAACCTCAAATTCAAGAGAATTTCTCAGGCTTATCCTTTGCAAAGTGAGGATTTGAGATGGGGGATCAAAGCTGGCACAAATGTGTCCTCATTTCTGAGCAATTTAAGCTCTATTTATAGCCAAAATAGTTGATAATTGCACACTTCAAATCACTTTCCAATTTTGGCAAATGGTAATGCAAGGGTGCATGGGCGCGTACAAGCCCATGAAATCATTGCTTGAGGTCCACAAATGAATGTTGGATAGTCTGAATTAAGCTTGGATTGCAAGGCAAGTGTGCATTGATGTTTGAAGTTTGATCCTTGCCAAGTGATATCACCATGTTCATGCCATGTGCAGCCTATGCATTCCTTGTCCAAAACGTATGAATTTAAGCTCTTTGGAAAGGTGAGATCAAGAGGAACAACTTTCATGTTCAACACTTTTTCTTTTGTAGCTTGGAACTTGAGGAAATTTGAGGTGTAAGTTTGGAAATTTTTGACATATCAAAAATTTTCTTAGTGTCAAGCCATATGTCTCAATATTCCACCTTGCTTAACTTTTTATATGAGCTTCAAATGAGAAACGTGTCTTCATCAAAGTTGTAGCTCTAAATACCTTCAAAATGGTCACCAATTTCATGTCATTTGGATTTGAAATGATAGAGTTATGCATTTTTGAAGTTTGGAAAAATCACTTGATCAATGGTATAGGTCAAAAGTGACCTATAATGTAACCTCATGTCACATGCTCAAAAAAGTTGAATTAGCTCCCACTCCAAACATCAAAGTTGAAGTAGACACATTTAATTTTATTGTTAAACTTGGAAATATTTCATATCATAAAAATTGAGCAAGTTATGGCCTTGGGAAGTTGACTTTCAAATTAGGGTTTAGACAAAATGACCTATAATGTTTCAACATAGAAAATTATTTTCCAAGTTAAACTAGCTCTAGGTCTCAACATGAAAGTTGTTTGTAATGTTATTTAGAGTAAGTTTTATCTTGGAATCATTTTCATATGGTGAAAATTGTAGGATATAGGGTCTAGGGAGACCCAGTTTTAATCAGATGAATTCCTCTGGCCAACCACCATCAACCAACTTGCTAACTTCCAAGTCTCTTGACTTTCTTGGCTTATGGTAGATCATATATGCATAAGATGATGAATTTTGAATTGTCCCTTGAGAAATTTGATCAATTGGTGAGATAGCTTGTTGGAGAAGTTACTCAAGATACCCAGTCAAACTAGGGTTTCCAAGGCAAATCACCCTCAAACTCTTGAAGAAAACTTGATCAATATAATATGTAGAGATCATTGGGACTCATATATGATGTTCATAACCATTTTTGAATCAGTTCTTGGTTGTGCTCTTTGTTCATGAGGGTCTCAAACCCTAGATGTGAACTTGATGAATCAATGGAATCATGCCCTTCCTACAAAAGAGTTAGACAAATGCAAAGACATATTTTTTGGTATTTTGGTTATTGAAATGATAAAATACAAGTATGATATAATCACAAAGTGCTTGGTGATCTCTCCCAAAATAAACCCAATGAAAAAGGGGTAAGGAGAATGCCAAGACATGATCCCAATGCTAATGCTTATGATGGAATTGCATGAGGGATCTTAGAGTCAAAATTGGGGTCTTACAATGAACCACTCAAAATATGAGGTTGAACTTTATTTTATCAAAGAGCAACAATTATGCTCACCCCATGATCAACAGACGAGTTTATCGAGAAAAAATAAGATTGTTATGAGAAATTCAGATAGCCCGAACCACAACATGCCAAATCATAGTAAAACCCAACATAACACTTTTACCCACCCACCCCCACCCCTTCAAAACCACTTGATCCCTAAAACATTAGAAAAAATGACTCATGGAGGAGAAAAGTGAAGCCTATATATCTCAAGACTCTAACCCAAATGGTTCCAGCAAACTTACTACTGGAAAAACAAAAGATTACTAACTCCACCTGATTTGAGCAAAAGGCATAAGCTGGCCCACTAGGATCCATAAACACCTTAATGTTCACCAAATTCTCTCTAGTCAGGATCCAATCCTAAAGTAACTACAAAGAGAATAACATATTAGATGGGGACTAACTTTTCCACTTTGAGGCTATTACTCAAACTAATGTACCCGACCTAATATCCTCACTATCAAACAAATTATTCAAGCATAGAAAAATCTAGCTCCACCGAATAATTAGCATTCACATCAAACTCCACACCCACTTATCTTATAGGTCAAGCCTCACCAAACTTGCAAAAGTCAACAAAAGACTAGCAAGAAATTCCTCCCCTTTAACTAATAATTCAAGCCTCTACTTGAAATCTCATACCCGAACTCCCTCCACCCAATCCCTCATAAGACCCACCAGAAGGTCTTTATGTTCCGAGATTAGAAAAATCCTCTTAAAGGACACAACAGAGGGGACATACTTGACCCACACATACTCTAGAGATATTGTTTGCTGATCATTCACAATAACCTTACCAACACATGCCTCGAACAAGTTAGAATTAATGCCCTCCTTGGACCCCAGTAGAGAGACCAATCTCTACTAAAGAGAAACTCCCCTAAGGCTTCTAATACAACTTCCTAGCAAAATGACACTACATCTACGACGTACCTAGCCACCAAAATATATCTCTAGAGGGAGGAATATCCTTGAAAATACCTCAAATTCCATCTACCTAGGAGGAAAATATTAACCATCTTAAGGTCATGAACCCCTAGACTTCCCATCTCGTTAGTCTTAAAAATAACCTCTTTGTCATACCCTCAAATTTACCCTACCTCCATATCACCCTCAATAACCTTTATCCATAATCATGCATCCCTCATACATCATATCATATACATCTAAGCCCACAATGATCCACAAACTTAAGGCATGGGGTTCATCTATGAAGCCTCAAGACTCTCTGATCATATTGAGGTGTACCCAAGCCACCTTGACCCTAATCTTAACCCTCAAGCATACTTGAACCTTGGAGCATCATTCAAACCATCTCATTATCTATCCAAAACCCTAATTGCATGGTGTGTCCACATTGAAGACATGGGAAGATTCATCTGGTCACCCAAGGACCTCAACCCTAGTTCTTGATCCTCAAGGGCTTATACAATTTCCCATTCACTTTTTTCCTTGATCATATCATTGAGGACCATTAATATCCAAATTTTGTTCATGCCACAACCCATTGAATGACCTCAATACATCCCTTTCACCTCAAAACCCTGATTTGACTGGCCATGGTTCTAGATGAAACTTATGGTCCAAGTAACCCAACTTTGTGCATCTTTTGATTTTATGCCTTGCCTCATTTGATCATACCATCATATCACACTTTATTCACTTTCAATTAAATTCATTTTAAACCATAATTCATCAATCAAACACCCATTTCATTCATTGTACAAGTTCTTGGTTTGATCATGAACTTTGAACTTTTAATGCCTTGAATTCACCCATGGACTTGACCTAAAATCATCCCACAAAGATCCAAGCCTCATTTTACATTATTATATGATCATATTAGCTTCAAACATCACTAATTCGACTTTAAAAATCAATAAATCACAAAATGACATTTCTAGGTCATGTTGGTTGGTCATATTTTGGCAAGACTGGCCTACCATTTGGTCTAAAGTCCATAACTTTTTCACCTTTCAAGCTTTTCAAGATCTTATTTGTTCCAAATGTCCTAATTGAGTCCGTCTTCAACTTTTTTCCAAGGTCCAGTACCTAATTCATTCAGAAAGGACCTCAAGTTTTGCATTGGCCGAGCTAATCCAAATGCCTAGCAAGACCTAGAATCATGCCCAAGACCCCCACTTTACCACATTGCCATTTCCAAACCACAACTCCTTTTGACCTGGTTCTTTTTGCATTTTATCAAGAACATGACAAAGAGTATTCGGCATAAGTTTCATGCAAAATTCACTAACCAATTTCATTTGGCCCAAGTTCAAAGTTTGAATTTCACCATGTTGCACAAAGCAGACCATATGCAGTCAGAATTTGCATTTTGATGCATCAAGCCACAAAACCACATTGATCTTATTCCTTTTGACCCCTAACACATTTCATAACATTATGTGACATGTTTGGAAGTCAACTTGGGTGCAAAGAGGTCACAAAGAAGGAAACCCGGGCCATGTGCAAAATTCAGTTTTCTCCCAAAATGGCAAAAAGCAAATGGGATTACAGCTATGTTTGAACCACCATTGTCCCTCAATTTCCATGCTATAGTGTAGAGAAACCAAATGGGAAGGCAAACCAGGTCAGAACCTCAGCAATGCTTCCTCCACAAGCCTCCCATTTTGTCTCCTTCGAGCTTCACACTATTATGATCAAATCCCTCTTTTTCTCTCACCTAACACTTCCATCACCTTTCCTATAAATAGGGGAAGGTATTCCATCAATCTCCCAAGCTTTTCAATCCATAAAATCTCTGCTGCAAAACCGAGTTTCTTCCCCAAGAATAGAGTTCTCTTTTTCAAGTTTTAAGTCCTTTCAGATTAAACCAAGCACCCAGAATCCATTCCTCAACATCATTGAAGCTTTCTGAAACACTAACTCACCTTGCAAACACCTCCCCTGAGTTGTCCTTTGTCATCGGAGTTCCACCCAGAAACCAATTTCGATCAGGTAGTTCCACTCATCTCCTTCACTCAAACAAGTTACCCTCTTGCTCGAAATCACTTGTTAGTGCTTAATCCCATGGTCTGAACCTTGATTATCCATCATTAACCATTTAATTTTATTTTTATGTCAAATCAAATTTCTGAAGTTTTGGGCAATACTCCACATTCATAGCCAATCAATGGCTCATGAGTGTGGAGATGAGGACGATGAAGTGTGAGGAGGTTGAATCCATAAGAGATTTCCTCTGAAAACACAAGTTTTTGGAGTTTGATTTTGATGGTTGAAGGTTGAAGATGAAGTCTCCTTCGTGCGTTTTGAATTTGAAAACTTTTGTCATCTCACTCTGAATGGATGAAATGCACGTATGTTCATTTTTAGTAGTTGTTTTAATATTTATTTTATTGAAGCACTTCCTTGTTGTCATACCCCAAAATTTATCCCCCATTTTTGCTTTTTGCCTAACTTGTGACTTGAGACTCATATATACTCATGCATACTCATCATTCATTCATGACTAATATTGACTAACAAGCATCATAGATTTAAGGTTTATGGTTGATAAAATCAGGGATTCGTCTGGAGGATTTTGGTATTTTCTCATCGTGTGGGTTGCAACTCTAATTCTTGGTCTTGAGAGATCTTGTTGATTGGTTTCTATGCACATACTGGGTTTCTAAATCCTAGTTGTGGGCCCATGATCAGAGGAGTTGTTGGTGGAGCTTTGTGATTGGCTTAAAACCCTAATCAAGGATAATTGGTGTTCAAGTGTTATGTTGGTTGGCTATTGGATTTGGGATCCATCAAAACCCTAGCCGTCAATCTTGGAGGGTCATGAATCGTGTGATTGACTTTGAGGGGGTGGAAACCCTAGTTTCTGGCTATGGCATCATCATCAGTGGGATATACATTCAAGATTGAAGTTTCATCTGATTCATCTGATCCATCGTGGATGGTTTAGAGACTTAGAAGATTTGTGATCCTGGTTCAATGGTTAGGATTCATTCATGGCTTTGCATGAGCATAATATGTTGTTTGGTTGGTATTCTTCTGGTTTGATTCACAACATGGCATAAGTCATTTGGTTCAAAGACATTGTGGTCCACATTCAATTCCAATTGTCCATAAGAAAGTACACATTTTACCTAAGTTCACTTTTGGTTAACTATTGACTTTTTGGTCAACCAGTTGACTAAAGTCAACCCTCTAACCAAAGTCATGTTCCAACCATTATACAGTACATATCCATCCCAAACCATGTTCATTACAAAGTCTGTTTCTATCTCATTTCATTCTCGCATTTTCTAGCCACTTTGAACGATGTTCATTTTACACGGTACATAGACCATTTTGCATTTTCGGCCATTTCTCACATCAAATACCATACATTCAATTCAACTTACATCATAAGCCAATTTCTCGAATTCCATTTTTCATATAAAAGCCACTTCATGTGTATTCTAATTCCAAGTTGCATTTCAATCCAAAATTAAACCACTTTTCGTTGTAAATCATTCTAAACCCAAACCTCGATTCATTATAATATTCAAACTTCCATCCAATCAAAGTTTTCAATCCCACCATAATGGCAAACATATATCTTTACAAACCAAGCATTCAAGTTACATAACCTATACAAAAACATTACAATCCATTTAATACAATTTACAAAAGCTACAAGTACACAATTTTTGTGTAATCTTGTCCATCCTACCTTGCACCCTACAAAACAAAATCCAACCAACATCACATTCCAAGTGCAATATAAACCAACCTGTCACAAACAGAAACAACAAAACAAATTGACTAACTATAAGCCTTACATCAGATCATGCATTTTTCAATACCTGAGTTTCTCAATTAGTTTAATGACCACATCATTTCAATAATTCTAGCAGCCATACAATAACTCTAATGGATTTAATTCAAACACAACCAACATCAAGTTCAGATTGACAGTAGGATCATGTTGGCATTAACCTCTAGTCCGGCTAAAATAGAGTTACTTTCCTTTTATTAAAGGCAGCAGTGACATAATACTCATGAACTCTAACACTTCCGCGTTTTCCTAACTAGCCGTTTTTGTCTCAATATTGACATACCTAACACAATAAGTTCTGCCTAGAGAATAACTCTAACCAACAATTAAGGGCAGCTCATAACTCCAAATTGACAGTTGTAACCGAATTAATTATCCTCTCCTTAACTAGTTAAACATCCTCACCAATCAGATTTTCAATTGAAATACCATTTAACTGAATTCAAATCCATAAATAACAACACTAATATTAACCGAATCAAAAAATTTGAACGGACCTCTTCATAACAGAATTTCTTCAAACTCTGTTATAATAGAACAAATTTCACTGAAAATAAAAATACACTTTAAGCTAACGGAATTTATAACTACCTCTAACTAATTCAAACCACACTCTAACAGAAATTAACAACTCCTAACCGATTTTCACAACAAAAAGGAGTAGAAGAAGAGAGTTGGAAATCTATAAATTGATACCTTCATGATTCTGTTTTGGCTCTAGTTTTTTCTTCGACCTTCTCACCACCTTCACTCCCTCTGATTTTTTCCTCGTTCCATTTCATCACCTTCTTTCGTTCTGCAATCCCTGCAAGAGCCCTCAACCGAGCCTCTTCTCACTTCCTTCTCTGATCTTCAACCAGCTATCTCTAACAGAAACTCCTTAACTCAATGGAGTTTCTTCACCCTCTCGAACCAACTGCAAGACGCACGAGCAACGTCTAGCTTCCAACCGAATCACCACCACCTGCAAGTCCGATTACACAACCGGCAACAACGAACTTCGAAACAGAAAACACAGAGAAAAAGCGGTAACGGGATAGAAGAAGAGGAAGGAAGGAACAAAGAACCGAGTAAAAACATACCGGAAAAGCCGAAGCAAGACGCGAAGCCGAGAGGATTGTCTTCATCTTCTTCACGTCGGTCATAACCTGTAAGTCTTCCTTTTCCCTGTTTCAATGGTCTTCAACTCGATCTGGTGATGCCGCCGCAATTCGGCGTCGTTGAGTTCATTAACATTCCCCGTTGATTCCGTGAATTAGAATCGCAAACCATTGGATCAAGAGGACATTGATGAGCATGAATCCATGAGCAACGAGACAACGTTGGAGTGCGAGTCAGGAGCAATGGAGAAAATCAGATTCCTCTTCTTCGCACAATTCACGCACACGGAGGCTTCCATCTTCGCCTCAATCTAAAGATGACCAGAGGAGAGCATCGGTTCTTTTTAGGTAAGTTTCCTCATGGAATCACGGTCGCCACCGCGCGAGCGTCTTGTCTACGACGCCGCGAACGTGCTCCTCTACGTTTTGACTTGGACGAGGTAGGTTTGAATGAACAGGAAGAGTGTTTTGGGTACTTGGCTGAGAGTAGGGTTGGCGTTGTGAATTGGGCTTTCTTTTCCTGCCCAAAGATTCCATGGCCCAAAGTTGTTTTTGACTGCACCTCCCTTTTGGGGACGCATACTCGCTGGACATTAGCTTTTGGGCCTGGCCAAGGCCCAAGCAGGCGACACTCATTGCACACCCTCATCCACGCTACACCCCTCCTAAGAAGCCCACGGTTGTTGGTCTCAATTCGTCTGGGCTTTGTTTCTGGTTGCTAGCATTGTAGTTTTACTTAACTATTAGTGATTTGGCTTAGCAATTAGGAGTAGTTTAGTTAACACATAATTAGGATCTTTAGAAATTAAATGGGGATTAAGAGATCAATTAGGAGTAGATTAGTTAGGAATTTAAAAATTGGTTAGACTTAAATCTTGATTAACTCAATTAGGTTAATTAGAATTAAGTATAAATATTAATTAGATTAGGTTAATTAGATTTAGATTAACATGTTAGTTAATTAGGTTTTTTAGGACTTTAATTAGGTATTAAAATTGATTTAGAATTTGATTAGGATTTTAGAGATTGATTAGTAGTTGGATTTTAGAAACATTAGGATAACTAGTGTTTAATCTTGATGATTTTTTTTAATATTAGAATTTTAGAATTAAATAGAATTTTAGGAATATTAACCTTGATTAGAAATCAGATTAATTTTAGAATTAGAATGATTAGGATTTTAAGAAATAATTAGAATATACTTCAAATTTTAGAATAATGCCTTGATTAGTAAATAGGTTTTAGGAATAGTAAAATCTTTGGATTTAATAATATTAGAATTTAGATTGTAGAATTTAGATTTTAGAATTTAGAAGTATTCGATCGATTAATCTTTTAATATTTTAGAAATTAGACTTGTTTAGAATTTAATTGTTGATAATTAGAATTTTAATTCAATAATCATAATTCTCAAATGATTGTTTTACCCCTAGATTTAGAAATAGTCCAATTTTGCATTTCCCCTAGTTTTAGGACAGAAATAATTCCAAATAAAAACATTAACCCTTTAGATAGTTGTATTCACATTTAACTAATTTTCCCCACCGATTAAGTTGGTCAAAGTACGCTTTGATCGACTAAATCCTTTTAATGTGCTTAATTCCCCAAGCTTAGTCGAGTGATCAAAAGACCCTTGATCACTCGATGAAGCAAGTCCTTGTGATCAAAATATGCTAGATACTGGATCTCCAAGTTCAATCAAGATTCAAATATCAAGGTCAAGAGTTCAAGCTATTCAAATCAGTACAAGACATGACTACCATTCAAGCACTACAAAGGTCGAAATTCAACACTTGTTAATCATGAGCCAAGTTGTGTGCCATGAGTCTTAAGTAGTAGAGAAGGAACGGGACTAGAGAATTCCTACCCCTATTCTGAATATCTTTGGATGCGGGACGAATGATATGTTTGCTCATTGTATTCACCTTTATTCATAGGCTTTAGCACAACTCGATTCAAGTTGATTGACAAGCCTTTCACCATTATTCAAAGACAACCCTTCATCATGGGAAGCTGCAAGGAAATTCAAATTCAACACTCATCGATTATGATGCAAATTGCATGTCACGAGCCTTAAGTAAGAGAGAAGGAATGGGACTGGAGAATTCCTACCCCCATTCTAGATATCTTTGGGTGCGGGACGAATGACCTAGTTGCTCACTATATTCATCTCTATTCATAGACTTTAGTGCAATTTAAATCAAATAATTGATAAGTCTCTCTACACAGATTGAAGATCGAGCTAAAGATCAGATTCAACCTTCCAGGGTTTCACCTTCTATCCTTTTTCTCTCCCAGTAAAACTAAAACCTTTTTGTGAATAAACTCAACAAAAAAAAAGTTAACCCCAAGATTAGGATTGTATGCTACGAGCCTTAAGCAATGGAGAAGGAATGAGATTGGAGAATTCCTACCCCCATTCTGAATATTCTTGGGTGTGGGATGAATGACCCAGTTGCTCACTGTAGTCATCTCCATTCATAGACTTTAGTAGATTCGAATCATGACTCTCATTTCAGAATAAAAGCAAACTCGCCTCATTAAACTCAGTTTTGCCTTTGGGCTTCTTTTTCAGTTTAAAACCTTTTCAGAAATGGCGTATTACTTCTGTTCTATCATGAATGACGCTTAAGCCTCAGTGAGCGAGCAAGCAATGTTTAACTGCTAGAGTGTGATCCGAGTTCATCCATTCTACTATAAATAGACAGACGCTTAAAGCTCACATGCTCGAGCATACAAGTCAATCGACAATAGAACATGAACGTTAATACTGTCCACTAATAACAACTAACGCATCCGTCCTAGTTCCACGAACTACGGAGCTTTGATTTCCCAATTGCATGAATGAGGATACGTAGGCACGAGCGCCCAAATCCTTGGCGAGCACAATTATCTATTTCTCACTTTTTCTCACATTTATCTATTTCTCATCTTTTCTCACATTTATCTATTTCTCACATTTTCTCATAATTATCTATTTCTCACCTTTTTCACACTTATCTATTAACCCCCGTTTCCCCTTTCACGAGTAATCTTCAGATAATAACACATATTCTTGTAAAGAACATTCAAAACGATTCCCATGGAGTACCATGGATGTTAGGGGTGCTAATACTTTCCCCTTGCATAACCGGCTTCCTTACCCAATTCTCTTCCCCCGGGGTTTTATCGATGTTTTCCCTTTTCTTCGGGAATAAATAAAGTTCGATGGCGACTCTGTTGTATCTTTGAGCGTGCGATGCGCTCGGGTATTTTTTGCGTAGTTTCAGCTGGCGGCTCTACTGAAGAGTTTTGTCCTAAGAAAGTCGAGCCTAGTTGTGTTTGTTCTCCTTATGAGTTTAGGTGTTTACCTTTATTGCTTTACTCGCTTTATTTATGTTATTTATCGCATTACTTTATTGCTTTAAATATTCATATGTTGTATTCTGGATATTATCTGTCATATTATCTATTGGGATGGGATGATACTATGTGAGAGAAGCTCTACACCCGAGCTTGAGTATACACGCAGGATAGATTCGTGGATAGTCCTGTCGGCCTGCATTTTGCGTGTTGGGTTGTCACGAGAACCACATCCAGGATAGACTCACTTGAAAGTACTTTTGTCCTGTGAGAATTCACTACGGCAGGGTATTTTCATTTGACTCGATGACTCTGGGAGACCTTTTAGCAACCACCTTTGAGGATTAGTACACACCTCTGAGAGGGCTATTGGGTTTTTTATGCAGGAAACCAAAACCCATCATACCATTGATATCTTATATACGTCGGACCTTTGATCCTATATTGAGTTACATGGACAGGTTATTATCCAGATTTCTCAGATTATGTCGGACCTTTGGTTCTATATTGAGTTACATGGACAGGTTATTATTCAGATTCCTCATATCATATCAGATTATTGATCCCATACTGAGGTTACCCAGATTGTCTAGGTTATGCCGGACCTTTGATCTTGTATGTGATATGGCTAGATTATCTAGATTCTTCAGATTATGCTGAACTGTTGAATCTATGATGTTGCATGTCATCTCATCACATCATAAAATTGACTTAGTATCTGCATTCCTCCGGGAACATAAAAACCTTTTGCATGCATTCATGCATCATTGTATTTCATTTGACCAATGAACTCATCTTCACTTGGCCTTTTGTCAGACGAACCACTTCCATCAAAGCTGATTACCCGATAATTATCTTCAACTAAAAGCATGTCGCAGGTTCCCATGGAAGAACTATGAAGAAATCAATAAGTAATGAAGGTTGAGATCAACCAGCTGAAGACTCAGGTGAGTTTGATCATGGAGATCCTGCAGTCGATGGTGAGGAAGGAAGGCAACTCCATGCCAACTGTTATGCCAGAAATGGTCACTCCAGTGAACATTACTGACCCCACTCCACATCAAGAGCAGCCTCATGGATTTCGTCCACAACCTATGCCTCCAAGGGCTCCTTATCAGCGGCCATTCTCTAAGCCCCGACCAAGGCAGGGGAACCCAATGCCGAATTGGTATCCAAATCAACGGTGGACCTTTTCTCAGCAAGGAAGACATGGATCAAGAAGGCCTCCAAAGAAGTTTGATCCAGTGCCCATGTCGTATGGTCGAAATCTACCCATGTTGCTTAATAGCTCGTTGGTGCAGCTGAGGGAAGCTAAAGCTCCTCCAACACCTCGTCCTCCAGATTATGACATGAATACTATATCTGAGTTCCATTCTGAACACCTGGATACTCAATCGAAGAATGTAAGAGCCTCAAGTACAAGGTATAGGATTTGATTGATTCAAGGGTCATCGTGTTCACACCGTAAGGTCTGAACATAATGAGCATTCCCAGGCCTCCACAGGAGAGCACTTCTACAATGTCGTGATTAGTGCAAGTGGAAGCTAGGGCAGACTTGAAGAATTTGCATCTATGGGAAGAGTTTAAGAAGGATCTCCTTGACGATTTTCAGGTTGTCTGCTACCAGCTTTATAATTCCCAATCACAGGATCTAAAAATAAGGCTGATTACGCCAGCAGTTACTATTTTTTTTCAATCATGTTCATGTGTGATTTTCTTGATTGTCATTTGTAACATTCATTTGTAATAAACTCGTTTGTTTTTGAATAATAATGACATTGAAATGAATATGCATATTGTTGAATCAATCCATTCGTGTTCACTCATACTTTATTTTGTCAAAACGAGTAGTTTTTCAAAAATGTAGTTTAACGACAAATTGACTCGGATATCGTCTCAAGGATTCTTGTTTGTAATAATTAAACATAATCGAATGGGGGGGTTGATTTGGTGTTCAATTGCAAAAATGCAGAAAATAAGTGATTATGAAAAGTGATTATTTGAATAAGCTGAAACGAATCAACCCACTATATCATCTTCCGACTTATCATTGGTCCCTATAAAATTCCAATTCCCTAAACGGGTCTGATCCTATTCGATTACAAAAGCTACTGACAAGCGCAATAACAGTTATACGAAGTCTGTCCCTGAATTCCGAGTAAAGCAAACGGATTAAAACTATTGCGAATTAAGCAAACGCAATATGATCGAACGCGATAATGCAAAAGCTACACTAATCACGAAATTGATTCAAAAGCAGACAACAATCAAATTAAAGAATTCTATCATGTAAAAACAATTAAATTAAGCAAGTAATTGTGATTATAGATATAATTCAAAGGAACAGATTAATGGAAAATTATAAAAGGACCTCAAAGTGGCATCCGATTACAGTGAATTGATTCTTGGGAAATTAGTTCTCCATAGTCATTCTTTGCAAGCTCTCAAATTCGTACATGAACTGTAAAAACTAACTCTATTTTTGGCTGCCTAACCTAGGTAAAAACACTCAAACCCGTTTCACAACTCAACCGGGTCAAATGTACGATCCGGGCCCAATACAACTAACCCAAACAAAATATAAAAATAATACAGCAGCTTCAACGAAATTTCTGGCCCTTCTATAGTCTGATTCAGCTCTCGACTTCTGAACAAAAGTTGTAGATCTTTTTCTTAGCTTTCCATCGACTGGTAGCACATCTCAATCCGATATTCCTAGCTCAAGATATGATTTTTCTCGCGAAAGCTGCTAATGTTGAAAATTAAATACGAAAATTAAATAAGTGCAAAAATAAGATAAATTATGAAAACACATTAAAACATAAAAATAATCAAAGCAAACCGAAGAAATGCTTAAGTACAAACATGGAAGAACGTGCATCCAAAATGCACTGATCAAATTCCCCCACACTTGAACTTTTGCACTCCGAGCAAAATGAAAAACAAAACAAAACACAGACACATCAACGATTGCTCATTCTAGGCTACAAGTCATCTTAGGTTAAGTTTGTTTCGATAGGTACTAATCTTGCACACTAAGGACATTGTAAGAACACTAATCCACAGTTATGCAGACATAAACCTCCTGAATACACAAATCAACTCGAATTATGTTATTATATTAAAGCCTAACTTACTCATCCTTCTTTGGCTCTTTTTCATTCAGGCGCAATCACATTAAGCCCGTTATCTCCACACACTCATAGCAAGGCGAGCGGTTAGTGACTCTGATCCTTTTCTGCACGGGGTTCTGGTACTTAAGTGGCATAACCCTTTGCTTACTCAATTGTAGTTGCGGGGGATCGGACCGTAATCCGCCCTACCAAGTTCAGCACCAGAACCCGCTGAACCAACTACAAAAGAGTCTTATTTCCAACCTTTTTTGAAGGTTCCACAACCGTTGGGTTAAGTGACCGGGTGAGGGTCACCAAACTTAGAAGGTGCATTCCTTTATTTTTTTTTTCTTTTTTTTTCGGAACACTCACTTATATTCATCGGCTTCCCTGCGTAGAGTGTGTGTGAGATGGTGTTGACTGCTGAAATAAACTACTTAAGAGCTGTCAGAGGATGAGAATGTAAGGCTAAAATATAATAAAAATTCAACTCAATTTCCATATGCAGGAGACTTACGGTGTTAAAACAATACCGATCTTGTGAATTTTTCCCAAGTCTCCGCAAACTAATCTCAAATTAGTCAGTCTATAGCCTAAAACTTTCAAGAAAATGCATTTTTTTTATTTTAAATTTGAACCAAAAACAGAGAAAAATAAAACAAAGAAAAAAAACAAATAAATGGTTCCCTCCCCCACACTTAAAACATACATTGTCCCCAATGAAAGAGCATAAATATAAAATAAGAGTGAGAGAAAGGAAAGAACACACCCGAGGAGTCAAGGCGGATAAGTGATTGCATAAGCAGCCTTTCCCAAAGAGATCTCTTCTACAGTCTCTTCTTCCAAAGTCGGGTTCTCATGGAGTAGCTTTGGGGAGTGTCCATTGACCTTGAAATTTTGATTAATGCATTTGTCTTGTATTCCAGGATCAAAGAAGTATCTTCGATAAGTAAAAGTGTTGAATGTACACGTGAAAGTGATCTCCTTTTTTACAACATCAAGAATTAAAGGATTATGGGGCTGCCTCACTACTTTTGTTTCATCTTTAAGTGAGATCCTATGCATACATATGGATTCTAATATCACGAGTGCCAGCCAAGGTCCATCCAATTCCCTTCTTATATTTCTGATTAAGTTGAAGCTTTGATGAATAATATGAATCCTCGGGAAGTGGTTTAGGCTCTAAAGAATGTGGTTGTTTAATGCATGGTATGTTTGGGGCAGCCGGAATATCAAAAGCTTCATCCAAATAAACAACTTCGTTTATACTATCACCCTGCAAGGCAGCATCAATCTCAGCACAAACAACACAAAGGTTAGTGTTAGTACAATCATCACATGAATAAACATCATCAAACTCAGATAGAGATGGAAAATCAAGTGAAAATAATTCAGAAAAGGTGTCATCAACCAACTCAGAGATCAATTCAATATGAAAAATAGAATTCTCCTCTAAGGGATGTTTCATGGCATCGAAAATGTTAAATTTTTCGACAATGTCACCAAATTCCATGGACATGGTTCCATCGTCGACATCAATTTTTGTTTTCGCCGTTTTCATGAACGGTCTGCCTAAAATGATGGGCGATCTGCTTGAATTTGTTTCTCCATTCATGTCCAGAATGTAGAAATCTGCAGGAAAAATCAAGTCATTAACTTGAACAAGCACATCTTCCACTACTCCAATGGGGCGAGCATTACTTCTGTTCGCTAGTTGAATGATTAAACCTGTATGCTGTAAAGGACCAAGATCAAGGTTATTATAAACAGAAGTAGGCATAACATTAATGCCTGCTCCCAAATCAAACATGCAATTGTCGAATTTACTATCTCCAATGGTACATGGAATATAAAAAGTTCTTGGATCCTTGCACTTTTGGGGTATGGCCTGATTGAGGGATGAAACGGTAGCTTTTTCAGGTGAATGTTTAGGCTGGATAAGGGCTGAAATGTTTTGTCCCAAATTTACTCTCTCATTGCCCTTCAACCTTTTCTTACTTGTGCACAAGTCTTTTAGAAATTTTGCATACTTTGGAACCTGCTTAATAACATCAAGTAGCGGAATGTTTACCGCAACCTTTCGGAAAACATCCAGTATCTCTCTTTCTTTGTCTCCCTCCTCAATTCTTTTATTTTTCAGAACTCTATGTGGGAAGGGGACTGGTGGCCCATACTTCTTTTCTTTAATTTTTTCAGTTTCGACCACAACAGAAGAAGGAGAAGAAAGTTCAGCTGGGTGAGGCTCAGAAGGAGAAAGTTCAGAAGTTACCTCAATGATTTTTTTATTTTTTCAGGGGCTGGTTCTGTAACTTTTCCGGATCTCAAAGAAATTGCGCTCACATTAGCATTAGGACCATTCGGATTGACAACTGTCTGGGCTGGAAGTTGGTTCAAACCTTGAGCTTGCATGTTATTTATTTGAGTAGCAAGTTGTCCCATCTGTGTGTTCAAGGTCCGAATGCTAGCATCGGTCCTTTGTTGGAACTGGAGATTGTTCACGGCCATTTGCTTAACAAGATCCTCCAAGGATGGTCCGGAAGATGCAGGGGCAGCCACTTGAGGTGAGTTCTGTTGTTGGTTGGTTTGCGGGTTTCCATATCGAAGGTTGGGATGGTTCTTCCAATTGGGATGGTATTTGTTGCTGGACAGGTCAGGAGTGTTGTTGTACCTGTTTTGATTATAAAGGTTGGCTGCATAAGCTTGTGGCAGCTCAGAAATGGACTCGTCTCTCAGAATAGGACAAGTATCGGTCAGGTGCTCAGGAGAAGTACAAATGCCACACAAAGTTGTTGTTTGAGGTTTTGCTACTGCCAACTGTTTGACTAAGGCAGTGAGTTCGTCAATTCTGGTCTCTAAAGCTTTGTTGGAAGAAACTTGAATTTGACTCACGCCTTTGCTTTTCACAGAATTGTCTCTAGTGGTGAACTGTTGAGAATTAAGAGACATATTTTCAACAAGGGCTTTGGCAGCAGCTGGAGTTTTATCGACTAATGCTCCACCACTAGCAGCATCAAGAATGTTCCTGTCCATCGGTAACAACCCCTCATAAAAGTATTGGATGAGGAGTTGCTCAGTGATCTAGTGTTGAGGGCAGCTAGATACCAAGTGCTTGAATCTCTCCCAATACTCGGTCAGCGACTCATTGCCTTGTCTAATACCACAAATCTCCTTTCTTATTGAGGCAACTCTGGAGGCAGGAAAATATCTTTCCAAGAACACTTTTTTCAGGGCTGTCCAACTTGCAATTAAGTTTGGCTCGAGATAATAAATCCAATCCTTTGCTGCACCCTGCAATGAAAAAGGAAAAGCTCGAAGTTTGATGTGGTCTTCAGTTATTCCTTTAGGCCTCAACGGTGTAGAGCACACAACCTGGAATTCTTTGAGATGTTTATGTGGGTTCTCACCTGAAAGACCATTAAACTTTGGCAACAAGTGTATCAAACCAGATTTTAGTTCAAAAGGAGTGTCAGCTTCAGGATATTCAATACACATGCCATTATAATTCACATCAGGGACAACTAACTGCCTTAAAGTCCTCTGGTCAGCCATAGTCAAAAACAAACATAATGAAGGAAAACGATTAAAATAAATTTAGAAAAATAAACTAACACCGAAATTAATCTAATGACGTCAATTAAAATTTTTGAGAATTTTTTCAGAAATTTCTAAAACTATCAAAGCAGAAAAAAAAATCATAAAAAATAGAAAAATAAGGAATTTCGGTTTTTTAGGGAGGCATCCACTATTTATTCCATAAATAGAGGCTTTTGATCCTTGATTTTTTCCTAATAAATCGACAAAAAATCGGAATAATCTGAGACGATTTTCTTAAAAACAGAATTTTTTTCCTAACCCGCAAAAAGACCCGAACGCAAGAAAGTTAAGGCAAAAAATGCTAAAAAAACAAACAAAAAAAAACAACACCTATGACTATAAAAACGATTAATATAATCAAGAATCCCCGGCAACGGCGCCAATTTGATCCGCTGTCGCACGCGGATCAAAACGAGTAGTTTTTCAAAAATGTAGTTTAACGACAAATTGACTCAGATATCGTCTCAAGGATTCTTGTTTGTAATAATTAAACGTAATCGAATGGGGGGGGGGGGGGGGTTGATTTGGTGTTCAATTGCAAAAATGCAGAAAATAAGTGATTATGAAAAGTGATTATTTGATAAGCTGAAACGAATCAACCCACTATATCATCTTTCGACTTATCATTAGTCCCTATAAAATTCCAATTCCCTAAACGGGTCTGATCCTATTCGATTACAAAAGCTACTGACAAGCGCAATAACAGTTATACGAAGTCTGTCCCTGAATTCCGAGTAAAGCAAACGGATTAAAACTATTGCGAATTAAGCAAACGCAATATGATCGAACGCGATAATGCAAAAGCTACACTAATCACGAAATTGATTCAAAAGCAGACAACAATCAAATTAAAGAATTCTATCATGTAAAAACAATTAAATTAAGCAAGTAATTGTGATTATAGATATAATTCAAAGAACAGATTAATGGAAAATTATAAAAGGACCTCAAAGTGGCATCCGATTACAGTGAATTGATTCTTGAGAAATTAGTTCTTCATAGTCATTCTATACAAGCTCTCAAATTCGTACATGAACTGTAAAAACTAACTCTGTTTTTGGCTGCCTAACCTAGGTAAAAACACCCAAACCCGTTTCACAACTCAACCGGGTCAAATGTACGATCCGGGCCTAATACAACTAACCCAAACAAAATATAAAAATAATGCAGCAGCTTCAACGAAATTTCTGGCCCTGCTACAGTCTGATCCAGCTCTCGACTTCTGAACAAAAGTTGTAGATCTTTTTCTTAGCTTTCCATCGACTGGTAGCACGTCACAATCCGATACTCCTAGCTCAAGATATGATTTTTCTCGCGAAAGCTGCTAATGCTGAAAATTAAATACGAAAATTAAATAAGTGCAAAAATAACATAAATTATGAAAACACATTAAAACATAAAAATAATCAAAGCAAACCGAAGAAATGCTTAAGTACAAACATGAAAGAACGTGCATCCAAAATGCACTGATCAATGACATTGAAATGAATATGCATATTGTTGAATCAATCCATTCGTGTTCACTCATACTTTATTTTGTCAAAATCTAACTTTTGTTTGAGCAAAATCAATAGGAGGAGGATGAAATTGGAAAACACGAGATCACTGCATGTATGCTTTTGAATAAGACCCTGTTGATGATGTAAGGCATTGTTTCAAATCCCAAACACCAGAGATATAAGGAAGATAATCCCTAGTTAACCCCTTCGAGCCAAGGACTAAGAGTTTCTTTCTCTATATAAAACCCTCGACTTTAAACCGGGACAGGGTAGTCGTCAGCTAATTTGACCATGCGTCCGAATTCCAAAGAAAAAGAGGAGTGTCCTATCTGAGGATCAACCACATTTTATCCCTCACAAGAGGTCGGAAACCACAAGTTCCTAATGGTTGTCTCTCACCAACAGAGGAACGAGGCAGTCACAACCCTTTCAAATCAAACGGACAGACGTCACATGATTTGTTTCAACAAAAGAGAAACAAGAAAAAGCAAAACAAGAAGAAAGAAAGCCCGCTAAGTCGAAAACTCGAAAATGAGTGACTTAGGCAAAAATTAGGGCATCCTTATGGATTGTAATTCTGAACCAATCCAGCAAAAATAGGGAAATGAAAAAATAGGGAGAGGAATCAAAAGAAAATCCTCAACAAGAACAAATTCGTGTGGCTACCAAACCAAACAGGAGAAGGGTGACTGCCACACCAAAAACCTCGTTGGATCACTAATCATCACTTCAAAATCCCTTTTGGAAGATGAGTGTTTACGTCGAACTAGTTGAGCATAGGACTGAAGAACATCACGAAGAACGGGTGGGTTAGGATAGGTTTGAGCCTTATATCATTTCTTTCTGAAACCATGAACCAGGCCACGTTATAACCCTCAAAAAGACCTAATTGAAGCAGGGTTTATTTCGAAAGCATACAGTTAGTAAGATCGTGTTAAAACTGACTCCTTAATGATCCGCTCATCATTTGTGTTGATATTGATATGACATTCTCAATTAGTGATACATTCATTGTATGTCATAATTCCATTGAATAGGCTTGGATTTCAAAACTAGCATAAACATAATATTTCTATTATCATTTCTCAAATGAACATGTGTTACTCGTGAGTAAGCATTTGACATCAAGAGAATTTCCACAATTAACGTGAATTGGAAAGCTTGATTATTACACCAAAAGAGAAGAATGCCTAAAAGACTTTGTTAAGTAGAGGCAAATTACTTTAATTGATTGAATCATAAGACATAATGCCTGAGAACTCCGTTGAGAAGAGACAGGTCACCTTGATTTGATTGTACTCAGAGAGACAAACGCCTGAGACTTTGTTGAGCAAGGGAAAATTATTTTGATTAATCATACCAAGTGTTGAACGCCTGAGACTCCTTTGAGCAGCAGTCAACCACTTCATGTGATTATATCAAGGAGCAGAATGTCTGAGAACTCCGTTGAGCATAAAGATAAGATGTTTCATATTTTAGTCAACCTGAGACAGTTACGTCAAGAAATTTCAACAAGATTCAGTTAGTCTAAGACAGTTACATCGAGATTTGGCGAATCTCTCCAAAGATCAGATATTCAGGGGGTGAACCATTATAGATGATCGCATCATAAGACCAAACGCCTGAGACTTTGTTGAGCAGGGGCAACTTATTGTGATTGATCCTATCAAGTGCAGAACACCTGAGACTCCGTTGAGCGTGGGCAAGCCATTTCATTGGATCATATCAAGAAGCAGAATGTATAAGAACTCCGTTGAGCAGAAAGACACGATAATTCAATTTTCAGTCAATCTGAAGCAATCACGTTGATAAGTCTCAAAACTCAATTGATCTAAGGAAGTAACGTTGAGATTCTATGAATCTCTATAAGACATGTTAGTCAAAAGCATTCCCTAAGAGATCGGCCATCCAGAGGCAAGTTTATCCCAAGACTCGTATTGGGGCAAGCTACCTCAGGAACCCAAGATGCCAATATCTCCAAGATAGTTCAGTAAGAGGAATACAGTTCCAAGACACTGGGGCAGGTCAGATCGAGATAGTATTTTGACAAAGCTGCTTCATAACTTGTGACTGGGGCAATCTGTTCCTATTCCCAACAGGCTGAGGCATGAATGACTACTAAAGGAAGATCCTTTTGGTACTTTTGAGGCTGCTCAGAGCAAGATCCATTGTGCGTAAGATACTTCTAAGTTCAAGATGAATGTCGAGGAGTCATGCTAAACACGTTTCCTAACCTTTCAATAAAGAAAATGATCCTTATTGATAAACCCAATGATTATTGGTACCCTCAGTTCTCAATAACCAGATACTTCCTACCATACCGTCTAACCAAAAGCCTGACCACGCATCGACATCTGGCATAGGTAATCATGCATTACATAACATTGCATCATGAAGCGCATGGCATATTTCATCGAGATGGAGCATTACGCCATAACAAAATAAATGCGTATAACTGAATGAAATTCTTTCTCGAAAACATGAAAGAATCCTCCGTTGAGACATTCTTCATCCCTATTGCGAATGTTATCATGAAACGGTCGAGCGGTATTCCCCGCAGGTTTTCCCGAAATACTTCTTCTTTGTGTTGCCTTTTTCCAGTACCCTTGTGAGTCTTCCGAGTCTCTTTCGGCCTCGTGCCAGTCCTCCTTGCCTTTCGCTTGGAGAAGATCATTGAGATAACTTACCTTTTGTGAGTTTATTTTGTATCTTTGTGCACGAAATCACGTCTCCCACTCGTCGCCTTTCACACGAGTAAGATACCTTTTTCAGATCTTTGCATCACATTTTGTTTAAACACTTGATGTAGGTTTGGTGAATCCCGGGGTTTGGGTAACCATTGTTTCAAAAACTTCATCCCCACCGTTATGCCTAAGGGATGATATGAAGTTTTCGTGCCTACTGAAAGGTCCCCACCTGACAGAGCGTATCAAAGCCCAGATTTTGTCTGGCAAATTCTCTCAACCCAGGTTTCGCTTGATGAAATATCTCCTGGACTTTTACGAGTATTGGTGACCTTTCGTCAAGTGCTTACCTTTTGTGAGTCTTTTTTTTTTGCTGTTTGTGAGCCCTCCTTGCCTTTCGCATGGAGAAGATAATTGAGATAACTTACCTTTTGTGGGTTTATTTCGTTGCTTTATGCACGAAATCATGTCTCTCCCCTCGTTGCCTTTCGCATGAGTAGGATACCTCTGTAAGATCTTTGCATCATGTTTTGTTTAAACACTTGATATAGGTTTGGTGAGTCTCGGGGTTTGGGTAGCCATCGTTTGAAAACCTCATCCCTGTCGTTGTGCTTGAGGGACGATATGAGGTTTTCATGCTTATTTGCAAAGTTCCCCACCTATCAGAGTGTGCTAAAGCCCATATTCGTTTGGCAAATCCCCTGAGTCTAGGTTTGTACCTAGCAGGTCTTATTTGATTGTTCTGCCTTGTATAGATATATGTGACTTTTTTTACGGTTACTTACCTTTTGTAAGTACTCCCATTCCTTTCGCATAGGAGACGGTCCCATTCTTTTTTACCTTTTGTAAGTGCCCTTTGCCTTTTGAACTGGAAATTTTCTCTTGACAAGGATTCGTTGTTACCTGTTGTACGAGGAGGTCGTTTCTCCATTGAGAAGTCTGTCCACCTTTTTCCTTAACTGTATTTGGAAATTTCTATCCCTCTTGCTAAGGAGTCGTTTCTACCTATTACAAGAGGAGGTCATTTCTCCATTGAGAAGTCTGTCCGCCTTTTTCCTTAACTGTATTTGGAAATTTCTATCCATCTTGCTAAGGAGTCGTCGCTACCTGTTGCACGAGGAGGTCGCTTCTCCATTGAGAAATATGTCCGCCTTTTTCCTCTACTATGTTTGGAAATTTCTATCCCTATTACTAAGGAGTCGTTCCTACCTGTTGCACGAGAAGGTCGTTTCTCTTTTGACAAGTTTGACCGCATTTTTCTTTAACGGTATTTGGAAATTTCTATCCCTCTTGCTAAGGAGCCGTCACTACCTGTTGCACGAGGAGGTCGCTTCTCCGTTGAGAAGTCTGTCTGCCTTTATCCTTAACTGTATTTGGAAATTTCTATCCCTCTTGCTAAGGAGTCGTTGCTACCTGTTACACGAGGAGGTCGTTTCTCCGTTGAGAAGTCTATCCTCCTTTTTCCTTAACTGTGTTTGGAAATTTTTATCCCTCTTGCTAAGGAGTCGTTCCTACCTGTTGCACGAGGAAGTGGTTTCTCCGTTGAGAAGTTTATTCGCCTTTTTTCTTAACTGTATTTGGAAATTTCTATCCCTCTTGCTAAGGAGTCGTCGCTACCTGTTGCACAAGGAGGTCTTTCTCCGTTGAGAAGTCTGTCCGCCTTTTTCCCTAACTGTATTTGGAAAATTCTATCCCTCTTGCTAAGGAGTCGTTGCTACCTTTTGCATAAGGAGGTCGTTTCTCTGTTGAGAAGTTTGTCAGTCTTTTTCCTTAACTGTATTTGGAAATTTCCATCTCTCTTGCTAAGGAGTCGTTGCTACCTATTGCATGAGGAGGTTATTTCTCAGTTGAGTTGTCTGTCCTTTTTTGCAAGACATCTCTCTGCCTGTGGCAGAAGGTCTTGTTCCTATTCTTTTCACTCAGTTACTTGCCATTTACAAACACCTTGTAATAACTCGTATAATAGATATCTAGAATAATATCATACAAGTGTTATTAATTGGTTCTAATCCAACATAACTGCCTAATGGCATCAATATAAATACATGTCCAAACTAAAAACATCAATGGGACATGTTATATAATGGTGCCTAAAAATAAAAATCTAAGAACTTTGTGCAATATCTTCATTGCACACAACTCCACAACGGAAGATCACGATAATCATCGTCCCTTGAAACATCAGTAGATAGCTTCTCTTGAATTCAACCTGAAAGGAATACCTGAAAAATAACAACGATAATGGGATGAGATAATAATCTCGGTGAGTTCTCCTATTCTATGGGTCCACTCGGCTCTACAGGGTTTTATAATCAAATCCTAACTCGAGTCTTCATCTCTCGTTACTTATGTATCATGCACACAAGATAACTAATACTTATGTATCTAAGGGATATTCGCGATGTATGGAAACATGTCACTTGAGTGCATCCACTCAACAAAATCACTATTCGGATGCATGAAACATCAATCCCCGAGCGGACTAACGTCTAAGCAAGGCCCGGTTCATGCATGCTCGTATGATTTGACTTTCGCAGTGGATATCGGGTCCTCTTTGAGTTCCTAACTCATTTCAAGCGACTGTCACCCATATGGGACTCTAACCCACTTAGGGAATCTTTCACCGTATGGGACTCTAACCCACTTAGGTGTCCACCTTTCCCCCACGTCTGCCATGGTTGGGGCTCAAACCCAATTGAGGCACGAATCATTGGTGCCACATCCCCACTTACCGCTTTACCTAAACCTTTGAAGTGGTATGTGCACCACCAAAACTAATTTTGAATATGTGATTAATTCACAATAACAAATAGGACTTTCGGAGCAACGCTTCTCACCAAAATAAGACTTTTTGAACATAAGTTCCTCGCCAAAATATCAAACAAATCTCATGATATCATATCAATTCTCATGGCATCATAACATGATCCATTCTCATACATAAATCACACATGTTCCATACAAAGAATATTGATTCGTTTACCAAGTGAATACTTGTCCACGATACACACCTAGGTACCGTTGCGTCCAAGCATCACCGTATACTCATTTCCATAACCTAGATTATCTTTCTAAGTTATTAATCAAGTTATTCTCCTAGGTTTCCTCACTCATCTTTGTAAGGTTTTTAATCATGTTATTTCACATTCAACATAACAACAATGTTTAACATTCATCATAATATAATTCATAGCATTTATAAATCACATAATATACTATAACATGGAATAAGAATAATAGTCCTTTACGTTATCTTTCTAACGCAACCGTTCGCGTCCAAAACAGAGTTACAACACTCAAATAATTTAACAATCAAACTTAATCAAGAATATAGGTTAACATTTGTTCCTTGCACAAATATTCAACAACAAGAGCCTAGCCTAGTGGTAAGGCTTGTTCCATACCAAGGAGGTCCCGGGTTTGAACCTCATTGGTGGCATATTTTAATTTATCAAAGAATTAATTCATGTCATGAAACAATCGATTGAATGGGAGATTTCTCACAAAAGGACCAATCGATTGGTTAGAACTTCGTATTCACAAAATACAAAGGAATTGAATGGGAGATTTCTCACAAAAGGACCAATCGATTGGTTAGAACTCCGTATTCACAAAATGCAAAGGGATCAATCGATTAATTCCCTTACCCAATTCTCTTTCCCCTGGTTTTTATCAATGTTTTTCCTTTCCTTCAGGAATAAATAAAGTTCGATGGCGACTCAGGTATTTTTCACGTAGCTTCACTTGTCACCAAAGGGCGCTTGGTCCAGTGGATGGGGGTTGACCCCATGACCCCAAGGTCATAGGTTCAACCCCTAGCGCGCTTATCTACACTTTATTTCTTTTTCTTTCCTTTTTAATATTTTCCCATTTTTATTATTTTTCAACTATTTTTTCCCATTTCATTTTATTTTTTTCACCACCCATTTTAATTCTAATTAAAATATTGTCAACACAAACCCTTATTATTTTTCTCCCTTTTATTTTATTACACCTTTGGTTTATTTATTTTGGGCATTTTTGGTTGACTTTTCATGTCTTGAATATTGATGGCTAATAAAATCTATTAAGTCATGATCATGGTTGATTAGGGTTGATAAAGCCTTCAATGTCTCAAATCTATCCATTAATGATCAATAGATCATTCATGATACTTTGAGGCATTGATAGGTTGCCTCTATTTCAACCAAACTTGAGTCATTTTGATACATAGATGAAGTCATGTTTGTGTATACTAACTTGTGAATCCATTTAACTTGTTTTTATTCCATTGATTAGTAACCCTCTAACCATAATGCTTATTTGTTTACCTTGTGTAATACCCCAAAATTTACCCTTCATTTTTCCTGGAAGCATGGGATTAGGTTTTACACTTCATTAGCATCATATTAGGTCATACCCATTGCATACTGCATTAGTGACATGGAGATCAGGTTTTAATCGATCACTCCTTAACAGAAGGAGCCCACACAAAGAAAGATTGAGAATTGGACTTCATTTTCTAAGTATACAAGTCTCAAGGGTCTCAGGGGGGTCCAAGTATCTTATTATGGTCCTCAGTTCATCAGTGAAGGATTCAAAGCTATCAGAGTGTTCATCTGGATTTAATCAGAAATTAGGGTTTCATGGCTACCTGCAACAGGCAATGTTTGGTTGGAAGTAGAGGAGCTCATCCATGTCATGATTAGAGAGGCATCTTGGCCTAGGAAGATTCACAATTATCTCAGAAATATCCATTGGCAATCAGTGCAATCGGTTCCTGATCATTTTGCCCTAAAACTAGGGTTTGGTATAAAATCAGTTTATTTCTAATTCTTTGGGTGAAACTCTTTTCCATGGCCCTCCATATGTCCACAAGGGTCTACATACAAAAAATCAGCTCTTTATTTGAGCTAGAAGTGCTTCAATTGATCAATGGAATCGGGAATCAGACAGTTTGGGAAAAGTCAACTGTGGGGCCAGAAAAGTCAACTCCTGACATTTTGAGAGTGAAATCTCAAAATCCATGCCTAGGGGATCCTACATGTGAAATTTTATCAAGTTTGGATCATGGATTCATCATTTAATCAGGAATTGGAAAAGTAACTTAATTTGGAAATGATTGACTTTCCATTTAGGGCAAGTTTTCATGATCGTTGCACTCACTTTAAGCCCATTTTGCATCAAGATAAAAGTTCCATTTGAAACTTTCTCCAACATGAAAGTTGTTCCTCTTTTCCCAAGCTTTCTAGATATATAAAGTTTGCTCCATTTGGATTAGAATTGAGAAAGTTATGCTTAGTCAAAGTGAGACATTTTTTTAGGACACTTAGAAAAATTTCTAAGTCCAAAATCTTCAAAATTTGTCAAGACTTCTTGGCCAGTTTTCTTGCACTTCAAGGCATGGTTTGAAAATACTTTCTTCACAACAATTGTACCTTGCCATGTCCTCTTTTACATCCTTTTGGAATCATCTCATTTGGATCCATGGTTTGAGAGATACATTCATTTAAAGTGGACATCATGACTTGATTTTCTAGGCAGATTTTGGGTCTGGCTGGCCCAATCAGATTTTCTAAGCATGCTGCACAAACCAGTCACGTTTTTTATCTCTTTTGGCCATGCATTGGACATCCATTTACTTAAGTTTGGCCCAAAATAATAACATTTTACACCTCATTTCACACTTTTATTCTTATGGATAAATCACTTATTAAAAAGCCCATGAGAACACCTAATCCACCCTATTTAAGAAGCTGAAACCCTAACCCTAAAAGAGCATTGGAATTTCGTGGAAAGGAGGCAAAGCTTCATCACATATCAGATTCCATTCCACTTCTATTTTCCATTAGGTAATCATCTCTTCCATGGCCATGTTTTGATATATCTACGCTTGCTTACCATGTTCATCACCATTAATCCTTCCATTTTCATATTTCTTTTTCTTATTTGAATTATTTTCTTCGTCCATAAAATTACCCAAAAATATTTTTCACTTTTCTTAAAGTTTTATTTAATTTTATATAATTTTTATTTTCGTATTTTTTTAATATTAATATTTTAATTTAATTATTTATTCTAAACGGTCCATTTTAACACACTTTTTTTATTGATTTTATTTTTATGACTTAAAATTATTGTTAGCATTTGATTTTTGGGATGAAGGTTGACCACTGTCTCATGGTAAACCTGACCTTTTATTGGAATTTTATTTCATATTTTCAATTTACTTTGGATTTATTTTTGACCTAGTTTGGTTGGTTGACTTTTAATTTGACTTCTGTTTCATTTTAGTTAATTCACATACCAATTTTCATTATTTTTAAAATCTTTTTGGGGAATGATGATGTCCTGACCCCAGCTTATTTAGTTTAATTTTTCATAATTTTCTGATTAATTTACTATTTATTCTTGATTTATTTCTAACCTAGTCTTATTAATTGACTTTTGGTTTGACCTATGTTTTGTTTTAATTAATTCACGTGCCAATTTTCATTATTTTTAAAATATTTTTGGGGATGATGATGTCCTGACCCCACCTTATTTAGTTTAATTTTTCATAATTTTATTGATTAATTTGCTATTTATTTGTTATTTTTTAAGTTGACTTGAATTTTCAGTTGACTTCTTTATGATCGATGTTTGACTTAGGGATTGCTTATGGCAATTGAAGAGATCTTTTGATCCTCCCTCGTTCATCTCATATGCCATGTATTAGAGGCCTTTTACCTTGATTTTATTTGGTCCTTACCTCATTTCCTGATTAAATTATTCAGTGGACCCTTCGTGTGCATATTTTCATCTGTTTGATTCATCTGTTATCTTTTATACTTGTTTCTCTCATTCATGCTTTCTATTGCTTGATTATTTAACATGTTCATACTCCCATGCATTGTTTAAATGCTCCATTATTTGATTCTTTGGTTTAATTATATATTGTTTATTTATCTGATCTGATTGATAATTGTTGCCTACTTGTATGATGTATGAGGCATATATTCTTATTGTTTGTTTGCCATGAACAATCCCCATTCATAAAAAATGTACCCCTCTCCCATAAAGTGTATAATATTTATTTCTTTATTTCTTTAGTCACCTGTTAATACAAGAATTAAAACGAACATCCGATAACGATTTCAAAATAACATCAAAAGCTCGATCCAACGTCGAGTAATCATTTTCAAAACTTAATAGAACCAGCACGCATTCATCCATCCTTTTGTAAGTCGATTGCCTCAAGCATCGCCATCTACCTGTAAGTCGATTGCCTCCGGCATCGCCATCTACCCTTATCCGTAACTCCTCTCCGCGCTCCATCCATCGACTCTTGTTCCGTTTAGGTAGCACCCATTAGGTAGAACCCTTTGTATGATAACATAGGTAGAATTCTCTTATTCTTTGCATGCTAACATTAGGTAAATGTTCCCCTTTGTAAATCCTAACACATAGGTACATATTGCATGACAACTCTAGAGCAGAGCTTCCCCACTTTTAGACCTTTCGTGCGTCTCCGATCTTGTGGCATGTCAGTCCGTTCTATTGCAAAGAGGTAACTGCCTAAGACTCGATTCAGCGAGCTACGACACCTACTGCTAGGACGTTGAACACACTGCCCACCCTCCTTTGACACAGCTGGTGTCCTCTTTTGTAAGTCCATGTTCAGATGGCAATCTTTAACCCCTAGTTAGCCGAACTACGTTTTGCTCTGATTCTCATTCCAGATGAGATACGTAGGCATAAGATGCGACGTCTTACCGAGCACACTTCTCTTTAACCCATAGGTAGCCGAGCTACGAAGACTCTGATTCTCATACTCAGATGAGATACGTAGGCAGTGGATGCGACATCCTTGCGAGTCATTTTCTTTTAACTTTCCTTTTAGTAAATAGTACTTTAGATATGCCTACACCCTTTAGACTAGAACAACACTTATGAAAAGGGCTCCCTAGGAGTACCTAGGATGTTTTGGGTGCTTAAAACCTTCACATTGCATAACCAACCCCCTTACCCAGATCTCTGACATTTTTACTAGTTTTTTATTCGATAAAACTTTTAGGTTTTTGTTCGCTTTCTAACCATTCCTTTGGATAAATAGAAGTGCGGTGGCGACTCAACTTGTATGGTTTACCTTGGATTTAGTCAATATCTCTAATGGTAACGAATACCTCGCTATAGAAAAGTGGCGACTCTGCTGGGGAATATCATTTGCCTAGTGGGTTTTGCCTACTTTTCATATTTATTGTATTGTATGGTATATTGCTTTGTGACATATTTTTGTGCAATTTGGGATTACTGTATTGTATGTAATGATTGAATTGTTTGAATATTAATTCCTTGTATGCTCGGTGATCTTCGTGAGATGAGTTCTATACCCGAACTCGAGTGCACTTAGGATAGGAGAATGGCATAGTCTTATTGACTTGTGTGGAGTTATTCCTTAACGAGTTGACTTGCAAGCCCATTCACTTGGTGGAGGTTATGTTGGGATCAATAATGTCACACGAGTAGTCGTGGTTAGGCATTACTCTTTCCAATATATGCCTTAGAAGCCAAGGACCTTAGTTTACCACGCCCATCTTGGCCTATTTTTAGGACGTAGTGCGAAGATCGTTCAAGTGTAAGATTTGATACGATTGTTACGCGATACTACACTCATAAGAGTCTCTCTTGAGAATATTTTTCGAATACGAGTAGTCGTTTATCCGATAATATCCGAAAGATGGGATGATGACTATGGGAACCTCTTGTAGAACATGATTGTCAGGTTTAACCATAGTACACTCCCTTTGGGTGGTTCTTAACCAAGACTCCATGCTCGCGACTCGCAACAACCCCTTGATTCGTGGTTGATCCGTTCTTGTGTATCCTTAATATCAATGGAACTTGGGTGTTGATAAGGTGTAAACCATAATCCACCAAAATGGATGATTGATATTAAGGATGACTTGATCCATCCCATGACCTTTGTGTGGTGTGATTTGCTTGATCCTTGAGTGTGATTGTTGCATCCATGCATTCATGCATTCATACACATCCATATCATCAACAATGAGAAAACTTTCAAGGAACTTAAGAGGTCTATTTGCAAATTTTCAAACATGGATAAGCAAAGAAGGAATACGAAGAAGTACAGTTTCAGACAACCCGACTTGAAAGAGTTAAGGAGTTTGACATCCTATGTATTAGATCCCTTGGAATTCAAGGCTCGTCATGGGAAGCTTCTGTCTATTCTGGCTACTCAAGTGGATGAAGGTCTAATGAGTGTGTTGGTGTAGTTCTATGATCCCTTGTACTGTTGCTTCACTTTTCCGGATTTCCAGCTTTTGCCCACGCTTGAGGAGTATGCCTATCTTGTGGGCATACCTATCCTAGACCAGTTGCCGTTCAATGGCTTGGAGAGAGTTCCTTCTTCTCAAGAGATTGCTGATCTGTTGCGTATAGATGAATCTATTATTGGTTCTCATATGACTACCAAAGGTGGAATTCAAGGTCTCCCGTCTGATTTCCTCATTGATCAAGCTACTATGTTTGGGAAGGCCATGAGTGAGGACGCCTTTGAGGCCATATTTGTACTTCTCATCTATGGGCTAGTGTTATTCCCCAACATCGACAAGTTTGTGGATGTGAACGCCATTAGGATTTTCTCTACTCTTAATCCCGTTCCTACTCTGTTGGGTGACACTTATTTCTCTTTACATATGAGGAATGTAAAGGGCGGTGGTACCATTGTGTGCTGTTTGCCTCTGTTGTACAAGTGGTTTATTTTGCACTTGCCTCAGACGCTCTCCTTCAAGGAGAACAAAGGATGTCTACGGTGGTCCACGAGACTTATGTCTCTCACTAATGATGATATCTTTTGGTACAACCGTGTATATGATGGTGTGCAGATTAACTACAACCCTATTTTGGCACGTCGTCAGCTTGGGTTCCCCCTAAAGGATAAACCCAATAACATTCTGTTAGAGGGTGTGTTCTTTTAGGAGGGTAAAGATCCCCAAGGCTTGAAGGGCTGGATGGTCCGTGCTTGGCGCAAGATCCATAAGAAAGGAAGGAAGGAGCTAGGTCCGAAGAACTGTATCGCTTTGGAACCCTATACCTCTTGGGTTAGGAGGAGAGCTTCCGAGTACCTCATGCCTTATGAGTATCCAAGACCCACACCTTTGGTTGTGGCTGGGCCTTCAACCCTCCCTAGCCAAGGAGTAGAGGAGTTGAGAGACGAAGACCGTTCGCGTGCTTGGATCCGTGAACGAGAGGAGTTGCTTCAGTAGATCAGAGAGAAGGATGCTTTGATAGAGTTCCTTGAGCACCAGGTTATTGATGATCCTGATGACGCATTGACTTCTCTACTTCCTCAGTCTTCCAAGTTTTGGAAGAGGAAGTATGATCGACTCGCCAAAGAGAAGGCAAATATGGAGGCAGCCTATGAGAGGGAGGTGAAGAGGCTTCGTGCAGCTTATCTTCCGGTCTCGAGGGCTTTGGACGATTGCTTCTAGGGATCCATAGGATGTTCATTTTCCTTCTCTCTTGTATTGTATTTGGTTACCAAGACTGTACTTCTTTAGCGTAAAAACATTTCCAAATATTAATTGACGTGATATTTCCGTATGTGATAAACGTTTAATATTTCCAAAATTTGCAAATAAGACTCTAAAGTTCCTCTGATATAAAAATTAAATCATAAGCATTGCATGCATCATGTTTATCTATTCCTAGGGGTTTATATCTTCTTCTTGATTCTAGTCGGGGTTTTCTTACACTGTTTATCTAATGTGAGACTGGAATCAAGGGGTAGAATACCCTTTGAAATTGATAAACATGTCATTTCATTTGCATATTCATTAGCATGTCTTGCATAACAGGTACCGCCGAAGTGTTCTCATCTTGTTTGGTATTCCATTATTAGGATAACTGACTCAGGCATTCACCGATACGGTACCCGAAGGAATCAACAGAGAGCAATGGAAGGTTTACAAGCACAGCTCGCTGAGATGAGGATTCACATGAATCAGTTCATGGAAGTGGTCCAAGGAGTGGCTCAGGGACAACAGGAGATTAGATTGTTGGTACAGGGGAATCCCCCTACTACTCAACCGGAGGTTGTGGCTGATCCTCTAGCTGGAGAGGCTAATGGACCCAATGGACCAGGGCCTATCCCAATCCCACATGGCAACCTTGGTCAACAACCCATCCATGATGATCAGGAGGATCAATTCCCCCTGCTTCAGGAGGACTTTGGCATGGGCCATGGTATGGACCCTATGTTTCGGAGACTGGAAGAGAGGTTGAAAGTTGTGGAAGGGCAGAATGCTCTTGGTGTGAATGTTGCTGACTTGGGGCTGGTCCCAGGCGTGAGAGTTCCGCCAAAATTCAAAGTCCCCGTGTTTGATAAGTACAATGGCAACTCTTGCCCGAAGACTCATGTACAAGCTTACTTCCGCAAGATGATCGCGTATTCTGATGATGAGAAGCTGCTCATGTACTTCTTACAGGACAGCCTAGCTGGGGCCTCCTTGGAGTGGTATATGAGGCTGGACATAGCCCATATTCGCTGCTGGAGAGACTTGGCTGAGGCCTTTGTGAAGCAATATCAGTACAATGCGGATATGGCACCTGACAGGACTCAGCTCCAGAATCTGTCCCTCAAGAGCAACGAGTGCTTCAAAGAGTATGCTCAATGCTGGAGAGAGTTGGCTTTCCGTGTTCAGCCTCCGATGTTGGAAAAAGAGATGGCCAACATGTTTATGAACACACTTCCTGGATCTTATTTGGAGCGTCTGGTGGGTTACAACGCCTCGAATTTCGCTGATGTGGTCTCTACCGGTGAGAGGGTGGAGAACTACTTGAAGACATGTAAGATCCAAAATGGGGTTGGATCATCTTCGGGGTCAAAGAAGCCGTTCTTAGGAGGACAGAAGAGGAGAGAAGGGGATGCAAATGCCATATCTTCTTATCAAATCAGGGGTAACCGGAGGAATAACTTTCAGAATTACCATCAACAACCTTATGTTGCAGCAGTGACCATTCCGGCTGCAGCACCAGTGCAACAACAACAACCTCAACGTCAACAAAATCAATACCAACAACAACAGGGTAACAGACCTGCTTATCAACAGAGACAGAGGATGATGGATAGGCGTTTCGACACTCTTCCGATGTCGTATCCCCAGTTGCTTCCCAACCTTCAACATTTGCAACTTGTGCAGTTACGCACTTTGGCTCCTCCCGTTGGCAGGCTTCCAGTGGGTTATGACGCCAATGCTAGGTGTAATTTCCACTCTGGGGCACCTGGCCACACTATTGAGAACTGCAAAGCTTTTAAGCACGTAGTTCAAGACCTTATTGATTCAAAGGCCATTAACTTTGCGCCAGCTCCTAATGTTGTCAACAATCCTATGCCGCAGCATGGTAGAGCAAATGTTAACATGGTTGAAGGAGAAGTCAAATTAGTCAAGGAGGTGTTGAAGCTGAAGACTCCGCTGTTAGAAATCAAAGAATACTTGCTAAAGTCAGATGTTTCCCCGGCTGTGGGAGCGGTTGTTTGGGTTGTGTTGCACAGAGTGGGGGTTATGTGAAGCTGCAGCAGGGTATCCAGGCTTTGCTTGACGATGGTATCCTCCAAGCTGAAGACTTATCTGCCCAAAGGTCTGTTGAAGGGGTTGTTGAAGGGGTTGTTGAGAATGCAGGTGTTGATCCTCTCTTTCCTGAAAATACTGAAGAATTTACAAATGTTGTTCCTGCTGATTTTGTAATTCTCAATGATGTAATTAATTTTTCTAATGTTGTTGCTGATATTCCAAACATGGTGTTTGATTATGATGTACTTGCTGAACTTGATTCCGATGTTTCGGATGTTTGTACTTCAATAAATAAGATTTCTGAGTATGACTGTGACGTTGCCATTATCACAATTTTCTACCCGACCGCTCAGATCAGTGCGCCAGTAGCGCAACCGGTACCACCAGTGCGACCGCATCAATCCACTATGACCATCACGACCCCTGGTCCTTTACCTTTTGTAACACCTCAAAATTTGCCCTCCTCTTTTGGGACTAGCTTAGCATATTGCATTTCATTTTGTAGGACATTAGTCATTGCATATTTCATATCATGGAGAATACACAAGTCATCCTCCTAAGTCTTGCTCAGAAGATAGAGAGGTTAAGAGATTCAAGCTTGAAAAGTCTCATGAATTGATCACTAGCCATCTGAGGGTTTGTGCTTCAATTATGGTTTCTTGGTTTCTCAAGGAGGTTGAGTGTTATCTTATTTGCCATAGTACATCACCATCATCATGGTTTTACCATCACCAAGAGGTTCATTGTGCCTGATCATGTTCCTTGGGATTAGGGTTTTGACCTCTGGTCAACCCTAATCAATTTCATTCTAATAGTCAGGGATCTTCAAGGAGATGAGGTCTTTCTTGAGAAGGAGATCATCATGTGGTTATTATGTGGAGCTGGTATAAGCTAGGGTTTCATTTTTGAGCCATTTCATCAAGAGGTTGAGGCTCAAAATCATCTGTGCATGATCAAGTCAACTGCAAGTCAACTGCCAAGTCAATTGTGGATTTGGAGGTGGGAAGTGGTTAGAGATGCTTCATTCATGTTCAAACAAGTCTCATTTGACATTTCAAACATCAACATTGAAGAATTTGAAGTCAAGTCAAGACTTTCCAAAAATAGCAAGTGACCTATAATTTGAACTTTCCAAAAATGGAAAGGTTTTAGACCAACTTCAACTCAATATTACATCATCAAGAAAGCTTCAAATGAAATTTTGTTGAACATGAAAGTTGTAGATCTTTCTCTCCCATTTCCAAAATGTCCAAGATCATCAATTTCTCATGTGTGGTTAAGGAGATATGATCAAATCATGGAAAAGTATGCATGGAGCTTCAAATGGACATAAATTTCAAACCAAAACTCCAATTTGAGTGGTTCTTTTTGCATATTGATCCTTGTAACATGTATTTTCCAAGCATACCATTATTTGACATGAAATCTTATTGCATAGGCATGTGCTCACTCATGAAGATTTTGGGAAGAAATTGCATAAACTCATTTTTGTGTAACATATGCATACCAAACCAATTTCAATATGTGCATGAACTCTCTTTTTGGCATTTTGGACCTTGAACATGCACTGTTCACGTGCATGAAGGTGCATGAAGTAGAAAATTCATTTTTTGCATTTACACCACAAAGTGATTAATCACATTTGCATTTGCCCTAAACCTTTCTTAAACATGATTAGCATGGAGTATATATGCTTAATCATAACTGTTTTGATCACAATCATCAATTCTAGATCTAGATTTCACAAATTCTCCAAATTTTCTCTCACATTTTTTGCAAAATTCTTCAAACCTAAACACTTTTCATTGATCATTTCATCATCATGGAGCATAATTGAGCACATTTGGACGTGTAAGCAAGAGAAATCGTGGCTGTTTGAGCTAGGTGTAAAGAGTGAAGCATCCATGGCAGTTGGAGATTCAGCTGAATTCATGTGCATTTGAGCCTCACATTCATCATCATTCATCTCAAGAAGCATATTGGAAGAGATCTGAGGACTTGCCAAGCCTTGTAATACGCGATTCCAGTTGCTGTTCATCAAGAGGTTACTTTTTCGACCTCTTTAATTCACAAATTCATTATGCCTATTGTGTAGTTCATTGAATGGTGATGAATCTGAGCTTTAAATCGAGTGAAATGATGCTATATACACAAAGATCCATGCATTTCAAGTTGTGATGTTGATTTTTAATTTCTTCGATCCGTGCGTTTGATGTTGTTTTTGCATGAAATATTTATGGATTCTTGATGTATATGACTAATGATTTGAATGCCATGCTTGATTTTCATTTCTGGAACATTTTTTTTGAATCTGGAAATTTCCAGATGAATATCTTCATGATCTTTATCGTGTTCATGCGTTTCCAGTTTTCCTGCGAATTTAGTTACGAAACGCATGTGTTTTCCTACGGATTTTGCCATGAGTTCATGCGTATTACCTGCGGATTTTCAAAAGCCATGCAGCGCGCGTTTTAGGGTTTTATGGTTAAACGATGTCGTTTTGAGGAAGGCGCGCGTTTGGCATTTTAAATGTAGCCATGGTTCGAATCCGGTTGAGGACATTTTCCATTTGCCTTGCATTTTTTCTCCTTTTCTTCATTATTTCATGTTTGGCTTCATGTTTTCATTTCAATTTTTCTCAAACTTCCAAAATTCACCATAAATTGAAAATTCATCCAAATGACCTCTAATTTTTTGCATTATGTTCCTCATTTTATCTAGTTTTTTGTGATTATTAAAATGCAAGGTGTGCTTGGCTGGATATTTTTTGGTGCTAGAATGTTTGAGTACATGTCCACATTTGACCTTGCCTTGGTTATCATGTTGTGAAATGCTGGTCTTTGATCCAATGAATGTGAAATTTTGCATGTTATAACTAGACACATTGCTTGACATTTTGGTGTTGATTTGGTATTTTTATCAATTGTCATTTCTGTTTTATGATTGTTCTAAGTTGGTGGGACAATTTGTGTCACACCTTTGTGAGGTTCAACTTATATGATGAGTTTGCCATGCCAAATGATCTCCAATTGTCCTGATTTTTTGTGTGATGCATGTTATGAATGTTGTGATTGATCATGAATTTTGTTGGAATTATTTGAATCATTTCTGATTTAATTGGGATTTTTCATTCTGGTTGATCACATTTGAGCTTTAAAATTGCCTTGAACTTCAATTGATCATGAAATGCTTTTGGTTAATGATGTTGATGTGAGACCTTTTGGAATGTGTCAAGATGTGATTGAAGTTGATTCATGTTAAATTTCAGCTCCTGTTTCAAATTTTTCTCCATCTTTGACCCTAGGCTTTGACCTAGTGGTTTGTTGCTTATGTTTGAGCTTTGATTTCAGGTTGAACATTCAAGCTTCATAGTTGATGATGCTCCATCATTTGAGTATTGTTGTTTTCTCTTGATTACTAACACTTGTGTGTTTTGTAGGTTGATGCTAACTCATTTGAGTTTGCTTTGTGGCTTGCACATTGTGAATATTGTTTGTCTGTTTGTCATTGCTTGTTGATTGTTTGTCTGTACAGTTGAACTGATTGGTTTAGATGTTTAACAGGTACATAAGTTGCTTTGAGTTCTTTTGAACTTTGCTTGGCTAGCTTGTGGTTTGCATACCACTGAGGTAGAATCTCTTGACTTCATGTAGTCTGGAAGACCTGTCCTGTTATGTGGGCAGGCACCTGTCTGAAGTCCTCCTTAAGAGGCAATGCTTGTGAATGTTTAATTTTGTGCCAAGCAGGAAAAGACCTCTTAGGAGGCAATTGGCAGATAAAAGAGATGTGTAGTCCATCTCCTACTACTCAGTGTGTCATTCACTTTGCTCACACACCTTGTGTTGATGCATTGTGGATAATAACCCAAGATCATGTTGTGTCAGTCACTTGTGGAGAAGAGTTCCTACATTCTGAACTCCCACACTTTCTATTTGAGTCAAGCTCTCCCAGGCCAGGGATAAGAGCTATGAGGCACAACCCTCATCTTTATTTCATCTGCTTCACCCTAACTCTCAATGTTAGGGTTAAGAGCTAAAAATACCCCATTCCAGTTGGCTTGTTTTTACAGCCTAGCCTTGTATGAGCCCAATGCTTGCATATAGTGTGTGTGATTGCCTTATTATGCTTGTTTGCTGTTTATCTACTGTTTCAACTTGTTGCCTGTGCGAGTTAGGATTTGTTTAGATACCTCAACCTAGGACCATTGTGGACTGCATGATAACTATTATGCTCGAGTCAGTCTCCCTTTTAGTTTGTCATTTCCCAGTCTCTGGTTAGGAGAAGTTTCTCCCCTGTTAAGGGGAAATACGTTGCCCTGATCCTCATACCAGATGAGGTACGTAGGCAGGAGATCGTGCGAGATCTTTCCGGGCACCCTTTTTGTTTTCACCCTTTTTCTTTTTGCGTGTGTTTGCTTGACAGTTATTAGGCTCGAGTGCCAGACTCCCTATTAGCTTGTCTGTTTGTTAACCCTTCTTGTGTTTGTTAGGAGATGGATGTAAGACCAGCGATTGGCATTCCATATCCTATTTGTGTTTGTTGTTTGGAGTCGGACGTAAGACCAGCCATTGGAAGCCTGTTCCCATTTGTGTGTTTGCTTTTGACGTCTCAGCGTCTTTGCGTGTGTTTTGTTTCGGCGTGCGTGAGCCGAACTACGGTAGCTCTGATTCTCATTCTAGATGAGATACGTAGGCATAGGATGCGATATCCTAGCGAGCCCGTTCCCCTCTTCTTCCAATCTGTGTCTTATTCCGGTGTGTGTGTGCATTCTTTTGACCAGTTTTGAGCAACCTTATTCTATTTCTTTTGAGCGGGGATCCCGTCGAGTACGACGGACGTGAGGGGTGCTAATACCTTCCCCTTGCGTAACCGACTCCCTTACCCTGTAATCTTCGGTCGTAAGACCATTTCCTTTCCAGGTTTACTTCGAGCGTTTCCTTTCCCTCTTTTGGGATAAATAACGCACGGTGGCGGCTCTGTTTGTTTTGTTTTTCCCGCTGGTTGTTTTTCGCGGATGCGACAGCTGGCGACTCTGCTGGGGACACAAGAAGTTGACCTATTGCTGGTCCATCTTCCCTAAGCGAGTCTTTCCTAGCGCTCTCTAGGATAGTTTAGGTTGCTTGTGCTGTTGTATTTATTGCATTTATGATCATTATGTTGTGTATTTATTTGCATCAATGTTTGCATGCATCATACTATCATTGTGCTGACTCTGTACAGGTTGGTTTCTCTGAGTTTGGGGTGGGTGTTCTGAGTGGGGCTAAAACCCAGGCCCGAGTATACACCTAGGATTAGTGTGGTCTCATGTTGCCTCTCATGTTAGGTCAACATGTTTTTGGCGACGTGACATACCACAAGCCGGACGAGGCTCTTTTGAGGAAACTCTTCCTTTGTGGAGTATCCACTTTGGTTGAGTCACTTCATCTGAGCTGTTGACTTTGGTGACCGATCTTTCCCGGATCTTTGGTTTAGACAATCTTAAGAGAGCTGCAACGGCACACCCGAAAGGGCAAACCCGTTGAGTATCTTTGCCCGATTGTCGAGATCATTATCCGCTTTAGGATGACCTGATTAGAATTCACCTGTGAGGGGAGGGTTGATTCTTACAGATGCATGTCCTGATGGTGACTTTGATGGTGACTAATGGTTCAGTTATTGATCAGAGTTCTATTTATAAGTCGGATTTATGGGTTTATTTCTAAGACGCCGGAGTTCTGTCCGTGGTATTTATCAGTGGGGATCCGTTTATTTTAGGATTCCCTTGGTTGATTCAAAGATTGTTGTGGCTATCAGTGTCTTCTCTGTGGTGATAGTGGTGATGATGATATATCCTTAGGTTCCGTTTATTTCGGAACCTCCCAAGTCGGATTTGTGGTTACACGGTACCTCAGATGGTTGTGATCAGTTCAGAGGCCGTAACTCAGTGCAGTGGATGTTCAGATGACTTGGAGGATGGCACAGTGCATTGCATTCATACATCAGCATCATTCATATTTTGCATTTATCTGCATCTAACACATGTTTATCCATATGCAGGGGACATTCTTGACTGAGATCCTGGTTGAGACACTTCTTTGTTCCAGACATGAGGACCGGTTTGAAAGATGACGTCGTCTACAGTTTCTTCGACCCAGAGATTAGTGTGCTGAGAGATATGATAGCATTGATTACACCTGACCATGTGGGGTTGTTCCGTGAGACTTATGGGGGTATTCTGAAGTTGGTTTTCAGGCTTAATGATACAGATAAGAGTGCCATTCATACTCTTCTCCAGTTCTATGACCCGGGTTTGAGGTGCTTCGTTTTCCCGGATTACCTGTTGGGGCCTTTGATGGAAGATTATGCCAGCATCCTGGGTATGCAGATGCGAGACCAAATTCCATTCTATGCCACTAAGGGGGAGCCTGATGTTGCTGAGATTTCTCGTGCTCTTTATTTGAGCCCGGAGGTGACTAAGGGGGGTTTGAAGGAGAAGGGAAAATTGCCCGGTTTGCATCTGAGTTTCTTGGAGGCTAGAGCCAAGGAGCATGCTGTTGTGGGTAATTGGAAGACGGTTTGTGCTTTGATTGCTGTGAGCATCTATGGAATCATCATGTTCCCCAATCAGAAGAACTTTGTGGATATTAATGCCCTCAGGTTGTTTAGGCAGAGGAACCCTATTCCTACCCTGGTTGGGGATGTTTATTACTCGGTCCACAATCGGAACGAGAAGCGTCGTGGTGGATTGATCCGGTGTTGTGCTCAGTTGTTGTACAAGTGGTTCATGGGGTATTTGCCTTCCAGAGGTGCTTTTGTCGTTCTTGATCCTACTGTCAAGTGGTCATTCAGGGTGATGGGTTTGCGGGCCAAGGACATAGCTTGGACTCACAATGGTATGGCTGGACGGGATTTCATTTACAGTTGTGGGAGTCTTCCTAATGTACCTCTTATTGGAGTTCAAGGGTGCATTAATTATAACCCGGTGCTTCTTAGGAGACAGATGGGGTTTGCTGTGGAGGGTCCTCCTCTCGGACGAGAGATTCAGGAGTCTTTCTACTTCCCAATTGAGGGCAATCATGCAAAGTTGAGGCAAGTGTCTGATGAGTTGCGTGACATTCAGAGGAAGGGGAAGGTTCCTTTTGGCAAGGTTAATAGCAGGTCTTTTCCTCCGTTTGATGATTGGCTTAGGAAGAGGATTGAGCTCACACATCTACCATTTCCTGGAGGTGATCCTTGGTGTCCTGAGATTGAGGGGCCCCGTTCTTCTGTCAGCATGGAAGAGTTCCTTGAGATGAAGAAAGCCAGAGATCAGCTGCAAGCAGAGAAGACTGAATTGGAGATGAGTGTTGCTAGGATTCAGATGGCTAATCAGGAAATTAAAGGGAGAATAGAAGATCAGGATAAGAGACATGCCATTGAGGTGAAGCGCTTTGAGATAGACACCGCTTATTATCAGAAGGTCAACCAAGCTTTAGAGTCGTCTACAAAGGAGAATGACATTACCAAGGAGAAGCTAGCTAGAGCTTTGAGGGATATTGAAGATGAGAAGAGAAGACAGATCCTTGTGAAGAATCAGAGAGATGCCAGAGCCAAAGCCCTTGCCACAGATTGGGAAGTCGAGAAAGCGAAGATTATTGCTGAGAGATATCACTATCTTGCTGAGAGGGATCATTACTTCAGACAGATGAAGATTCACCAGAAGGAGATAGGGAGATTGCAGCAGGAGAACACCGAGCTCAGGTTCGCCGCGAAGTTTACCAAGATGGTTGATGATGCAGAGCCCTCTGAGGGACCTCCTTCAGTGTAGACTTTTGTTATCATTTGTGTTGGATTACCGTCAGGCCTGTTGACGGAATTCACTTGCTTGTATTTTCTTTCTGATTCTGGAGAAGTGTATTTGATTTGTATCAGACTTGGTGTATGATTCTCGCACTTATTATGCACTTTTGGTATACAGTGGTTATTTTCATTCAGTGATTGATCGTTAAGCTTTATTTGCTTTGTCATGCTTCACTCACGTCACATACACATGGTGGGGTGGTATCTTTGCTAAATCATATATCTCTGCCCGAATGGCAAAATCAGATGATGAATGTCAGAATATTGCCGCCGGATTATTATCTGTCTCGATGAAACCAGGATCGAAACACAGAGTGTTCCTCATGTGGATAGACATTGCATTCATGCATAATCATAATAACTTGTCTTCTATTTTGCAGGTGTCAGTTTCTAACGTGCTTGATTGTTTCAGGAATCATTACTCGCGCACGTAGAGTCATTCCTTTGCACACAACACGTCCGCACAGATATTTTACCAGACGCAACACACCCAGGATGATGGATCTACCCAACGCAGATTTTCTCGAGCTGAAGGAGAAAATGAACGAACTGATCAATGTCATGCAAGGGTTTGCCGTGGGGTAAAAAGCACTTGCTGATAAAGTGGAGAAGCTCGAGCAGGCTTCAACTGATAACAGTGGTGTCAATCTAGAGGGTGTCTCTAACCATGGCCTTGGTGGTTCCAGGGATGGAGAAGATCAGGGAAAGAAAACAACTGCTGGTGTAGTGACTAATAATGCTGGTGGTTTTGGTGTTGCCACAGGCGGTGGACCGGGTCCGATGGGCAATAATTTGAAGGACAATCTGTTTCCTCCTTTCTTCGGGGCCGAGGAGGATAGAGAAGAAGATCAGTTCTCCGTACTTAATGAACAGTTTGGGCAATACGGCGTCCAACCACCAAACAAGGAGATTCAGGTGCTGGCGGAGAAAATCAGGGCTCTCGAAAGTTATGCTACTCCAGGGGTTGTCAATATGTCGAATATGGGGCTGGTTGAGGGGATTGTGATCCCGCAAAAGTTTAAAGCGCCTGCATTTGACAAATACAATGGGAGTTCTTGCCCGGAAACTCATCTCCAGGCTTTTGTCCGTAAGATTTCTACTTACACAATGGACCAGAAACTTTGGATGTACTTCTTCCAGGACAGTCTGTCTGGGGGGTCTTTGGAGTGGTACACCAAATTGAAATCTTCGGATATCAAAAGCTGGCAGGATCTTGGAGATGCATTCTTTAAACAATACCAATTTAATGCTGACATGGCTCCTAGCCGTACCCAATTGCAGGGTATGTCTCAGAAGCCTAATGAGGGGTTTAAAGAATACGCACAGAGATGGAGGGAGTTGGCTGCCCGAGTCCAACCTCCGTTGGTGGATAGAGAAATGTCAGATCTGTTCATGGGTACCCTGCAGGGGACCTTTGCTGAAAGAATGGTGGGATGTCCGGTTACCAATTTTGCTGATATTGTGGTGGCTGGAGAAAGAATTGAAAGTTGGTTGAAGCTGGGGAAGATTCAGGGTAGTGCTTCGTCGTCTGGATCGAAGAAACCCTTTGGAAATGGCCAACAAAAGAAGGAGGGTGACACAAGTGCTGTATATGCTCAAAGGGGGCAGAGTAGGGATCGTTACTATCAGCACACTGCTGCGGTAACCATTCCTGCTGATAATCAACAACCGCAACAACCGCAACAGCAACGACAACCATTTCAACAGAGACCGTAGAGGGCCGGGTATCAAGTAAGAGGACGAATGACTGATCGTCAATTTGATAGGCCACCTGTAACCTATTCATTCTTGCTGAAGAAGTTGAAGGACTTGGGGTTGGTCCAGTTGAGAACTTTGGCTCCAATGAGACCCGACCAAAGGCCTCCCAGCTATGACGAGAACGCCAAATGTGAATTTCACTCAGGTGCCCCTGGACACAACGTAGAAAATTGCAAAGCTTTTAAGCATGTGGTCCAGGACTTGGTGGATTCTAAAGCTATCAACTTTGCTCCATCTCCAAATGTGAATGCTAATCCCATGCCCGCGCATGGTCAAATGGGGGTGAATGCAATTTCTGAAGAGGGCAGAATCGGGCTGATGAGTGTAGACCAGTTGAAGACTCCGTTGGCTGAGGTCAAAAGACAATTGTTGAAGAGTGGGGTCTTCCCGGGTTGTGATGACTGTTGTGCTGCATGCACTGTTGCTATCAATGGGTGTGTTTTCTTGAGGGAGGCTGTCCAGAAGATGATGGATGAGGGAGGCCTCAGATTTGAGAAGGTTGATTTGGTGAAGGAAGATGTCTCCACCATAACCATCTATTTTGACCCGGTCGATTTGTCAACGCTGGCAGATGCGGCTCCAGTTACTATCACGGTACCTGGGCCAATTCCTTATGACAAAGATGACGCCGTGCCATGGCATTATGGTGGAGAAATATATTGTAATGGGGAGAAGTTGGAGGATCAGACTGCAGGTGAAACCACCGTTTCAAAGGTGGATAATGCCGGACCCAGTGGTTTCACTCGCAGTGGAAGGTTGTTTGCTCCGGACGCTTTGAGGAATGGGGATGGAGAGAGAGAAAAGAAAGATAAGACCGAGGCTTTAGCCAGGGCACGAGGGAAGCAGGTGGTAAGTGAGGGTACTCCTGGGGTGACACCGGCGCCTGGTGGGTCGGAAAGAGAACTTGATGATGAAGCTGAGAATTTCTGAGAATCATCAAGAAGTCGGAGTACAAACTTGTTGATCATCTGCAGCAGACCCCATCCAAGATTTCAATCTTGTCATTATTGCTGAGCTCCGAGGGGCATAGAGAGGCTTTGCTGAAAATCCTGAAGAGAGCCTATGTTCCTCAGGAGATAACAATTAATCAGTTGGAGACGGTGGTGTCTAACGTCAATGCCAGCCATGGGTTGGGTTTCACTGATATGGATCTGACTGTGGATGGGCGGAATCATAATCGGGCTTTACACATTGCTATGGAATGTAAAGGAGCCGTGCTCTCGCACGTGTTGGTTGATACCGGCTCATCTTTAAATGTGTTGCCAAAGAAAGCCCTGGCGAAGCTGGACTGCGAAGGGTTGATATTGAGGCCCACCGACCTGGTGGTGAGAGCTTTCGACGGTTCTAAGCGGGCAGTGTTTGGGGAAGTGGAGCTCCCTGTGAAGATTGGGCCCGAGGTGTTCAAGTCGGTATTTTATGTCATGGATATTCAGCCGGCATACAGTTGCTTGTTGGGTCGCCCATGGATTCATGCTGCTAGGGCAGTGACTTCGACTTTGCACCAGAAACTGAAGTACATCTGGGACGGGCAGGTCGTCACAGTTTGCGGAGAGGAAGACATCTTCGTCAGCCACTTATCATCGTTCAAATATGTTGAAATGGACGGTGAAATTGTTGAGACACCAAGTCAAGCATTCGAAACCGTCAAGGTGGAGAATGCTCTTTTTGCCAAAGAAGAGGAGAAACCGTCCATTTCTTCGTATAGGCAGGCCGCTGAGGTGGTGAAGAGTGGAGAAGCTCCAGGTTGGGGGAAGATGATGGACATTGCCGCCAAGAAAGACCGATTTGGAGTAGGTTATCAGCCGGGCCGAGGCTCGTCAAGACAAGGCAGAGGACGTCGTACGTCATTCACGTTCACCAGTGCTGGAATGCTGGATCCAGATCACATCTGTATGGTGGGTGAAGAAGCTGACAGTGACTGTGAGATAGATCAATGGATAAAGCCGTGCGTACCAGGGATGGAAGTCCAGAACTGGAAGACCGAAAAGATCATCACTATCACTCTACTTGAAGAGTAATATTTTCTGTTTTTCAATTTTATCTGCATGAAAGCCATACGTTTTGCCCGAAACGTAATGGTTCATTGTAAGGGCCACCTCATGTTTCATTTTGCAATTTTTTGCATCATAAATAAAAGGATGTTTTTCATTAAAAGCGGTGTTCCCTGTTTTTCATTTATTTTTGCAGTTTAAAAACAAAAATAAAAATGGCGATGTTTATTTTCATTTTCTTTTCAATTTGTCTCGCGCCGTTTCTAAAGCAATGCATGAATCAACATTCATGCAGATGCGATATTTCGCCGGATCTCATTGATAACAATCCTGTTACACCCTCATATGATTTCGACAATCTGATCTATCATGCCGAAGAAGAAGGCGAAGAAGATTGTGAACCGCCGGAGGAATTAGCTAGGTTGTTGAAACAAGAGGAGAAGGTGATTCAGCCGCACGAGGAGCAAGTTGAGGTTGTGAATCTGGGTACCGAGGAGGTCAGAAAGGAACTGAAAATCGGGGCCGCTTTGGAGGAAAGTGTTAAGAGCAGAATGGTAGCCTTGTTGAAGGAGTATGTTGATATCTTCGCCTGGTCTTATCAAGATATGCCAGGGTTGGATACCGATATTGTTGTGCACAAGCTACCGTTGAGAGCAGATTGTCCTCCAGTAAAGCAGAAGTTGCGCAGAACTCGACTTGAGATGGCCATGAAGATTAAAGAGGAAGTGTAGAAGTAGTTGGATGTTGGGTTCCTCGCCGTCACTAATTATCCGCCTTGGGTCGCGAACATTCTGGCGGTGCCGAAGAAGGATGGGAAGGTGAGAATGTGTGTGGACTACCGGGATTTGAACAGAGCTAGCCCGAAGGATGATTTCCCGTTACCTCACATTGATGTGTTGGTAGACAATACAGCTCAATTCTCGGTGTTTTCCTTCATGGATGGCTTTTCTAGCTATAATCAAATCAAAATGTCGCCAGATGATATGGAGAAAACAACGTTCATCACACCATGGGGGACTTTTTGTTATAAGGTGATGCCGTTTGGTCTCAAGAACGCCGGTGCTACTTATCAGAGAGCCATGGTGACTTTGTTTCATGATATGATTCATCATGAAATTGAATGCTATGTTGATGACATGATAGCAAAGTCCCAGACCGAAGAGGGGCATTTGGTAGATCTGGCCAAGTTGTTTGACCGGCTGAGACAGTTCAGACTGAGGTTGAATCCGAATAAGTGCACTTTCGGGGTGCGGTCCGGTAAATTGCTGGGGTTCATTGTAAGTGAAAGAGGAATCGAGGTTGATCCTGCTAAAGTAAAAGCAATACAAGAAATGCCTGAGCCGAGGACAGAAAAAGAGGTTCGTGGTTTTTTAGGTAGATTGAACTACATTTCACGGTTCATATCTCATCTAACTGCCACGTGCGAACCAATATTCAAGTTATTGAGAAAAGATCAAACGGTCAGGTGGAATAATGATTGCCAAGTGGCATTTGAAAAGATAAAAGAGTATTTGCAGGAGCCTCCGATTCTGATGCCTCCTGTGGAGGGACGACCGTTAATCCTGTACTTGACAGTCCTCGAGGGGTCTATGGGGTGTGTATTGGGGCAGCATGACGAGTCTGGTCGAAAAGAGCATGCCATATACTACCTTAGCAAAAAGTTTACCGACTGTGAAACAAGATATTCACTGCTCGAGAAAACTTGCTGTGCTTTGGTCTAGGCTGCTCGCCGACTAAGACAGTATATGCTGGTTCATACCACTTTGTTGATTTCCAAGATGGATCCAATCAAGTATATTTTTGAGAAGCCAGCATTGACCGGACAGGTTGTGAGGTGGCAAATGATTTTGACCAAATATGATATTCAGTATACCTCTCAGAAGGCGGTCAAGGGGAGTGTATTGTCTGATTACCTCGCCCAGCAACCAATTGAGGATTATCAACCGATGAAGTTTGTATTCCCTGATGAGGACATCATGTTTCTCAAATTGAAAGATTGTGAGGAACCGATCCCGGAGGAGGGGCCTGACCCTGAATCCGAATGGATTCTGATGTTTGATGGGGCCGTTAACGTGAATGGTAGCGGAGTTGGTGCTGTTTTGGTTACGCCGAAAGGATCCCATATTCCTTTTGCTGCCCGGCTAACATTTGAGTGCACCAACAATGTGGCTGAATACGAAGCTTGCATATTGGGGATTGAAGAGGCGATTGATTTGAGAATCAAGAACCTTGTTATATATAGAGATTCAGCTTTGGTTGTGAATCAGGTTAACGGGAAATGGTATACGCATCAGTCTCATTTAGTTCCATACCGGGATTATACGAGGAGATTGTTGACGTTTTTCACCAAGGTGGAATTGCATCATGTGCCGAGAGAAGAGAACCCTTTAGCAGATGCTTTGGCTACTCTGGCTGCCTTGATAAAGGTGCAGTGGTGGAATCAGTTCCCAAGTGTTGAGGTGGGACGTCTGGATAGACCGGCTTATGTGTTTGCTGTTGACACAGCGCCTGACGATGAGAAGCCGTGGTATTACGATATCAAGCGCTATCTGGAGACCCAAGAATATCCTGAGGGAGCATCCAAGAAGGACCGAAAGACTCTGAGGAGGTTGGCCATGGTGTTCTACTTGAATAAGGATGGGGTTTTGTACAAGCGGAATTTTGATTGGGTTTTGCTCAGATGTGTTGATGATAAAGAAGCAAGCCAATTGATGAAAGAGGTTCACGAAGGGTCGTTCGGTACCCATGCCAGTGGGAATGCAATGGTGAAGAAGCTGTTAAGAGCTGGGTATTATTGGATGACATTGGAGGCCCAATGTTTCAATTTCGTGCGGAAGTGTCATAAATGCCAGATTTATGCCGACAAGGTGCACGTGCCTCCAAATCCGTTGAGCTTGATGTCGTCTCCGTGGCCGTTTGCTATGTGGGGCATTGATATGATTGGGAAGATTGAGCCTACAGCTTCGAATGGGCACCGGTTCATATTAGTGGCTATTGATTACTTCACCAAGTGGGTGGAAGCAGCCTCTTATGCAAACGTGACAAAGCAGGTCGTTGCCAGATTTCTGAAGAGAGACATCATTTGCAGATATGGGGTTCCCGAGAGAATCATTACTGATAATGGTTCTAATTTGAATAACAAGATGATGGCAGAACTGTGCCGGGAATTCAAGATTGAGCATCACAATTCTTCTCCCTATCGTCCGAAGATGAATGGGGCGGTTGAGGCAGCCAATAAGAATATAAAGAAGATTGTGCAGAAGATGGTTGTGACCTATAAAGATTGGCACGAGATGTTGCCATTCGCATTGCATGGGTATCGAACCTCGGTGCGCACATCTACTGGGGCAACTCCATTCTCGCTTGTGTATGGGATGGAAGTTGTGCTACCGGTGGAGGTTCAGATTCCTTCGCTGAGAGTCCTGATGGATGTGAAGTTGCAAGAGGCTGAATGGGTAAGAACTCGGTACGAAGAGTTGAGTCTGATTGAGGAAAAGAGGCTGACGGCCATTTGTCATGGGCAGTTGTACCAGCAAAGGATGAAGCGTGCTTTTGACCGAAAGGTGCGACCTCGTGTGTATCATGTGGGAGATCTAGTGCTGAAAAGGATCCTTCCTCCTCAAAACGATCGAAGGGGCAAATGGACACCCAATTATGAAGGTCCATTCGTGGTCAAGAAGGTTTTCTCTGGTGGAGCCTTGTTGCTGACGACCATGGATGGCGAGGATTTTCCATCCCCTGTGAATACGGACGCAGTTAAAAAATACTTCGTATAAAGAGACCCGCTGGACGAAAAGAATAAAATAGTCCAGGCAAAAATGGGCATCCCGGCGAACCAAAAAAATGAAATGAAAAGGTTCGGGCAAAATTAGGGATAAAAGGAAAAACTGTACACCCGGCAACTCGAAAACCTGAAAAGGCGACTTGGGCAAAAAAGGGTATCCCGGTGGACTGAAAACCCGAAAGGGCGGTCCAGGCAAAAGAGGGATTGAAACGAACAACTGCGTCTAGCATGATCGTTTACTTTGGTTAAGACACCAGAATAATCCCCGACAGGGATCGGTCTGAAGCGTCTTGTTCAGAAGGCAGAAAGTGCGGGGAGTCTGAGGACATAAGGGGTGTAACTGAGTTGGAACTCGATGAGATCACGGTTTCACATTGCCATTAGGATAGATTTTTCCTTTTGTGCGCAATTACCTCTTTTCAGGAATTGCTTCCTTTGTATTGCTCATTCACGAGCCACACTTTTTCAATCAATAAAATGCATATTCAGTCAAATAATTTTGTTTTTATTTTCATTACCGCTTTGATTGCAAAAACATCTGTTTATTTTGATAAAGACTCTTCGCATTTTAAGACATACAGGTCCCTTCCAACGCATGTTTATAAGATTGAAAATTTGAAATCTTATTCGGAAGGTTAAGTGACCCAAGTGTTGAAATCTTGGCACGCCTGGGGCACGTTTTTGTCTAACGATCTCTATTGTAGGTACTGTTGTAGCGGTGTATTCGTCGCTATATGATTTATTGATTAAACCATAAGCAATGTATACAATGAATCAAGTCGCCACCGCACTTTTATTTATCCAAAGGACTGGCTAAAAAGCGAACAAAAGCCTAAGAAGTTTTACACATAGAAAACTAATGAAAAGATCAGAGATCGGGGTAAGGGGTAAATTACGCAATGGGAAGGTGTTAGGCACCCATCACGTCCTAGATACTCCTAGGGAGCCCTTTTCACACTTGTTGTATAAAAAATGTTTATTTGTTTATGACATATTGTGCAAACATGAATGGGAAGATGAGAAAAGAATGTACAAGTTAATTATTTTTGTGTTCAAACGGATGAACCCGTTGCCTACGTACCTTCCATCAAAGGTAAGGATCAAAACGCCGTAGTTCGGCTAAAAGATTTCCAAAAATTAGTGAGTTCAATTTTAAAACACAAGCACTAAGGTTTTTCATTACCAATGGGAGAAAACTCAACCAACATCAACAATCCACCATGCGAGGATGGCTTCAACATACTAGTGAGGGGTTAACCCTATAATAAGTATGGAAGACTTACAATCAACTCACTAAGGATAAGGTAAGATTTACATCAACCACTATGGTAATTGAAACCTATGGCTAATGTATGAAAACATATTAACAATGGACAAAGCCAAAACAATTGAATGGGTGAAGTTAATTGATTATGATTATTCACAAAATATGGTCAAGGTATGATTAGAGTTCAATTCAAAGAAGTGTTATGAAAAGTGAAGTTGGAAAAATCAAGGACTTAAGGTCCAAGTTTCTAATTTGAAAAGAGGTGAGAATGTTTGCACAACATGTCAAAAGTTCTTAAAAGTCAACAAGTGAAAAGAGATTTTGAAACAAAAAGGGTGTGGATGAACAATGGAGTGTAAAACTTCCTAGAAGTTCACCTCTTGAAATCATATAGAAGATGACTCAAGTGTGTCCTTTGGAATGAGGCAACAAAACAAGCAAACAACATAAAAGCAAGGTGATACCGGATGCCATCAATGGACTTATACCAATCTCACACACAAAAGCGGATATCGGATACCAATAAATGGATTTACACCAATCTCCTAAAACACACAATGATACCGGAAGCCAATAAATGGTCTTACTCCAATCTCACAAAAGCAAAACAAAACAAAAGAGTGGATGTCAGATGCCAACAATTGGTCTTACTCTAATCTCCACAAGAAAACAAAATATGGATGTCAGATGCCAATCTATCTGGGCTTATACCAACCTCCAAAGGATGATCATAGGAAGTACAAATGCCAACAACATGGTCTTACAATTGCATCCTCACATAGCAAACACAAACAAGAAAGTGGATGTCAGATGCCAATCTATCTGGGCTTACTCTGATCTCCAACAGATGATCATGGGAGTACAAATGCCAAATAACATGGACTTACAATCGTATCCTCACATACAACAAACAAATAAGAAGCACAAGGCTAAGAGGATATGAGTGACCAAATGAAATGGTCTTACACTCTATCCCTTCCAAATCATAGGAACAAATGGCCAAAGAACATGGTCTTACAATTGTCCTCAATGGGCAAACACAAATGTCACAAAGATATGCAATGATGATCATGCAATAACGAACAATCAATGATGATAAGTGCACAAAAGTATGCAAGCAAACATGTACATATGAAGTAATCAATCAAATAGACATTTAGCACACTCTATAACCAAACAATTAGGCTCAAGCAAAGGGTTAGACTTAAAAGTCAACTGGAATAGGGTCAATGGTGCTCTTAACCTTGACATTGAGAGCCAAGGTGAAGCAGATGAAAGGATATGAGGGGTGTGCCTCATCACTCTTATCCCTGGTCAGGGAGAGTATTGAATATCAGAAGGTGTGGGAGTTCAGAAAGATGGAACTCTCTCCACAAGTTAAAGACTCGATAGATCTTGGGCTTTTACTCACTATGCATCAACACAAGTAGTGTGAGCAAGGTGAGTGACTCACAGAATAGTAGGAGATAGGCTACATATCTCTTTTGTCTACCAATTGCCTTATTAAAAGGACTTCACCTGCTTGGGGACAAAAAATAAACAAGCACACACATTGCCTCTTAAGGAGGACTTCAGACAGGTGCCTGGCTAAATAACAAGCCAGGTCTTCCAGACTACATGGAGACAAGAGAGTCTACCTCAATGCAAATGCTATCAAGCAAAGCAATGCAAGTTCTCAAAGAACTATTAGCAACTATGGTACCTGAAATCAATCAAATATAATCAGTACCAATCACAAAGTCAAAACAGACAAGTTATGAACCAACAGACAACACAATCAATCACATGTGCAAAGCACAAACTCAAAGCAAATGAGTTAGCATCCTACAAAATAAAACAAGTTAGTTCATCATAATCAATTAAACCAAACTCAATCAACTTGAATTAAACTCCTTAAAGCAATTGCTTCTTTAACCTGAAAAAACAACTCAAATGTGAGAAGTAAGACCACTAGGACAAGCCTAGGGTCAAAAGGAGGTAAAAAATTCAAAACAGCAAGTGAAAATTGATCAAAATCAAGATTTATCCAACAATAATAGAATCCAATTGGTCTCACATCCAAACTATGCACCAAATCCATTTCATATACAAAACATGTCAAACTATGCATTTTGGAATCACAATGGAGCAAAGAGAATGATCACAATCAAACCAATACCAAAATAGCTCAATAAATTCCCAGAAAATTCAAGCCTAAACAGGACACATTCAATGAGCGACATACCAAAAATCATGGCAATTGGATAAGAGGAAGTACGGAAATTAAATTCATGAAGTTAGGGCATGCAAGAGCAAACTCAAACAAGGCCACAAATTGAGCATCAACTTCAAATGAATGCAAAACAGAAATGGTACAAGAGAAATGAATGCCTCTAAATCCAAAATGAAGTTAAACATGTTAAGAACCAATCCACAAAATTTCAGCTCCATATGATAAGGCATGAGAATTTCATAAGGCATGTAAGTTGAACACTCCACAAAAGTTCAAAAATGACTAAACAGCAAAGAAAAATCCCAATCAAATAGGAAATGCATCTACAAATCCTACAAAAAATCATGCTCACACTAGACATACAGAAGGAGATTCATGCAAAATTTAAGGTCATCTGGAATAGCACAAGTATGGAAAATAAAATCAAGAACATGAACAAGGCATAGTGTGACACCAATTGTCACACTCCTGAAGATCACATCATATCTTTCAATCCAGAAACTCAAAAATTGCAAACCATATATCAAAATGACCAGGGATGAGTCAAGAATATGCATGTAAAATTTCATGAATTTCCAATGAGGCATCATCATTTTATGAATGAAATGGCAAGACATATGCAAGAAACATACATGAACAAAGATATTAGACCAAAATAAAACACAGCCATGCACAACTTGAGTTATCATGCTCATAAAAAACTAGAGAAAAAATGGAGATCAATGCAAAAATCCCCATGCAATTTGGATGCTCCATGAATTATTTATGATTTTTTGAAATTGGATTACAAAATGAAATAAACATTTAAACAATTAAAATGAAATAAAAGCTGGCAGTGGCATTTTTGTAAATAAGCGAAGCCAGGGGCGAAACGCCCCGTTTCATTAACGGATGTGGCATCGTGTTACTGGCTGGCGAACGCGGGAAACAACATTTGAAACTCAAGGCATGGCAAAGAAGATCTAGACGCGATCTGGACGCAGAAATTGAACATGTCCATCATGTTCTTGATGTTCATCATGAGCATGAACGAATCTTCACGGAAATGCACAAACTATATATGGACGGATTCGTCTTTCAACAAGGATTACAAATATCATCACGATTTTATCCAGAATTCAGTATATAAAAAGATTCGATCAAGAAATGTTTTGCTATCCAAACTTTAGATCCATATTTCTCCATGATTACTCAACGAATTTGCACGATTCAAGTTTCATTCTACTCTATGTTGAAGGAACTACCTAAACCACATGTCAATTTCATGAATTAGAGGTTTTGAATTTTTACCTTCTTGATGATGCAGTGATGAAATCGTGTGTTTCAGGTCCAAATGATGCAAAACAGATCGCCTAGAGTGATGTAGGAGATGAATGAAGGTGATTGCTCAGCTCAGAAATGCTTGGACGATGGAGAATCTTCAAACTGCCATTGGTGCTCAAGGTTACACAGTTGTGAATTCAGCACGATTTCTTCAATGTTAGCTTCAAACAGTTCTTCCAATACACCTGTTAATGATGATCAGTACAAGAAATAGCACAAACAATGATGAATTCTTGATGAACAATTGCAAAAAAGTGTGAAGAAAAATTGAGAAAATTGAGAGAATTTGAGAAATTTGTGAGTTTGATCTGAAATTGTGATTGTTCCCTGAGTTTTCTGTTATGATTAGGCTTTTATAGTTCCTGCTAATCACACTCCTTAATCATGCTTAGGCAAATTGGAAGGATTAGTGAATGAAGCTCATTATGTCATTTGGCCAAATTGCCCTTTTTCACTTAGAGCCAATGGAACAGTGATTTTTCTTTTGCAGCACATCACAAATCATGTTTAGAAGTGAATAGCATTGGCTTGGAGTGAAAATCCCTTGTATTTTTGAAAATCACCTTTTTTCCCACCTAATTTCTAAATGGTTCACTTGAAAAATGACCTTTTTATGTGAAGGTTTTTAATGAAATGTGATGATGGATTTGGATAGTACACATCAAATGTGGTTTGCTCAAAAAAGAATCAAACAATTTGGCATTTCCATTCAAAAGTTATGGCACTTTGAATTTCAACTTTTTCTGAAAATGATTTGATCATAACTTGCCAACCACACATGGGAAATGAGTGTTCTTGGACTTTTTGGAAAGGCAAGAGCAAGATCTTCAACTTTCATGTTGGACAAATTTTGATTTGAAGCTTGGTTCATGATGTAATTTTGAGGAGAATGACTTTCCATTTTTGGCAGCTGAAAATTACAGGTCCTTACTATTTTGGGAAACTTTTTGTCTGACCTCAAATTCTTCACTATGGATGTTTGAAATGTTAATTGAAGCTTATATGGACATGAATGAGACCTTTCCAACCATCTCACACCTTCAAATCCCTGATTAAATGCACAGTTGACCACAGTTGACTTTGCTAGGGTTTTGGTTGACTGAGCCATGTTCTGATGAATTCCAAGCCTCTTTCTCTTGAGATCTTGACTCCAAATGATATCACAACTCATATGAACTCTTGATGAATGATCATGGTGCCCAAATTCTTCAAGAATGGCCACCATCCATTGCTCAATGAATGATTTGACTGTTTTGACCTAGTTTGCTTCATCTGCAAGAAACAAGGTTAGATGACAATATCTTTGTACTTTTGGTTAGTAGACAAATGAAAAGCAATGATATACAAATGCAATACATGCTTGGTGATCAAGAACCACACTTACAAGATACCCACCCACAAGGAGGGAAGCAAAGGTGCACAATGATCCTTGAGGCAATGATATGATGTGATATGATGCCATGAGGCCATGAGGAATCTTAGGGACAAAATTGGGGTCTTACAGATGCCCCTATTTAAGGTCATTCTAGCCGGAGAAGTGAAGTTTAGAAATCTTCATCTCGACGCGGTAGAATGGGCTTAAATAACAGTAATGAGACAAATTTTTGGTCCCTAAGAGACCTCATGATGCAGATGGATGCATGCAAAAGACACAAACTCTGTGGGGATAATGATTCACACAGAAGAAAAGACGATCCATCAGAGTAATACACTCACCAGGAACAGAGACTCTAACAAGACTCTCATTGGGATTCTTATTGGGGATAATAAAGAAAAAGAATGCGTGAGCAGGACACGACTCCAAGTTGGGGAAACAAAACTGACATAACATGCGCAAGACACGACTCTAATTAGGGGATAACAGAAATCAGACTGGAGACCTCACTGGAGAAGTGAAAGGACTCAAACTAGGGAAAGAAGCAATTCCAAAGGAAAACACTTCCATTGGAAAGACAGCAAGCTGATTCACAAGATGCATGTACTGGGGATAACACCAGTACAACAACACAAATAGAAACACAACTCCGCTGGGGAAATCTAGAAAAGACTTTCCAGGGGAAGCCAAGGATGAGATGTTACCGGTATAAGGGCAACAAACTCAGGAAGAATGAATATCTAAGACCGGTATAAGGGTGAGAGATATCAATCAACCAACATCTGAGGAAGACCTGAAAAAAGGTACATAAACTCAGGGAAATCTGACTCCACAGGGGACCAAGGTCATAATAGGGAGCAGAAAGGAAGGAACACCAGGGATACCAAAGTATATAATAGGTGACCGACCCAAGCGTGGATTGGTATATATGCCAAAACACTCATCATCCGAAAGGAGGGCTTGAAAAAGCAAATCGACTTACAGGATGGACATTCGAATCCACAACGGGAAAACGAATCTTACTCAATTGGGGACACAAACCCAAAGAGTGCATGAAATATAATATCCATTACCGTCAGAACGTGGATAGAATACTCGCATGAGATATATTATCTATTACCGGCAGACCGTAAATAATAAACTCGCATGGTAAGGACCACCAGAGATACCGAAGTATATAATAGGTGATCTACCGAAAACGTGAATTGGTATATATGCCAAAACACTCATCATCCGAAACACAAACTGGTTAAAGGATGGATATTCGATTCTACAAAGAATACAAATCTTACTCGACTGGGGAATATCAACAAAGGACTCCAACCAAAGAGCGCATGAGATATATCATTCATTACCGGCAGACCGTGAATAATATACTCAAAAGGAAAAGACACCAGAGATACCGAAGTATATAATAGGTGACTAACCAAAAAAGAGAGACAATCGATACCAAGCATCCGGGTAAACGAAAGACAACTCAAAGGGATAAATTGCAAGCATCCGGCAATTATCCAAAAGATCCCCGTGGAGTCCAATCAGGGACACGAGATTGAAGAATGGTGGAGAGACGGCGAAAGACGTACGACGATCCTAGATATTAACCAAGAAGACTCTTCAAAGTCTGAAGACTGGAAAGTTTGTATGAATCCAGAGAGTTCGATCTCCATGGAGTACGGAGAAGTCGGGAATACAAGGTGATGAATCAGAAAAGTCCAGACGAGTCTGGGAGCTCTCAAAAGTGGAAAGTTGATGATGGGTTTAGATATGGAATACCAGGGTTCGACGAGTCGACGGGTGTTCTTTGCCAAACTTCCCTGGTTTCCCCAAGCAGAATTGGGATTGTTACCTCCCTAGCAAATTCAAGATCCGAGTCTTCCCTAGTAGGGTCGGGATGGTTGTTTCCCCAGCAGGTTTTAGATTGGTGTTTTCTCAGCAGCCAGGCCTGAAGGTTGCTATTTCCCCAGCGGAGGTGTCCGTTGCTGGTTTTTCCCCCAGCAAGTCAAAGATGGTTGTTTTCCCCGCATAATGCGTTGGGAGTTTCGTCCCCAACGAAGTCCCCAGGCGAGTCGAGTTCAGTGGAGGTTATCCCTGGTAAGGGTGGTCCTTTCCCCAGCAGCAGCGTTATTCCCCAGCAGGGTGGAGATTGGAGTGTTGTCGAGTTCCTCAACAGAGTGCCTCGAGCTCCCCAGAAGAGTCCCTTGAGGGGGATACTTTTATGCATTCATCATATGGATAAGCATAGCATATTGCATAGCTAATTGCGTAGCATTTCCATGATTATGGAGCATTACGCTAAAAAACTATCATGCATCAGCATTGCAAGCATAAGCTAGTCTCAAGCCGTGGTTACTGTTTGAGAGGTGTTTCGCCCGAGGGTGAAGATGTTACTCTGAGGAGTTTGGCATCGTGATTTTTAATCAACAATATTCCCTAGTAGTGCGATATTGGAGGAAGGATTTCTGTCAGGCGGAGATGGAAATGATAATCCGAGAAGTTTCGGGGTCCAAAAAGAAAAGTAAAGAGAGAAAAATCCCCAGCTGAGCGCGAATTGTTCGTTTGCTAGGGTTGAATAGAGGATGGCATGCTCATGGCTTGTTATCCCCAGCATGGGTCGTTGGCACGCGTGCCGCCTCATTTATCACTATCCCTTATTTCTGCCGATGCTGACAGGCATGACAAGTGTTTCCGGTATTCAGACCGAGGTGGCGTTCAGGCCAGTTTCCGATTTTCAGATCGAAGGAGTTTCCAGTATTCAAACCGAGGTGGCGTTCAGGCCAGTTTCCGATTTTCAGATCAAAGAAGTTTCCGACGTTCAGGTCGACGCACTTGTGGCATTCAGGCCAGTTTCCGATTTTCAGATCGAAGAAGTTTCCGACGATCAGGTCGAAGTACTTGTGGCATTCAGGCCAGTTTCCGATTTTCAGATCGAAGGAGTTTCCGACGTTCAGGTCGACGCACTTGTGGCATTCAGGCCAGTTTCCGATTTTCAGATCGAAGAAGATTCTGAGGTTCAGATCGATACAGCTTGCGGCATTCAGGCCAGTTTCCGGCATTCAGGCCAATCTCTCGGTATTCAGACCGATATCAATACTCTCATATTCCGATGCTCAGTATTCATACTGACAAGCGGCGTTCAGGCCATGGTGGTTCTTGTGTTACCATTTATTTTGGTATCCAGGTCAACTTTCTGTTTCGGTGTTCAGGCCGACTTTCTCCGTACCAGACGGATTCTTCTTTTGAGATTGCTTCTTTGCCGATTCTGACAGGCATTGTGATTATTTCCCATCAGAGTGCAAATTGTTCATCTGTTCTTGGTATTCAATCACTCTTAACCCTGATCATCTGAAAGCCGAGGTTATTCATGTCGACAGGTTCACAGTGGATTGAATAGGGGCAGCTGTAACACCTCAAAATTTGCCCTCCTCTTTTGGGACTAGCTTAGCATATTGCATTTCATTTTGTAGGACATTAGTCATTTCATATTGCATATCACGGAGAATACACAAGTCATCCTCCTAAGTCTTGCTCAGAAGATAGAGAGGTTAAGAGATTCAAGCTTGAAAAGTCTCATGAATTGATCACTAGCCATCTGAGGGTTTGTGCTTCAATTAGGGTTTCCTGGTTTCTCAAGGAGGTTGAGTGTTATCTTATTTGCCATAGTACATCACCACCATCATGGTTTTACCATCACCAAGAGGTTCATTGTGCCTGATCATGTTCCTTGGGATTAGGGTTTTGACCTCTGGTCAACCCTAATCAGTTGCATTCTAATAGTCAGGGATCTTCAAGGAGATGAGGTCTTTCTTGAGAAGGATATCATCATGTGGTTAATATGTGGAGCTGGTATAAGCTAGGGTTTCATTTTTGAGCCATTTCATCAAGAGGTTGAGGCTCAAAATCATCTGTGCATGATCAAGTCAACTGCAAGTCAACTGCCAAGTCAATTGTGGATTTAGAGGTGGGAAGTGGTTAGAGATGCTTCATTCATGTTCAAACAAGTCTCATTTGACATTTCAAACATCAACATTGAAGAATTTGAAGTCAAGTCAAGACTTTCCAAAAATAGCAAGTGACCTATAATTTGAACTTTCCAAAAATGGAAAGGTTTTGGACCAACTTCAACTCAATATTACATCATCAAGAAAGCTTCAAATGAAATTTTGTTGAACATGAAAGTTGTAGATCTTTCTCTCCCATTTCCAAAATGTCCAAGATCATCAATTTCTCATGTGTGGTTAAGGAGATATGATCAAATCATGGCAAAGTATGCATGGAGCTTCAAATGGACATAACTTTCAAACCAAAACTCCAATTTGAGTGGTTCTTTTTGCATATTGATCCTTGTAACATGTATTTTCCAAGCATACCATTATTTGACATGAAATCTTATTGCATAGGCATGTGCTTTTTGGGAAGAAATTGCATAAACTCATTTTTGTGTAACATATGCATACCAAACCAATTTCAATATGTGCATGAACTCTCTTTTTGGCATTTTGGACCTTGAACATGCACTGTTCACGTGCATGAAGGTGCATGGAGTAGAAAATTCATTTTTTGCATTTACACCACAAAGTGATTAATCACATTTGCATTTGCCCTAAACCTTTCTTAAACATGATTAGCATGGAGTATATATGCTTAATCATAACTGTTTTGATCACAATCATCAATTCTAGATCTAGATTTCACAAATTCTCCAAATTTTCTCTCACATTTTTTGCAAAATTCTTCAAACCTAAACACTTTTCATTGATCATTTCATCATCATGGAGCATAATTGAGCACATTTGGACGTGTAAGCAAGAGAAATCGTGGCTGTTTGAGCTAGGTGTAAAGAGTGAAGCATCCATGGCAGTTGGAGATTCAGCTGAATTCATGTGCATTTGAGCCTCACATTCATCATCATTCATCTCAAGAAGCATATTGGAAGAGATCTGAGGACTTGCCAAGCCTTGTAATACGCGATTCCAGTTGCTGTTCATCAAGAGGTTACTTTTTCGACCTCTTTAATTCACAAATTCATTATGCCTATTGTGTAGTTCATTGAATGGTGATGAATCTGAGCTTTAAATCGAGTGAAATGATGCTATATACACAAAGATCCATGCATTTCAAGTTGTGATGTTGATTTTTAATTTCTTCGATCCGTGCGTTTGATGTTGTTTTTGCATGAAATGTTTATGGATTCTTGATGTATATGACCTAATGATTTGAATGCCATGCTTGATTTTCATTTCTGGAACATTTTTTTTGAATCTGGAAATTTCCAGATGAAGATCTTCATGATCTTCATCGTGTTCATGCGTTTCCAGTTTTCCTGCGAATTTAGTTACGAAACGCATGTGTTTTCCTACGGATTTTGCCATGAGTTCATGCGTATTACCTGCGGATTTTCAAAAGCCATGCAGCGCGCGTTTTAGGGTTTTATGGTTAAACGATGTCGTTTTGAGGAAGGCGCGCATTTGGCATTTTAAATGTAGCCATGGTTCGAATCCGGTTGAGGACATTTTCCATTTGCCTTGCATTTTTTCTCCTTTTCTTCATTATTTCATGTTTGGCTTCATGTTTTCATTTCAATTTTTCTCAAACTTCCAAAATTCACCATAAATTGAAAATTCATCCAAATGACCTCTAATTTTTTGCATTATGTTCCTCATTTTATCTAGTTTTTTGTGATTATTAAAATGCAAGGTGTGCTTGGCTGGATATTTTTTGGTGCTAGAATGTTTGAGTACATGTCCACATTTGACCTTGCCTTGGTTATCATGTTGTGAAATGCTGGTCTTTGATCCAATGAATGTGAAATTTTGCATGCTATAACTAGATACATTGCTTGACATTTTGGTGTTGATTTGGTATTTTTATCAATTGTCATTTCTGTTTTATGATTGTTCTAAGTTGGTGGGACAATTTGTGTCACACCTTTGTGAGGTTCAACTTATATGATGAGTTTGCCATGCCAAATGATCTCCAATTGTCCTGATTTTTTGTGTGATGCATGTTATGAGTGTTGTGATTGATCATGAATTTTGTTGGAATTATTTGAATCATTTCTGATTTAATTGGGATTTTTCATTCTGGTTGATCACATTTGAGCTTTAAAATTGCCTTGAACTTTAATTGATCATGAAATGCTTTTGGTTAATGATGTTGATGTGAGACCTTTTGGAATGTGTCAAGATGTGATTGAAGTTGATTCATGTTAAATTTCAGCTCCTGTTTCAAAATTTTCTCCATCTTTGACCCTAGGCTTTGACCTAGTTGTTTGTTGCTTATGTTTGAGCTTTGATTTCAGGTTGAACATTCAAGCTTCATAGTTGATGATGCTCCATCATTTGAGTATTATTGTTTGCTCTTGATTACTAACACTTGTGTGTTTTGTAGGTTGATGCTAACTCATTTGAGTTTGCTTTGTGGCTTGCACATTGTGAATATTATTTGTCTGTTTGTCATTGCTTGTTGATTGTTTGTCTGTACAGTTGAACTGATTGGTTTAGATGTTTAACAGGTACATAAGTTGCTTTGAGTTCTTTTGAACTTTGCTTGGCTAGCTTGTGGTTTGCATACCACTGAGGTAGAATCTCTTGACTTCATGTAGTCTGGAAGACCTGTCCTGTTATGTGGGCAGGCACCTGTCTGAAGTCCTCCTTAAGAGGCAATGCTTGTGAATGTTTAATTTTGTGCCAAGCAGGAAAAGACCTCTTAGGAGGCAATTGGCAGATAAAAGAGATGTGTAGTCCATCTCCTGCTACTCAGTGTGTCATTCACTTTGCTCACACACCTTGTGTTGATGCATTGTGGATAATAACCCAAGATCATGTTGTGTCAGTCACTTGTGGAAAAGAGTTCCTACATTCTGAACTCCCACACTTTCTATTTGAGTCAAGCTCTCCCAGGCCAGGGATAAGAGCTATGAGGCACAACCCTCATCTTCATTTCATCTGCTTCACCCTAACTCTCAATGTTAGGGTTAAGAGCTAAAAATACCCCATTCCAGTTGGCTTGTTTTTATAGCCTAGCCTTGTATGAGCCCAATTGCTTGCATATAGTGTGTGTGATTGCCTTATTATGCTTGTTTGCTGTTTATCTGCTGTTTCAACTTGTTGCCTGTGCAAGTTAGGATTTGTTTAGATACCTCAACCTAGGACCATTGTGGACTGCATGATAACTATTAGGCTCGAGTCAGTCTCCCTTTTAGTTTGTCATTTCCCAGTCTCTGGCTAGGAGAAAGTTTCTCCCCTGTTAAGGGGAACTACGTTGCCCTGATCCTCATACCAGATGAGGTACGTAGGCAGGAGATCGTGCGAGATCTTTCCAGGCACCCTTTTTGTTTTCACCCTTTTTCTTTTTGCGTGTGTTTGCTTGACAGTTATTAGGCTCGAGTTCCAGACTCCCTATTAGCTTGTCTATTTGTTAACCCTTCTTGTGTGTGTTAGGAGATGGATGTAAGACCAGCGATTGGCATTCCATATCCTATTTGTGTTTGTTGTTTGGAGTCGGACGTAAGACCAGCCATTGGCAGCCTGTTCCCATTTGTGTGTTTGCTTTTGACGTCTCAGCGTCTTTGCGTGTGTTTTGTTTCGGCGTGCGTGAGCCGAACTACGGTAGCTCTGATTCTCATTCCAGATGAGATACGTAGGCATAGGATGCGATATCCTAGCGAGCCCGTTCCCCTCTTCTTCCAATCTGTGTCTTATTCCGGTGTGTGTGTGCATTCTTTTGAGCAGTTTTGAGCAACCTTATTCTATTTCTTTTGAGCGTGGATCCCGTCGAGTACGACGGACGTGGGGGGTGCTAATACCTTCCCCTTGCGTAACCGACTCCCTTACCCTGTAATCTTCGGTCGTAACACCATTTCCTTTCCAGGTTTACTTCGAGCGTTTCCTTTCCCTCTTTTGGGATAAATAACGCACGGTGGCGGCTCTGTTTGTTTTGTTTTTCCCGCCGGTTGTTTTTCGCGGATGCGACACCTTTCACCAGCGAAAGGGCCATTCCTTGGCATTACGGGGGGAGCGTGTACATGCATGATCATGGAGTGGAGCAGCCACTGAAAGTAGAAGAGGTGCAGGATCAGAAGTCTGAACCTGGAATTGAGATAAAAGATCCCGCAGTGGACAATGTTGGTGGAATCGGGCGATTCACCAGAAGTGGTAGACTGTTCTCACCACCGGTTACCCAACCTGATAGTGCTGACGCCGCGGCGAAGGCCAAAGGCAAGCAAGTTGTGAATGAGGGTACCTCTGCACCACAGGCTGGCTCTGAGCCTGCTTTTGCGAAGGATGTGGACGAACTTTTGAGAATTATAAAGAAAAGCGATTACAAGGTAGTCGGTCAGTTGATTTAGACGCCATCTAAGATATCTATTCTCTAACTCCTGCTGTGTTTGGAGGCACACAGGGAGGCACTCCTGAAGGTCCTTAATGCTGCATATGTGCCTCAGGAGATCTTAGTGAACCAACTAGAAGGGATTGTTGCAAATGTTCATACAAGCAACGGGTTGGGTTTTACTGATTCTGACTTGACGCCAGCTGGACGCGATCATAACAAGGCTTTGCACATCTCGATGAAGTGTAAAGACACTGTGCTATCCCATGTTCTGGTGGATACAGGTCCCCCTCTCAATGTGCTACCCAAGAGAGCCCTGTCAAGGTTAGATGTAGAAGGTTTGATCTTGAAGCCTTCCGATCTTGTGGTAAGAGCCTTCGATGGTTCTAAGAGGTCGGTGTTCGGAGAGGTAGAATTGCCAATTCAGATTGGATCACAAACCTTTAACACCGTATTCTATGCGATGGATATCAGTCCTTCGTATAGCTGCGTGTTGGGTCGTCCTTGGATCCACAATGATGGGGCAGTCTCCTCGACCTTGCATCAGAAGATCAAGTTCCTGGTCAACGGAAGAATTATCACTGTCTGTGGTGAGGAGGATATTCTGGTCAGTAACCTGTCTACATTCAAGTATGTAGAGGTAGAAAGTGAGATTCATGAGACCCTATGTCAGGCCTTTGAGGCAGTTCAAGTCAAGGATGCAGCTCTAGTGGAAGAGGTTGAAGCAGGTGCATCTTTGTCATCCTTCAAGCAGGCATAGGCCTTGGTAAATTCAGGTGTTGCTCCCGGTTGGGGACGTCTGGTGGATTTACCTATAAAGGAAGACAAGTTTGGGATTGGGTATCAGCCGACATTGACTTCTACAACTTCAACGCCTCAGACTCGTCAGGGGCCGATTACTTTCTCCAGTGCTGGCATCATTTAGTACGGCCAGGTCTCTGCAATCAACAAAGAAGATGGGGATAGTGATTGCGACATTGACAACTGGGTGCGTCCAAGGGTCCCGAGTGAAGTTCTCCGCAACTGGTCTTCTGAAGAGATTATCCAAGTCACTCTTCTTAAAGAGTAATTTTCTTTGTTTATTCATGCATATCCAAGTCTTACATTCCGCCCAGGGCGTGATGACTCATTGTAGGGCTCATCTATGTGAATACCTGCATTTTTTATCATAAATAAAGGACGTCTTTTTGCATTCAAATATTTTGTTCACTGTCTTTCTATTTTTGCAGTTTTCAAAAATCAAAAATATAAAAAAATATATATACATTTGGCAACGTTTTGTTTAGTTTCCACTTCTTGTTCACACTCATAAGCACATACCATCACTCATGCAGATGCACGTCACCGGATCCTATTGATAACAGTTCTGCTATGACTCGCTTCGACTTTGAAAATCCAATCTTTCAAGCTGAAGAAGAGGATGATGAAGACTGTGAACTCCCTGAAGAACTTGCTAGGTTGTTAAAACAGGAGGAAAGGATCATTCAACCGCATCAAGAGTCTATTGAAGTGATTAATCTCGGCACCAAGGACGCCAAGAGAGAAATCAAGATAGGGGTTGCTTTGGAGGATAATATGAAGAAGGGGCTGATTGAATTGCTGCAAGAGTATGTTGACATCTTCGCTTGGTCTTATCAGGATATGCCAGGGCTTGACACAGACATTGTGGTACACCGTTTGCCTCTCAAAGAAGGTTGTCCTCTGGTCAAGCAGAAGCTCAGAAGAACAAGACCAGAGATGGCTGTCAAGATAAAGGAAGAAGTGCAAAAACAGTTGGATGCAGGGTTTCTAGCAGTTACAAATTATCCGCCATGGGTTGCAAATATCGTTCCAGTACCTAAGAAGGATGGAAAGGTCTGGATGTGTGTTGATTACCGAGATCTGAACAGAGCTAGTCCTAAAGATGATTTCCCATTACCTCACATCGACGTTTTAGTGGATAACACGACTCAGTTCTCGGTATTCTCCTCCATGGATGGCTTTTTTGGCTATAATCAAATTAAGATGGCACCAGAAGACATGGAGAAGACAACTTTCATAACCCCATGGGGCACCTTCTGCTACAAGGTGATGTCGTTTGGTCTGAAAAATGCTGGGGAAACATATCAACGAGCTATGGTAACTCTTTTCCATGATATGATTCATCATGAAATCGAGGTTTATGTTGATGATATGATTGCCAAATCTCAGACGGAAGAAGAACATCTGGTGAATTTGCACAAACTGTTTGAGCGTTTGAGGAAATTCAAGTTGAGGCTTAATCCGAACAAGTGTACTTTCGGGGTGAGATCTGGAAAACTGCTGGGTTTTATTGTTAGTGAAAAAGGGATTGAGGTGGATTCGGCCAAAGTGAAAGAGATACAAGAAATGCCTGAGCCAAGAACAGAAAAACAAGTCCGTGGTTTCTTAGGAAGATTGAACTACATTGCAAGGTTCATCTCTCACCTAACAGCCACGTGTGAGCCAATATTCAAATTGTTGAGAAAAGATCAGGCCGTCAGGTGGAATGATGATTGCCAAAGGGCTTTCGAAAAAATAAAAGAGTATTTGCATAATCCTCCTATCCTTATGCCTCCAGTCCCAGGGAGACCGCTGATTATGTATTTGACAGTACTCGATAATTCCATGGGTTGTGTTCTCGGTCAACACGACGAGACAGGTAGGAAAGACATTGCCATCTACTACCTGAGTAAAAAATTCACAGATTATGAGTCGAGATACTCAATGCTTGAAAAGACATGTTGTGCACTTGCATGGGCTGCTAAGCGATTGAGACAATACATGCTGACTCACACGACCTTACTGATCTCCAAAATGGATCCAGTCAAGTATATATTTGAGAAGCCAGCTCTCACCGGAAGGGTTGCTCGTTGGAAAATGGTACTGATAGAGTACGACATCCAGTATACATCCCAGAAAGCCATCAAAGGGAGTATTCTGTCAAACTATCTTGCTCAGCAGCCGATTGATGATTATGAGCCGATGAAGTTTGATTTTCCGGATAAAGACATCATGTTCCTCAAGATGAAAGACTGTGAAGAGCCAGTTGTTGAGGAGGGACCTGATCCAGATGAAAAGTGGACTTTAATGTTTGATGGGGCCGTCAATTCCAAAGGAAGTGGAATTGGTGTTGTCATTACCACTCCGAAAGGTGCCCATATGCCTTTCATCGCTCGTCTGACTTTTGAGTGCACTAAAAATGAAGCTGAGTATGAAGCCTGTATCTTGGGTATTGAGCAAGCCATTGATTTGAGAATCAAGACTCTGGACATCTTCGGAGATTCAGCTCTAGTGATCAATCAAGTGAATGGTGATTGGAATACTCTCCAGCCTAATCTGGTCCCCTACAGAGATTACACGAGAAGACTGTTGACTTTCTTCATAATAGTAAGGCTGTATCATATACCTCGTGATGAGAACCAGATGGCAGATGCTCTTGTTACTCTGTCCTCCATGATCAAGGTGATTCAGTGGAACTACGCTCCCAGGATCGATGTTATGCGCCCTGATAGGGCCGCGTATGTGTTTGCTGCTGAATTGGTAGTTGATGACAATCCCTGGTACCATGACATCAAGTGCTTTCTGAAGAATCAAGAGTACCCTGCAGGGGCATCCAACAATGATAGAAAGACTTTGAGAAGATTGGCAGACAGTTTCTTCTTGAACAAAGACGATGTGCTGTATAAGAGGAACTTCGACATGGTTTTGCTCAGATGCGTGGATAGACACGAAGCAGACATGCTAATGCAGGAAGTTCATGAAGGCTCCTTCGGTACTCATGCCGGCGGACATGCAATGGCTAAGAAATTGTTGAGAGCGAGTTATTACTGGATGACCATGGAATCTGATTGTTTCAAATATGCTCGGAAGTGTCATAAATTCCAGATTTATGCTGATAAGGTGCATGTGCCGCCAAATCCTCTGAATGTGATGTCTTCGCCGTGGCCGTTTGCTATGTGGGGCATTGATATGATTGGAAAGATTGAGCCGACTGCTTCCCATGGGCATCGCTTCATCCTTGTTGCCATCAACTATTTTACCAAGTGGGTCGAAGCAGCGTCATTTGTGAAGGTCACCAGACACGTGGTTGCTCGATTCATCAAGAAAGAAATCATTTGTCGTTATGGGATTCCGGAAAGAATCATTACTGATAATGGTTCTAATCTCAATAACAAAATGATGAAAGAGTTGTGCAAGAACTTCAACATTCAACATCACAACTCTTCCCCTTATCGCCCTAAGATGAACGGTGCTGTTGAGGCAGCAAATAAGAACATAAAGAAGATTGTGCAGAAGATGGTCGTTACGTACAGAGATTGGCATGAGATGCTACCCTTCGCCTTGCATGGGTACCGCACTTCAATACGTACATCGACTGGGGCAACCCCTTATTCCCTTGTGTATGGTATGGAAGCAGTCCTACCTGTTGAAGTGGAGATTCCTTCTCTAAGAGTCATGTTGGATGTCAAGTTAGACGAAGCTGAATGGATTCAGACAAGGTTCAATGAGTTGAGTCTTATCGAAGAGAAGCGAATGGCAGCCATTTGTCATGGGCAATTGTATCAGAGTCGGATGAAGAGAGCCTTTGATCAGAAAGTGCGTCCTCGATGCTTCCAAGTCAGAGATTTGGTGTTGAAAAGGATCCTTCCTCCTCAAACAGATCACAGGGGCAAGTGGACTCCTAACTATGATGGACCGTATATTGTCACCAAGGTTTTTGATGGTGGAGACTTAATGCTTGCAACTATGGATGGTGAAAACTTCACTTCCCCTGTGAACTCAGACGCAGTTAAAAAATATTTCGCATAAAATAAACCCGCTGGACAATAAAAAGAATAGTCCATGCAAAAAATGGGCATCCCGGCGAACCCAGAAAATGAAAAAGGTTCGGGCAAACGTTAGGGATTAAAAAATGAAAAGATTGTACACCCGGTAAGTTGAAAACCTGAAAGGGCAACTTAGGCAAAAATGGGTATCCCGGTGGATTGAAAACCCGAAAGGGCGATCCAGGCAAAATTTAGGGATTAAGCGAATGGTTGCGTTCTGAGTAGTTCTGAATCTCATCTCGTGTCGATAACTGGAAACTTCCGAAGGATAGGAAACAGTCCAATCACCTTTTCCGGAAAGCTGATCGTCTGGAGGATCTTGAAGACGAGCGAATCATAGCAGAATTGGAACCCGATAGAAATCCATTTCACATTGCCATTAGATTAATTTCTGTTTTTATCTGTTGTGCAATTACCTCTTTCCAGGGATTGCTTCCTGATGTACCTATTCAGAGGCCACTCAATCGGAAAAATCATGTTATTCAGTACATCTCTGTGTTCATTTTCATTTTACTGTTTTGTTTGCAAAAATGACGTCCGAATTTTTGATAAACATTGCATCATGAAACATAAGATCTTTACAGGTATGTGCTTAATAAACATTGAAAATTGCTGTAAATTTTAAGTGCTTTGGATCATCTATTCAGAACAGGTACACTCGGGGCATTTCCTTAAGGTCCCCATTAAATGATCGCGGATGTTTTTCCTCAACAGTTGGAATTTGGTATCTTATCCCTGCAGAGCTGGTCCGAGCGTTGGATTCTTCAATCCCCAGCAGGCTCTCACTGTTATACTTCCCCAAGCATTTGTTTCAGATTATACATTCACCAGTAGAGTCGACAGTGTCAGACTGTATATCCCTAGCGGAGTTAACAGTGCCAGACTGTATCTTCCCAGCAGAAGCGGCTGCTCCTCAGAGTTCGATGCCAGATCGATAATCTCGACGCTAGACCCATGGTCTCTTTCCTTGAAGCAGAATCTCGGTATCGTATCGGTGTTTGCTTCCCCTACTGAGTCGTCTCTCTCGCAGATTATGGTTGCCAGAACCACTGTCGCTTTCCTCAGCAACAAGTTTTCAGTGTCATTCTCTCCCCAGTCAGAGCCTCGGTATTTTGTTATTTGCCAGAACACCGTGTGGCGGGTCATTTCCCCACAGAGTTCTTTGTGCTGTACATCTCCAACAGCCTTGCCAGGGTCCAGAAGATGGTGATCATTTCCCCAACAGAATTCCTTGCCTCAGCTTGGCGTTCTCTCTAATCAAGCATTTCGCATCCCTGCATGTAGAATCATATTGCATTGCATCCTCCCAAATTACGTAGCATTTCCATTTTCATGGAGCATTACGCCATTGAAAAATTCAAACATACGCATGTAAAGCATAAGGCATTCTCGGTATCCCAAGTGATAAGCCAGAAGTTGTTTCCAGTACTCAGACTGAAGATTGTTCATGACTTATCTTTATTATTCCCAGCAGGGGTCGTTGGCCCATGCGCCGCCTCAATTATCATTTTCCCTATTTCTGCCGATGCTGACAGGCATGAAAGTTTCCGGTATTCAGACCGAAGTGGCATTCAGGCCAGTTTTCCGATGTTCAGATCGAAGAAGTTTCCGACGTTCAGGTCGACGCAACTTGTGGCATTCAGGCCAAGTTTCCGGTATTCAGACCGAAGTGGCATTTAGGCCAATTTTCCGATATTCAGACCGAAGTGGCATTCAGGCCAGTTTTCCGGTATTCAGACCGAAGTGGCACTCAGGCCAGTTTCCCGGTGTTCAGACCGATGTTTGATAATCTAATATCTTCCGATGTTCAGATCGAAGAAGTTTCCGACATTCAGGTCGATGCAACTTGTGGCATTCAGGCCAAGTTTCAAGTATCGTCCGATGCTCAGATCGAAGTCATTTCCAGTATTCAGACTGATGAGCGGCATTCAGGCCATGGTTATTTCTGTGTTACCATTTATTTTAGTATTCAGGCTAACATTCCTTGTTTCGGTGTTCAGACCGACTCTCACCGTACCAGACGGATTCTTTTTCAAGACCACCTCTTGGCCGATTCTGACAGGCATTGTTACTTCATTTTTTTCACTTCAGTGTAAATTTTCGGGCTTTTATCGTATTCAATCACTTGATACCTCGAAAGTGCGAAAGCTGTTGCTATCTTCCTTTCGAGTTTCCAGTTGATTGAATAGGGGCAACTGTAATACCCCAAAATTTACCCTTCATTTTTCCTGGAAGCATGGGATTATGTTTTACACTTCATTAGCATCATATTAGGTCATACTCATTGCATACTGCATTAGTGACATGGAGATCAGGTTTTGATCGATCACTCCTTAACAGAAGAAGCCCACACAAAGCAAGATTGAGAATTGGTCTTCATTTTCTAAGTATACAAGTCTCAAGGGTCTCAGGGGGGTCCAAGTATCTTATTATGGTCCTCAGTTCATCAGTGAAGAATTCAAAGCTATCAGAGTGTTCATCTGGATTTAATCAGAAATTAGGGTTTCATGGCTACCTGCAACAGGCAATGTTTGGTTGGAAGTAGAGGAGCTCATCCATGTCATGATTAGAGAGGCATCTTGGCCTAGTAAGATTCACAATTATCTCAGAAAGATCCATTGGCAATCGGTTCCTGATCATTTTGCCCTAAAACTAGGGTTTGGTATAAAATCAGTTTATTTCTAATTCTTTGGGTGAAACTCTTTTCCATGGCCCTCCATATGTCCACAAGGGTCTACATACAAAAAATCAGCTCTTTATTTGAGCTAGAAGTGCTTCAATTGATCAATGGAATCGGGAATCAGACAGTTTGGGAAAAGTCAACTGTGGGGCCAAAAAAGTCAACTCCTGACATTTTGAGAGTGGAATCTCAAAATCCATGCCTAGGGTATCCTACATGTGAAATTTTATCAAGGTTGGATCATGGATTCATCATTTAATCAGGAATTGGAAAAGTAACTTAATTTGGAAATGATTGACTTTCCATTTAGGGCAAGTTTTCATGATCGTTGCACTCACTTTAAGCCCATTTTGCATCAAGATAAAAGCTCCATTTGAAAATTTCTCCAACATGAAAGTTGTTCCTCTTGTTCCAAAATTTCTAGAGATATAAAGTTTGCTCCATTTTGATTAGAATTGAGAAAGTTATGCTTAGTCAAAGTGAGACATTTTTTTAGGACACTTAGAAAAATTTCTAAGTCCAAAATCTTCAAAATTTGTCAAGACTTCTTGGCCAGTTTTCTTGCACTTCAAGGCATGGTTTGAAAATACTTTCTTCACAACAATTGTACCTTGCCATGTCCTCTTTCACATCCTTTTGTAATCATCTCATTTGGATCCATGGTTTGAGAGATACATTCATTTAAAGTGGGCACCATGACTTGATTTTCTAGGCAGATTTTGGGCCTGGCTGGCCCAATCAGATTTTCTAAGCATGCTGCACAAACCAGTCACGTTTTTTATCTCTTTTGGCCATGCATTGGACATCCATTTACTTAAGTTTGGCCCAAAATAACAACATTTTACACCTCATTTCACACTTTTATTCTTATGGATAAATCACTTATTAAAAAGCCCATGAGAACACTTAATCCACCCTATTTAAGAAGCTGAAACCCTAACTCTAAAAGAGCATTGGAATTTCGTGGAAAGGAGGCAAAGCTTCATCACATATCAGATTCCATTCCACTTCTATTTTCCATTAGGTAATCATCTCTTCCATGGCCATGTTTTGATATATCTACGCTTGCTTACCATGTTCATCACCATTAATCCTTCCATTTTCATATTTCTTTTTCTTATTTAAAATTTTTCTTCATCTATAAAATTACCCAAAAATATTTTTCACTTTTCTTAATGTTTTATTTAATTTTATATAATTTTTATTTTCGTATTTTTTTAATATTAATGTTTTATTTTAATTATTTATTCTAAACGGTCCATTTTAACACACTTTTTTTTATTGATTTTATTTTTATGACTTAAAATTATTGTTAGCATTTGATTTTTGGGATGAAGGTTGACCACTGTCTCATGGTAAACCTGACCTTTTATTGGAATTTTATTTCACATTTTCAATTTATTTTGGATTTATTTTTGACCTAGTTTGGTTGGTTGACTTTTAATTTGACTTCTGTTTCATTTTAGTTAATTCACATACCAATTTTCATTATTTTTAAAATCTTTTTGGGGAATGATGATGTCCTGATCCCAGCTTATTTAGTTTAATTTTTCATAATTTTCTTGATTAATTTACTATTTATTCTTGATTTATTTCTAACCTAGTCTTATTAATTGACTTTTGGTTTGACCTATGTTTTGTTTTAATTAATTCACGTGCCAATTTTCATTATTTTTAAAATCTTTTTGGGGATGATGATGTCCTGACCCCACCTTATTTAGTTTAATTTTTCATAATTTTATTGATTAATTTGCTATTTATTTGTTATTTTTTAAGTTGACTTGAATTTTCAGTTGACTTCTTTATGATCGATGTTTGACTTAGGGATTGCTTATGGCAATTGAAGAGATCTTTTGATCCTCCCTCGTTCATCTCATATGCCATGTATTAGAGGCCTTTTACCTTGATTTTATTTGGTCCTTACCTCATTTCCTGATTAAATTATTCAGTGGACCCTTCGTGTGCATATTTTCATCTGTTTGATTCATCTGTTATCTTTTATACTTGTTTCTCTCATTCATGCTTTCTATTGCTTGATTATTTAACATGTTCATACTCCCATGCATTGTTTAAATGCTCCATTATTTGATTCTTTGGTTTGATTATATATTGTTTATTTATCCGATCTGATTGATAATTGTTGCCTACTTGTATGATGTATGAGGCATATATTCTTATTGTTTGTTTGCCATGAACAATCCCCATTCATAACAAATGTACCCCTCTCCCATAAAGTGTATAATATTTATTTCTTTATTTCTTTAGTCACCTGTTAATACAAGAATTAAAACGAACATCCGATAACCATTTCAAAATAACATCAAAAGCTTGATCCAACGTCGAGTAATCATTTTCAAAACTTAACAGAACCAGCACGCATTCATCCATCTTCTTGTAAGTCGATTGCCTCAGGCATCGCTATCTACCTGTAAGTCGATTGCCTCCGGCATCGCCATCTACCCTTATCCGTAACTCCTCTCTGCGCTCCATCTGTCGACTCTTGTTCCGTTTAGGTAGCACCCATTAGGTAGAACCCTTTGTATGATAACATAGGTAGAATTCCCTTATTCTTTGCATGCTAACATTAGGTAAATGTTCCCTATTGTAAATCCTAACACATAGGTTCATATTGCATGACAACTCTAGAGCAGAGCTTCCCCACTTTTAGACCTTACGTGCGTCTCCGATCTTGTGGCATGTCAGTCCGTTCTATTACAAAGAGGTAACTGCCTAAGACTCGATTCAGCGAGCTGCGACACCTACTGCTAGGACGTTGAACACACTGCCCACCTTCCTTTGACACAGCTGGTGTCCTCTTTTATAAGTCCATGTTCAGATGGCAATCCTTAACCCCCTAGTTAGCCGAACTATGTTTTGCTCTGATTCTCATTCCAGATAAGATACGTAGGCATAAGACGCGACGTCTTACCGAGCACACTTCTCTTTAACCCATAGGTAGCCGAGCTACGAAGACTCTGATTCTCATACTCAGATGAGATACGTCGGCAGTGGATGCGACATCCTTGCGAGTCATTTTCTTTTAACTTTCCTTTTAGTAAATAGTACTTTAGATATGCCTACACCCTTTAGACTAGAACAACACTTATGAAAAGGGCTCCCTAGAAGTACCTAGGATGTTTTGGGTGCTTAAAACCTTCCCATTGCATAACCAACCCCCTTACCCAGATCTCTGACATTTTTACTAGTTTTTGATTCGATAAAACTTTTAGGTTTTTGTTCGCTTTCTAACCATTCCTTTGGATAAATAGAAGTGCGGTGGCGACTCGACTTGTATGGTTTACCATGGATTTAGTCAATATCTCTAATGGTAATGAATACCCCGCTACACCTTGTACGTAAATCATTGTATCATTCTCTAACTTAATCATTAATCAACTTATTAACTTGTAATCATTGAGTGATACGATCTTCCTTTTGTAAAACTATTGATAGATGGACTTAGGGTTGTATAACTTTCTATATTATAAATCTATTGTTAGATGATCATTGATCATCTTCAAAACTTTGCATCAGTGATAAGTTATCCCTTGATGCACCATATTTTGAATCTTTTTACCTATGGATAGGTGATCCTCGAATGGTTACCTTGTACATATTATTAACCACTAACTTTGCTTCACAAACTTTATTCACCACTAACCATTATTACTGTGATATTGTTATTATTGTCTTGTGGTTTATTTTCATGTCAACATTATTACCTTGTGATTTACTTTTATGTCATTGCATTGTAATTTACATTCAACAACTCATTATCCTCATCATCCTTGTATAAACCCATCATGCATGTTTATTATTGTCATTTATCTTTTCGTCATCATACAATCAAAAACAATAAAAACATGATAAAATGATAAGACCAAAAAGATGCATTCCACTTGTAATCAACCATTGGACTTAGAGGATTTCACTTAGGACCTTTGCTTGGAGAACCTTGACCTTATATTTTGACCCTATGTCCCTACTTCGAATTTAATCTGTAACTTACATACCTGTTGTAAGAACGACATCATGGGATTATCCTAGGGAGACATGACTGCAAGACCATTATCCTTTTTTAGCTTAGGTCACTTTTGCACACACAAGGCTTTCTCTTGGGCTACCTTACAATGATACCCTTTACTTTCTTGCTTGGTTACTTTGTATATTCTTTATTCGTCACCAATTTCATAATCAAAGTAATAAACCCTTGATCCAACATCAAGTGGCATTTTCATAATCAAATTCAAAAAACAATAAAACTACGATTAATATTGTATGCCACGAGCCTTAAGTTGTGGAGAATGAGTAAGAATGGAGCTTTCCTACCCTTACTCTGATTATTTTGGACACAAGACGCTTGTCTTGTTTTTCTAGAATATTCACCTCTGCCCATAGACTTTAGTGCAATCTAATCATAATTTTTTTTTCATAAACCCTTTCTCAAGGTAAAATCAAGATCAACCCATCAAATTTATTTTTGTGCCTTAGAGCGCCACTCCGAAAACCCTTTTCTCAAAGGTAAAATCAACCAACCCATAAACATTTTTTACTCTGAACTACGAAGCTCTGATTCTTCATCACCTGATGAACGATACATAGGCACAAGAGCCACAATCCTTGACGAGCACAATAATAAAAACCCAAAATCTCATTCTTGCACACTCTTTTGAAAATAAAGATAGTAATAAACGAGATAAATACCCACGCATGCAGACAATCTAAATGATTCCCATGGAGTACCATGGACGTGAGGGGTGCTAATGCATAATTGACTTTTGAACCCAATCTCAATTGTGAAACCGATTCTTTATCTGTATTACACTTTCTGTGTGTATCTCTTTTCCTCGAGGATTTTATAGACTAGTTCCCCTTTCCCTCTTTTGGGAATAAATAAAATTTGGTGGAGACTCTTCTGATTTTCTAAATTCGAACAATTGTCCCTGGTTTTTCGTTACTCTGGTAGTGACACTCCCAGCTCATCCAAGAAATCTTTAACCCCCTCTCTCCATGCCCCCAAAGAAACTGCCTCTACAAGGAAACAACCTTGTTCCAAACTATAACATGCATCTTCATTAATCACACTCAAGACTAAGTTAAGAAGTACCACCTGAAGGGGAAGGGCGATCCAAAACGCAACGGAACTTAAAATTTTCTCCTTTAGTGATTCTTACGAATGGGCATGATCAGTGATAGAATAGTTACCTCTTGTGACGATTGAAACCTTTGATGCAGATCTACGGAGCGATCACGAACGTTGAACGACGACAACGCCTCTACTCAGTCCACATGAACGGATTCCTTCAATCTCAGTGCTAGCTGCTACGAATGAAGGCTTTGAGTGAGAGAGAGAGACGGAGAGAAAACGAAAATGCAACCGCATTAAATGCTTCTGCACAAGGGTTATATTTATAGAACCACTTGTGTGGGCTTCAAGCTAAAAAGCCCACTTAAGTGTATGTGGCTCATATCTTATAATATGCCAAATTCACTTAAGTGTGTGGTACCTTACCATATTTCGTATTCTACTTAAGTACACCGTACCTTACGATGTTCTACAATTCACTTAAGTGCACCGTACCTTACGGTGTTCCTTAGTTACTCTATCTCTCATCAATCAGTCCTTTGTGTGTGACCCTGTAGGTTTTCACGGCATTGACAATTATATTAAATCACGTATTTAACATAATAAACTGTGAGCGGTATCTAGCAACACATCACTGCTACCCAAGACACGAAAATGTCATGTGATCTGACAAATCCTTCTGTGATAATACTTATGTGTATAATTATCCTTTTGCCCTTATGTCTATATTGAACACAAGGCATAGACCGTGTCATCCTTGTCCAGTTCAATATTGGGCCCATATACATTTATCCTATTATGCGGGATGGGAAAATTCCATCTAGGCCACTCATGTCCCTCAGCATGCTTCGTGGAGTACCCATCAACTGTCTTTATGGTTATCCAGTTACGGACAACGTTTGATCAGCAATAAAGCACTCGACTCTACATCTAGGGTCCATAGTGGTTTCAGGTCGAAGGGTGGTATACACCATTATCACCATGAGAATAACTTATGACACTTTGCATAACTTTCTATATAGTATTCTCATAGCGGGTCAATCCAGTATAAATATTACTCTTAACATTCATACCTATGTTTAAGACTTGATAACTCCTTATCCAAGATCTATGAGATGTGATCATCAGTCTATATACATAATAGTCTTTATGCTTTAATGTTATCCCACTTCACAATAAAGCTCGACTACAGATACTTTAAGAATAGTGTCCTTATGTTTAATGTGATCTCATGATCAAGTCACACTTGATATATTAAACGGACTAGCTATTCTAGGGACTTTATTAAACAAACGTAATAAAGAAAAAGCCTTTTATTATTAATAAATAATTCGATACAAGTACCAAAAGTATTGGCCTCTAGGACTTACACCAACAATATCCCACTAGCACTAGAGCCAATCAGGCATACCCCTAATGCCCATAGATCTAGTATGACCATCATGCTTCTGTTGTGCAAGAGGCTTTGTCAGTGGGTCAGCAATATTGTCAAGTGTAGGTACTCTGCATATTTTCACATCTCCTCTATCTATTATCTCTCGAATGAGGTGATAACGCCTAAGTATGTGTTTGGATCGTTGGTGAGATCTAGGCTCCTTAGCTTGTGCGATAACACCATTGTTATCACAATAGAGACCAATGTGATCCACAATGCTAGGAACTATGCCAAGTTCACTAATGAACTTTTTGATCCAAACAGCTTCCTTTGCTGCACTTGAGGCAGCAATATACTCGGCCTCGGTTGTAGAATCAACCACTGTATCTTGCTTTGAACTTTTCCAGCTCACAGCGCCACCGTTTAAGCAGAACACATAACTAGATTGCGATCTAAAGTCATCTTTATCTGTCTGGAAGCTAGCATCGGTGTATCCAATTATAGCCAGCTCTTCCTGACCTCCATATATCAAGAATGAGTCCTTAGTCCTTCTCAAATACTTAAGGATATTCTTGATACCTACCCAATGAGCATCACCAGGATCAGATTGGTACCTACTCGTTGCACTTAAAGCATACGAGACATCTGGTCGAGTACATAACATGGCATACATGACAGATCCTATTGCAGATGCATATGGAATCTTATTCATGCGATCCCTTTCTTCCTTAGTTGAAGGGGATTGTGTTTTTGATAGACACAGGCCATGTTGCATAGGTATGAATCCTTTCTTCGAATCATGCATATTAAAGCGTCTCAGCACCTTATCTATGTATGTACTCTGACTTAGGCCAAGTAGTTTTTGTGATCTATCTCTATAGATCCTGATTCCTAATATATAGGCTGCTTCACCTAGGTCCTTCTTAGAAAAGCATTTCCTCAACCAAGACTTTACTTGTTGCAGGGTAGGGACATCGTTTCCAATGAGTAATATGTCATCTATATTTAATACCAAGAAAACGATCATGCTCCCACTAACCTTCTTGTAGACACAAGGCTCATATTCGTTCTTGATGAATCCATATTGTTTTACCATTTCATCAAAACGAAGATTCCAGCTTCTAGAAGCTTGCTTCAATCCATAGATTAATCTTTGTAACTTACATATCTTTTGGGCTTCTTCAGGTATGTCAAATCCTTCAGTTTGTGTCATGTACATATACTCAAGAAGATTCCCATTAAGGAAAGCAGTTTTGACATCCATCTGCCATATTTCATAATCATGATATACAGCGATAGCAAGTAAAACCTGAACAGATTTAAGCATTGCAACTGGTGAAAAGGTTTCATCATAGTCAACCCCATGAATTTGTTTATATCCTTTTGCAACCAGTCTTGCCTTATAGGTATGTGTCGCCTCCGCGAAAAACAACCGGCGGGAAAAAACAAAACAAACAGAGCCGCCACCGTGCATTATTTATCCCAAAGAGGGAAAGGAAACGCTCGAAGTAAACCTGGCAAGGAAATGGTCTTACGACCGAAGATTACAGGGTAAGGGAGTCGTTTACGCAAGGGGAAGGTATTAGCACCCCTCACGTCCGTCGTACTCGACGAGATCCACGCTCAAAAGAAAATAGAAAAAGGTTGCTCAAAACTGCTCAAAAGAATGCACACACACACACACACACACCGGAATAAGACACAGATTGGAAGAAGAAGGGAACGGGCTCGCTAGGATATCGCATCCTATGCCTACGTATCTCATCTGGAATGAGAATAAGAGCTACCGTAGTTTGGATCACGCACGCCGAAACAAAACACACACACACAAGAAACCGACTGCCAATCGCTGGGCTTACGTCAGACTCCACACAAACAGGCAAACATGGAAACCGAATGCCAATCACTGGACTTACATAAGACTCTGAACCAACAAACACACACTTGAAACCAACTGCCAATCGCTGGACTTACGTCAGACTCCACACAAACAAACACCAATAGGATACGGAATGCCAATCACTGGTCTTACATCCATCTCCTAACACACACAAGAAGGTTAACAAACAAACAAGTTAATAGGGAGTCTGGAACTCGAGCCTAATAACTGTCAAGCAAACACACACAAAAAGGAAAAAAAGTGAAAAACAAAAAGGGTGCCCGGAGAGATCTCGCACGATCTCCTGCCTACGTACCTCATCTGGTATGAGGATCAGGGCAACGTAGTTCCCCTTAACAGGGGAGAAACTTTCTCCTAACCAGAGACTGGGAAATGACAAACTAAAAGGGAGACTGACTCGAGCCTAATAGTTATCATGCAATCCACAATGGTCCTAGGTTGAGGTTTCTATCTAACTTGCACAGGCAGCAAGCTATCCTAAACAGCACAAGCAAACACATACAAGCACATAAAGCAAGCACACACACTATATGCAAACAATTGGGCTCATACAAGGTTAGGCTGTGAAACACAAGCCAACTGGAATCGGGTGTAGTTAGCTCTTAACCCTAACATTGAGAGTTAGGGTGAAGCAGATGAAATGGAGATGAGGGTTGTGCCTCATAGCTCTTATCCCTGGCTTGGGAGAGCTTGACTCAAATAGAAGGTGTGGGAGTTCAGAATGTAGGAACTCTTCTCCACAGATGACTGACACAACATAGATCTTGGGCTATTATCCACAATGCATCAACACAAGGTGTGTGAGCAAAGTGAATGACACACTGAGTAGCAGGAGATGGACTACACATCTCTTTTATCTGCCAATTGCCTCCTAAGAGGTCTTTTCCTGCTTGGCACAAAATTAAACATTCACAAGCATTGCCTCTTAAGGAGGACTTCAGACAGGTGCCTGCCCACATAACAGGACAGGTCTTCCAGACTACATGAAGTCAAAGGAGTTATACCTCAGTGGTTAAGCAACCAAGCAAAACAAAGTTCAAAGTGAACTTAAAGCAACTAATGTACCTGTGGAAACATCAAACAAATCAGTATAAAGTTCAGACAATCAAACAACAGTCAATCACACAATCAGACAGATAATATTCACAATGTGCAAGCCATAAGCCAATAGGCACAACACAAATAACTTGGCATCAACCTACAAAACAACATAAGGTTAGCCAACATCCATCAACTAATCAATCCAAATGAGTGAACCACTTTCACCATGGTAATGCTTCTTAACCTGAAATCCACAACCCAAACAGTGAGTCCAAACCACTAGGTCAAAGCCTAGGGTCAAAAGAGGGTCAAACATCCAAAAAATAACATGAAATTTAACATGGATCAACTTCATTCAATCAAGAACACAATCCAAAAGGTCCCATATCAATATCATTAACCAAATGCATTTCATGAACCAAACATGGCAAGGTATGCCAATTGTGACCACATTATGACATCAGAAGAAACAAATGCACATTAAATCAAAAATGATTCCAATAATCTTGGAAAAATTCATGAGTAAATAGGACATACAACATGATCATTACACAAAAAATTAGAGGCATTGGACATCATTAGGCATGGAAATCACATAGCATAAGTTAAGACAAGCACAACAAGCACATGTGTGACACCAATTGTCACACCAAGTTAGCATAGGCATAAAACAGAAATGGTAATTGATGAAAACCTCAAACCAAAGCCAAAACAACACTCAACATGTCTAGAAATAGTGTGTAAAATTTCACATTCATTGGATAAGGAACAAGCATTTCATGATCAAATGAAATTCAAGGCAATTTAAAAGCTCAAATGTGACCAACCAGAAGGAAAAATCTCAATCAAATCAGGAACGATCCCAAAAATTCCAACAAAAATCATGAGCATTCACAACATCCATAACATGCATCACACAAAAAATCAGGACAATTGGATATCATTTGGCATGGCAAATTCATCAATCAAGTTGCACATCACAAGGTGTGACACAAATTGTCACACCTAACTTAGCATGATCACAAAGCAGCAATGGTAAATGATAAAAATACCAAATCAACACCAAAATGTCAGGCAATATGTCTAGTTATAGCATGCAAAATTTCATGAGCATTGGATTAAAAACCAACATTTCACAAATGATATGGCAAAGCAAGGTCAAGCAAGCATACATGTTCAAGTACCCTAGCACAAAAAAATATTCAACCATGCACAATTTTTGAATTAATTCTCAAAAAATAATAGACTAAAAATGCAACACAATGCAAAAAATCCCATAATTTTTGGATGAGTTTTCAATTTAATATGAATTTGTGAAGTTGAAGAAAAAATAAAAAAATGAGATGTGAAGCATGTATATGAAATAGGAGGGAAAAGAGAAAAATGAATGAGCATTTGAAACAAAAGCCTTCGCCAGGAATCGATCCTTGGGCGAATTTGAAATGGATTAGGCGCCAAGCATGAAACGCAACGTTTCATTAAACGCTGGCTCAGTCAACGTGTATGGTCAACTGCACGGGCCAATGAGAAACGCGCATGGGAATTGAATCATCCAATCACGTGCAAGCCCTAAGCAAACATAAGGGAACGGTTTAGTGTTGCAGAAAACGAATCAAAGCGTGGCCTAATTTCTGCACTTCATCTTCTTCCTCGGGAAGAAGATGAACAGTGTCCTGTTCATGTGCATCAAGAACATTTCTCCCAGAAATCAAAAGTGAGCATATCAACATGCAGCACATTCATCATAGATCATGAATCAAAGCATGGCTAAGTCTAAATCATCACACATCAATGGAACCGAGCAAAGTAAACATCATTCATGAAACTTTAATCTACCATATCTCATTCAATATTGCATGGAAATTCACGATTCGAAGCTCAAATTAACCACGACAACAAGATCTACAAATATATCACAAGAATTTTGAGAAAAGAGAGATTCGATTTGGTGACCTCTTGAAGTGCAGATCTGGAATTCGTGTGATTCAGGCCTTGTGATGCTCAACAGTTCTTCTATGATGCTTAGTGAGGTGTTTGGAAGGAAGATTGAAGTTCAATTGCGCACGAATCCTCCAGAATTTCAAATCACCATTGATGCTTCATGCTTTGAATATGCTTCCATGTGCCACGATTCTCTTGAATTCTACCTCCAAACTTGCTCAATGATGCTTCAGAATGATGAATCAACCAAGAGAAATGCAATTTGTTTGAAGAAATTGAAAGAAAATTTAAGAGAAAAAGTTTGGAGTTTGAGATCTAGATCTGAAATTATGAGAGCTAATGCTGAAAACAGTTAGAGATTAGGCTTATATATGTTCTACTAATCATGCCTTAATCAAGTTTTAAGCCAATGCAAATGGAATTAACAAATATGAGGTGTAAATGCAAAATTGGGATTTTCACCCTTATGCATGAAAATGCATGTGAACAGTACACGAATTGTGATTCATTTTCACTCAAAAATCTGTTTTGGAGCTAAAGGCAATGGCACAATGTTCAAATAATGCACAAATTTTAAATTCCATATTTTCCCTCCAAAAATCAAATGAATTTCCAAATGCTCATGTGAATGTAATGCATGTCATGTAATGCAAGATTTGGAAACTAGAGATCAAAATAAGAGCAATGCAAAAAGAGCCATCCAATTTGGAGTTTTGGTTGAGAAGTTATGCCCATTTGAAGTTCAATGTACACTTTGTCAAGTTTTGATCATATCTCCTTAACCACACATGAGAAATTGATGATCTTGGACTTTTTGGAAATGGGAGAGAAAGATCTACAACTTTCATGTTCAACAAAATTTAATTTGAAGCTTTCTTGATGATGTAATCTTGAGTTGAAAACCTTTCCATTTTTGGCAAATTCAAATTACAGGTCACTTTCTATTTTTGGCAAATTTTGACCTGACTTTAAATTCTTCAATGTTGATGTTTGAAATGTCAAATGAGACTTGTTTGAACATGAATGAAGTATTTCTAATCACTTCCCACCTCCAAATCCAACAGTTGACCTGACAGTTGGCTTTTGTTGACTTTTGTGGTTAATAGATGACTTGGTCATGCACGAATGATTTTGAGCCTCAACCACTTGATGAAATGGCTCAAAAATGAAACCCTAGCTTATACAAGCTCAACAAAATCACATGAAGATCTCCATCTCATTAAAGACCTCATCTCCTTGCAAAACCCTGACTAGAATAATGCAACTGATTAGGGTTGACCAGAGGTCAAAATCCTAATCCCAAGGAATCTGATCAAGAATAATGAACCATGATGATGATGATGATGTACCATTTCAACCAAGATAATGCCCCACCTCCTTGAGGAACCAAGAACCCTAATTGAAGCACAAACCTCAGATGATTAATGATCAATTCATGAGACCCTCAAGCTTGAATCTTTTAACCTCTCTATCTTCTGAGCAAGACATAGGAGGATGACTTGTGTATTCTCCATGATATGCCATATGCAATGACTAATGTCCTACAAAAATGAAATGCAATATGCTAAGCTAGTCCCAAGACAGGAGGGCAAATTTTGAGGTGTTACAGTATGTACCTTACCATCCATGTCAGTCTTCTTTTTGAAGACCCACTTGCATCCTATAGGGTTAACTCCTACAGGAGGCTCTACCAAGGTACAAACTTGGTTTGTGTACATGGAATCCATTTCAGATTTCATGGCTTCTAGCCACTTCTCAGACTCGAGACCAGTTATGGCCTTTTGGTAGGTCACAGGCTCATCCTGATCCATGAGTAATACATCACCTTGATTAGTTATGAGATATCCATATCTCTCAGGTAGGTGACGCATCCTGCCTGACCTACGTTGGTCTTGTTCTACTTGAGCAGGTTGCTCTTCCACAACTACTTGTGTTTCCTGCTCTAATTCCTCCATAGGTGTATCGATGCTTTGTGATTCTTGAATTTCTTCAAGCTCTACTTTCCTCCCACTGATTCCTTTGGAAATAAAATCCTTTTCTAGGAAAACTCCAGTTCGAGCGACAAACACTTTGCCCTCAGAAGGATTGTAGAAGTAATACCCTCTTGTTTCTTTAGGATACCCCACAAATAAGCATTTGTCAGATTTGGGCTCAAGCTTAGTTGAAACTTGTCGTTTCACATAAGCTTCGCAACCCCAAATCTTCATGTAAGACATATGTGGTTTCTTACCACTCCATATCTCATATGGGGTCTTCTCAACCTTTTTGGATGGAACACGGTTAAGTGTGTAAGTTGCTGTCAATAATGCATGTCCCCAAAAGGAGTTTGGAAGATCGGCGTGACTCATCATGGATCGGACCATGTCTAACAGGGTTTGATTTCTTCTCTCAGATACACCATTCCATTGGGGTGTTCAAGGAGGAGTAAGTTGGGATAGGATCCCACACTCTTTCAGATGGTCATCAAACTCTAGGCTTAAATACTCACCACCTCGATCTGATCGAAGAGTTTTAATATTCTTACCTAGTTGGTTTTGTACTTCATTCTTGAATTCCTTAAACTTTTCAAAGGACTCTAATTTGTGTTTCATTAAATACACATAACCATATCTACTGAAATCATCAGTAAATGTGATGAAGTACTGAAAACCTCCTCTGGCTGGTATGTTCAGTGGTCCACATACATCAGTATGTATGAGGCCCAAAAGATCATTCGCTCTTTCACCTTTTCCTGTGAATGGAGACTTTGTCATCTTTCCAATTAAACAAGGTATGCATGTCTCATATGATTCATAATCAAAAGAGTCCAAGAGTCCATCTTTATGGAGTTTGGAAATGCGTTTCTCATTTATGTGGCCTAATCGACAATGCCAAAGGTAAGTTGGATTTAACTCGTTAGGTTTCATCCTTTTGGTATTAATGTTATAAATAGGCATTTCGAGATCAAGGACATATAGTCCATTGCTCATTTGTGTAGTAGCATAGAATATATCATTCAAATAAATTGAGCAACAATTGTTCTTTATTATAAATGAAAAACCAAACTTGTCCAAACAAGAAATGGAAATAATATTCCTGCTAATTGCAGGTACATAATAACAGTTCTCTAACTGAATTATTAAACCACTAGGTAAAGTCAATACATAAGTTCCTACGGCTAAAGCAGCAACCTTTACTCCATTGCCGACTCGTAGGTCAACTTCACCTTTCGCCAAATCTCTACTTCCTTTTAGCCCCTGCACATTTGTACAAATATGAGAACCGCATCCAGTATCTAATACCCATGATGCAGAAGTAGATAAATATATTTCAATAACAAAAATACCTGAAGTTGAAGTCTCTACTCCATTCTTCGTATCTTCCAGGTACTTTGGGCAGTTTCTCTTCCAGTGTCTGGTCTTACCGCAATGGAAGCAGGTGCCTGCCTTTGCTATGCATCCACTAGGCTTCAAAGCAGCAACAATGGGTCTGGATTTGGCAACTTCCTTGCCTTTCCCTTTATCACCCTGCTTGGTGGGCCTTTTGTTCTGTCTCTTTCCATTTCCGATCATCATAATGGACTTCCCTTTTGACTTCAGGTTCTGCTCAGCAGTCTTTAACATGGCTAGCAGTTCAGGAAGAGATTTTTCCATATCATTCATATTAAAATTTAGGACAAATTGACTGAATCTATCTGGCAACGGTTGCAAGATCAAATCAGTCGCAAGTTCGTTTCCGAGGGGAAAACCCAACCTTTCAAGGTTTTCCACGTAGCCAATCATCTTGAGCACATGGGGACCTACAGGGGCTCCCTCAGCTAACTTGCCTTGAAAAAGGGCTTTTAAAACTTCAAACCTTTCATGCCTTGCTTGCTCTTGATATAGCATCTTCAGGTGTTCGATCATATCGAACGCTGCCATGTTCTCATGCTGCTTTTGCAACTCTGAGTTCATGGTAGCTAGCATGAGACAAGCAGTTTCATTGGCATCATCGACATGCTTCTTATAAGCATCTCTTTATGCCTTAGGTGCAGAACTAGGAGGTTCCTCTTCAGGAACTGGTTTCTCCAAGACATACAGCTTTCTATCATGTTTGAGGACAATCCTCAGATTTCGGTGTCAATCCAGAAAATTTGTCCCAGACAATTTTTCCTTGTCAAGGATTGATCGCAAAATATTGTTAGAGGTGTTTGTTGTCATGGTAATCTACATAAGAATTAATGAAAATATAAGTATCAATAACATATTTAATTAGGCCTTTAATTAAATATGCTCCCACTATTTTACTCAAAACAAATGACCCTCATCATTTGATTCGGAAAATCCTGTTGGAAGATTTTCTAGTGGGTCGAGATCCATATTTCACTTTGTTCTAAGTTCGCGTAGGCGGATTACACAAAACTAGGTTATTTAGGTAGGAACTCCTTCCAATTGTATCTCATACAACTCTCGAAAATTTCAGTTGGGTGAATAACTCCTTATTCCAATCCATCATATGGATCATTTCCAACTCTTGCTTCTAAAAATATATAATCTTATTATAATATGTTTTGTTAAGTTTGACCTATTGTTCTAGCAATTGGATATTACAATTATCCCATCGCACCTTACTAATATAGAACATGCACCTCGCGTAGGCGAAACCTACATTATCCGATACTAGTCTTGATGAGTGCTAAAACTTGGAAAGCATAAACTTAATATTTAATTTGAGGGAATTGCAATTATTCTGATCTCACCGGCTTATTTATCATATAAATCGTCTCTCACATGCATCAACATACATAATGAAACAGTTATGGCCCCTAGCGCAATTGTTCTCCCAAGCCAATGAGAGAACCCAAGCTAACCTAATAACGATCTAAGCTTCTCCAAGCAAGATCTTCAAGGTTGCCCTCCTCCGATATTGAATTCTTCTCTTTCTTCATAACATTACATTACATAAAAGAAACTCGTTTTACATACGAGGGAGTGAGATGAGAGAAGAAGTTACATTAAGAGATTAAAAGAGAGGCACGACACGCAGGTCGTATTTTTAAAAAAAAATTAAAAAAAATAAAGGAAAACTAAGGCCATAACTGATCACCACAAGACAATAATAATAAACACATTATTATTATTATTATTAATTTTAATTCTTTTAATTAATTAAAACCAAATTAAATTTCTGACTCTGTGAATGTGACGACCGTCACAAGCATGTTACGACCGTCACGTCCAGCTTGTTACGATCGTCACAGACCCATGACGAACGTCACGCGGCCAAAATAACAAAAACGCCTAGAATTCTGGATCTGTGAATGTGACGACCGTCACAAAGCATGTTACGACCGTCACGTCCATCTTGTTACGATCGTCACAGGCCCATGACGAACGTCACGCGGCCAAAAACAACGCTTTTGAAACAGTCAACAGACTTGATCCAATAAGCCCTCAATTCACAACTCCTTGACGGCACAACCCTTGTGCCGTCACTAACCCTAATGCACCAATTTTAGACCGTCAAACACACCTCGATTGTTGATTTAGTATGATTGATCAACATGTCATTGCTTCACCATACTAATGTCGGATTCCGAAGCAAATGACCATTGATCGCTCAAAGGAAAACAACCATTAAGTGTTTGAATGAACGAAACAGAAACAGTATATCATATATACCGTATTTTGCATTAGGATTACTTATATCATATATATAACTTGATCGGTCTCAATTGCGTAACCTATGGACGATCGATGTATCGCTGCTTCACCATACTAATGTCGGTTCCGAAGCATAGTCAACATCAATCATCCAAATCGTACACACATGATGCCAAATTTAATTACTCGTTTAATTAATTGATTCATTCTGTCTTTTAATCATATTAATACAGAAAATAAACAGCTATCAGATGCATGGTTTCGTAAGTGGCTCTGATACCACTGAAGGGGAAGGGCGATCCAAAATGCAGCGGAAATTTTTAA